>NC_138912.1:15753566-16423356 GCF_965231255.1 Vanellus vanellus | reverse complement strand
GCGGCCACCGCGCCGTCCCACCCATCCCCGCGCGGGGCAGGCCGGGAGCGCACCCCTTCGCCGCCGCCGGAGGGCCCAACGGCGGAAGCCAGCTCGCGGGGGCGCCCGGCAGCAGGGCGGGCGGCCATCTTGAGGGCGGGCAGGCCCTCGAGCTTCGCCGCCATCTTTGCAGCGGGCGAGGTGCGGGGTGGAGGAGGCGGGCCGGCCCCTCCCTGCGGTGCTCGGTGGGCGGGGCTAAGATGGCGTCACTGGCGGGAAGCGCCCAATCGGGGCGGGGCGGAGCGGGCGTTTTCCCGCGGCGCCGGCGGGTCCCGCCCCGCTGCCGGCTCTGCCGCACACGTGGGCCCGGCGGCCTCCGGTCTCCCGGGGGGGACCCTCAGATGATGGGGGCAGGACCCCGCCTGTCCCCGGGGAGCGGAGACAGTGTCCGGCCCGGGGTTCGCTGTCTGCCGGCGGAGATCCCGCCCTGCCCGGAGCCCAACCTGGTGGGGGGTCTGCAAGGGGGAACGAAGGAAAGGATCGGGGGTGAAAGGCGGGATGGGCCCGGTGAGCTGCCGTGCAGCCTCCCGGCACGGCCGCGGGGCAGGACCGGGCACTGAGTCACAGCCTGTGCTTGGGCTTGCACAGCTCTCCGGAGCTGGAACGCGGAAAATCGCCTGGAGGATGCAAGGGATGGGAGGAAACTGAACTCGGCGAGTCTGACACAGCTGCGTCCAGCCTGGCTCCTACAGGAGGGGCTCTCTGAGCACGGCTCTTGGCCCGGCTCTCGGCCCGGCTCTCTTTTGGTGCCGCCTGTTCAGTAAGCCCAGAATCCCTTTGGGTGCTGTCATCTCCTGTGGCTCTTCCTTTGGCTCTTGGACAGCAGGAGTGTGTTGTGGGGTGCAGGGATGTGCTCACAGCAGCACAAGCGCAGTGTGGGTGTGCTGGTGGGAGCTCCGTGGTGCAGGATTCGCCTGCTGGGAGCTAATTGTCCTGGCCTCTTCATCAGTCCCTGGGGGCACAGACCTGCCCAGGCCAGATTTCCTTGGAGGTCCACAGGACAGAGCTGCTTTGTTCAAGCCTTGTGTGGCTGGTCACTGAGCCGGGGCATGTCTGACATGCAGAGCCTCATCCTGCTGCTCTCCTTCCTTCCACCCCTGCCACAAGGGACTTTCATCTGCGATCGCTCGTCCCACATCACCTCCTGCCTCGCAGGGGCTGCTCCTCCCTAGCAACAAGCAGCCTTTCATCTAAGGGAGCTGCTCCCCTACTCCTACTCCTCCTCCAACAAGCCCATAGTACCTTCCAAGCCTTTCACTGACACCTTTGTCTGGCCAAAACGCCAGCCGAGCAGCAGCTGGGTCCTCTTCCAGGGCTGTGGACCCATGTGTGAGCACCCTCTGGGTCATGTACACACGTTGGTAAGGGGGGATGCGAGCACACCCCTAGGGTGCTGGGTGGGGGAGGTTGTGTTGGATGTAACAACAGGCTCCTCAAACCAGTTCTTGCCCCTGGCACTGCAGAGGAAGCCTGGGCAAGCACTGTGGGCTCCACCTGTGTCCCAGGAGTGGTCGCCTCTCTGAAAGACACTTTGCTTCTCCTGAGCTCAACATGTCTAAAGCAAGGAACAAATCACTTTGGAAAAGCCCATGTCTCTCCACCGGCCTGAGGAGAAGCCAGCCATAACCCAGCACCCAGGGACCTGCTGACAGGGATGCAGAGTGCTGTTGCTCCTGGAGTCCCACAGCTTTCTTCCTTCTGCTCTGAACCCTCCTCTCCCTCCATGCCCTCTCCCTGGGGTGCATCCAGGGCATGCAGTGGCCTGCCTAATCACTCCGTCCCTGCATGTGGTGGCACTGCAAGGCCAAACCCTCACAGAGCAAGCCTAGCCTGATGTGAGTCCTGCACGTGGGACCATATCCCCTGCACATGGCGTTCCTGGGTGCGACCCAGGAACCACCATCCCCCACTATGACCCACGGCAGGGGTGCTCTCTCAGCACAGGGGCAGCACCAGGCACTCCTGCTGGTTTACAAGGAAAAACAACAGGCAGAAGGGAAAATGCACGTACTGCACCCCAGCTCCCCTGCCTCCACGTGTGGTGATGGTGTCCCTGGCCAGGGAACAGCTTGCAAAAGACAGCTCAAACCCATGTGATGCTTAAAGGAAGTTCAGTGAAGAGGAATGCGAGTCCCACCCGGGCAGGAACAGATGGGCTGGCGTCAGCCCTTCAGTGGGGAGAGGGGGCCTGGGCTCCCCTGGGTAGTTCACTCTGCCCAGGATTCTGCTCCTGCTACAGGGCTGGGGCCGCATCTTCGCAGAGCACTGGAGGGACGGCACCTGCCCTCGTAGACGGAGCCACGCCAGGCGCTGAGAGAGTCCTGCAGAGCTGCATGGGGCTGGAGTAGGATCCCTCTTGGGGCTCTTCTTGGGTGTGTGGGTGGGCGATGGCACTCTGTTCCTCCTGCCCTGGAGTCCCTCCAGCCCCAGTCCTGGGAGGGTAGAGGGATGTGGTCGCATCCCTGCATGGCACAGGGTGCAGCACAGATGCTGGCAGTTCCCCTGCCTCCTAGCCCCTGCCCACAAGGTGCAGCAAACGCCAGCCAGAACCTCCCTGACCCTGCAACACGCAGCCATGAAGCCTCTTTCCTTCCTGCCCCCCCGCCTCTGTGGCTGCCAGGCCCTCCCTCCCACTCACCCTCCTCCAGCCTTCCCCGGGGCTGGCAGCCCCCACGGTGCCCCAGGCTGGGGGGAGGGGGCTGGCAAGGTACCAAACAGCACCAGCCTTGCGCAGCCCCATGCTGAAACAGCCATGGCGTCCCCATCTCTTTCCCCTGGCAGTTACTGCTACCAGCTGCCCTGGGATCCAGTTCTTGGCCAGGGCTCGGCCTGTCCCGTCCCGTCCTCCCCCCTGCCTCTGGGGTCGGACGTGGGGGGACGTGCCAGGTTCACCTGCTCCCCGGGCCGTGGGTGCCCATGCACTCATCCCTCCACCTCCCCCCCTGGTTCTTTCTCCCTCTTTGAGGAAGGGCAACCAGGGCCAGGAAGCTGCTGGCCCCCCTGCCCGGGGCCTCAGCAGGGCCCTGGGGAGACGCACCGAGCTCCCCCGGGGCCAGGGGACACCTCCCCCGGGGAGGGCAAAGTTTCACAGCCCTCACCCACGGGTGTTCGGGGGGCAGCCGCCGCCCCCCCCCGACGGCCAAAGACTCCGGGGAGGGGGGGAAGCGCCAAGGCCCGGCCGCGTCCTCAGCGCTGAGGGGCCCTTGATGCCCCCTCATCTCACCCTACCCCCGGAGCCACGGGCCGAGAGAACGAGGCCTGACATGGCGGCACCCACCCGCCCTCGGGGTGACGCGGGGAAGGAAGGGGGGGTGGGGGGTGGGGGAGACGCGCGCGCGCGCGCACGCACACACGCACGCAGCACGCACGCGCGCGCCCGCAGGAGCTGAGGGGTGGGGGGGTGAGACAGAGAGAGGCGACGGCCGTCCCGCGCAGGCGCAGAGGCGCGCGCACCCGCCCGCCCGCCCGCCGCCGGCGCAGCCGCCCCCGCTCCCGCTCCGCCGCCGCGGCCCCCGCCCCGTCCCCCCCCCCCCCTTCCTTCCTCCTTCCCTCCCTCTCTCCCTCCCTCCCCAGCCGCTGCCGCCGGTCCGCGGCGCGCCCGCCCGCCCCTGGCCGTGGCCGTGCCCGCGGCCGCGCGGGGCTGCCCGCCGCCCGCCGCGCTCGCAGCCCGCGGCGCGCCGCCCATGCGAGACCCCCGCGGCCCGGGCAGCGCGCAGCGACCCCCGGCCGGGCCAGGCATGTGAAGATGTCAGTGGGCTGTGCATGCCCTGGTGAGTGCCGCGGCGGCGGGGGGCAGGGTGGGGAAGGGGGAAGGGGCGGGCTGTGGGGTTGGGGGCTGCCCGTGGGGTCCCCGCGGCATTTGTGGAGCTTGGGGGCCCGTTATGGGGTGGGGGCCCCAGTGGTGTTGGGGGCTGCCCGTGGGGTTGGGGTCCCCACGGCGTTGGTGTGGCACGTTGGGGTCTGGTGATGGGGCTGGGACCCCACGGCATCGGTGCTGGGGGCTGGCTGTGGGGCTGGGACCCCACGGCATCGGTGCTGGGGGCTGGCTGTGGGGCTGGGGTCTCCATAGTATTGGTGCTGGGGTCTTGTTATGGGACTGGGTCCTCGGGGCATGGCTACTGGGAGCTGGCTGTGGGGCAGGGGACTCATCAGCATGGATGCTGTGGTTTGGCCATGGGGCAGGGGTCTCCATGGCGTGGGTGCTGGGCTCCAGCTACGGAGCGAGAGTCAGCAAGGTGCAAGGACTGGGGTCCCAGCACTATGGTGTGGCCATTGGGTCAAGCCATGGGGATGGGGTCCCCATGGTATGGCTGCTCCGGTCTGGCTGTAGGGCTGGAGTCCCCATGGTATGGGTGCTGGCCTGTGGCTGTGGGGCTGGGACCCCACAGCGTGGGTGCTGGGTCCTCATGGTATGGATGCTGATGTCTGTTAACGGGGCTGGGACCCAACAGCACGGGTGCTGGGGCCCCGTGTCACAGGTGCCAGTGCCAGCCCCAGGGCTGGGATCCTGTGGGCAGGGTGCCGCAGGGGTGTTGGGCAAGGGTGTAGGTGGCACTGCCAGGGGTGACCCCAAAGCAGCCCCTGTGGCCGGGGCAATAGCACTGTGGGCTGCCCCTGCTTCCCACATGGGTGTGGGGAACAAGGTTCCTGGAGGGGCTTGGCCATGCTGCCGGTGTGCATGGGTGCTGGGTGCCTCCCCACCGTGGCCATTGTGGGGTGCCTGTGGAGGTGCTCCATCCCCATCCTGGTCCCTGTGGACTGGCGGGGCTGCTGGGGTACCCTGGGGGGGATGTGACGAGTTGATGAGGTCTCAGCGCCTGGCAGGGATGCTCACCCGGGTGCCTCGGGTCTGGGACAGGTTTGGGGCAGCTGACCTGGCTGCATCGCCTGCTGCTGTGTGCAAGACATCAACGTGCCGGGAGCAAGGCAGGGTAGGGGTCCCGAAAGGCTGCTGGAGCCTTCTCTGGTGCCAGGTCCTGGTGGCAGAAGGTGGGGGGAGCTCTCCCTGGGGGCCCTGGGGATGGGGTTCTGCTGTTTTCCCAGGGCAGCCGGCGCTTGGGGTCCCTTTTGGGGGGGACAGCAGGGACGCTCCTCAGCCCAGCTCCCACAACAGCTTTCCAGTGTCCCGGCAGTCCCCAGAGAGCCTCCCACCGGGCCAGAACCCCAGACCTCAACGCTGTGACAGCACACGGTCCCCATGCATCCCCGCGGGGCTGCGTCCACCCAGGGGTTTGCAGCTGGATCCCCCAGGTAGGGAAGGGGGGGTGCCCCTGCGTGGCAGCCGCCCCCCCGCCCCTGTGCTGCCTGTGCCTCTCCGCCGTGTTTCCATGAAGGCAGGCGGCCCCTTCCCCCATCCTCCTCCTCCTCCTCCTCCTCCATCTCCCACTGGAAGCTGCCAGAGCGCTGCTTCCTCAAGCAGAAAGTCACGTGAACCTCCCTGCGAGCCAGGCCCAGCAGCCACAGCACCCACCCCGGCGGGCACCCCGCTCCCGGGGGGGCTCACCCCCCTCCCCGACACCCCACCACCACCCCTCCCACACACACACACCGGCCTTGGCGGGGGTCCCACCTTGGCGGGGGCGAAGGCTGACGGTGGGGCCCCGTCAACGTTCCCCCCATGAGAGCTGGCCCCGTGCCACCGGGAATGTCATCGCCATGTTGGTGGCCGCAAAAGTGTGTGTGTGTAGGGGTGGGGGGCAGTGTCCTCCCTTGGTGCGGTGATGGGGGGCCGTGGGGTTGCCCCACAGCTGGGACCATCCCTACAGATGGCTTCGTGCGGGGGTGTGTGTGTTGTGTGTCGTTTTCGTCCCCCCCCCCCCGCACTGCCGCTGCCTGCTCCCCCGTGGTGGGGAGGACACGCGGGTTGGTGCACACACGCGTGTGCCCCCCACCTCTCCCCCCCTTCCCCTACTCCCCCGCCGGGGCTGGGTGGCACATCCAGAGCCTGCGCCCCCCTCCCCCTTCCCCTCCCTGGACTGTTTATCGGAATATAGAAAAAAAACAAGCTCTGCTGCTGGCCTCCCGCCAGCCAGAAACATTTAATGAGCCGCTCTGCCCAGGCTGCTCTTCGGGGCTGCATTAACTTGGAGGAGTTTCCTGCCCGGGAGCTGCTGCTGGAAGGAGGGGTCTCGGCCACCCTTCTTCGAAATCATACCCTCCGGGGGGGGCCACACACTCCCTGCCATCCCTAGGTGTGCATCCTGCCCTGCTGCACCTCCTCTTGCACCTCTGCCAGGGATGTCTTCCCTGCTGCGCAAGAGCTTTGGGCCAGGGGGGGCTGCTCAGCTGGCAACCTTGCACCCGAGGATGGTGGGGAGCTGCTGGGGTCGGTGGAGGGCTATGGGGGGCATCTTCAGCCCCCAGCCCAGAAACGGAGATGTGAGCAGGGAGAGCGTGCCAGGCTCAGAGCGGAGGTGATGGAGGACGGGTGGCTGGTGCTGGTGCTGGTGCTGGTGCTGCTGTCCCCGGGGCCACTGGGAACAGGGCTGGCAGCGTGGCCGCTCAGCTCAGGCCTCTGCTCCGGGCAGGTCTGGGCATCCAGACCCCAGCGGGGTCCTGACCCCCAGGGGCACTGTCCTCCCAGCATGCTCTGTGCTTTCTTTTTAAATTATTTTTATTACTGTGATTATTCCCTCACCCCCACCCCATAGTGATGGTGTCAGGGCAGAGACGGGGAGGAGGGTAGCAGAGCTGTGCTCCCTCCCCACGGGTCTGGCTCCGGCTTCGCAGCAGGGAAGCAACGTTCCCGAGGTCAGCACCTTCCCTGGGACACCTTGCAGGGACCCTGCCTGGGCACCCCTCTGGCAGGAGGGAGGACTTCCCGATCCACTCGCTTTGGGTCCCAGGATGGACGTGCCCGGCCGGGGCACAGCCCGTTGTCGTTTCCCTCCCTTCTGCCGAGCTGGCGCCGTGCGTCCCCCGCCGTCACGAGGCCAAGCTGTGCCACATGCCTTCTGTGACAGATGCGCTGGGAGAGGGACAGCGGCGTGCAGGGAGAGGGCTGAGCGCTGCAGTGGGGGGGTCGGGCAGCCCCTATGTGTGTGGGCTCCAGCTCTGGAGCTGAAACACCTTCCCCAGGGCTGTCTGGCACCTTGGGGTGTACCCGGGCATGCCGGGTGGAGGGAGCAGCGGGAACCCCAAGGCCTCATCCTACGTGTCTGCATGCTCTTGACCAGGCTCTCTGCTTGTTGCTGGTCATGCTTGGATGGAAGATGCTGTTTGCCCCGTCCCCCTCTGTGCAGCGATGCGCCTGCCCGGTAGATGCCCCGTGTGCCGTGTCGTCTGCCCGCGCTGGCAAAGGCAGGATGGGGTCATTGCTACCCAATGCTCGGTGAGGCAATTCTCCAGGGTTTTGGGTGCTGGTGTGAGGCTGGACGCATCGCAGGACTCCTTGGGGCTGGTGCGAGCTCGCCCTGCTGCCGGCTCGGCTTCTCCCGGAGGGATGTGTATGGGTTAGTGCCGGACCAGCGGGCTCAGCGCTGGGTGTCTGTGCCGGGCTCCGAGTTCACTCCAGAAATGGTGTCTTGTGGTCAACACAAAGCTGCTGTGAAAGCTGCTCCCTTGGGGAATGGGTGGATGCCGGCCAGCAGGATGGGACCCCCAGGGCAGGGAGGTGTCCCTCCCATTCAGGAGTGCATGTGGCCAGCAACGCACTAGCCAGGCGGCTACATGCCCCCGGGCAGGGCAGGAGTGCCCATCCCCCTTGTGTTTAGCTTACTCGATTCATGCCACCCTCTCCTCCCTCCTCTGCTGTGGGATTCCCCAGCCACATCCAAGTTGCTTGTACACACGAGGGGCTGCGTGGCGTGCAGGGAATGCGCTGGCAGTGTCCATGCCCATGCACTACTGCTGCCGGTGCTGCAGCCCTGGCACAGCCTGTGAGAGCCCCCCGCTGCCTTGCTCCCATGGGGTGACGTGGGTCCCGTGGGGCTGCTGTTGTGCGTGGTATGGGTGCACCCCTTCTTTACCTCGTGCCCCGGGGAGCAGCGGGTGTCGGGGCGGCTGGGCTGCATGTCCCCTCCCCGGGGCAGCGGTGGGTGCTGGCAGGATGGGGCTGGTTGACGGTTATCGTCCTGCCTGCAGGCTCAGGCTGTGGTTTCCTGCTGGGGCGGGGGGTAGGGTGCTGGTGAGCCATTGGGGCTGCCAGGGTGCTGCCGGGCCCCACGTGGAGCATGGATGATGGCAGCCATATGTCTTGGACCCCCAAACCCCTGTCCTGGGGGCTTTCTGCTGGTCAGGGATGGGATGACCGCAGTGGGGGTGATGCTGGAGGTTTTGGGGGAGTTTTGCTGTGGTTTGGTCATGGAGGTGTGAGGGCCTCCTGCATGGGCAGGAGTGCTGGCAGGCACCGGGACGGATGGAATACCCCCTCAGCCCCCCTCCCGAGGTGTCAGACAGTCCCCTCATCGCTGCTTACCCCCTTCTCTCCCAGGCAGGACGCTGATCAGGGTGAACGTTAGAGTGGGGTGTAATCTCCCCTGCCAGCCCCTGCCTGGCCCCAACCCCACCCTGACCGTGGGGCGGCCGATAACGCGCTGCCTGCACCCCTCTGCGGCTGCTTTCTTCGGGGGGGGGTGGGGTGGGGGGGGCTGTGTGGGGTGCAGCTCCGGCCCCCCTTTTGCAGGGTCTTGCTCTGCCCCCAGCTTTGTAGGACCCCCAGTCAGATCCCGGAGGTCCCCCTGTACCAGGGTGACAGTGCCTGCGCCTCCCGCAGGACAGCCCTGCGATGTGGGGGTGGCAGGCAGGAGCCGGAGGGAAGGTGGGGGGACACCCCCCCTCCATTCTGCCGGCGCGGCAGCCCCGGCCCCCCTCCTACACACTGAGGGGCTGGTGCTGGGAGCACAGCCAGGTTTCTGCAGCACAGCTCAGGTGGAGCTGCCGCCTGAGCCAGGCTGGGACGCCGGTTGTGCTGGGGACGGCGCCGGGCGAGGGGCTGGAGGGGTGTCAGCATCCCCCGTGGGGTGTCAGCCCCCCACAGCGGGGGCAGCTCCCGCCACCCATCCATCCCCCTCCTGCTCTGCAGCAGCCAGTTGTGCCAACCTCTGCTCTTCCACACGCATCCTCCTCCGGCCAGGGTTGTGCATGGCCCTGGGGGGGCTGCCTGCTGTGGGCAGCTGCCCACCCTTCCCTCCCTCCCTCGCCAGGGCGGCGGGTGTGAGCTCTTGCCGCCTCGGCTCCTGCCTCCCCGCCGGCGGGAGCAGATGGCAGTGTGCCGGATGGCAGGCACGCAGCTCCGCCGGGCATGGGGCAGGCCCGGGCACCCCGACCTGCCTGCACCGACCGGCCCGGGGTGAGCCGGGGGCAGCTGTGGGCAGGGGCAGGCAGGAGCGAGGCAGCCGCAGCGCTCTCCCTGTTTCGGCAATGCGGAGTTGCTGGGGGAGCCCAGCGTGGGGCAGTGGTGCCTGGGGTCAAGATTTGGGGTGCTGCATGGGCACAGGGTGTGTGTGGGAGGTTGGGGGGGGGGGGGTACCAGGCTGCCAAAAGTCCTTGCGGAGGGGCATGACAGCGGGGAGACACCGTCACACTCCTCCCAGCTCGGCAGCCCCTGCCAAATCCTCTGGGCAGCCCCAGCGTGCCGAGGCGCCCTGCCTGCTGCCAGCGCGTGCGTGGCAGGAGGCTCGGACCGGTGGTGAGGTCCATCTCCCCCTCCATCCCTGAACCCTGGGATGGACGGGGCTGGATGTCTGCTCCTGTCGGGAGCTGCCATCCCCATCCCACAGTGGCCGTGTCCCTGCTTGGCCTATCTGGTGGGGGGGAGGCGGCCGCTAACAGGAAGGACACGCATGTTAGCAACGAAAACACGGCAGCGAAAGGAAGCAGAAGTGATGCATTATTGATGGAGCTATTTGATGCTGCTATATTCGGAGAGCCGCTCCAGAGCGCTCGGCAGCACCGTGTTGGGGGGGTGGCAGGGGGTGCGGACTCTGCTGGTGGGGACTTACCTGCTCTGGGTCAACCACATGCAGCCATTGCCGGGGGAGACTTCCCCTGCCTTCCCCTGGAGGGTTTCCAACACCCAGGGGGGTATGGTGACATGTGGGTACCAGTGGGGATGTCAGCCACGTCACTTATCCCTGGGGGGTGGGGGTTTGGTGGGTGGGGGTTTGGTGGGTGGCAGCTCCCAGCCCTGCAGATCTCTGTGGGGGTGCCGGGGTTCCTGCTGTGGCTTGGGAGGCAGAGCGGGGGGGATGGAGGGGGAGCAGCAGGCCAGGGACTGGAGTGCTCTCCCAGCTGGAGCTCTGGGGCTGGGTGTCAAGGGCCGTCAGAAGGGGGGCTGTGCCTTGGTTTCCCTTTAAAGCAGCAGTGCCTGCTCCTGTTTTTTGGGGGTGCGGGTGGGGGGTATGAAGGTCTTCTTGAGGGACAGCAGGCAGATGTGGGATGCTGGGGGCTTTGCAGCCACGCTGCATGTCTCCTCTCCCTGCCATGGGATCCCGGGACCAGCCCCAGTCCAGGAAAGGGGCTGTAAAATGAACCATTCTTGTAACATGAGAGAATCCACCTGGAGCCTCTGGAGCCATAAACCCCGGCGGCTCTGGCAGGCTGGCCCCGGGCTGCTGCCAGAGGGGCCGGGGCTCGCTGCTGCGGGTGGCCGAGCTCTTGCAGGACGCGTGTTGCAATGTCTCAAGGACACCATGGGAACACTGCGGGGCATTTCTCTGGTGCTGGTGCCGCGGGGAAACCCCTTGCCAGCAAGACCTGCCAAAGCCTGCCTGCGGACTGCGCCTTCCCCTCGGAGCCTGCGGCCAGCCGGGCAGCGCTGTGGCCAACCCGCTGTGCTGGAGCGAGGTGTGATGTGATACGGATGCCCCGTATGGAGCCTGTGCACATTGGGGTCCTGCATCCCCCCTTTAATCTTTCTCCACCCTCTCTTGTTTTGGAGGGGATGGGAACGAGTGCATGCACTTGGTTGCTGCTTGTCCAATGCTCACGTACTCAGATCTCTGTGCCTTGCGGGATGCTCGAGATGTGACCCTGTAACTTGCCACCCTGCCCTAACAGCCAGGTTTTGCCCCAGCCCGTGGGCTTTCCTTCTGCTTCTGGCTGTCTGGAAGCAGTTCTGGTTTTGAAGGGTTAATCCCAGGAGCCCCCAGGATCTGCCGCCTGCCCGGCATGACTCACCGACTCACCGTGGAGTTTCCAGCCTCCCCCAAGCCTCTCTCCCTGGGAGGGATGGAGCTGTGCCTTCTCCAGCCAAAAAAAGGGGGGCCCCTCCTGCCCCAGACACCCCCTTGATCTGGGTGTGCATTGCTTTAGTGGGGAGAGAAGCTCCCCCCCTCCCTTGAGAGACTGGGAAGCAAAGCCTGTTTCTGGTTGAGAGGCGGTGGGGTTTGGGAGGGATGGTTTGCCTTGCTGAAAGCGGGGCTCTGGGGTGCGTGCCGTGCTGTGCTGCGCCGCACTGCTGCAGGCTGTGTCTGCGTGCGTGCGACGGTGCCCTGGTCTCACCACGATTTGGACAAGTCCAAGAGATTTGGCAGTGCCAGGCCAGTCCATCCCTGCTTACAGGCTGTGCTGTTTGCAGAGCTAGCAGATTTTTATTATTATTATTATTATTTATGTAAGTGTGCGTCCGTGTCCCTGCTCTATGCCTGTGCCTGCCGGGGCCCCGGCTGGGTGTCAGCGGGGGCAGCCCGGGCTGCGCTCCCAAGCATGCCCTGCCTCTGCTGCCCTGCTCGCCTGGGATCCCACATGTGTGCTCCGTCGAGCCCCACAGGGATCAGAGGGACCTGGGCATCCCCGGCTGCCGCGGTCCCCACTGGGCTCTTCCCATCCGCCTGTCTGGGATGCATCCCTGTGCTCACTCTTCCCGAGCTGCTGACGGTTCCCTGGCCAAGACCTGCACCGGGCTGGGCTTTGGGGAGTTCAGGCAGGCATGGGGGCCTTGCTAGGGGGAGAGTGTTTACTGGGATCCAGGGGATGTGGTGTCCCATCCTGAAAACCCAGGGAGCTGGAATTGCCCTCCGCTCCCCCCGCACTGCGGGTGCGAGCACATCGTGAGGAAGGGGCTCCCCCCCACCACCGTCGCCGCCACACACGCTTCCCAGCTGCATCCCAGCCCTTCTGCTCTCTATCCAGCATCTATTTAATTATTAACTCGGCTATAACCATAAACAGCTGGGGCTGCTGCAGCCACGTGGACCAGTCCAGCGCTGTCGTCAGAGCCGAGCAGGGACACGTGAGCAGTCCCGGAGGGCTGCTGAGCCCCGGGATAAATTGCTCAGGGCATGTTTGCCGTGCACGCGCCGGGCCGGGGAGCTTGGGGAGCAGTGGGGGCTCCTCTCTGATCTGCCTGGACATGGCACCGGTGCTGGGAGTCACTGGTATGGGGGGAAAAACGCCCCTTTTTGCAGTGTTTTGTGGTAACGGCATGGTGTTGAGCGCTGATGGATGGCTGTGCCTCGTGCATCCTTGAGCCCTGGAGGGGGAAGGGGGCGCGGATGAGCTGTATTTAATGGCCTGTCTTGACCAGGAGGGCTGTGCCACCTCGTAGCTGTCACCGGTGTGGTTTATTGGCCTAACGATGGCGGGTGGCAGCCTGCTGCAGCCCCATCTTGCCTGGTGGCACACAGATGCGGGCTGGCAGGGGGACAGGCAGTGATGGGGCAGCATGTTGGGGCACCGGGAGCATCCCCCATGCCCAGTTCTGTGGCCCTGGGTACCAGTAGGTGCCTCCAGCTGCACATGCCTTTCTCAGAGCGGGATTTCCCAAGGCTTTTGGGTTTACAGTGAGTTATTCTCTCTGTTTATCTGGGTTTTACAAAGAGTTTTGCCCTGTTTATCCCCATGCCCCAGAAAGTAGTACTCACTGCAGGTCAGCCTGCAAGGCGAAGGGGAAATTAGGCACGATGGTGTGATGGGGACCAATGTGGGGATAGAGCCTCAGTCAGCCGAGGGACGCGGGGGACAGGAGCGGGGGATGCTGCTGCTGAGCTGTTCCTGCCTGTCCCTCTTTGGTGCTGGTCCCAGCTACCAGCAGACTGGGTTGGGGAGCAGGGGGATGCCCTCCGCAGTCCTCAGGTGCAGGGCTTTGAGGGTGCATGGCCACGGTAGGGAGAACATCCCCAAAACCTCGTGGCCGAGGTTTTGTGCCTGCTGTGCGTGCACTGTCAGGGGGACGAGCGTGCCCGGCGGGACCCGACTGGTTGTGCCTGCGTTACCCCACAGCTGCTGTTTCGGGGAGGGGATGAGGTGTGGGCCCGGCCATGCCGGGGCATGGGAAGGTGTGTGTGCCCCAGGCGTGGGCGCACACCGGGCCGGGGGTGCGCCAGGAGGCGTCTGGGGAGACATGCAAGCGCATGCCGGCCCATCAGCGTGCACGCCAGCCCGCGTGTGCAGGGCGAGATGCACCAAGGTGTGCGTGCATGTGTGCCTGCGAGTGTGCCGAGCTCGGTGCTGCGACATGGAGCCAGGGGCTGTTGGGGTTTGGGGACACCCTGCCCCACACACCCCCACCCCCCCACACACCGGGGCTGGGCTCTGGGGTCCCAGCTCATGTCCCTGCTGCCCATGGACTATCCAGCTGGGTTGGGAGCTTGTGCTGGTCTCCTTTGCCAGGGGAGGGAGCAGGAGCTCACAAGAGGCAGGTGTGGGGCAAGGGGGGGGGGGGGGGGGGCGAAATGGAAAAAATGGGATTTTTTGCAATGGAAATTTTCATTATGGAAATTTTTGTAAAAACTCGTAATTGATGAGAAGAGGTTGGAGTTTTGTCAAGGAAAGGACACCTTTTGGGTCCGCTGGCAATTGCGGAACGGCATATTTTATTTTTAACCCCCCCCTGCCAATGAAGCGGTCATATTCTTTTTCCTCACCAGAAACTGGGGGAAAGGGAAACAAGTTTCAGAAAGAAAAATCCCGGGGAAAAAAAAAAAAAAACAAAACCAAAAACAACTTCAGAGAAAACCCCACACCAAACTAGGGGAAAAAGTGTTTTTTTTTATTGAAACTTTCGGGGGGGGGGGGGGGCGGACGGACGGACGGACGGACGGACAGACCTCTCCCCGCTGATGCCGAGTTCATCAGCGGGACCCGGCTCTCCTGCACCCCCCCATCCCGGGGACCGCGGGTGGGGGGGTGCAGCTCTCCGGGGACCCCCTTTTTGGCCGTCACCCCCAGTCCGTGAACACCCCGTCCACCCCCCCCCCCCCCCAGGCAGCGAGGGCCCGGGGCGGTGCTGGGTTGGGGTGGGGGTGTCAGTGTGTATGTGTGTGTGTGGCGGGGGGGGAGCGGTCCCCGCCGCCGCCGCCGCAGCCATTGTGGTCCCGGCCGCGGCGCAGACAAAGGAAGCGCCCCCGCCCCGCCCCGCGCCCCGCCCGCCCCGCCCCGCCCCCGCGGCGGCCCGCCGCCCGCCCGCCCGCCGCCCGCGCCGCCGCCGGACCCCCGCCCGCCGCCGCCGCCGTGAGTCACCCACTCCGCCCCCCTCCGCACACCCCCCACGGAAGTTTCCCGGTCCCGGTACCCCCCCCCCGCCCTCCCCTCTTCCGCCTCAGCCCCCGGTGGCGGCCCCCGCTTTCGGGCGGCGGAGGGGAGGGGGAGGGCCGGGGTCCCGCCCGCGCCGCCCCCCCGCGCCTGCGAAGTTGTGCGCGGCCGCAGCGCGCCGCCGCTCCCCGCCCGGCCCCCCGTACAGCCCGGGATCCCCGCTGCAAACCCCCCCCCCCCTTCCCACCCGCTTCCACATCCCCCCGCCCCGGCTCCGTCCCTTCTCCCCCCGCCCCGGCTCCGTCCCTGTCCCCGGCTCCCCTCTCCCTCCCCGGTTCTCCTCTCCATCCCTCCCCCGCTCCCCTCTCCATCCCTGCCCCCCCCCCCCCGGGATTGTTGCCTCCCCGCCAGCCCCCTTGCCCATCCATCCCCAGCTCCCCCGTCTGTCCCCCCCACTTCCCCTTTCCACCCCCCGGGTCTCGGCTTTCAGAGAGGCACCTCCAGCCCCGCGGGGCGCTGCCGGTAGCCCCCCATGCCCTGCCGTGCCCTGCTCCATCCCAGCCCGCAGCTCTCTTTGTTCTTCCCCCGGCTCCTTCCCCTGCCCGAGCCCCCTGACAGCTGCCCCGCTCCCTCCCGGTCCCCCCGTGCTCACTGTCACGGGGGGCCGTGGGGCCGGTGCCTGGCTCCGGGGGCTGAACGCCCACCTCCCCCCCCTACCTGCTGCAACTTCAGCCTTGCCCACGGCTTGGAGGGTCCCGCCGGCTGCCTCGAAGGGGATAAAAGGTCCAAGGGGTGCAAGCGTGGGGTGGGGGGACGCGCACCTTCTCGCAGGAGCTGCCCTGCCGCGGGGGTCCGGGCTCAGAGGGCCGTGGGTGCGGGGGGCTTATCCACCCCGGCAGACAAAGCACCGGCTGGGCCTGGGACAGCCAGAGCTGGGGGCCGGGCTGGGGGTGGGCAGAACATCTTTGGGGCTGGGGGAGACTCGGTGCTGCGGCTCCAGTGCGGGAATCAGGGTGTCTCACCTGGGGAGGGGGGGGAAGAAAGGTTCCTCTGAAGCCCCCCCCCCAGAGAGCGTGCTGTGGCAGGCTGCCCTGGTCCCGGGTGGCTGGCCGGGCTCTGACCTCCGGCCAGCCCGCCCGGGATGGGCAATAAGATAAGCACCCTGGGGCTCCCTCGGCTCGGGCAGCTCCTGATGCCCTCGCTGCAGCCCTGGCCAGGTGCCGCAGCAGGAGCCCGGGGAGCAGCCGCCGGCTTCTGCCAAGGCCGGTGCCGCAGCGGGAGCCCAAATGAGAGGTGGTGGCCGGTCCCTGGGTGAGGTGCGAGCAAAGGGCTTTGGAGGCTGGTGGGGTCCTGCGGGGAGTCGCCTTCTGGGGCACAGAGCGGTGAACCCATCCCACATTGCAAACCCCCGGCTGCTTCCTTCTCGCTAGGAGGGTCTGAGCCGGCTCGTGGGTGTCCGGTGGGTCAGGGAGGTTATGGGAGCAAACACCCTTTTGCAGGGTCTTCCCAGTTCGTTCTCCCCGTGCTTTCGATAGCACCTTCTCTTAGCAGTTTTGCAGTGACTCTTCCAGCACCGGTCAGGTATCAGCTCTTACTGCTTCTGTTGTAGGTACGGGTAAATTTCAGTGTCCTTATTCCTTCTTTAAAACCTCAGGTTTTGGAGTGTTCTTGGTGTGGGAGAATTGTGGTTTTCACTAAAGGAGAACCGAATGTGGTCTTCACTGTCTTGGTTTTGTAGAAATCCCAGGTGTGTGATCCAAGTGCGCCTTAAAGGCTGGGGAGAAAAGTGCCAAGCAGAATGATGCACAGGTGGTGTGGTTTCGAAAAAGGAAAGAAAAGTTGTGATCCGAGGGAGGACAGGCTGGTGCCGGAGGGTTTGGTGATACAGGGTTTTCGCCGTTGTTTGGTGGGGACTTTTCCCTTCCCCTGCAGCAGTTCACAGTCCGTGTAAAATAGGAAGAGGCTGGAGAAAAGCCACAGAAGTTCACCTGGAGCAAAGGTGCCTCGGCTGGGGACCTGGAGCCTCTTTCACCTTCTTTTCGGAGAGCAGTGAGAGCTGGCATCCCCGAGCCTCCCCAGCTCCTCGAGATGCAGGAGCAGAGGGTGAGGTGGACCAGCCCAGCCCCCGGGCTCCTTCCCTGTCCTGTGGCTGGCAGGGTGGCAGCAGCGCTTGTCCCCGAGTGGTCTCTCCCAGTGTGCTGGTCTTCCACACGCTTGCCGCTCTGTACCGATGTGAGCTTGAGGTCTGCGTAAAAAATACAAACCCCAGGTCCTGTGCGATGGCAGAGCAGCCGTGACACTTCTCCTGGTCTCGGAAACCTCCTGTTCTCTGAGCGACCTGGGGACAGGGTGCTCCCGCTGTTGTTTGCACCTCGTGTGTGTGTTTGTGGGTTGCAACATGTGCCACGATGAGGTTTGCGGCTCCACTGGTTGCTGTTCGAGACAGACTGGTGTTGTGACCAGGGATGCCCAGCCGAGAGGGTTTCTCCGGAGCTGTGCTGCGATAGTGGAGATGGTTTCTACAGCACTGTGCTGCTGGAGCTCGGGCTCGGGCTTGGTCGCTTGTGCCTTGGGAGCACCGGGCAAGTATGCTCAGCCGTACCCTGTTCCTTTGCTCCCTGGGGTTTTGGCCTCATCCTGCACTGGTCCTCCAAAGCCCTGATGCCAGCAACAGCATGTGCTGCCAGCGCAGCGGTGTGGTGCGAGTCCAGCGACCACAAGCGTTTGCTCTGTCCCCAGTGTTGCCAGCAGCCTGCCCCGTCCTTCACTCAGCCGCTCCCGCGTCGCCTCTTAAACCGAGTCCTTAAACCGAGAGAGAAGTTCAGCCTGAGCTCGGGGGGCCGAGGCTTGCCCTGACAGCCCGAAGATGTGATGGAGGTACTTTGCAAGCTGCAGCGAGCAGGTTCCCACCGTGCTCGTGCTGTCCCTCCCCTCTGCGGGCATCAGTGAGCGGTCCGGACCTTGGGGTGAGTGCTGCACCCCAGCGTTGAGGTTTGCCCCCAGGCACGCGTCACCCCGGCGTGGCCAGCTGGAAGGCGCCAGCTCGCACCACATCCTCGCAGCAGGGTGTTATCCAGCTTTTCCCCCCCTCCGGAGCGGGCGGCTGGCTGGCTGCCAGGGCTGCGGGGCTCCACCTAGGATGCAACATGGAGCGAGGCGGCTGTCGGCGGTGGTGGGGCCGCTGTCTCCGGAGACTACGCGTCCCAGCGTGCAGCACTCGGCGCTGTTGGCAGCGGTGGGGAGCGAGGTGGAGCGTTGCATCCCGGGATTGAGAATCTCCATGCACCACGTGGGGGGCTGACAGCCTCCCACGCTCTGAAGCGGCGGTGCTTGGGGGTCCTATAGGTCCGGCGGGGATCAACCCGGGGATCCCCCTCTGCGGCTGGAGGGACAGACCTCATCAGCCTCTTGCTGCCGCTTCCCTGCCTTGCGGCTCTCGGCTCCAGCCCTCCTGGGTAGATCCTGTCCCTGCGGAGGGCTGCCCCAAGCAGCAGCCCCGCAATGCCGTGCGGAGCTGTGTGGGTTTGCTCCACCATGTGCGTGGTGGGCAAGGAGCTGGGAGCGGGAGCAGAGATGCTGGCTG
Organism: Vanellus vanellus; assembly: GCF_965231255.1. Lineage (NCBI taxonomy): Eukaryota > Metazoa > Chordata > Aves > Charadriiformes > Charadriidae > Vanellus > Vanellus vanellus. Next base: position 16,405,322 of record NC_138912.1, on the reverse strand, counting down.
CAGCCTCTTCAGGGCCACCACCGTGGTGGTTGGCTGTGGCTGTGAATTCTTCTTTGCTGCTGCTGAGCCTAAAAAACCTTTGAAGATGAAAATCCTAGTTTGTCGGGAGGCTTTTTTTTCATGGGATGCTGACAAGGTTGTTTTTTCCCAGCCCTGTGGTTCGCGCACCATGGTGTGTGTGTGTGTGTGTGTGTGTGTGTGTGTTTGCCGCTGCTGACCTGGTGCATGCTGCGGGAGGGACGGGAGCTCTGTCACCTCAAAAGCCCTGTAGGGTGGCAAGGCCCCGGGGTGGAGGGGTCTGGGTGAGAGGGAAAGCGGCCAAAAATGTGACAGGTGCATTCCTGGGGCTGAAACCAGCAGTGTTTGATTACGGATTGTCTTTGAGACGGCGAGCCCAAAGGAGTAATTAGGGCCAGTGGGATATTTCCCCAAGAGTCTCGGGAAATGACTGCCTCGTGGTAAGTTGATAGTAGTGGAGCTGAAACTGGGTTATCTGTGGGATTGCATCTGGGGCTTGCAGTCTTGGACGTGATTCAATTTTCAGGCTGTTTTGCAATTGGCAGGGCGTGCTCTTCTCCCGTTTTCCCTCCCAGAGAAGTCCCCGTCCACGTGTCTGCATCATCTGAGGGCTGAAACGGGAAAGGGGAGACTCCTGCCATCCCTAGGGTTATGCTGGGACAGTGTGGTCTCCCAGGGCTCCCGCTGAGTGCCCAGCTCTGCAGGATGCCTTCCTGGGAGACCCTGGACTCCGGTGGAGCTGAGGCTGCTGGACCACTCCGAGCCTTGACCCTCAAATCCACATCCCAGCCTGGGCTCTCCTCACCCAGTGCTTTTCAGACTGTGCCACCTCGCAGCCTGTATCAAGTTTGTCACTTTGTAATAATTAACTGCAGCTAATTATTACTTCTCTGGCCATCCCCCTGCAAGCCAGTCAATAGAGAGGAGCACCCGCTGGTCCAGGGTGCTTTGTGTGCTGCAGTGGGGGGGCTTTTGCACTAACATTGCAGGATGCGACATGGAGTTGGGGCACACGTCCCTCCCTGCTGCCTTGCACACAGGGAACACTGTGCACAGCCACATGGCGTGGGCAGGGAGACAGCTCATGGTCAAGATAAGCTCCGTGGCAGGCTCGGATGTGTGGCTTAAGAAAAAGCGAGAGGGTAATCCCTGTGCACAGCAGGGTGGGCAGTGCTGCGGGTTTCGCCTCTGTGCGGGTCAGGACCAGGCAGCGTGCTGGCCGGGGTCAGTCGCTGGATGCAGCTGGGTCCATGGCATCGTCCCAGGAGCAGCATCTCCTCCAGGAGCAGCGTCTCCTCTTCCCTGGGCAGCTCGGCCTCCTGGGAGCTTTGGCTGCGTCAGTTCTGCATTTTCAAAGCAAATGGGGATGCTGCAAGTTGAGATTGTCACTGGGTATGTCTCAGGCCGTGCCTTAGTGTGTGCTGCTTGCATTTCGTCAGTTTAATAACAACATCGGGGTTTGCAACTGGCCTTGCTCCATCCCCTCTGCTCTGAAGAAGAAGGGAAGGCGGGTTTGTGGGGGCTGCTCCGTGTGCTTCTGCCTGTCCCAGTCGCTCTGGATACTTCTCTGTGTTTGCCCCGCAGTCCTACCAGCTTCCCCAACACCAGCCACCATCACCCACCAGGCAAAGCCACCTGAATCACTGGAGACGCTGCCCTGCACCCGTGCTGTGGGTAGCACCCTCCTGGGCAGCACCCTGCCAGCGGGGCTGGGCTGGGGAAGATGGATTTCCTGCTGCTATCGGGGCTCCCACACCCCAGCGAGGCAGCCCTGCGAAACAATGCCGCTATTTACACTTTAAAGCCTCGTTAGGCAGCCAGGAAGCAGCAGGCACAGTGCATGCCGGGAAGCAGCGGCAGCCTTTACGCCAAGGCTAGCCCCTCTTTGCCGCCGGGCTGTTGGGAGGAGCAGGATGCTCCCCGGCTGAGCTGTAACCCTGCGGCCTCTTTCAAGCCCTGTTTCTTCGTTTATTTTATCTTTTTTTTTTTTTTTTTTTAGCCTCTGGAGTCCCTGCCTTGTTGCTGAGCTTTGCTGCTCGCACAGAACGCGTGCTGGCTTCCCGGCCGGCGACGGCTCCTCTCTGGGACAGGGAGCATCGATTCCTGCTGGTGGCCACAGGTGTAGGATCGAGATCCCGGTGCTGCTCTGCCTTTGTCCTCGGCAGTTCTTTGCTCTCCGCTGGCAAGACAGCGAGGGGAGTGCGGGCAGGGACTTTTCTCCCTGGCAGACACCAGGGAAGGCTCTACATGTCCCCTGCCCGAGCAGGCAGCTCCCCAGTCAGTGCTGATCTCAGCCCTGCCTGGTGTCTCCTGGCTGTGCTGGGTCCATGAGGTGCCCAGGAAACCTGACATTCCCCAGCTCTGGGGGCTTAGTTTGGGTTTTAACTGTTCCCGCTCCAGTGAACCCACTGGGCAGCGCACCACAACAGCTTTCCATGCGAGGCTGGCAGCTCGCAGGCAGGGAAATCGGAGGAGAAGGCGGGCAGAGGGTTGGGCAGAGCTGGGTTGTACGTGAGTGACTGGCAGAGCACTGTCCTTCCCTTCCCTGGGCACCCGCCTGCCTGGAGCTGCTTTCTTGGCCGAGCTCTTGCGGCAGCTCCATGCGGTGCCGGACAGCTCTGTCCTGCCCCCGGCCGGGGACTGGACCTCAGCAGAGGATGCTGAGCTGGGGCATCCCTCTGCGGGGTTCCCTTCTCCCACGCCTCCCTGCCGAGGAGGAGCTGTGGGGCCGCCCACCCAGCTGTGGGCACTGCACCATTTGCCTGGACCTGCCCGGGCTGGTAGCTCACCAGCTGCAGCGTCAGCCTGATTTTTTTTTTTTTTTTTTCCCTTTGCCGACCGTGCATGTGTTTTTGTGGTGCTGGGCGACCGGCTGGGGATGGCCATGGGAAGCCTCTCCCATAGGCTTGGGTTCGGCAGGGGCATCACACGTGCAGCTGCCAAGCAGCATCTCTGGATGCTGTGCCTGCTTGGATCCTGCCCAGATCCTCCATGCTCAAATCAGGAGGCAGAGCAAGGGCATGGGGAGACATCGGCTGGGGACAAGCACTGGGCTTGGCTTCGAAAGAGCCTCATCCTGCGGGTCTGGATCATGGTGCCCGGCAGGATGGGGCTTGCAGGGAGCTGAGGCAGCACGAAGGGGAGAGGATGGAGGGATTCGCCAGGCCGGGCGGTGTGACCCTTGTGTGGGTAAAAGTTGGTGTTGATGCTGCTGCTGTAAAGTAATTGTTATTTTGTGTAATGTGTGTAGTGTGAGTGTCTACAGTGAATGTAGAATTCAGACAGCAGGTATCAAATCCTAAGGCTATTGTTAGCGTTATTTAAAACCACTGAATCCAGTAATGTATTTTATGCTGCATTAAAAATAATACTTGGTCAGGATGCCAGTGTTTCTGAGGTCCAGAACAGGATCCTCTCCACTCCTCTAGATCCTGAGATAGGTCACTCAGTGAAGCCCCAAAAGCAAGTTGTGTCCGTATTAACCTGCTTGGGAAGGCCCAGGATGGAAATGGATGCTTGGGTCGGAGTGGCAGGATAGCTCGTCTGCTGTCCCACCTCCAGGAGCAGGGGGTTAGGGAAGACCATGAAAAACAGAGTGGCTGGAGAGTGATGTGTACCCCTGGTCTCACCACCCCAGAAGATCTTCCTGCACCCCAAGAAGTGAGATGGGGGACTGAAGACAGCAAGAAACCTTGGGGGCTTTTTGCTCCCGTCTCTCATCAGTGAATAAAAACAAAGCGTCAGAGGATGAGACCTGCTGGGTCTGATTTTTTTATCCCCCCCCCGAGGACATGGTGACCAGAAACAAGCGGTTCAGCTCCCTGTCTCCAGCCGCTGCTTTCTCTGCCTAATGAATCAGTTCATTTTCAAGAGAAGGCGCGTGCTTTTGGGAAGTTTCCTATGCATCAAGCACACTTCAACATCGTGTCATTTAACAGCAGCAAGGAGGAAATGGAAATGCTGTGTTCCTAGTGCAATTTTGGTTGAATTATAATTTCCATTAGGTGCGAGTTGACAGGGATTAAAGCAGAAAGCAAAAATTCCCTTGCACCAGCACCGACCTCCCTGGCAAAAAAAATTATCTATGAAAACGTTAGGTAAGAGCAATGGGCCAGTGTCGTTAGCAGCTGTATGAGAAATTGTGCCGTGCCCCACTTATCGTCGCTGCAGGCGGGCAGGAGCGGGAGCGAAGAGCGGGAGCAGCAAGCCCCCGGCAGAGAGGCTGAGCTGGCTCCGGTCCCGCGGGACTGGTGGGTGCTGGGGAGAGGCTGGGTTTGGCTGCCATGGGGAAACACGGTGAAAAGGCACCGGGGCCCCAAGAAGACAAGAATTGAGGAGTGAAATGCAGATTTCACCCTGTTGCAAGTTGGATTTAATGCCTGGGAGGTGACTCCCTCTATTTTCAGCCAGCCATCGCTTACTCAGCCACGTGTGTGACCCCTGAAACTGTGGGCTTGGGGTCCCAAGCTGCTCGGCATGGGTAATGGCAATGTCCTGGTCATTTGGGCTCTTGTGTTGGCTAACAGGATGCAGCAAGCTGGACATCTTGGGTCCCAATCCTGGTGGCACCACTTTCCTTAACCCCACCGCTTTTTGCTCCCCTCCTGCATCATTCGCAGCCGGGTCGCTGCTCCAATCCTGTCCCTGCACCATTCTCTGCAGCCTGGTGGTGCCTGGCACCTCCTGGACGCTTCCCTGCACCGCTGGGCTCACTTTCTGCAGCACCGGGTGGCAATCCTGGTGCCACCCTGGCGGCTTGTAGGCGTTGGGAAGCACCCGGCCCCGGGGCAGCGTGTGGGCGGGCGACTGATGGGGATCCCGCCTTGGCCCCGACTGTGGCCGGCATCCCGGCATGGCCGGCTTCGGGGCCCCTGCCTGCGGTGCGGCGGTGGGAGACATGCCCGTGCGCAGCGGGGCCGGCTGAGCCGGTGGAGCCGGAGCTGGCTGGCAGCCCGCCCGCTGCTGCACCCCATCCAGGTCAGCCCGTCTGCCCGGTTGCCCGCCGGGGGAGAGCCGCGTGCCTCGGCAGCGCCCGGGTGCAGCGTGCTGGGTCCTGCCAGCCACAGGGCCTGCCGGGGCTCCCGTGGGGCTCGGGGAAGGGTTATAGCAGCCGCCGCTCCTGGGAACTTGCCTCAGCGGTGGGAGGGGGCTGGGGAGCGTGGGAGGCCCCGGCTGCCCCTTGGGAGCCCAGATAGGGCTGGCTGTGCCGGCGTGGCTGGATCCGGTGGGCATCCCTGTCTCCCATCGGCGGGCTGAGAGGGATCCCCTGGTTGCTTTCAGGGATGGGTGCTGGCTTGCGCACCTTGCACACGCCGTTGCACACCCCATCACACCCCTGTGGCCCTCTGTGGACTCCTCGTCCTTTGCCCCGGTGCTGCGGGAGAGGGGGGCAATGGGGTTTTGGGGTGGTTTGATCAGGGCTGGGGGCCGGTGTCTGGGATCTCTCCGTCCGCCTGGAGCCGGCTGGCCGCTGGCCTGCCTGAGCGGCAGATGGTGGCTGCCTGGGGACCCGCCATCCATCCCTCCGGGCGATTATTCACCCGTCGCCATGACGATAGAAAGGTCAGCAAAAAGATCCCGTGTGATTCCCGGGTCGGGTCGGTGGGATTAGGAGCAGCGCGGGAGGGAGGGCCGGGGGGAGGATAGGGCCCAGCCGCCTCCCCCCATCCCCCGGCTCACCAGCTGGACTGTCCCCTTCAGGCACCATCCCCAGATTCCAGCCAGCTGAGAACTGGCAAATTCTGGGCACCAGTGGGAAACCCCTGGGATGGGGATGGGCCCCTCCAGCGGCTGATCCTGAGAGCTCAGCCCTGACCCTGTGCATCCCATTCTTGCATGGGGAAGGCTTGGAGCTGTGTGGGGTGAAGGGGTTGGGCTGGCATTTGGCGGGGAGAACAGAGGAGGGATGGGGCTGTGCTGATGGGGGCTTGGCTGGTCCTGCATCCTTCCTCCTCCTCCTCCTCGCAGCAGGGTTTCTCTCCTCGTGGGGTGCCCCTGGCTGACCCATATCCCCTCTCTTTCTCCAGGCTGTTCCTCTAAGTCTTTCAAGCTGTACTCGCCAAAGGAGCCCCCGAACGGCAACGCCTTCCCCCCTTTCCACCCGGGCACCATGCTGGATCGAGATGTGGGGTGAGCTGGGGCACGGGGCGCGGTCTGCAAAGTTGGGGATGCTCTGCAGTCTGCACCCCAGGGTCTCTGTCATGCTCCCCAGTAGCGTACAGAGACTGCGGCACATGGAGTTGAGTTAGCACACGGGGAGGGAGGGGATTAGAGCAGGCACAGGTGGGATTGGGAGGAGAAAAGAGGGATATTTGGGATGAAGGGAGCCCCCAGGTCCCTGAGCTGTGTGGGGCCAAGCCCCTGGGATGACCCAGAACAGGGAGTGCTCCCAACTTCTGCCAAAACAGCCCCTTCTCCAACCTCCAGAGGAGCTGGGCACGTCTCCAGAGAGCCACAGGCCAGGTCCCGGGGTTGGTGGAGCAGCCATGGATATGGGAGCAGAGCCCAGTTTCAGGGGTGCAGGTCACCCCACAGGGCTGTCATCAGTCAAGTTGCAGCCCATGCCATGCGTGGGGTCTTGCCTCCGGCGAGCCCAGCTGCCCGCTGCTGTAGGCAGGATGGGGGGACCTGCGGTGGACAGGGAGGGGGATCCCCACCAGCGCTGACCTGCCTGTGTTTCTTTGTTCCCCCCACAGACCTACTCCCATGTACCCACCGACATACCTGGAGCCTGGAATCGGGTAAGCGTGGAGGTCTGGTGGGGGACCCTGCTGGGAGGGGAGCTTGTGCCCGTGGTGAGGGGGTTGCTCAGACTCTGCCCAGCCCTGGAGGGGCTGTGTGTCCCCCACCGTGGTGTTGGGACCCCTCCCCACCCCATGGCTGCCTCCCCCTCTGACTGCTTGCTCTGCTCTCTGGGCAGGAGGCACACACCATACGGGAACCAGACCGACTACAGGATATTTGAGCTCAACAAGCGGCTGCAGAACTGGACAGAGGTGGGGAGCTGGGGCAGAGGGGGGCGGCCAGGGGCGGGGGGACACTCCTGGGTGTGTGTTTTGGGGATGGGATCCTCTGCGCTGCCTGTCCTCTGCCTTGGCTGTAGAAGGAATCCCCTTGGCAGCAGGGTCCTGTCCTGCTGTGAAGGTCCCCGAGTGCCTTGTCCCTCGCTTGGCCGTGGGGCAGGGCTCATCATCCCTGTCTCCGAGCACTCAGCTGGGAGCATAGCCCTCCGCAGGCTGAGCACATGGCTGCTGTGCCTGGCAGCCAGGATCTGTCTGTCCGTCTGTCACTCCTCCCCGTAACCTGGCATCTCTCTGCTGTCCCCAGGAATGTGACAATCTGTGGTGGGACGCCTTCACCACAGAGTTCTTCGAGGATGACGCCATGTTAACAATCACTTTCTGCTTGGAGGATGGACCAAAGAGATACAGTGAGTAGCAGCTCGAGCCCTCCTTCCCCAGGACATTGCTCCTCCGGCAAGAGATGCGGCGGTTGCGCTGTGCAGGGGGATGCGGGCAGGGTGTTGGAGCTCAGCTGCTTCCAGCCAGTGGGAACTGGGGAGCCCTCTCCCCATACAGCCCCAAGGCACGTCAGTGTGAGCCAGGTTTACTGACATTATCTTCCTTCTTTTCCCGCTCCAGCGATCGGCCGGACTCTGATTCCCCGTTACTTCCGCAGCATCTTTGAAGGAGGGGCCACAGAGCTCTACTACGTGCTCAAGCACCCCAAGGAGTCCTTCCACAACAACTTCGTCTCTCTGGACTGTGACCAGTGCACCATGGTCACCCAGCACGGCAAACCCATGTTCACCCAGGTACCGGCAGCACCCACAGCTACTCCAGCCCCTTGTGCCTTGGTCTGATGTGGCCTTGCAGTGGCTGTGGTCCCACAGGGCAAGTGACACTGATTTCCATGGCTTGTTGAGTACTATGCTGTAATTCCACGTGCCCCAGCCAGTTCCTCCCAGCTTAGCATCCCTGTAATCCCTGCAGCGTCCCCTTCTTGCAGAGATCCCATGGCCGTTGTGGGCTCATGGGTTTGGCTTGTGCTGAGTCTCATGGCAGGCAGGGGCAAGCCACCGGGAGGGTGTCCCCATGTGCAGCAGTGGGTTCCCAGGGGATCTGGGCTGCGGGAAGTGCGGGCAGCCTGTGCCTCACCCTGCGCCCTGTCCAGGTGTGTGTGGAGGGGCGGCTCTACCTGGAGTTCATGTTCGACGACATGATGAGGATAAAGACGTGGCATTTCAGCATCCGCCAGCATCGAGAGCTCATCCCCCGCAGCATCCTTGCCATGCATGTGAGTACCGCTCTGGGAGCCCTCCAGGGGCACGAGTGACACAGGGCTGCTGAGCTCCTCTCCCTGCTGCACAGGTTGGGGGAGCCTCCACCCTATCCCCCCATCACACACTGGGGCACGGGTGGGTTGTCCCCAGCCCAGATGCAGCTGAGCCATCTGTCTCTCGCTTCTAGGCACAGGACCCCCAGATGCTGGACCAGTTATCCAAGAACATCACCCGCTGTGGGCTCTCAAACTCCACACTCAACTACCTCCGAGTAAGTGTGTGGGAAGAGGTGAGGACGCAGCTCTGCTCCTGGCAGGGGCCCTAGGGTGGCCATGCCTTGTGCTCTCAGCTGCCTGGCGCCCGGCTGCCCTGAGGTGCAGGGAGGCAGTGGGGCAGGCTCTGCAAGAGGGATCTTGCAGATGGATTGCAGAGAGCCATGGGGCAGTGGGTCTGCTGGAGCCCACAGGGTCCCAGCCTGGCTTGGGTCAGTGCAGTGCAGATGGCTGCCTGACGGAGGGGCTTTTGCTGGGCCCTGGGTCATCATGCTCTAACCCCGTGTCTGTCTGCTCCCTGCAGCTCTGTGTAATCCTAGAACCAATGCAGGAGCTCATGTCACGGCACAAGACCTACAGCCTCAGTCCCCGGGACTGCCTCAAGACTTGCCTCTTCCAGAAGTGGCAGCGGATGGTCGCTCCACCTGGTGAGTCTCACGCTCTGCCCGTGGGTCTTCCTGCTCGGACCCTACCCACGGCACAGGCTTCTCTCAGCCCCAGAGCTTGTCCCTGGCCTTGGCTTGTGAGGCTGGGGGCAGCGAGTCAGGCAGGTGGCTTACTTCTCTGGTGTCCTGCCTTCCCTCTGGGACAGAGCAGGGCTGCAGGCAGCCGGTGCTCCCTGCCTGGGGGACGCCAGCTGCTTGTGGAAAGCAAAGCGGGGATGGAAGTCTTCCCTGAGCCCTCTCCTGTCCCCTGCACTTGGGGGACAGTGAAGCTGCGGAGGGGAAGAAGGTGGCGATGCTGCTCCAGGGGGGATGTGGTCCTTGCAGAGAAGGGGGGTTTGCAGAGAAGGGGCTGGGGGGCACCAGCTCCTTCTTGTCGGGCCTGACTGTGTCTCCCTGCTCCTCCAGCGGAGCCAGCGCGGCAGCAGCCCAGCAAGCGCCGGAAAAGGAAGATGTCGGGTGGTAGCACCATGAGCTCTGGTGGGGGAAACACCAACAACAGCAACAGCAAGAAGAAGAGCCCGGCCAGCACCTTTGCCCTGTCCAGTCAGGTACCTGTAAGCATCCCGTTTCCATTCTCTCTTCCTCCCCCGGGGTGGAGGGGAGGGCTCCCTGCCCCAGACCCCGGGAGTGGCTAGGGAGAGACCCCCGGGGACTGCCTGTCCAAGCCCCCTCAGCTCTCACTGGGTGATGGGGAGAAGGAGAGGGTGTCCCAACTGCCTTCCCAGAGCTGCTTTGCTCCCCTGGAAGGGGGTGAGGATGTGCTGCCCCACACGGTGCCCAAGCCTCGGGTCCTGCAATGGAGATGAGGAGGTGGCATTGGTGGCTGGGGGAAGGGGCTGTGGTGTTTGGCGGGGGGTCTGGCGGCCCGGGTTCCCCCCACCTCGATTATGTTTCGGGACCGTCTCCCCTTTCAGGATGTGATGGTGGTAGGCGAGCCCACGCTGATGGGGGGGGAGTTTGGGGACGAGGACGAGCGGCTCATCACCCGGCTGGAGAACACACAGTTTGACGCCGCCAACGGCATCGACGACGAGGACAGCTTCAACAACTCGCCGGCGCTGGGGGCCAACAGCCCCTGGAACAGCAAACCGCCCTCCAGCCAGGAGAGCAAGTCAGAGAACCCCACGTCGCAGGCGTCACAGTAACAGCCCCCCCGCCGCCCCGTGGACTCAGTCCCAACCGATCTACCTGTACATTTGCAACAGAGAGTGACTGGGAAGCGGCGAGGTACCGGGGGCGGATTGGCGCCGTGCGGCCGATGGGGTGCACGGGCGGGCAGCCCCCAGCCCTCTCCCCCCGCCGCCTTCCCGCTCCCCCCACGCCTGCCTCCCCGCCGGACCCCAGGGCAGGGGTGGGTTTCCAGGGCCGTAGCTTCATTATACCCCGTCTCCCTCTTCCTCCCTGCTTCTTCCCTGGAGAGCTTCTCATCCCTGCCCCAATGTGCCCAGGATGTGCCCAGCCCCGGCCTGCTGAGCCAGGAGGGTGGAATTAGGAGGGAGGTGTCAGCAGTGGTGCAGATACCATTTGTTGGGGTCTGGCACAGCCCAGAGACCCTCCTCCTCTTCCTCCTCCCTGGGTCCTGCGGCTGGGGTTTGCTGGGCAGCCACCTGCGGCGGGGTTGCACATCCCCAGCTCAACCTGGGGCTGGGGGACGGAGGACGGTGATGGAAAGTCTTCCCCGTGACGCCAGCTCTGCCCACGGAGCCTCCTCCGGCCAGGCTCGGATCCTGCTGCGCTGGGGTGGTGTCAAGGACAGGGCCCCCGTCGCATTTCCCTGCTCGCCTGCACCCTCCCCTTCCCCTCGCTCCCCAGGGGCGAGAGCGCAGTGGGGCCATGGGGGAGACTCTGTATATAGGAATTGCGTGGTGGGGGGCTAAAGGGGAGAGCACGGAGGACCCAGGGCTCTGCCAGAGCAGCCGGTGCCCTCGCTCCCTGCCCACAGCCCCTGCATTTCCCCCCACCCCCCGTGAGTCCACCTGGGGCCCCTTTGCAACCCCCGGCTCCAGGTACCTCCTACTTTTGTCTTTTTTTAAGGAAAAAAAAAAATAATATTATTAAAATTGTAAGTTTAAAAAAAAGAAAGAAAAAAAATAATGGGAAAAGCCCCCGCCCCCTCGCCGGTTCCCCCCCTCCCCACCCTGAGCCCTCTCACCCTGTCCTGACTTTTGTACAGGCTTCTTCTCTTGGGAGTCTCGTTTTATATCCAGTTCGGAGAGCTTCAAACCAAGGAGAGACTTTGCAGACTTCCTTTCTAATCCCTCCAGGGGCCGGGGGGGGCAGCCCCCCGCCTCCCTCCTCAATGTAAATCTTGTGTGCTGTTGTCCCCGCTCCCTCCCCCCCCCCTCGGGTTCGTGTACCTCGTGCTTGTACATTTCCGCGCTGTAGACAGTGTGTATGATACTGTTCTTTCAATGTGTTATCACTAGAGCAGGTGCCTCCATTGATGTTAGGGGAAACAATGAGAAAAATAATAATTTTTGGGGTTTTTTTGGTTTAAAAAAAAAAAAAAAGAAAAAAAAAATCCCTTCCAAGGCTTCTTCCAAGGAGAAGACAGGAGGTGCCGGGGGAGGGCGTTTGTGCTCACCAGCTCACCCCAGCAGCCTCGGAGAGGGGTTTTGGGGGGAGCCGGGGGTCGGGGCTGCCTGTGGGCACCCCCCGGCACAGCCCCGAGGTGGGGTTGCAGCGAGCACTGCTGCAGGGGTGGCCAGGGTGGGGGTGGACTGCCCTGGTGAGCAGGGGCGTGTGTGCAAGAGTGTGTGTGCGAGAGGTTTGTGTGTCTGTCTGTGTGTGTAAGGGAGCCCGGGGCAGGCGGAGCAGCCCTGCAGTTGGGGGTGGGTGTGTGTGTGCACCCCACTCTCTCCACCAGACCCCACCCCACCCCTGGCCCCGGCTCCCTGCCAGGCATCCTGCTGCACGTGTCCTGCTGCCATGTGGGGCTGGGGGCTGGCTGGTGTCGCTGGGGGGCTGCCTCCCATGCGAGGGGCTCTGGCTGCAGCAGGGGTCTCGCCTGCACCCTGCGTCTCGCCCACTCGTAGCTGAGACTGCAGGGGGTGGCCAAGTTGGGGGGCACGACACCTTGTGTCCCCCTTCCTTCTGCTGTCCCTGGGGTCGGGCAGGGAGACGGGACCCCCTCGGCTCAGCCCTGGCCTGGTCTCAAGCCCGACATCCCTGAGAGACGCCTGTGTCGCCTCCTGGGCCCCTCCATGGGCAGCCTGGAGGGCTCAGCCCCACGGACCCCCATCCACAGGCACGGGGGGTCCCCACGGCCCCTTTGCAGGTGGCATGGGACGCTCCCAGGGTGGGGGCCCGTTGTGGCAGGGAGAGGGGGGCTCTGCTTTGCAATTAAGGTACGATTCTCGCCGCCGCACTGCTGGGCTCCCATGGAGGGTGCAGAGCCCCTCGCCGCCCCCCCCGGGCACACTGTAATGCCTTTTTGTTTCTTTTTTTTTTTTTTTTTTTTTTTTTTCTTCCTCCCCTCCATAGTTTGTGCCATTTATGAGTCATGTATGGTACCAATAAAATGACTTTTCGGTTTGAGGCTGTCCTGAGCGCTTATTTCTGAGCATGGGACCTGGCCAATGCGGGCAAGTCAGAGGGGGGGGTCCCCTCGTGCCCCCGGTGCCCTGGAAGGGGGTATGGGCACAGGGCTCGCTCTACTCCCGGGACGATGCTGGCTCATCTCGGGCTGCTGGTTCCCAGCCAGGCCCTGGTCGGCTCCCAGCCACGCCATGGAAAGCAGAAATCCCAGCAAGGACAGGGTACAGGGCTGCTGGGAAACGGCCCTGTCCCCGAGCCAGAGCAAACAAGCGGCTCAGGGCCTGCCCCGACACCAAGGTGATGGGTATGTCCCCTGGGGAGCAGTGGGGGTAGCACATTCCAGCTGTGGGAACAGGGCAACAGCAACTGAGCGGCACGGAGGTGTCCTGGGGGGGGCAAAGGAGGGACAGGTGACCCCCTCCCCCCAGATGAGTAGGTACAGCACCAGCTTCCATGGGGGCTACCCCAATCTCCTTCCAGAAGGTGGGGGGCCCTGTGCCATCACTAGGGGCAAGATGCTGGTCGGCAGTTCCACCAGACCAGATTGCTGACTCCAGAGATGGCATTTTGCCATCCTCACTGGGTGGGGGGACTGGGGGCAGCTGAGTCCAACCCCAGCCATGGGGAGGCTGAGTTTTAAACTCCATGGGGAGGCTGAGTTTTAAACTGTGGGTGCCTCACCCAATGCAACCCCCCCTGGCCAAACGTGCAGGGCAATGAGCCTGCGGCTGCGGGTAATGCTGGGGTGAGGGCAGGTCTGGCAGTAATGGGGGAGGAAAAAGGGATGTGGGAGAAAACAGACTCGTAAAACAGGGCTGATGCAGCGGAGGGTGGGGGCAGGATGGGCCCATGTTTTTGGAGCAAGGGCAGGTCTTGCGTTGAACATCTGCACCGAGGGATGTCACCTTGCCATCCTTCCCCGTGACAGGGTTGGGGTTGGGGGGTGGGGCTGTAGGATACCTGTGCCATGGGGGGAGCTTGTGGTTGGGCAGGTGGGAGTGGGGTGGCCCTGGTGAGCCTGTGGCATGGTGGCACTCTGGGCTGAGGTGTCAACACCCTCGCTCTTGATGTGCACTGAGCTCGAGCAACCTCAGCGGAATGCCCTGAGCCAAAGGGCAGCAAGGCCCTGCAGAAGCAGATCCTTCCATCTGTGAAGGATCCCACGGATGCCTGGGCGGATCCTGCCCACACGTGGCCGCGGGAGCTGAGCGCACCCTGATTTTGGGGGAGTGCAGCACCCGGGGCAGCCAGCCCTGTTCCATGCAGGGTCCCTGGTGCCTGGCTCCGCATGTGTCCCCTGCCCCCGGGAGCTGGTGGAGAGCCCTGAGGCTACACTTTGGGATTGAGGTCTGAGCTGGAAAGCTCAAGGATGTCCATGAAACCCCCAAACCTCCCTCCCCATGTCAGCCCCTAGCACGAGAAATTTGCTAGTCCCTGCTTTTTATTATTTTTCCCTTTTTTAGAGGGGGTGCATCCGTGTCCTCTGCTGCCCTGCCCTGGTGCCAGTGCTGAGCCAGAGTCCCACACGGCCGCCCCGGCACCCTGCACAGGCCAGGCCAGGGGGAAATCCCGAGGCAGGGCTGCCTTCCTCCCTGTGCCACCTTCGCCCAAGGTCAAGGAGAGCAGTGACGCCTGCTTGTGAGGGAAAAGTTAAGCAGTAACCTGGGAGGTGGCAGCCAGTAAGCAGCCATCGTCGCTGGGGCGGTCGGGGAGCCTGACCGTGCAAAGGACGTATGGGTATGGCTCACCTGGGCTCCCCCCTGGTGCCTGTCCAAAAGCACACGGTGCCCCATGCAGGGACTCACGGCTGGGGCCAAGGACCATGCTGGGGGCAACTGGCTGCCCCGGGAAGGGTGGTGGGGAGGTACGGGGCACGGCTGAGGGCTGGCATGGGGGCAAGGTGGGCAGCGTGGGGGGCTCTAGGCACTGGGGCTGTGGCAGGGTGGGCTGCTGGAGGGGCCGGTATGAGGTCTCTATTGGGGCAGAGAGGCAGCATCATGCTGGGCAGAGCGCTGGGGGCAGTGGGCTCTCCCAGGTGGGACAGGGCAGGAGCTGGGGGCTCTGGGGGCAGATGCAGGATGTCAGGGTGGGATGGGGCAGCGGCAGGGGTCCCCCCGGGGCAGAGGCGGGGCGCTGGGGCAGTTTGGGGCAGGAGCAGGGGTCCCCCCGGGGGCGGAGGGTGCAGGGGGCTCCCTCCCGGCGGAGGCGGCCGCACACTCCGGGCAGACCCCGGGGGGGGGCCGGGACGGAAGGGGCGGACCCGGCCAGTCCTGCCTACCCCTCCCGGGGCCGCCCGCCCCGCGGTGTCGGTGCGGAGCCGTGCCGTGCCGTGCCGTGCCGTGCCGGGGAGCTCCCGCCGCCGCCGCCCGCCGGGACGCGACCCCCCGGGGCATCTGCCCCGCGGCCACCGGGTGCGTCCGCGGCACAACCGGGAGCGACCCCCGCGCCCCGCTTCCCCCCTTCCCCTCGACCCTGCCCGCGGTTGCAGCTCCCGGAGCCCCGGCGGGACCCCGGCGGCGGGGCGGTGGTAGTGGTAGAGCCACGCGTGGCTCCCGCGGCGTGGGAGACCTTCCTGGGGGAGCGGGGGGGAGGGGGATGGAGCCGGGCAGGCGCTGGCAGACCTTCAGCCTTGGAGGCAAAATGCCGTGTGGGGGCCCCCGAGGCTGTGCCCCGCTTGTGTGGGGGGGGAATCGGGCTGCGTGTGGGAAATGCCGGGTTTGCTGCGATGCCCCATTTGGGAAATGGGTTTTTTATTTTTTAAAATGCAAAACCTGGTTCTGTGGCCAGAGGTGGTTTGCGCTGAAACTGTGGCTGGCCCAGTGCACCCCATCCCGAAGGGATGCCGCCGGTGCTGGGGTGCAGCAGGCAGGATGGCTGCCCTCAGGGTAACCATGGAGCTCCCGGCTCGTGGGTTGGGGCAGGAGGAAACCAGAAAGGGCACCGGAGCTGTGAGGAGGGCAAGGAGAGGGGGTTCTCACCAGTGTCGGGGTCGGGGTGGGTTGGTGGTGACCCTGACCTAGGTACGGAGAGGTGGCTTGGGGTTTCCGGGTGCCAGGGGGTGGCAGGGGCAGGGTGGGGCGATGTCGGCATCACCACCTTCCCTGGCAAGTGGCTTTTCAGCAATTGCAGCTGAAACTTAAACAAACCATAAAGCTGGGGCACTGGCACTGGGCGGCTGCACCCTGCGACAGACGTGGGTGTGCAGAGGTGTCAGAGGACAGGGTAAGTGCTTCATCTCCGCTTCATCCTCCACAGCCCCTCTGGTCCCTCGTGGTCACCTCCTGCCTGGGCCCCCACCCTGCTGCTCCTGGGACTCCCCATCCCTCCTCTGTGCTCTCCCACAGCTCTTTCCTTCTGGGCAGGACCTGGCAGGTGCTTGATTTTTTTCTCCCCGCATTTCCTGCTTGGAGGCAAGAGGCAGGGCAGGCCGGGTGGCCCTGCACCCCGACGACACTGACACCGACAGCCCCTCTCTGCCCCAGGCATCCGCCGGAGCCGCCACGATGGAGCTGGGGAACATGTCACAGCCGGTGTACGGTCCTGGCCTCGAGGCACCGGAGAGCAGCACACCGGGCCTGGTGGGGATGGTGCACGGCTTCCTGCGGCTGGTGCAGCCCAACGCCCTGCCCATAGGTGGGTGCACGATGGTGGGGGGCTGGCGATGGGGTGGGGGATCTGCTGGGTTGACCCTGAGCCCTCCTGCACTGGTGACTGTCCATTTAATTGATGGGGTATTGGGTTATGGGGGGAGGAGGGGGCAGGAAATGGAGTGGGGTCTCTGAGGACTGCCAGCTGTGTCCTGCCCGTGTCCCATCCCAACTGTGCAGTAGTCTCAGGTGGGGCCCAGGACAGGCTTTGGTGGCAGTGCCACCTTGCAGAGTCCTGCCCCATCCTCCCTCCAGGTATCTTCATCCCAGGCCCCAACGAAAGGTGCAGAGCAAACCCTGCGCTGCCTGCGAGTTTGTGGGGTCCTTGCCTGCCTTGCAGCCCCTCTGGGCTTGCAGGTGACAAGGCATGCTTAGGCAGGACCCGACTTGGGGCCACCAAAAGCAGTGTGTCCCAGCACCAGCACCCGCATGGCAGCGCTGCAGGCACC
Source organism: Vanellus vanellus (assembly GCF_965231255.1). Taxonomy (NCBI): domain Eukaryota; kingdom Metazoa; phylum Chordata; class Aves; order Charadriiformes; family Charadriidae; genus Vanellus; species Vanellus vanellus. The sequence goes on along the minus strand of NC_138912.1, from coordinate 16,388,672 downwards.
CCCTGCGCAGCGCTCTGCTTGCCAGTGCTCGCCCTCCCTCCTTCACCTCCGAGGGGATGTGCTGCTGGCACAGCTCTGCCCCAAAGTCAGCATGGGTGACGCCAGGACCCTGCGGCTGCGTGATGGCCCCAGTGCAAGGGCTGCCCACTGCGGGCACCACTGTGGCTGCTGGTGCTTGTGCTTCCTCCTTTGCTGGGCTCAGCCCCTGCTCACCAGTGACCTGCAGGCAAATGTGCGGCTGGCAAACAATGCAATGGATTTGTGGCCTTGTTCGTGTCACACAGATACCGGGGTTCAATTGCACGGCACCGTGCGCCAGCACGGCTTGTAATGAGGCCATGGTGCATGGCCAGGGCGAGTCTTGGGACCGAACAAGGCAGGGTGGCGGGGGGGCTTTACCCCAGCTGGCAGTGCTGCAGGAGGGCAGCCTAAGAGCAGCCAAGGTGGTTGTTGGAGCATCCCCTACCAAGCCTACCCCTGGTGCCCTCTGGGGCGAGGACCCCCTTGCTCTATGAACCCCTGAAAGCGCGGGGGCTGGCAGCCCTTTTCCTGGGTGCAAAAGGGCTGTGTGACATGATGGCTGGGGAGGGACAGCTAGAAGGGAGAAACATGCCATGTACTCACAGCTGCCCTGAGCTGCAGTGCTGGAGGTGATGCCTGGTGCTGGGGGCCCCTCTCTGGGGTGAGCAGGGTATGGGGCTCTCCTTGGAGACCCCCCCATGACCCAGCATCTGCTCACAGCTGTCTCTGCTCCTTGTCCCCCAGAACTTATTGCAGACTTTGGGCAGTCCCAGAATGAGGAGGCCATCGGGGAGCAAGTCCAGGAGGTGAGCAGGCAGCCAGGGACAGGAGCTGGCAGCCCCAGACCACCATGGGCTGGGGGATGCTGGTGGGTGCTGCTCTGAGGCTGAGCCTCAGGTGCTGGGCAGCAGCAAGGGAAGACGTGCAACCCCTGGGGGGGGCACCCATCCTGCCCCATGGGGGTCTGAACAGGACCCTCAGAGCTGGGGACCCTTCAGAGGCACCGGCGTTATGCTGCATCTCATTCTTCCCCTCCCAGCTGCTGCTCTACGAACTGGGCTTCCTCGTCTGCATGGCCATCGGGCTCCTCTTCATCATCCTCGTGCCCCTGGTGGGATGCTGCTTCTGCTGCTGCCGCTGCTGCGGGAACTGCGGGGGCCGCATGTACCAGAAGCAGAGCCGGCGGATGGGCTGCCGGCGCCGGGCGCTGTGGGCCTCCGTCCTGCTGGTCTCAGCTCTCCTCCTGTGAGTCCGCTGGCTGGGAGGCTCCGGATGGGACCCGAGGGCGGGTGGAAACGTCGGGGCTTGGCGGCCGTGCCAGGAAGCTGCCATTGTTCACAGGAGCAGATCCCAGCACGGCGGGACAAAGGAGAGGAAGCAGCGGCGGTGGGGAGCTGGCCCCGGGGGGCTGCACATTGGCGCGGTGCAGGACCTTCCCGGCAGCTTCGCTGTGGGGAAATGTGGGGGCATCAGGCACAGGGCTCCCCCGTGCCTCAGTTTCCCGTGTCCCTCCTCTCTGGTCCCTTGGGGGTGTGCAGGGCACTCGCTGGGATGCTCTGGAAGGGTGTGCTCCGGACCCTGCAGCCTGGGGGCGGGGCGGGTGGGTTCGGAGGGTCCTGGGAGGGAGCATCAGGATGGAGGTCCCCGTGCACTGACCCTGCCACCCTTCCCTTGCAGGGCTGGTGATGTCTGTGCCTTCATCAGCAATACCCGCATCTCCCAGGCTGTGTGGGGCGCCTTCCCCAATGTCAACAACACCCTGGAAAACTTCCGCACCTACCTGGCCTCCATCCCCAAGGTACGCCTGGTCCTCCCGCCCCGGCTGGGGTGCCTGATGGGGGGCAAAGAGCCCCCCTGGGGAAGAGTGACAATGGGGCTGGAGGCAGGGAAGGGTCATCACCCCTGCACTGACACCCCATCTCTGTCCCTGCAGCAAATCAATTTTATCATCGATGAGAGTGACGTGCCGCTGGGCCACACCAACCGCAGCCTCCAGGGTGAGGGTGTGCAGCGGGGGGGGGGCCTGGGGGTGCTTGGGATGTGGGGGCGGCTGGGGGTGTTGCAGGTGGTTGCTGACCTTGGGGGCCACTGGGCTGGTTCTCACAGAGATGTCTAAAGGGAGTGGGTTTGGGGGCTCCTCCAGGCTCCAGCTCCTGCTTTTCTCCATTCAGGCTCATCTCTGGGAGGGTGATACAGGTGTTAACAGGGCGGGAGGGGTCCCCTCTGCCCACCTTGCTTGGAGGGTGGGTATGGGATGGGGTCCTGGGGAGGGGTCAGTGGTTTTGGCAGCTCCCCTGCAAGCCTCGGGCTGTTCAGAGCAGCCTGGTCCCACTGCCGGGATCCCATCATTGACCATCGTCTCTCTCGTCTCCACAGACATCGGACCAAACCTCGGTGGCATGATCATCTTGGGCATCAGAAACAGCACCGATGGTGCTCTGGGATCCCTCCAGAGCCTCTTGCAAGGTAGCGGCCCCATCCCTGGGGGGCCAGCAGGGCCTTGGAGGAGGTCTAGGGGGATGCTGGGGCAGGTGCATGCCTGGGGGGGGCTCCAGCAGGATTGGGTAAGGGCCCCAGGAAGGGAGGTCCACCCAGCCACTCCAGCCTGGGGCAAATGCTGGGATTTTGAGGGGGGGTGCCCCCCCATTGCATTTTTGGATGGGTCCCCAAGGCTCAGCTGGGTGAGGACATGCCGCCACCGCGCTGGCAGGACGATGCCTCGAGCCCCCGCTATCTCCCCAGGGATGGAGATGCTGGCGGCCACCTTCAGCAGCATCGCGGGCGCTCGCTCGTACCTCGAAGGGCTGCAGAGCAACTACAGCCAGCGGCTGGCCAACCTGCGGGACAACCTCAACCAGACCCTGCAGCAGTGTGGCCGCCCCTGCGGCAGCGTGTCCCTGGACGGCCTCGCCTTCAGCGCCAACTTCAGCAGGGTGAGGAGGGGTATGGTGCGGGGCCAGGGCCCCCCCCGCAGCCCCTTCCCCGGCCCCCCGCAGCCCCCTCACCCCAGGGTCTCCCCCGCAGATCCCCAGTGTGGAGAAGCAGCTGAAGGCACTGGATGATGTGTCTGGCTCCAACATAATGGCTGATTTAGAGGAGGTAAGGGGTGTCCCGTCCCCCCCAGCACCCAGGCGCAGGGCTGGGTGCTCCTGGCGCTGCTGGGGCTGTGCTGCGAGGGGGTGGCTTGGGAAGAGCCCCAACAGGAGTTAATTGCTGTAACGTGGAGGGATGTGCTCATCGGAGGTCTGCCTCAGCCGGAGCCCACCCGCTGTCCCCGCTGCTGCTGGGCACTGGCACGGTCAGGGCTGGGTGCCGGGGGGGAGCCCAGCTGTCCTGTGCCACCAGGATCTGGGGATGGAGGGCATGTGTTGCTCAGCCCTGGGCTGTGAGCAGGGACGTGAGCTGTATGCTGTGCCTCCCCCGGACGCAGGTTAACAGCACACTGGAGATGACCCCTGCCAAGGTGCAAGAGCAGTGCCAGAACGTGGTGACAAGTAAGCAGAGCTTTGTGCCCTGTGTGCTGAATTCTCCCTCTCCCAGGGCTCTATATTCCCTTCTCGTGCCATCCTTGCCGGGACACCTCCCCTGCTGCCACCCCACTGTCCCCATGTGCTATCATGCTGATGCCATCCTTGACCAAAGCCAGCCCCTTCCCATCCTCTCCCAGCCCCTGCTGCCCCAGGCTCACCCGCCTCAGTTGTGCAGGAGCTGGGCAGCAGTTCCCAGCACCAACCTGTCCCCATCCCCTGCAGAGACCCAGGACCAGCTGGGCCTCATCAGGCAGGAGATCAAGAGCTTGCAGGAGCAATTGCTGCTCCAGGATGTGGACGAGAATGTCGGGGCCATTGTGGGCAATGCCACATTGGTGCTGGAGCAGTACAGGGAACCGATCATCAACTTGGATGGGTTCAGGTAGGTGAGGGGTTGCTGCATCCCCCTGTTCCCTTGTCAGGAGAGGCTCAGGCTCTCGATCCTCCAGTTGCTGGAGCTGGGAGCTTACTCAGTGGTGGGGCTGCGGGCGCAGGGTAGCCAGAGCTGTGCCTTGCAGCCACCCGTGCCCCTTCTTAGCGAGGGTACTCGGGGGCTTTTTCCTCCTCAAGGAGGCAGCTGGTGGGATGCTGGGCGCTGCTCACCGTGCCGGGTCCTGCTGTCTGACTCCTGCCTCTCCTCTTGCCCCAGGTGGAGAATCTGTGTCCTCCTGTGCTGCATGGTGCTGCTGGTGGTCCTCTGCAATGTCGTCGGGCTGCTGCTGGGGCCCCTGGGGTTGAAAGAAAGCACACTGCCCACGCAGCGCAGCAGCCTCTCCAATGCCGGCGGGAACTTCTTCATGGCGTGAGGCTCCCTCGGCTGCCGAGGACGCACGTGGGAGTGGTGGGATGAGTGGGCAGGGCTGGCCTGGGGATGCTCAAGCTCCTAAATCATCAGATTTCTATGGCTTAATGGCCTGGCCCACGGCAACTCACCATGCAGATGGTAAAGGCGAGGGTAGAACATGGTGCCGGTGAAAGGCATTCAAGCGGAGCCTGTTCACCCCTTGCCGTCAGGGGCCCTGTCAGTGCATGGGTGGTCCTGTGGCCCCACGGGTGGGTGGTGGCTTGCAAAGCTGGGGGAAGGCCCAGGGTACAGCCTAGCTGTGCTGCAGGGGGGGGAAAGCAGAGCAGAGACGTGCTTGTGGGAATGGTGGTGCTTCCCAGCGCTGCTGGGGGAGAGAAGGGATGTGCAGGCTCTGGGCTCTGCGAGCTGGAGCTGCTATCATCAACACTGGGGCATGGGGCCTCAGGTGCTGATGGTGTCTCTGTCCTGGCAGAGGGGTCGGCTTCAGCTTCATCTTCTCCTGGCTGCTGATGCTGCTGGTGCTGATCACCTTTGTGCTGGGGGGGAACATCTACATGCTGGTCTGCGAGTCCTGGCGCAGCCAGCAGCTCTTCCAGGTGAGCTCCCCGTGGGGAGATACCCCTGCCCGGAGCCACTGCCACCTTTCTGAGGGCTGCTGGAAGAGCGGAGGCAGCACTGGCTGGTTTGGGATGCTCTTGCCAGGTGTCCTGCCCTGCACTGTGTCTAGTTTCTTCATCTCTTCCCTTGCTCTCAGCTCCTGGACACCCCTGGCCTGATTCCTGGCTTCAACCTGTCAGAGCTGCTGGGCCAGGAGGGCGGCACAGCAAACTTCTCAGAGATGTACAGGTGGGTCCCAGTTCCAGCGCTGTGTCTTTGGGGAGGGGTACAGCTGCTCAGCACCCTCGGATGCTCCCCGGGATGGGGGCAGCTTGTCCTGGCTGCGGGCAGGTACCAATGCCAGGGAAGGAGTGAGGTGTGACTTACCTGCATGGGTGAGGACATGCTTCTGGGAGGGGGTGGCCCTCGGCTGCCCGTTTTCAGCCCTATGCCCCCCTCCTGCAGGCAGTGCCAGCAAGACGCTGCCCTGTGGCAAATGCTGCACCTGGATGAGAGCGTGTCCCTGGATGAGCTCTTGAACATCAGCCAGGTGAGCGCCGGGGTGCCATGTTCTGGGGCGCAGAGCTGGGGGCACAGGGCTGGCACTGAGGGGACAGTGAGGAGCCGGCGTTGTGCCCCATCATGGCTCTCCTTGCTCTGGCAGTACACAGAAGAGATCTCCACAGCCTTTGAGAAGGTGAACATCACCCTGAGCCCCATCACCCTCCTCAGCCAGAGCCAGAGAGACTTGCTGCTGAACACCAGCCGGGCTGGGCAGCCCCCCGACTTCACCCACACCCTGGAGCAGGTGGGCTGGGGGCAGCCTGGTGTTGGGATGGGGGTGTGTGTCCAGATGTGTGTTGAGGGGGTCCATTGCCCCCTCCCCTTTGCTGCTGTGGGAGTCCCACCACAGGCTCCTAGGGTGTCACCTGCCATCCATGTCACCCCTTGGGGCAAGCGGGCACCTCCTCCACCCAGGAGGCCCTGGCTCCACTCTGCCCTGCAGGGATAGGGTACAGCCCCCCGTGAGCCCCATTCCCCATTCTTATGGCTCTGTCTCCGCTTTTTCCAGCTGGAACAGAACATGACCAAGGGAAGCCTCCTGGATCTGGCCACGGCGCTGGAGCAGCTGGCAGGCAAAGCGGTGAGAGACCATGGCACCCTGGGGCCGTGGCCACCCTGTCCCCAAAGTCACTGGCTGTGGAGTCTCCTCCGCAGACCTGCCTGGGTGCCGAGGGGAGGTGAGGCCCTTCACTCTTGCCCAGCGCTTTTCTCCAGCCCGGCCCCCTATCAGGTGGCTGTGGTGGGGCAGGGACCCCATGCCAGGGGACACTGCTGACTGCAGCTCCTCCAGGATGTGAACGTGAAAGAGGAACTGAAGGCTGATGCTCGCAATCTGAGGGCACTGGACAAGGAGATGAAGATGAGCTTCTCTGAGCCGCTGGTGAGCAATGCTGGGGTGGAGAAGGTCCTGGGGGTGCTGGCTTGGGCTCCCCCAGAGCTCAGAGCCTGCTGGTGAGGTCTTGGCTGAGCCGTGGGGTCTGTGCCTCTGACCCCCCCTCTCTCCATCTCCAGCAAAACCTGAAGGAGAACATCCACTCGGTGCAGAGCAGGGCTGACATGCTCAAGGTAAGCTGCACAAGGGGGGCTCCTGGGTGCACCCCAGTGCAGGACACCCTGCAAAGCACCCTTGAGGTCCTGCAGTGGAGATGGTGGGGGCTAGCCTGCAGTCTGGGGGGCTTGTGGCTGCTGTGGGACTCCCCAGGTATACACTGTAGGAGCTGCTCATGGGACAGAGGGAGGGGACCTGCTCCATGGACCCGGTCAGGCACAGGCTCCCTCCACCCGAGGCACCACCAGCGTATGACTGCTGGGGACACCACAGCTCAGAGACACTGTGCCCCAGGGATTGCTGCCAGGCAGGGTGGGGGAGATGCGGGCACCCCACGTTCCCCATCACACTGCTAAGAGCACCTTTTGCCCCAGGCACAGACAGACGTTGCGCTGGACAAAGCCAGCAAAACCCAGGAGTTTCTGGAGAGGGAGACGGCAAACATCATCAAGAACGTAAGTTTGCCTTGCCCTGCTGCTGGGTCACATGGTGGGGATGTCACCGGACTCCCATGCCAAGACCTCCCTCTGTGCAGGGATGCCAAACAATGTCTGGCTGCTTGTCCTGCCCTGTTGTCTTCCCCAGAGGTCCCCTGTACCCCTCCCTGGGTGCCCCCTCCCCTTATGGCACCCCAGACAAAGGTCACAGGTGGGGCTTGCAGCCCCATTTCTGCTGGGTTGAGGGGGTCTGACAGCCTTGATCTTGACATGGAGGGGACATGGGGCATGGAGTGGGCTGGGAGCATCTCCACTCTCTGCTTGCCTGCCCCCAGGAGACATGGGCCTTCCTGGAGGAGCTGTTTGACTTACTTGAGACCTACATCTCCTGGGCCAAGAGCAGGGTGAGTTGAGCCTTTCTCAGTGGGGTAGAGGGAAAGGGAGGATGAGCTGCAGCGTTTTGAGGACACTGACATGTCCTGTCCGCACCATGTCCCCAGCTGACGGAAGACGTGGCACGTTGCAAGCCCATAGCTCAGACCCTGGATAATGTGGAGGCCATCACCTGCAACTACATCCTGGACTCTCTGGTGAGTCGGACAGCAGTGTGTGGGGTGACATGTGCATGGGGTAGCAATGAGGTCACCTTGTCCCCTTCATGCATAGGATGAGGGGTACCTATCTCTGTCTTGAGCAAGCAGGGCTCAGCATCTCCCTGGTGGATTGCTGTGACTAAGAGCAAAAGCCAGGATGCGAGAAGGAGTGGGTGGATGGTCTCTGGGGGGACCTGGGAGCGAAAGAGGCTCTCTCAGTCATTGTCTGGGCCCTGATGGCTCTCCCCCCACACCCAGAACGCCTTCTGGTTCAGCCTGGGCTGGTGCACCATCTTCCTGCTGCCCAGCATCATCCTGGCCGTCAGACTCGCCAAGTTTTACCGCCGCATGGACATTGCTGATGTCTACAGGTGAGGAGCTGCTCGCCCCCTGCAACCATGCTGGGTCTGGGGTCCCCCCCGCGCACTGCAAACCGCACCTTCATGTGCCCCATGGCAGCCTGTGGGGCTGATCCTACAGTAACGTGGGCTGGGAGGTGGTTTGAGACTTTTCAGCCTCCAAGAATGGAGATATTTTGGATAAGATCCTGGCTCTGCCTGCTCTGCAACCCTGCTTTGGGCAGTTGAAGGTGCATGCGACCCCCCTTGGAGAAAGCAGCCCAGCTTGCCTGGCAGGGCTGCAGCCCCCAGCCTGGCTCGGGGGTCTGCCACCTCACTCGCTCCGCTTTGCACCATTTTTTGTGCACTGCACAGCTGGATGCTGCGCAGAACGCGACACACTGCGTGGTAGGCGGCGTTGCCACGAGGGTGCAGTGCTCGCTTGCACACCCACGGCCGTTGGCACCCCAGGGCTGCCCCCCAGCCCTCTGGGGCCCTTTCCCCATCCCTCTGGGGACCTCTGACATCGCCACTGCCAGCGCAGCCGCAACCCCTGAAGGGTAGTGAGCGGTTTCCAGTTGGATTTCCAAAACTGCTGAGGACTACAGCTTGGCCTTGCGGTGCAGACAGTCTGCTGGGGGTTCCCCTGCTCCAGCCCCCCACTGCCACCCCTCTGCTCCGGGGCTGCAGCTGCCTGGGGGAGCCGGGGTTTGCAGCACCCCCATGCCCATCGCGGCCCCAGCCAGCCTTCCTCCCCCTGCCTGCCCCACTCCTCCTCACTCCGTGCCCCAGCTCTCCCGGGATCCATGCTGGGGTTGTACGTGGTGTGTGCGGGACGTGGCACAGAGCCGGGCTATGCCCTGCCCGCAGCATGCCTGGGGTCCTCAGTGGTGGTCCCGGTGCCTTTCACTTCCCCCTGCAGCCGGCGGCTGAGCTGGCTGGAGACGAGGGCTCAGCTGCCAGGAGAACTTGGGGGAACTGAAATCCTGGCACGGGGGAGCTGTGTGCCACTGGGCGGGGGAGTGTGGGGACCAGCACCACCTGTCCCGGGGAAGGAGCAGTGATGCTCTGGGGGCAGCAATTGTTGGGGGGGCAGCAGGAGCCCGTGCTCTGTGTCCAGATGGGGCAACTGGGATGGAGGGGAGCACAGCTCCCTGCAGCCTCCTGCATCCTCTTTGTGTGCCCCGGGGGAGACCTTGTCCCACCAGGAGGTGCTGGGCTGTCCCAGGAGTCATCTTGTTGACCCACTGACACTGTCATCTCTTTCTTCTCCCCTCCAGGAATGAAGTCTTGGAGATGTAAGTAGTAGTGCCAGGTCCTTCTGTGGGGTGGCGGGGCAGCTCCTATGGCATGTGGGAGGACAGGGCACAGAGGGAGGGGGTGAGGAGGGGAACAGGGCAAATGCAGGGCAAGGGGGGTGCTGGTACCAGGGGAGGACTGGGAAGGTGGGACCTGTGCAGCATAGACTGTTCTGGGGTCCCCCCATCATCTTCCCACACTCCTAAGTTTGGGGGTGCTGCTGCTCCCATCCTCCCCCGAGCTGGTGGGGTGTGTGTGTTAAGTCTCCATACCTTCTTTCCTGGAGCGCTGGGTGATAGGAGTAGGATGACGTTTGGCCATCCCAGCGCATCCTGGGCTGGCCCTTACTCCCCTCTGTGGCTGTGGGTGACATAGGTGACCTTGGTTTTGCAGGCCACCTGCATTCAACTTCTACAAAATCCCCCGGCCGTCCACGAGGCATTAGCCTGGACACAGAGGAGACGGACACGGCTGCTCCATCTGCTGCCCCTTCTCCCTGGGTGCTGAGGAGCAGGTTGGAACCCCCGGCTGAAACCCCCTCCCCAATTCCCATTATGTGACGATGCCCTGGTGTGTGTGGGGGGGCTGCCCTTTGCACTGACCTAGGTGGGACTTCACACCCCCCCCCCCACACCAGACCCCATGGGCTCAGGGCAGCTTGTGCTGCCGGCCAGCAGGAACCTGCTCACCCAGGCCCCTCGCTTGAAAAATGCGACTATTTATTTTTGCAGGGAGCTTGACTCTTTCCAAGGCTGTGATTTTTGGTGTCAAACAATAAATGGGGTGTTTGTGTGCACTGCAGGTATATGGCTGTGCTCCTCATGGCTGGCTGTGATGGAAGGCTGCAGGGGTAGGAGCAGGGAGGAATTCCCACTGCTGGCATAAGCTGGGGCTGTGCCTGGGACTAGAGGGCTCTTGCTGGGGTCCCCAGGCATGCTCTGCCCACAGCCAGGTCTTGGGAGTCCTGACCCAGCCCATGGGTCAATGCAGAGCCAGTGCTCAGCATCACTGGGGCTGGGAGATGTTCCCCTCACCGGGCAGCCCTTTGCACCTGTGGCTGGATGGGCGTCAGGTCCTTCCCTGGGAAAAGCCATGCCAAAAGCCTCCTGCCTGCCGGTGACCCTGCTACGTGTCATCTGTGGATTTACAGTTAGTTTATAGGGTGCCTAGAGCCCACATCTCCCTCCCTCTACTGGGTATGGTGGCATGGAGACTTTCAGTGTCCGCCTCTTGCATGTCCCACACTGCTGCATGGCATGGATGGGCACGGTGAGAGCTGCATGCGCAGATAAGCCAAGGGCAACTTGGTCTGCAGCTGCGGTGGGGCGAGTGGAGGTGTTGCTCCCTGGTGCAAGCAGAGGGACCATCCCAAAAGCCAGGTCAGGCGTAGGGGACGTACGTGAGCCACTTGACTCATTTCCTCCGTTGCAAATTCCAAGCCTCTCTGGAGTGAGCGACGGGGCTGAGCTGGCCAGCTCACCCTCTGCTACGTGCATCTGCTTTATCGCTTTTTCCATTTGCCTTCAGATCTTCTAATCGCTATTTTTTCCTTCAGGCGTTATCTGAAGCTGCACCAGCCTCACCTCCTGCTATCTCCCCCCAGCACCCATCCTGACCACAGAGAGTCCCGTGCCTGCCTATCACCCAGCTGAATCTGTCCTGTGTGGTGGCTCAGCCCCTGCTCCCCCCAGGAATGCCCACCCTTTCTGGTCCTTGGGGCGGGATTTCCCAGCACCCCCTTGGAGAGCATTTATTAGCCGTTTTGTTTCCGCTTGCTCTGCTTTTGCTCTCCCCCACCCTCAACCATTCACCCTCCTGAGTTGTGACCGTTTTCTGCTTGTCTAGGGGCCACTTGCAGAGGTTTCCATCCCCGAGCCCCAGGCTGTCCCCACTGCACAGCGTTCCCCACTTCCTCTTCCCTTGTTGTGCCTCGGGGATGCTGGCCCGTGCAGGGCTGCTGCTGCCTTCAGCTTCCGCTCGCTGGCTTTGTGGGCAGCGCTCCTTCCCCGCTCCCCTCTCTGCTCAGCCTCCAGCTGCAGCCTTTCCCCTCCGCAGAGCTACTGCTGGAAGGCAGAGAGCTTGGCCCTCCTTGTTCGCGATGTCACTGTGCCCACCTGCATCCAAGCCCAGCCCTGGCAATGAAAATCTCCCCCCGCCCCCAAATTACCACACAGCCTTTGCCAAAGCATGGGGCTTGCTCTCAGCAGCGCCCCAGTCAGTGCTGCCCCAGGGCAGCATCCCAGTCCCTGGAGCTGTGGCTGTGAGAGGGGCCTGGGTCCATGCTCCTCCTCTTGAGCAGCCCTGGGAGGCAGGTGAGAGCAGCGTCAGATGGGACACAGCTAAAGCGCCCCACGGTTTCAGCACAAGGTCCACCATAGGAAGGTCTCATTGATAGCCAGCCAGCCTCTAGAGAACCGTTGCAGCAGTTCCTCTTCCCCTTTGCCAGACGTTTTTTCCACCACAGGGACTTTCTGCAGCCGAGCCCTTGTCTGGGGGAGGCTCCACCACATCTTTGCAGTGGTTTGACAAACCACAATCCCTCCAACAGCAGCTCTGCTGCTGCATGCCCAGGGCAGCAGACACCCACAGGGGCCAGCCTGGTGCTCCCTGTTGCTGGTTTTCCAGCCCAGGAACAAAAAGACAAGTTGTTGCTCTTGAGAAAAAATTCTCCCTTCCTCAACCTTATTTTGGGCCCAGCCACAACTCCCCCAAAAAGAAGCCCAAATGGCCTTTGGGGGTTGTTTGTGGCACCAAGCAGCTGCAGAGGGAGCAGAGCCCAGGTAGGTCGCCTTGCTCCCAGCAAGGTGTGGGTTGGCCTTTGCCAAACCGTGCACTGCCTGGGATGGCCCTTCTGGGATGGTTACCCGCCTGCTGGTGCAGACTCCTGCCTCCATGGCTTTGTAGTAGTAAAGGGCCAAGCACCATGGCAGGAATGGGCTGTGCAGGCAGAGCTGGATCTTAGAGCCCAGCACGTACCAGCAGTGAGCCATGCTGGGCAGTACCACGGCAAGTTGAGCTTGGCCACTTTTCACCAGAAGCAGAACGAAACCGCCCTCCTCCTGAGGGTGTGCATCCTCACAACATCTACCACTGCCCCAGCACTGCTTTAGGAACTTTTATTTTTAAAAGGAGTCTGTGTTCCACACTTAACCCCACTCGGAAGAGGACAAATGCAGGTGAATGCCCCCATCCCAGCCAGGCTCTGCCAGCCCAGCAAGGAAAGAGACAGCTCCTTCACACCACAGCCCCATATGCAGGGGCAAAGCCACGGCCGGGGTCCCTCTCCTGGAGGAGGGGACCAGGCAGTGAGCACCGGAGAGAGGCTGGAACCTGGATCTTCCTGCATGACTGCTCTCAAGTTACACTGACTTTGCAAACAGAGGCACAATATGAGCCAGACAACCCTGACAAAGCCCCTTTGTGTGCTAAGGGCAAAGGTAGAGGAGATGGGAACAGAGGGCCTGAGCGTCCTGCAGCATAATCTAAGCTTCCACAAAGGAAAGGGAGAGGCAGGGCCAGCCCCAAGCTCAGGCAGGCTGCTGCCAGCTTCTCAGCTCAGAAGAGTTCGGGTACTGTCTGGGATAGAGAGATAAGGGAATTAGGCTGCTCTCTTCAGCTAAGTAGCTGCAATCAGTCACAGCTACAGGACTGATCCCAGAGGAATTGCAGTGAGACAGTGTGTGGAGTGCTGCAGCTGCCAGTGCGTCTGCTGGGACCTCCAGTACCACGGGGCTGTGCCACACTGGCATTTAGCATCTGACTGAATCCAAAACAGCAGGACTCCGTGACCCTACTGCAAGAAACATGCCCAGTTTCTCACAGGCAGAGAGCTCGGATGCACCACCCAACCCACTGAGCTGGGAATGAGGGGGGAGGGGGGGGGGAAAGACCGTGCGTGTCCCTGCCCACCACTCCATCACCACTTTTAGAGGATCAGGGAAGTTATAAAGGAGCCAAGCAAACCGAAACCAAAGTGCTTTGAGCAGGGAGCAGTTCTGTAGTCCTGTAGTGCAGCCAGCGCTGTCATCTGCAAATGCACCTGGCATTTGCTCCTCCACTGGGGCACACGCAATTGCACTTGCTAGAAATAACCAGAAAGCCTGTCCTGGCTTCAGATGAGATCCCCCAAACCCAGCCACCCAATGGACTCCTCGAGACACTGCTGCAGGGAGGCTTCAGAAAGGGGCAGGCTTCCGTACTGCCAGGCAGGGCAGGATTTCCTGGGGTGGATGTAGCTTTCCCCTCCTCGTGCACTCAAGGCTTGGGATCCCATTGTGCTTCCCCCACCTCATACCGTGTCACCCTGTACCAGCGCAGAGGGGGAGGAAGTCCTTGCCACGGGTGGCTGAGGGGCGTTATCGGCCGATGCTTTTGAGGGGATCTTGTGCTCTCGGGGTGGGGTGGGAGGGGGGAAGGTGGGGCTCTGCAAGGCATCCGAGTACATCTCGTCCTGGACACAGGGACGCTGCACAACCCTTTGCAGCAGTGGCTTGAGCAAGCCTACAGTCAGCTGGTTCCCCTCGCTGGAGAAGGGCACTGGGTCCTCCTGGGAGCAAGGGAGATGCTGCAGGACCATGGTGAGGATGTCTGAGGCAGTGAGTTCAGCGGGGCACAGCGGCCACAGCGTGTCCAGATAAGGGTCCAGCTCCCGGTGCTGGGCAAACTCTGCCAGCAGCATGGTGAATATCTCCTTGTTAAGCAAGGGGCTGAGCTTGGAGAACTTCTCTGCCACCTCTACCACCCGCTGCCACCGCTTCAGGCAGATGAGAAGGTGCAGAGCTTGCAGCACTGCCTTAGGCCTCTTGCTGCAGAGCAGCAGTTCGAGCTCCATCTCATCATCTGCCTCGCTACGCTTGTTCTTCCTGGCCAGTACTCCCAGTGCTCTCTTGTACAGCGGCACCCGGCCCTCTGGGCCCTCCTTGCTGCTGTATGCCCAAGAGATGCTAACATACTGCTGGGTGAGCTCCACAAAACTGGGCAGCCATTTGGGTTTGAATCTCAGGAAGGAGGCGCAGATGAGCTCAAAGAGTGGGACCACCCCATTCTGACCCACCTCCTCCTGCTGTGGCCCTCCCAGGACCTTCTTCCATACCTCTGGGGTGGCCCTGGCTACCAAGAGGCCATCCCCATTCTGCTGCAGCTGCAGGCAGCTCCTCGTGGCCTTCCAGGCAGCCTTGGGGAAGGAGGCAAAGATGGAGTTCAGGTAGGCCAAGTTGTCCTTGTCCATGTCAGAGTGCAGAACACGGCTGACCTCCTGCTCCACCAGTTCCTCGCAGTAGCTTTCCACTTCACTCTCTGGGGCACACACCACACAGGTCTTGAGGAGCTCCAAGCTCATGTAGCTCTGCAGCTCCAGGCTCATTGTGCTCAACAGCTTGGCATAAGTGTCCTGGAGGCCTTGGGCCGGCTTCTGCTTCTGGCAGAGGCTGTGCTGCAGGATGGTAGCGAGGGCCACAGGAGCCTGGAACGTACCACCTTTCTTCAACTTCTCCACTGTCAGCTTGGAGCTGCTGAGGCTCCTCCTTTGATAGTATCTGCAGGCCTCCTCAAACACCATCTCCACCAGGCACGGCTCCGGTCTGCTGCTGTCCTCAGGTTTAGAAAAGCTAAAGCTGTATATGCCAGTCTGAGTGAGGAGCTGGATGCTGTCCTCCTCTCCCGGGGACTCCAGGAAATGCACCTCTTTCATGCTCAGGATTTTCTTTTCTATGAGCCTTCCACTGTTCTGGTCGACAAGGTACAGGACCCCAGCCAGCACGCAGGCCAGGATGGTGCCAAAGGTCTTAAGCTGGACAGGACTTCCTTGGGCCAGGGACCCCCCCTCCAGGTCAAAGATATGCCTCTGTGTCCCATCTGGCTCCAGCATGTTCACAGCACCCTTCCTGCTCACAATCAGCAGACCCCCACTGTTGGACACAGCAGAGGTGTGAATGTCCAGAGGTGCCAAACATGAGAGAAGACCCACAGAACCAAGCAGCATCTTCCTGAAGTCTGACTCGTTGCTGGAACGCAGCACTTTGCTGTGGACAAAGCCTGCAGAGGGGGCTGTGATGGTGAGCTTTGCCTTCTCAGGATGCCAGATGAGAAGGAATTTGGAAGTGGTGGCAAAGCTGGCAGTGGCAGGCACCAGGAAGATGTCTTGTGGGGAGGCCAGAACCTGGTACTCAGGGCTGTTGTGCAGGACTATCCTTAGGGTGCCCAGCCGCACGCCTTGCTCCCCCACCTCCAGAGCCCGGGTGCAGACACAGAACCTGAAGGCACACTTGCTCATGTCTGAGTGGGCATCCAGGGGAGGCCTCTCCTCACACCACACCAGGGTGGCTCCCTGGCTGCACACGGACACGATTCGTGCCCGGGCACCCTGGCAGAGCTCCAATGTCTGCAGCAGCTGCCAGCCCACAGCCACCACAAAGTGCCAGACCTCGGTCCTGCCGTGTTCCCACACAAGGGCCAGTGCCCAGGAGCCCAATGTCACAGGGCTCTGCAGGAAGAGCAGTCCCACAAGAGCCGTCTGGGGCTGTTGCCAGTTCCTCTCCAGGTCGGCTCCACTGATGCTGTGGCGCTGGAAGGCCATGACTTGGGGCAGAGGGGGTGGCCGCCTCTTCTGCAGGACCAAAAGGTGCTGCCCATCGGGGCTGGACTGGATGTGGCTGGGCTCTTCTCCCTGGCACAGCAGCTCCTGCAGCCAGTGGCCTCGGCTGAAGTCACTGAAGTCGGAGATCTGCCGCAGCATCCCAGCTCGCTTCATCTTGGGGCGCCTGCCCTGGTCACCGAGAGCATACACCAGGGCGAGCAGGAGTACGGAGCTCCTGCCGCCACGGAGTTCCACACACAACCCCCCCCAGCCCCTCTCCCTCGTTCCCCAGGGCTTCTGAAGACCCTCCGACCCCCAGGGACTCCCCGGGCACCCTCCTCCCCCGGCGAACGGGTTCCGCGGGGACCACCCCCCGAGGTATCTGCCGCGCCCTCTCCTCCCCGGACATCCACCTCCACCCGGGGAGAGTCCCCGCTGCCCGCCGCCCCAGGCACCCGCAGCGCTCCCCTCGTCCCTGCCCCGTCCCGTCCCGCCGGGACCCCACGGGGCCTACCTGCCGCGGCGCGGCGGCTGCCTGCCGGGGCCGGGGCGCCCCTCCGCCGGGGCCGGGCCGGCGGCAGCTCGGCAGGACGCGGCGCTGCGCAATCACGAGGCGGCGGCGGCGGCGGCAGCAGCAGCAGGCTTCCGGGCGGAGCCGCGCCGCGCCGGCCCGGGCCGCCCCTCTCCTACTTCCGTCGCCGGTGCGGGGAGGGCGGCGGGGCCGTGGCCCAGGGGCGGCCTGCGAGGCCTCGCAGGCGGAGGGGCCATTTTTTACCGGGGGGGGGGGGGCGGTGCGTGAGGGGGGTGCGTCAGTCTCCTCGAGGAGAGGCGAGCTCCGTCCGGGCCGGGGAGGAGTCTTCCCGCCGCTGCCTACAGGAGAAGGCGGAGAACCGGCGGGCGGCGAGGCCCGGCGCTGACAGCGCCCCCCACACACCCCCGAGTGCCGGCGGCGCTAGGACCGCGCGGCGCGGGACCCTTCAAAGCGCATGCGCGGGGCGGCCGGCGGCGCCTGCGCAGTGGGGAGGGGAACGTCTCGCCCGCAGGTAAGTGCTGGGGATCGGGGGGGCGAAGCGGCCCCCCCACCCCGCCGGGCTAGGCCACGCCCCCTCCGCCCCTCCAGGGCGGTGGCCCGGGCCCGGGCCCGGGGCGGGGGGGCCGGCACCGGCCACCGGGGGCTCCGCCGCCTTCGGGGGATGTGGGTGTCTCCCCGCCGGGCGGGGACGCTGTCGGCCACCAGAGGCCTCGCCGGGCACCGTCTCCCGGTGGCTGGGGAGGGGGGTCCGCCGTTAGCCACCCCGGGGTGCCCGGCAGGCCCGGCTCTCAGAGGGAGCCTCCCCCGGCCGTTGGGCAGCCGGTGTTGGTAGCACCTTGTCGGGGGAGGGGCTCAACCTGCTTTGCCGCAGTCCCTCCCGCCGTCCGGTGGCCCCGGGTGTGTCAGGGCCCCTCGTTGCCCGGCCGGCCTTGCCCGAGGCCTGGTCGCCTCTTGGAAGCCTCGGGGGGTGGTTGTGCCCAAGTCCGTCGCTGCAGGAGGTGTGGGCCCCGTCCCCGCCTGCCCGCAGCGCGGCTGCCGGCGGTAATAACGCCTCGCCACCGCCTCGGGTGCCTCGCAGCGGGGCTGCCCTGCCTGGGGGGGGCCTGGCAGCGGGCTGGGGTTGCCCTCTGGTTCGGCTGCTCATGGGCCACAGCGTCAGCTGGCTGCTGAAGTGGTTTGGCCGCAAGAAAAGAAGAAGCAGGACATACTCTTTTATCATTGATCATTCTAATTGTCTGGTTTACCTCACAGTCTTATAGGCACTTGTATCGGCAAAGCAAAGGGGAGCAGTAAACAGTGATAAAGGAGTGGGAACTCTTTACTTTTTATTATGCTGAAGGCAGCGGCAGCTTGCTACATAAGCAAACTTGCAGCCTCAGTCGGAACCCTGTTGCGTATGTCGCTGTAAGAAAGTTTGCTCTTAAGCAGAGACTGTAATCTGAATATATGATGAGAGCCAATTCGGGCTGAGCAGGTGGGTGGAATATGCAAAGCAATAAGATAATTTGGATCATTGCGATACGTGGTGATTGCAGTTCGCCAGCTGTTTGAGCTCTAGTAGGAAGTGTGACAAAAATTTTTAAGAGGCATTTCATGGGGTGGGGGGAAAGGACATCAGTTTGGTTTTCCAATAATAATAGCGTAATCCTCTGTCTGTGTCACTTAGGGCAGTTTTTGCTGTGTGCAAAGAGACTCTGCAGGCGGGGTATATACAGCGCAAAAACATTAAACAGTTATTGGCTAGCATGCACAAAAGAAACAGTGAGGCTTTAATGAGTTGCTAGGCCGGGCATTCATCTGCTCACCACCCCTGCTAACACAACAGGCAGCTGCCCAGACATCCCTCAGGAGGGGAAGGGTCAGCCTCTGCTGCTCAAAGTTGCTGAGTTGCTATATTTTGGCTCCCTGTTTGTTGTTTTTTTTTTTTTTAATTAATTTTTTTGTTTGGTTGGTTGGGTTTTTTCTTCTGTTTTAGGATCTTATACCTTTTTATGCTTGTGTTTTTCCTCCTGGGTGCTTGCGCTACTAATGGTCCATATCTCAAAAATGTTACCTCACTGCAACTCTACCTTTCTTATCTTGTCGTGGCTCTACTGTGCAGCTTTTTAGAACACAGCAGCTTCCTCAGAAGTTGGAGCCAAGGTCATGCAGCTGCGCTGTATTCAGCATAGGCCTTGGATCCACACTGACAGCTGAAGCTCTGGGAAGAGGGCAGGGGAAGGTTACAGGGAGTGTTTTTCTTCAAAAGGACATCTGAAAAGGTCTCCGAGTGGCATGAGCTTTTAGGTAGGAGTGTAGAGACAGTGCAGGATATTTCATGGTAAACTAGGTGGGATGGATTCTGAAAAGCTTGAAAAGTGAAAACACAGAGACTGACACGAGAGGGCTGGGCATTGTACCTAGGAACACAGAAAGGAAGTGTGATGAAATGAAAAAATTAATTTGGAAAACCAGTGTGAACAGATGGAGGTGGAAGCATGTGACGCTTGTCTAGATGGACTTGACAGGAAGAAGCTTAACTAGTTGGTGGTGTGAAGTTGATGGATTGGGTGTTATTTTAACTGGACAGATAGAAATGAAAGGCAATTATGGATGAAATGTTAAAAATGTAGCTTGGATGTTATTCTTTTATATCATTGCTAAAGCAGGTGTACTGGGAGGCACTCTGTGGCTGCATCTGCGTTAGGAAGCTGCTTTTCCTGTTTTTCAAGGGGGAGAAAATAGGTCAGTAGTGGTGTGGTTTTAGATTGTACTGTGTAAAAGCACATACACCGCTACTGCTCTGAGCGGGATGGAGGGACTTGCTAGTAAAAATGCATATACTGGGACTGTGCTGGAGATTATGTTGCTTGGTACTGCAGAAGAAGAAGTAGGATCTCTGTGGGTTTTTGTCCCACAAGTATATTTCTTGTTATATGGTGCATGAAGGCACCTGGAAATTCGGCCAGATTGATCCAAGACTTGTGGGCTGCAAGTGTTACTGTTTCCCTTGCTGGTGGGTTGAGCACCTTACAGTTGTAAAGGAAGGTACAGTCTGGGCAGTTTTCACTCTAGTGGACAATATACAAATAAGGTTGTAAAGAATGGATGAAATATAAAAGCAGTGTAGACCTACTGGCATGAACCATAACCACCAATGCAAGAGTTGGCAGAACATAAACTGCAAAAGGGCTTCTAGCAGGAATTTGATCATGATGATTGCTAAAGCCTTGACAAAATCTAGTCCAATGTGTTCCTCCTCTCTCTGTTTTCACTAGTGGTCTGCCAGGCTGCTGGTGGGTGGCCCTGGGGCTTTTACTACTGGAGCTTGAACTGAGTCAAGGCACTATTTATGCACTGTGATTCATAAACTCTTGTGCTGGGTGCAGATTGTCTATTGCTTCCTGTGATGGATGAGTGCTGGAACCTGTGTTTTAACTGCCCGTTGCTCAGGTCCAATATTGACTCTGCAGATTCATCATGTGGATTAAGTGCAAGCTTTTCCTGGACCTTCACTGAAGATTTTAATGACTACTTGGCTTATAGCCAATTGCTTTAGAAGCTTTAGGTTAACTTTTAGGCAGGGGTTTATCCTTCTCTGTTCCATGATTGAGATGACTTTTGAACAACTTTCCTTTAGACTTGAGTGACATACCTGCAAAATACCTTGAAAGGCAAAGTGTGATCACACTGGGTCCCAAGGGCGTGCAGTTGGTGGTGGGGGCAATTACTAGCCTTGCAATATTTAAACAAATGAGTCAAATCTTAGTAGCAGTGGCAAGTCAAGGGATATTGGATTCTAAAAGGAAGAGTATTTCAGTTCTTATTCAGAGTCTTTATAAATATTGATTGAGGTCCAGGACTTTGGCATTAACAAACTAATATAGATCACATCATTTGCTCTTTCAGATAGGGAATAAATGCTTTGCCAAGTATGTCAATATGTGAAAATACCATTTTGTCATCTGTTTGTTTTCTTTTTATTTAGCCAAGAAGTGTTACAGTGTATTTTTTTGAGGGGTCCACACTGAGAAAAAAAATACACTTATTCATGTTTGGTTGTATGTGGTGGTTGGGTATATGCATCTGTAATCTTGAAAACTTTCAGGTTTGTTAACGTAGGCAATTAAATGCAAAACAGTGCTTGATGGGCTGCATGCAAGATCACAGAAGTTACAAGCCTTGGATCCTGATGTCATTATAGTGAAGATGCACATTAGTGTTATGTTTGCTACAGTAGTGTTTTTGCTATTATAAGACGATCTATAGAATAATAAAAAGTCTGTACAGGAGCCGAGAGGCATCATGGAGCAGCCGCAGTTTTCAATGTGCACAAGTCTGAGTAAACCTCAGACTCAAAATGTCAGGTTCATTTTCCCTGTGGATATTCTAATGAAAATCTAACAGAGATGTGTTCATCTGAATGTCACATGTTTGGTTGGAATCTCTGCTATGGGTTCTGGAATGAAGTGGAAAGGAGGTGGATGTGCTCATCCCTTTCTTCCTGACTGGATCAGCTGACCCTGGGGTTGATGATAGATAAAGCCAGAGTCTGCCTGAACTGTCTGCCATGGCTTTTATCTTCCTGCCTTTGAGCTGCCAAGACTCATGCTCTGTCGAGGTTTCTTTTAGTTCCAGATGAAGCATCTTGGATCTGCTGCACAGCAAAGTACTTGCTGTTCTAAAAATCCACGTGTGTATACTGCTTTTGGCCCTGAGGGGTAGTTCTCCTGTGCAGTCAGTGACTATGGCAGGATTCACTTAGCAGCATGTGTTAATGGGACTGACCTATTGACAGAATAAATTATCCATTTGAACCTAAAATGTGGAAGATGCACTGATGCTTTTTAAATGTGATGTGTTTAAAGGATAATTGTTAACTTTATTCAGTGTCGTTGTTTTCCTAAGCTGTCACCACATCCTGATAATTTGACATCTCTACAACTTATAAATGTTTTGTGCCTTTAACTGTTGTTTTCTGCAGCTGCCTAGAAGATCCCCATTAGCAAACTGCAGTTTCCTGTTTCTGTCTTTATGACATCTAGAAAATGTAATTGCATAAAGTGAAAAGAAAAAGCCATTTGTACATCATAGGTCATGAAACAAGCACAGCCTAATGAAGCATTGGCATGAAAGGCGACTTTACTTTTCTCCCCTTGCTCCTCCATATGCTCATTTGTAGAATAACAAATTATAAACAAGAACATTATTTAATCCTTGCCCCTAGCAGTCTTCTTTGTATGTGCTCTGTGCAGCTTTGGTTGAGAGAATATGAATCCCAAATCCCATTTTGACAGAGACTAGAATTTTCACATGACCATGCAATCTCTGATGCTCGCCCCACATCAAGCCACGTTTGTGTCTTGTGGGATTTAGATTTTTCTGTCTTTCTGGAAATGTAGGAAAAGTGCTAAAACACAGCTTTCAAAGTTCAGGGACTAAGCAGATCGTATTGATCCCCTCCCATTCACGTACACATTTGATATGAGAACGCTGACCTAGAAGCACTGAGAGTTGGTTTATTAGTTTTGACATTGGGATTCATTAGCCGTAATTCAATTAGAAGCACACTGATGGATGTGTTTGTATGCGGGGGCTGGCAGCTGCTTTAGGTTCAGAAACTTACAATTCTAGTTGGGAAATTGTTTTGTGCAATCTTGGTTAAGATTTGTATTGCTAGGCTAAAAGTGACATCGTTCTTGATTTGGTTTTTAATAGATTTCTCTCTGTTTCCAATTATGTTTCTAATTAGAATAATGTCTTATTTCCCATGACAGTTTAAAAATAATGCAAACTCTGTAAAAGAGAAGCTATCAAGATGATTGAATAATGTTTTCTTTTTCGTTTGTTAGACTGAAACCTTTTTCTGTCTTAATTGGGTATGTAGACCTACTAGGCTACAGGAATCATTTACAGGAGGTTGAGATGCAGTAGTTGCTAAGCTTGGGCCTGTTTCCATTCTCACCCCAGCACGCACATCAGCCCGTAACCAGCAGGCTGTACATATTCCCTTCCTAGTGGGAAGAGAGAACGCCTCTCCCCCTTTTTATATAAATCTCAGCTTATCAGGTGTGAGATCTGCTGCTCTCTGTCCTACCTTCTGCTTCCCCACCCAGGCAAATCTCCTGCCTTTTGCACCTGGAATAGGGTCTTCTGAAACAGCAGTGTTTCTCCAGCCTCAAAGATGTTTTCCTGCTGTTTGGAACTGAGATTTATGGCTCAAGGGATGGACGTCTGAATAACCTCCTCTGGGAGCCTGAGAGTCCTAGTTGAGAACATAGTTGTAGTCTCAATCAAAAGCTGTCTGCGGTGGAAAGAATGTAGAAGAGATCTGGAACTGGCATTCAGTAGTTGCTGGAACCTGTTCTTTGAGGGAAAGACAGATCTAAACGTGCTGTGGTTGTGAAAAGGGTTCAGGCAGCTTGAGGTGGAGGCTAAATCCAAAGCTGTGTCTGTGGCTGCCAGCTCAGAAAGCTCTGGGGTCTGAGATGCTGACTGCAGTGAACTTAGCTCTGTGTGCATAATTTACCATGGCTGAGTGCAGCTGCCATAAGAGTCTGCCCATGTGTTTCTTGGAGCGTGACTTAAGCCAAGCCTCTGCCTGAGGTGTGCTGCTGCCGTGTGTGTAATTACCTTTGGAGGTATGGGAGAAAGGTTGGGAGCTTAGGGATGAGAGAGAAGGGATGGCTTTCTACGAAGTACCTCTGACAGTGCCGTGTCCTCTATCACCAAGAGGAGGTTAGAAGAGTGCTAAAGCTGTGATTCTTGCCAGAAAAATCTGTGATTGCAGATAAATACATATTTGCAAGGTCAGAGTGGTGATGTGCTTTGTAGCATCAGACATGAGCTTGAGAGTACACGGCAAGTCATGCGTTCTGACTCTCAGCCCCTGGAATGGGTTGACTGTCACAGAAGGTTCAGGACTGCAGCTACGGCTGTTACTTTTTGTAACAGCTCATTTTGTAATAATGATACTTCCTTTTTTTTTCTTAATAGGATAACCAGTAAGCGTGAGACACTGATTAATTATTGTAAAACCTGTTTGTGTTTCTAGAAAACTCCTTGCTGTCAAATAGATGAGAAAATTCATCTGGTTTAAAAAAAAAAACAAAACAAAACAAAAAATCCCTGCAAAGCTGCCCCCCTGTGTTCCTCCATCCTCCTCCCAAAACTGAACCACATGTGATGCTTTTCAGACTAGGGTTCTTTTCTGGCTTGATTTGCAGACAGCTGGCACATCTGAGGGATGCCAAGGTGCAGAGGTAGGGATGAGTGAGGGTGGCAGGAGTGCTTTGGGGAGGCTTTGCAGCCAAATGTTTCCTAGTGTTGGACGTCGCCTCAGAGTGCAAAAGCAGAATTTGAAGTGCTTTGGAAGGCAGCTAATTAAACAGATAAGACTTTTTCAAACATTTTCAGGAGCTTTTTGTCACAAGATGTCCTTGAGGCTTGACCAGTGTCAAAAAGGACTGGGTATCCATTTGATAACAAGTATCACAGTTCATGCAATAAGATTAAAAAAAATACATACTTTTCTAAATGTAAACTGCATTGGTCTGGATCATGAGACAGTTTCTAGCAGGGAAGAATTAAGAAAATTTATCCATAAGGAGCTTATTCTCTATATGCCTGTGCCTGGACTTTTGCATCTTTCTTTGAAATGGGTTATCGGACTAGATAGGACCTTTGATCTGATTTCTTATCTGGTATAGTTATTAAAGCCCCTACTTTCAGCTTGTGAGAGACTGTTAGCATTTCAGTGCAGTGAAAAAGTCTTTCATGGTTGAGGCAGGCCAGATATGCCTTGAGGAAAAGTTCAAGTTCCCTTAGCATTTTCTGTCTCTTCTTACCTTCAGGGTATACAGCATGGCCCAAACAGAGAAGAAAGGTGGGCTGCTCCGGAAATCTTCAGCCTCCAAGAAGCCGTTGAAGGAGAAAGTTGTGTTGATGTATGATGAGATTTTCACGGTAAGGACTTGAGCATCTCTTCTTTCTCAAGTGTTGTGTTAACACACATGGTGTGCTCTGCATGGTGGATTCTTTTCCTGAGGTAAGGACTGCACAGTGTAGGCACACGCTTCAGGCTCTCCTACTGTCATGCAGAGCTCTGTACTCTGCTGTCTTCCTTAATGTCACCGTGTCCCGTTGTCTACCAGGACCATTTGTGATCTATGGGAAGTCACAGCTTTTCAAGTATTTCTTAAAAAATAATCCAGAAAATATACAGAGGCGTCCCAATTGAGAGCTGCTTCTGTTTGTCCTTCGGTTTCTGGGAATCTGTGTAGACAGAAGTCTATACTGTGAGACCAATTGGTCATCCAGTGTGATGATGCTGACTCTGAGCTACTCAGGATAGTTTTTTTTTGTTTAAATTCTGCCTGATTGATTTCTTATTGTTTGCTCTCATGGCCGTTCCTTTTCCTTTCAGACAGAGGACCCCAGTAAATGCAACCCTAGGTTTTGGGAGGAGCTGTTTCTCATGAAGGTAACAGGAGTTAAACATCCTCTGACTTGCTGCTGCGGTTCTGCCTATGAAGTGGCAGACTGTCAGTGCAAGGACTTGCTTTTCTAAGGTGTCAGTGGTGGTATAACATGCATGAACTACTTCTTAACCTGACAGGTCAACTTGGAGTATCTAGAAGGCAAGCTGGAGGCACTGGATGGGGAAGAGTTAATGAAGATAAAAGATAACATCAACTGCTTGTTCCAGCACTGCATCCAGGCACTGGGTGAGGAGCACCCAATCAGAGTGGTCAATGCACTACAGGTACCTCATCGAGAGACAGGGAATGTTCTCTTCTGCTTCTGATGAGGCAGTATGTTTGCTGCTAGTATCAAACATCTTGTGCTTATTTCTTTAGTTCTGAGGAGAAGTGGTGTCTACAAAGCAGTTGCTACTTATTTTCTGTGGAGGTTACAAACATTTATAGTCTCTTTAGTCTTTGAAGAACAATAGGTTGTTTCAGAATTCAAGAGGATCTGGTGATGCAGGATGAAGCAGATGGCAATGGAAGGACAAGAGGGGCTTGTTCACACTGCAGGCTGTCAGTTTGGGGGCTCAAGAGGATTCTGTGTAGCGTTGTCTTCTACTTTCTTCTGTTCTCCTCCATTTCAGCCTCCTTTCTGAATTCCCATGTGGGTCAAAAATGAAATAAAGCTCTGGAGAAGTTATGTGAAATTTATACAGGAGATTGTCCCTGCTGGTCACTTTCTAATTGGAGAAATGTCACCCGGAATTAATAAACGCTTTTCTGCAGGTTGTTCCTTACAAAAGCTGTGCTATCCCATGTCTTCTGCAGGAAACTGCCCTTTTCAGTCTTGATATTTCATGTTATTAGTTCACAGGCTGATTCTTACAGTTTGGTGAATGCATTTGTCCCAGCTTCTCTCAGCTGTAGGAATACTATGAATTTCATGTTTGGAGAAGTCACCTGTAAGACATTGGACAGGCAGTAAGCTGGGAAAGTTAACATAAACCTGAGAAGTTTTACCCCTCTGATGACACACAATCATGCATTGTTTTCTTTTTTTTTTTTTTTTTTAATTAGTTTGAAAGGATGCTATTAAATAGTGTAGTTATAGTTACATAGACCGTCTAGCCCAGCCCTGAATTCACAAACTTGTATTCAGGCTTTTGGCAAAAGTTAGGCCAGGGCCCAAATCTAGAATCCTGTTGTGTGAGTGTAAATAGAAATCGGGGAGACATCCTGAGTTTGAGCTGGGAGAGTGTTCCCTTAATCAGACTGTTCTCCTGTGGAAAGTGATCCTGAAGCCAAAACTTAAATAAGTAGTCTTTTCTTGAGAATGACCATGGTGACCAAAGGTTTGTTTAGCCCAGTGTCCTGTCTCTGACACTAACAATAAAAAGGATGTCTACCTTATCCTTTTGCTTCAGTATGGTTTTAGAGGTCTGCTGATTCTTTGAGTTCTGCTTGTCTCCAGCTTTACATCTTCTGAAACTAATTACTTCTCACAGGTGAATTTAAGCTGGATTCTAAACCCGCAGTGGTTATCATCCTACACATTCCCCTCTTCACAGACCTGAAAGGTGCCTGGTGACGAAAGTCACCATAGACATTTCCCCCTCTTGGGGCAAATGAGTCCATAAGTTTTCCAGAGTGTCTGCTGGAAGCATAGTGTGCAGTGATCTCCAAGAACTCGGTATGAATCAGTAATCCAGTGCCTGCAACAAGAAATGTAAAGGAGGTTGCGTTTAGTGGGAAGGTTCTTGGAGCCCCTGAGGTAGTTAGGGAAACTTAAGCTGCTTAATAGCCTTGGAGACATTTTTTCCTCTTTTTTTTTTTTTTTTTTTTTCCTTTTTGACACAGAGACTGTTTATTGGTCAGACTTAGTATAGTGGTGTGGTAACGAAACTGAAATTTGTGCTCTCTATAGTAAAAGTGTCTGCTGTATGGACAGACATAATGTGATAAACTGTGTTGTATGGATGTGTATTTGGCATGCTTGAAATGAGAAATTAATCTGGAGAGCTCTAAGGTGTGTCTCTCTGTGTACTGGGCACTGGTTCTGCTTTGCAGTTTCCTGATCAATATTTTTGGCTTTAAAGCCACACTTAGCTGTTTTCCACAGGTTGACATCCTGTCTGGTACAAACCGTGTCTGTACAGAAGAAGCAGTAAGATTGCCTTTCTTCAGAGTGCTATAAAATGAAGGGGTGAACAAACAGGAAAAATATGGACAAATATATTCTCTATTTTTTTGACTTCTCAGCATCCAAGATCCTTCTTAGAAACAACAGAGGTGGAGGAAAGATCAGACAAAATGTATGGCTTCCAGGCTGGTGGTATTCGTTTAAGTATCTGTGCTTTGCCAGTGCTAGGAGAGGGTTTTAGGGTGGGTTTTGCTATTGAGTTGTATGTGTTGCCTTACACCTTACCTGTTGATTTTTCCCTTTGCAGACTTTGTGTGCATTGATTCGGGGTGTCCATCAGAAGAACAAATCCACGTCTGGGTTTGACATCATCAACATGCTTGTGGGTTTTGATAAGGCAGAGCTATGTATGAAGGTGAGGCCCTGGCAATGTAGAGAAACAGTATGCACAGCAGCCATGTCACAGGGGCAGTGTCTTGCAAAGAAAAAGGAAGATTATATTTGTGAAGCTCAGAATTACTTTGTGAATAAAATCTATTGTTATATGTGTACAAAAAATCTCTCACACATCTAGAAAAAACTCTTGGAAGATGATCATGATGTTATGCCTGAAGTCTCAGTTATTGATTCTGGAATAACATGGTTGTGGCTCAGTTATTGATTCTGGAATAACATGGCATTATATTGGTGCTCTTGTATCTGAATGTCCAAAAAGCTTTTTATAACAAACATTTCAAATAATTTTAAATATTCCTTTTAAATAATGTGATTGTTCTTCTTTAGAATCTGATGGAGAGCTTGGACTCGCTTCTCTGTGCAGAAGGTTCTGAAAGCCTCAAAAGCTTGTGTCTGAAGCTACTTCTCTGCTTGGTGACGGTAAATGAATACCACCTCTATAATAATTTAAAGCCACATCTTGAGGGATGGAACTGTCTCAAAATTTGAGCAGAATGCTGCAGTGTGAAGGTTGAGAGGGGAAGAAATTGTGAATAGGAACAAGGGTCAGCCCCGAATATGCATCATTGCTCTAACCGTGATGGCAATACAGCCTAGCAGACTGGTTTTGCCTCATGAGATAGGTGCCAATTGGAGCAAAAGGAGGGCGATGCAGGAGGAAGTGTCAATTGGATTCACAGTTTTGTTTAAGGGAAAAAGATATTTAAGAAGTCTCAGATAGATGGAAAGGGAACAGAGGAGAGAGGGAAGACAGGAAGTGTGGAGTAGACAAGACTGGTGAGGATGTGAAGAATGAGGAAGTTGGAGCAAATGGCCGCTCGGCATTTCTTGGAGATGGTCAACTGCAAATTATATTGTCTGTGATAAGAGATAATTGAGTGTTGGGGAGGTCTTCGCTGCCCTATTTGGGATGGAAAAGTGCTCAGTGGAGCATATGGGCCCCGCTTTTTCACACTCTGCCTCCAGTGTAGCAGTCTCCTTCAGCTTCTGATGTCTGTTGTCATGCAGCTGTGTAAAATATCAATCTGTAGAGGAAAGGGGGAGCTCTTAGTATGTGGGTCATGCTTCTTGTCAGAGAGAGGGGTGGGAGGCAGGACAGATTTCTTTTACTTCATGTCTAGCTCTACTGCTAGTCACGCCTTGGCTTGCTGACTAAGTGTGAGATTCTGGATAAATGTGTCCATCTGGTAGTAGAACTCCTCTGTTCCCAGTGTGTGCCAGAGGCAGCTACAGCTTCGGCTCAGATTTTAAAACTTGTGTTTGTACTCAGGTGACAGATAACATTAGCCAGAACACCATCCTGGAGTATGTGATGATTAACAGCATATTTGAAGCTATTTTACAGGTAAGAGTTCTTCCTTCTACTGCCAGGGCTCTTCTTCCATATTGAGAGCTTTCAGTCATATATTTGCTTTTCAGCTTTTTCAGTGCAGCATATCTGACTGGCACTGTGTGTTGATTCCATTCATAGCTCAGTCATAGATTATTATATTTTTTTTTTAATGCTGTCTCCTCCTTACTCTAGTCTGCTGTTTTTAGTCACTACTGAGTATTTAAAGTATTTTCACTTGAGACATTTGTGCATAGATAGAAGCTGAACAGATTTCTGGGCTAATTTCACAGAGAATTCCTGTATCGGAGGAACTTTTTTTTTTTTCAAAAGGCAGTCTGGATATATTGAGGTTTTCTTCTGCTCCTTGATAAATTATACTTTTTAGAAGTAGAACTGGGCTTGGAGAAACCCAGAAAACTTGCACAGATAATGTTGGTGATGCACTGAGATACTGTCTGGTGCTGTTGAGAAATATATTTGCCCTTTTTGCCCAGAAAACATATGTTCGTCCTCTCTGTGATAAATAAGCTTCTCTGTGTGCAGAACTTCTTGGAAGCACTGACACCCCCTCAACCTTAAATGCCCTCTTTCAGTCAGGACATAATTTGCTCTTACGCATACGTTTCATGGCCACGCGCTGTCTGAGATTCACTGCCAGCTTCCTGAAGCAGGCCTGAACAGAACAGTGTGATTATTTATTCCAGATCCTGTCCAGCCCACTTAGTCGCAGGGAACATGGCTATGATGCTGTTGTCCTTCTTGCCTTGCTGGTCAACTACAGAAAGTACGAGGTAGGTATTCTTCTGGATAACAGAAACATCCCTTCTCTCTGCTTAATTTATTTACACTGGCCTCTGGATTATTAAGGCAGCCTACAGTACAGTTTTTAGCAGTACACACTAT
This sequence comes from Vanellus vanellus, assembly GCF_965231255.1. Taxonomy (NCBI): domain Eukaryota; kingdom Metazoa; phylum Chordata; class Aves; order Charadriiformes; family Charadriidae; genus Vanellus; species Vanellus vanellus. The sequence continues at coordinate 16,359,055 of NC_138912.1, read as the reverse complement.
AACATTTATCAGGGTATCAGCATGGAGTCACAGAAGTTTTGCAAGGCAGTCATATTATGTGAACTGTATCTGTCTCTGACATATGTGTATAATCAGATGTGCACGATATTCATACAGCTTGTTTTGTGCAAGCATGAAAGAAACTACTTTAGGGGATTTGCATTTCCTTCATGAAAGTATTCCAAGGAAGGTCCTTTTGAAAGAGTGTTACTGTTGTGCCGAACTTGCATGTTTGCCTCTGTGTGTGTGACTGTGCGGTTATACATAATCTCCAAAGTAAAACGAGCTGTCAGTCATCTTTGGCTTCAAACTGAATTAGTGATTCAGAACCTGACTAGCAGACTGAAAGAGCACAGATCCCCAGAAGAGATGGTGAAGCTGTGACCAAAGAATGAACTGAAACATCACAGCTATTATTTCCAAGAGAAGTCTGTCTCTGTCTCTTTGACTGATTCCTCTCTGAGCAACTTTATTAAGCTTCCTTTTTCTAAACTGTTTGTGCTACTTCGTGCTATATTTCCATTTCTTTTCCTTTTAATTCATCACCCTGAAAATGAAACATTTCAAATGTCAAAACAACACCTAGTGTTGGCTTTACTTTGCATGAGGCATGATGCTTTAATGATCAATCTTTTTTTTTTTTCATAATTAAGAATATCTTAATATACTTAGATTGGCAAAAAATGTGAAATTGCTGGAATCCCCCTTCCTCAACAGAATTACTGGGAGGGGGCAGGCTCCAAAACCTACCTGGTTTAATAATAGATCTTGTTTTGAGTTACGAATAGACGTAGAGAAGAGGCGAAGACAGGAGCTACAGTCAGTGTCAAAGTAATCCCTGTTTAATTTCTCATTCCTGTGAATGTTGTCAGAATTGTGAATTACAGATTCTGTTCGGCAGTCTGTGCTGTGGTAGCATGGAACAGGAACATGGAGCTTGGTTTCAGTGTATGGCCGTGAGGGAATACGTTAGGAATGATACGGGTAGGGTTACTGGTGAGGGCAGGCTCAAAAGACCACAGGTCTCATTGCAATGTTCAGATCAAAGGGTGGAAAGTTGTGTAGTCCCATCCCTGTGTGCTGTAGTTTATGTCCTTAGTAAGGTAGAATGCTGTGAGTATGTAAGACTTGTCCTCTGCTTTTTGCAGTAGCTTTCTGTAGAGGATTGAGTTGGGATTGAGTGCTTTGGAAAACATTGTCTTAGATGTCTTCAAACTGTGCACCCAAAAGAAATTGTGCTGATGTTTAAAAAGTACGATCCAACCTGAGGCAGGCGTGAAGCAAGGGGAATTTTGGCTTTAGCAGTTCATCTGGGAAGGCTGAAAGCAACTTGAATAAAGGTTTTAGATGACAGCTGCCTGACACTGCCCTTTGTAAGCAGCACTGCAAGCAAACCCTGTAGTAATGCAGTCATAATCTTTGTCTTTAAATAGTGTCGCTGCTTTCATTTGCTATTCTTTGGCCCTTGGAGTCAGTTTGGCGATTGCCTGGTTGTCAGTGTATTGTGGCATACTTTCATGCCTCAAATCCTTTGGAGTTCTCTTTTTACTTAACTGTGCTGCAGTTGAGAGTTCCTCTTTTGCTCTGAACTTCATTGGTTGCTAAATTGTGTTTCCAGCTGCTTAAGAAAATCTAATTAGGCCGAAAATTCATTAGTTGATGATAATTTTGTGTCTGTCTTTAATGTGAATACCAGTGTGTTTTGCATCAGGATATTCCTTCATATTTTTGGGATGTGAATTTTTGTAGTCTCCTCTCGAATTCCCTGGGGAATATCTGTCCACATTTTCATTTCTAGTGTAGCCGAGATCTTGGCTTGCTCATTGACTTCTGTTCTAGGAGTAAAAATGATTTACACGTCTTTATGTGGAACTTTTAAAGGGATGATCTGAAACGTAATAATTTTCAAAAGTTTTCCAAGTATATACTTGCTCAAGTCTTCAGCTATATTTTATGGTTTTTTTTAATCCTAGTCCTGATTTCAGCAAAAATATTTTTACCTGGATACTATGCGAGAGGAATATATAACAGTAACTAAATAATTGACTATATCAGGAAAATGGTGAAGTTAAGTGTACACAAAAGGCTGCCAAACAGAGAAAATGCTGCGAGGAAGAGCATTTGATCACTTTCTCAGCTCTTTAAGGGATGGCTGCTACAATAACAAGTTAAAACACCAAATCAGGTAGTGACTTTTAAATAGTTAGATTCCTTGATAACATCTAGGTGGAAATATCTTTGCCTCATGTTCAACCTGCTAGAATTGCATATTGGGCCTTTTGCTAGGGAGAGCTGAAAGAAATTAGTAAAAATGTGGGTTTTTCCCTTCATGTGCTTGTCTGGCAGCATACAGGGACAGCCCTTCGTGTCCGGTTACGTGCACTTGCCTCTCCTTGATATAGTCAGCTACAGGTGATGAAGAGACACTTAGAGCATTGAAGAGTCAGGTCTCACACGACTCAAATGATTTTAAATGAATCTCTTTAACAAAAAGAGTAATTATTCAAGCTCCAATTCCCTGCAAGATGGCCTGCCTGCAGAGGAGATGGCCTCATCAGAGCTGGCAGCAAAGCTGCTGAATCATCCCTAATGAGTGTTCAGGGAAAAGTCTTGCGAGGGATAATCGAGTGGACTCTGCCCTTTGTTTGTGTTACAGATGTGAAGATAAGTTAAGCACCTAACTAGGGATTATATGTGGTTAGCTTGGTTTTTTGGTTTTGTTTTGTTTTGTTTTTTTTTTTTCTGCTTTCTTTTACTACCAAAAAAATTGTTTCCCATAGATTTTAGTTGGAGATGGAGGTACATTTGGGGGCATGGAGGAGATCTCACTCCTTCTGCCAGACCTTTGTGCTTCTTCATATAATACTCACTTTGTATGGCGTGTCTCACCTGGGGATTGCTTTAAAAATGACCTGGTAATGATTTCTCTGCAGCTTCCACCTTCATTTCTATGAGATTGTTGGCATCTAATGGTGGGTAGTTCATGGAGGACATCTTAAGTATTCCCAGCTTCCAGGAATTTATGTCTGTACTTCAACACTGACAAGAAGACCTTAATGCTGTAGTGTTTGCTATCTGATGGCAGTGATAGGAAAAGACCTGTGTTCTCTGAAGAGCTGAGAATCATATTTTTGAGTTCTTTCTTGAGGCAGGTGGAGGCAGAAGCTATTTTTAAGTTTGTGTAACCACTTCATTGACGCACTTTGAAGTTTTCAAAATGCTTATCAACCACTTTTCAAGGCTGTGGCATGTTTCTGCATGTTGTGGAGTGGCAGGTGTAATTTAGACTTTTAAAACTTCTGCTGTGCTTCCTGGTGAGAGGGGAACTGAACTCTGAAACAGCAGGATAAGAATAGGGAAGCAGGCAGGGTTGGGCTTAGGGGTGCTTGTGCAAGTTGCAGGTTGCTGACGTTCGACATAGATGTGCAAACTAATGCTCACAGACAATAACTGGAACTGCTGGCTCTCAAGGAGGGGCAGGAGCAAACTGCACTGCCTGCGGGCAGCACAGGAAATATTCTCATCATACTGGTACAGACTTGCACACCGAAAGGCACTAGAAACTGCCTTGTCCCATACAGAGTGACACGGCGTGTGGATTACACTGGTTAGTCATCTGCCTGCTGCTTAAGGAGCTACAGAAGCCTAGAGGAGGCATGGAATGTGTCAGGGCAATGGAATACTTCAGACAGGAATTATTAAATGGACTTCTGTAGGTATAGAAATGACAATTGAAAAGATGGAGGGAAGAGATCTGTAGCAAGCTAGGCCAGCTTCATGACCCTATCGCTCAGGCACTGATGACATCTTGCTGCCAAGAGGCATGGAACACACATCTTGGAAAGTCAAGGGCAATGGGAGCGTGAAAGGTTGTTCATAGGCTGCAGATGACGACAAACCCACTCCCCCTCCCTTTCTGTGATGGGACTAGGTCTCGGGACAGCCTGGTGGCATTGGCCACTGTAGTACCTCCCAGTTCGCTTGTTCCCCACATCTGGGAATTCGGGTAACACCGCAGTCTCTAATCCAAATTAGCCCTGCTGCCCTTTGCCTGGAAAAGCCCCATCACTTTTATTGGTCACAAGTCACAGGCTGGCTTCTCCTCTGCCTCTGAGCTGTGGGGTCAAGAGTTTCCTCCTTCTTGTATAAGGAGAGCAAGAGAATGATCAAAACTAAGATATATTTGCAAGGATTGATTTTAATCTATTTTTAATTACAAATTTGTGAAGCTTGCTTCTGCTTTACTGACACTGACTTAATTTCTGAAGGGGAGCGTGGTTGTACAGAGAGGATGATATATTGTGACTCAAAAGGAGCCTCTACTCCAGCCTCAAGGAAATATCTTTGCATGCTTCGTGCACAGATGGGTTCTGTATGAGTTTTTTGTCTTTTTTCTGAGACAGCAGACAAGGCTGCGTGCTGCTGGAGGCAGGCTGACAGACTGGCTGAGCTTTGGTGTTCTCATCAGTTTCTTTTCTGAACCCAAAAGAAAGCCTGATCCTCCCAAAGCACCAAGTAATTGTGAGAATGGTGTTTTCTGATCAGCCTTATTTTTAACTTGCTGTCAAGCCATGGGCAAATCAGTCGGGTAACTGTGTAACTTGTAGGGCTGCATCTGATGCATGCTTTGTGTTTTCTTCTCCCCATCCACTTTGGATTTACTACAAAGGTAGAGCCTTTTCTTCTCTGTCCTGGTTTCAGATCAACTTTGTTAGTTTTGCACTGACACATATAAACCAGGAAAAACAAATGTACATTGCTAATCTAAATGCTTCCTAAATTATTAGGCCTTATCTTTATAGATGGAGCCTGTGTGCTTTGTTCAGTTAAGTTCAAGGAATTTGTGTTCTCCAGAGACTTCTGGCTCTCAGTGGTGTAAACTGTTAAAGTGTTGAGCTCTAACCCAGCAGCAGATGAGTCCATAACATTGTCATACCTTCCTGGGTGCTCCTTCCTTTATGCAATCTTTGCGAGGTGTTGCAGAAGGGAGATATCAGAACGCTAATGTTCAGTCCCAGCTTTGCTGCTTGTTCCTGCTGCATAACAGTGTGTGTGTCACAGATAACAGCCTTGCAGGACAGCTGCTGCGCTTTCAAGACTGACAGATGAGCTAGCGGCAGAGCAGAAACTCCCTCTCAATAAAATCAGGAGACTGCCTGGCTGAGCCAGTAAAGAGGAGGTGTCCCAGGCATAGCGGCCTTAGCACGTGCTATGACTCCTCTTTCTTTGTGTGTGTTCTGCTTTGTGGGACAGGAGAGAGATTCTTCTCAAGTGGTTGGGTAAACTTGGAAGGTTAATAGTGTTGTTTTTTTTTTTTTTTCCTGAAGGCTGAACTTAAAACCAATTTTTTTTCTTCCTTCTTCCCCCACCCTGAGCAGTCAGTGAATCCCTACATTGTGAAGCTCTCCATCGTAGATGATGAGGCCACACTCAATGTGAGTATTTGACTTGATTCCTCTGTGCTGCTTGGTGATGCTCTTTCACATGTGGTGTTAGTGTAACAAATGCAATCATGGTGTTCCATGGAGGAAAGTCTAGGAACAGTGCTACTGTAAAGAACACCGGTGTACTGGGTTTCTGCCCTAACTGCACTCTTACAATAGGTTAGGTGGCTCATGATTTGGATGGTTTGATCACCAGTTAAATGGTGGGGGTAGTTAAAAAGCTAGGTAGCAAGGAATGTGCTGAAGTTGACCTATTATACATTTCTGTGCTATCTATACACTATTTGCTGTCACGTACCAAAGAGGCACAAGATAGCTTACGCCAAAGAAGATCTCGTTTCCCCTGCTGTGTCATCTGATTTTACCAGTCAATTGTTGTAGCTCAGTGGAAGCTTGTACCTGTGTCAAGAATCCTGCAACATATTTTGGGTTGTAGCCACTGCCTGAGTTTTGTATCTAGGCCTGGACATAAAGTGGCAGCACAGTATGAGCTATGTGAGGTCTGGACTTAGAAGCTGTTCTTTAGGCATGAAGTAAAAAGCAAGCTCTGTGCCAACTAAAGGGTGAGAGCGATTATTCTAAGTTAATTAAATTAGCTTGACAGAAAAGGTGATCAGTAGCTGTGGAATGGTGGAGGCTGTTTGCAAGAAGTGAAAAGGTTACCAGTGTTTATGGCCTTTGTTTTGAACTTCTGGATGTTTTTCCTCCGACACCAGCTTCCTTCTGGAGTTCTTGCGCTTTATTGAGGCTTCTTGAGTGAATAAGCTCTGTCTGGAGGTCCAAGGAGAGTAAATGTTCTCTGTTGAATTTAGTAATTAGATATTCAACTTTAAATTTTGGTGTCTTGATTTTTGGACGATATTTTTATTGTATTGTAGCATGTCTTAATAATTAAAACAGCTTCAGGGGAAATTCTAGTGTGCTAGGTTATCTTGGAGGTGGGGCAGCACTGCTATGTGTGTTCAGTGTGCGATTTCCTGCATTTACATTTGTAATGTAAAGATTTTTTAATGCTACTTTTCAGGGAATGGGACTTGTAATTGCCCAGGCTTTATCGGAATATAACAGGTAAAACCTAATTCTTTCTTGTTTTTCAATGCATGGTAGTTGCTATACAGTTCCACACACTTTTTCTTTTTGTTAAAGCACTTATTTATCACTTGACAGCCTTGATGCACCCGGAGAGGCAGGGAATAGTCTTGTGCTTCGAGGTACTTCGGCTCAGTTGTTGCTGTCATTGCAACTGTAAATGCATCTGTACCAGCTGTGCTGATGTGCTTCAGGAGAGATCTTGATGTAGGGGAAGATATCTATTGTATGTTTTTACTATCATGGATTTTACCTCTGTATGAACCTTGTTTAAAATCTTAGTCCCAAATGAAAAGATAAATGATTTGCGGAGTACTTCTCTGTTAGAAAATTCATTTAACTGAAACACAATCTAAACCAAAGAAACGTGTCTGGGACTATCCACATGCCAAATCAGAGATGATTAGGGGATGTGTGCTCTTGCAAATGGTGGAAAGCATTAACTGCTTCTGAAGAAAGAGCCAGAAAGGCTGCAGTAGGGGTAGCATGTTCTCAGCTTCTGCTTCAGAAGCAAGACCACAAAACGTCTGTGTTTTCCTAAGAAGAAAGCGTGTCAGAAAAATTTGGAAACTTACAGCAATTTCACCTGAGCAACCCAAGACTTTTTTTTTTTTTTTTTTTTTTGTGGAGTAGGATTCTCAAAGTATGCAGAAAAAATGTTTTAATTGCTTGGAAGGTCTGCTATTATAGATAGGCAGATGACTTGCAAGATCAGCAAATCATTTAAATGTATTTAGCAGAGTAAGTTATTAGAGTAAAGCAGAAAATAACCTCACCCACCCAACTTCCTTCATTCTGACAAAAGCTGGCTCAGACTATGGCCCATTTTGCTTAGCTTTCTTTACCTCTTCCCCCAAAAATTAGAACTGTGTTCTTTCCATGTTGCATTGTGTGTGATCAGATTCTGGTATGAAAGACACAATAAATGGCCCTGTGAGCTTTGCAAGTCCATTTGAATGCCAAATGAAGCAACTTAGCTTAAATCGGAGATACCCAACCTATTTGTTGACTTTGCTTATTCCAGTTCCAGTCCCTTCACTTACTCCAGGAACGTGGGATCAGGCAGGATTGGGCCATGAACCATAATGGTTGTCATGGTTACTGCTGGCCATAGGGTGATCGACTCTGGTTTAGTCTGTAGCGGATGATGACTGAAATGAAACTGTTCTGTTGTTACTGACTGTGTGTGTTCATGTGGCTCATTACTGTTTTGCTGGTGCAGGACAAAATTTTCTAGAGTCACTTAGTCCCATCCCTTCAGCGTTAGCCCAGCCTCTATAACAGCATGGGCATTGTTCAATCTCACATCTTTCAGCAATCCCACTTCAACTGCACACAACTTACAAATATTTTAATACCCTTTGCATCTCTTTTTGGGAGATCTTGAAAAGGGCTTGTGAATGTTGAAGCCTTCTCCATCCTGTATCCTTATCAGATAAGACTGCTTCCCAGGGATTTAGATAAAATAACCCTAGTTCCATTTTTAACCCTAAAGCTTCATCCTTATTCCTTTTTGTTCAGGCAATACAAAGATAAGGAAGAGGAGCACCAGAGTGGTTTTCTCTCAGCGCTAACTAATATGGTAAGCAAGGAAGCAGTGTTTTTCTATTCTTAAAATAAGTGCCTTTGTGGAAGTTCAGTAGGAGGGTGTTTCCAAAAACTGTGAGTTTGGGATGTGGGTTCTGGAGGAGGAAATGCATTGATCAAATCCAAATCAAATACAACGGAAAGGGCTGTATTCTGAGGAGCGTGTTCTTTCTCGCTGGGAAAGCTCTTTCAAAGGATGACATCTTTATTCTGGCATTGATAATTGAACTTGTTTTCCTTCATCTTATTCATTCTAGTTGACTTTATTTTAAAAATCACAATAACTTGTTGGCCACTTTTAAACAGCTACTTATTTTTAAAAACAAATTGCTGCTCTGCTGATATAGCTTAAACCAGAGAAGCTGAATATTTTTGTGGCAAAGTCTAGTCTGTCACTAGCTTTGGGGTTCTGTTTCTTTACTGTCTTGTTTCTCAAGCCTGAGTGCGCTGTAAGTAAGCTTGGATTCTGCAGTGGGCAGCGTCTGCATATTTGGAGGGGTATCCTCCAAAGGCAGTTATGAATTTCTTGTAAGGAGTATCCACTGTTCCCCTTGTTCAGTTTGGCTTTGCTTTAGTCTGAGATTTAATTGTACTCTGAGACCTAACTGACTGGAATACTGCCTGTAAGTAAGGATAGGTCAGTGCTGACAGCTGTGTGTCAGGAGTGACATGGGTAAAACTGCCACCACTTTGGGGCAAGCAGATAGGAAATGATCTCTGTTGTCCTCTTACAGAATCACAGACTAATACATTCAAGATTATTCAGGGATTCAAGATATGGTCTTTCCCCCCCCCCCCCCCCCCATCTTTTGTGATTTGACAGGTGAAACATTGGTCAGTGACAGTAGTGCAAAATGATATGTGTTTGTCGATGGCCATCCTGTTTCCCTTTTGTATATTACTAGTATTACAAAGAAAGTTACATGTGTGCCTTGGATGAAAACACCTCTTCCAGGGCACTTCTGATTTATTTAAATCGATGTCTTCTCTCTTGTTGTTCAATAACATTCACAAATTCCTCCTATGCAATACTCCTTCTTTCCGTAGGTGGGCAGCATGTTCATAGCAGATGCTGATGAGAAGATCTCAGTCCAGTAAGTACGCAGATGTTAGTTACACAATGAATGGCAATTCACCACACTGGTCAACATGATCCGCTCCCTCATGGAGCTGTTCTAACGTAGCAAAGCAAACTAGAGAGGCAAGTTCTCTTGTAACTGAAATGGTACCAACCCCCTGCAAACAATGGATTCTCAGTTAAGTGGGAAGGGTGCAGCAGAAGGAGCCACAGCTGAATTGCTTGTAATGAAGCGTGGGGAAAATGCCCAAACCCCCAAACAACAACAACAAAAAATCCCCCAAAACCAAAACCCCCCCCAAACAAACAAAAAAAAACCCCAACCACAAAAGAACCGTGCCCCCCCCCCCGCCTGTGGTTTTCATGAGGCATTTTTGACATATAATAGGCATGCTGGAGGTGGCAGATGCGAAGCAATGATTTGTGCACCCTTGTCCCCAACAAAATATTTTCTAAGTCAAGGGGGCAAGTGATAAATATGGGGGTTTGTGGTGTCTGTAGGAACCTCTGTGCTTAAAAGAAAGGACTTTAAGGGGAAAACACTGTTTGAGCAATGAGGGAGACCTTTAGCAGGAAGGGAACAAAGACTGTAGTAGAGTTCTAAAAATAGCTATTTTATGGATTGCTAAGTACTACTAGTAATCGGAAGAACAACTGGATTGCAGAGGCAGAGTTTTATATAGTTGAAAAAAAAGTTCTTCTTTCAGATGGGCCATGTTTCTGAAAAACTTTGCTCTTGGGATTCTCATCTGGTGTTAGTCCTTAGCTAACTGTCCTTTTGTCTGTATCCTTTCCACAGAACAAATGAAGCAATCCTTCTGGCCCTCTATGAAGCTGTTCATTTAAACCGGAATTTCATCACAGTTCTGGCACAAGTGAGTTTCAGTGCGTTGTTTGCCCATTTCTTCTCAGTGGACGTCTTCGAACTTAGGGAGTCAGAAATGGAATTGGCGAAAAGATAAGTTTTCTTTTTTTCCCCCTGCGTACTTGTCATAGGTGTAGATGAGCGTGAAGGATCAGAAGCAGGCCAGGGCCTGGCATTATTACACTTTTTGGAAATGCTTCCTGCCTTGTGAGAAAATGAGTAAAGTTTTGAGGGCACAGCTCATGTTGGAATGAGCCATTTTTCCCACTTAATGGGAAATGCTGCATGGAGTGCCTTCTGGGCCTTATTGATACTGCCTTTAGGAGGAGAATGGAGTGAGTGGCTGGTAAGGATAAGATTGCTGCAGCTATCAGAGCAATTCACGCTCTTGTTAAGTTAGGTTTGAGGGAAAGAGGCTGATTCGGCTCTAAAATTGGATGAATTGTCCTGTCTGGGTGCGCACAGACTGTGTGTTGTTGTCTGTTTGGGTATCCTTCACTTAGGGACTAATGGACATGTGACAACTCTTGTTTCAAATATTATTTTGTGTTCAAACTTCCTTGGAGATCCCAACTCCGTTTGCTTGGGAGACTGTTGCTGGAGCGTAGCACTCCTCCTTGTGCTGTTTATGGTAAAGAAACAGCTATGGCAGCCTTCTGAGAAGCAGTGGGCTGCTCCATACCTCTGATCACAAACCTTTGGATGCTTTTCTAAACACTGTGTGAGTTTGCAAAGGTGATTATGGCTGGGAGACGGATAATGAGTCTGTCCAATCCAGCAATTGTGCTGTGGCTGTCTGGAAGGATAGCCTGATGTCTTTAGGAAAACCTTCTGGTTTGGGCTTTTAGTTTTGGTTTGTAAGTACTGCTATTAATCTGTGAGAAAAATGACATCAACAAAACACTTAACACCTTTCCCCAGTTATTTCAGGTCCTCAGAGTGCAGCCATACATCAGAGGCTAGACACTTGGCATGACCGAGGAGACCTTTGGGAACTCCTGACAATACTGGTGATGGAAGAGGTCTGATAAGCAGATCTACTGCCTCTGATAAACCTTCTGTTCCATGGGTGATTAATTTGCTGATGTTCCTTGCCTCTCTTTTCCCAGGTTATTCATTCCTACCACTTGTGAGAGATTTCTGCTCTTTCAGTTCTGTGTAATAGCAACTCAGGCCTTTCTGTGGTCAAGATATCCCTGAGGGAAGAGAGGCCTTTGGCAGGGAAAAGAGCATCTAGAGTAAAAGCTCTTAAATTAAAAATAAAAGGATAAAGTAGTTGTTTGTGAAAGTGATAGCTGATGCAGCCACTGATTATTGGGTTTAATTGAAGCGGGGGCCTGACGTTCTTGGGTGGATTGTCTGTAATCCTTCATTTAAGAATGGGCGAGGTAGGTCATGCTGTCCTTAGGAAAAAAAAAAAAAACAAACAAAAAAACCCCACAACAACTAAAAACAAGCAACCAAACAACCTCATAAAAGCTGATGAATGCTCTTGTCTAAGTTGGTGTCCATTGCTAAGGACTGCATGAATGGCTACCTGCTGCTGTGTGGATACATAGAAAGAGCAGGGATACAGTTGTGTTGATGCCTGAAGTGTTAAGGTCTTGGTATACTTACCAGCTTGTTGGTCCTCAGTTTTTGCTGCTTTTGCTGCTAGGTGGCACTATTATCTCTCAACTGAGGGTTGGTGTTTTGGGGAAAAGAAAGGTAAACACCACAACAACATCTTTGGAAGCAAACCTGTTTCATCTAAGATTTTCAATTGAAAGCTGTATTTTAAAGTTTAAATCAGTACCTGTAATGATTTAAAATTGGTTTTGAATTGTAGTATGTGTGTCTGTGCTTCCCATAAAATACACGTGTTCATAGTTGCTCATAAAATGAGATATTCAAAGACAAGGTGGAAGACAGCAACTTGTGAAAAATCCTACATCAAATCAGCAGTTCTTGTATCCCTTTCTTTTATTTTGAAGTTGTGATGATATATTAAGGTGGATAATACTTTTATGTAAAACTTGCCCTGTGAAATGGACACTTTGCTTGGCAGCCGGACTTAAAATAGCATGGCAGACTGCCTACAGTCTCACCAGTGTGCATAGATCTGGAAGCTTACAAAGAGTAAAGTCAAAGCAGTAATTAGGCAGGCAACTATTAGCAAAGATGAAATGGGGAGAGTAACCGACTGATGGAAGCTGAGAGGATCGATAATGATAGTGTTATTTATGTTATGCATTCTTTTCCTGCAGTGCCTGGGCCTTATAGTGAGACAGGAAAGTAATAAATTGCCATCATCTTTGAATATGAGCGTGTGTAGGGTTGGAGTGAGGAGAATTTGCTTTTAGAAAGAGATATAAAAGGATCTTGGAGGAAAACTTCAATGCACACCCTTGGGCTGTTTTGGGGGGAGTCGGAAGCTATGAACAGTGGAGGCTTCTGCATACCTTTTCCCGTTCTACACTGGGGAAGGGCATGTTATCTGTCTGCTGGGGACAGCCGCCGTGTTCTGATGTGTTTTTGTTTTGTGGAGTAAAGAAATTGATGTACAGTATAATTGTTAGATGTCCAAGGTCAAGAAGCATAGCCTTGCTTTTTGAAGAAGTTGAAGTTTCTTGAGATTTCATTAGTCATGTCGATTGTGCAAGAGCGTGGAACAGTACAAGCAGCGATCTGGATAAGTAGTGCCTAGGGAAGCTATTGACCTGTGTATGTCTGGGCATTTGTGTTTTCCATTAGAGCCATCCTGAAATGGGGCTGATGACAACGCCAACAAGCCCAATTCCAACGACACCTGTCACTCCACTTGGAACCACCCCGCCTTCTTCAGATGGTAAGAAATGTAATGATCTCCTGGGGAAAAACAATTAAAAACTGTAAAATAACTAGCAAAGCATTTTCTCAAGATGGCAACTAATGAGGTCTGTCTGGAGCAGATGTAACCTGGTGGTCTCTTACAGGAGCGACTTGCCTTACTGAACACGAGCAAGATTCCTTGACTCAAATTTATTTCTGTTTTGCCTTGTGTATTGCTCAACGAAATTATGCTGATATTCCTTCTGAAAACAGTACTGTCCCAGTATCTGCGTGAAGATACACCTAGCCCATTAGTTATTCTATGTAGGCTTTTACTTATGAATATTTCTAGTGTCAGGTTCTTTGCCTGGGATTATTTGTCATTGAAACAGATTTACAGAGAATCTCAGTGGATTCCTGCTTGCCATTAATGCACTTGTCCCCAGCTTTGAATTAATTGGGATTTGAATCCAGCCTGGGTGCGGAGGTATTCCACCCTCTGTTGACTTTTCTCTGATAGGCGTAAATGACTGCTTGCCCTGAGATCTTTCTTCTACACAAGAAGTTACAACTCCACATAAATACACTTTGAAAGAATCTAAAATAAAACCCTTTTAATTTAAGGTATAGATAGATATTGCCTAGTTTAAGAGAAGAAATTAAATGGCTGTTGTCACGTACTTTAATGGCATTCTCTAGATCTGAAGAAAGCGTTTAATGAAGGAACAGAGTCAGTTTGAATAGAGCACAGTTTGAAAATATTTCTGGGGAAAAGCAGCTTGGGTTACTCAGTTATATCAGCTATTCAGGTCATTTGATATCCTAGTTAAGGTTGATCCTCCTTGTGGATGAATTCTATCTGGTTACCATGGATATCAAAAGCTTCAGTTAAAAAGCCCCCTATGTCTCGAGTCTCCCTGCGCGTATAACATAAAATGTAGAGGGACGGGCATTTTGTGGGCTTCTGTTCAGCGTGTTCGTTGCAAATGTATCCACCCACACACCATATTATACAACTGACAGAATTTATGCTTACCTACATCTAAGCTTGCTTGCACTCTTTTTTTTTTTTAATTTACCAAAATACAAAAGCAAAACAAAACTTCCATCCTGCTTTCCGCAGAGGCAGTGATCTTGTGAAGCTTGAGGCTTCTTGCCACTTGTAAGGTTACTAAGTTTAAGGAGAGGAACTGATCTTAATGTGCAGCAATTACATTGGGAAGCATTCTTTATTTCTATGTGCTGTCACCTTGCTGATCCCTACTCTTGGTAATAATTTTATTTTTTGAGGACCTTGGCTTGGTTTAGTTCAGTGCTTCAGTATTGCTGTTATTTTAAAGGTATGTCAGAATTTTCTAAGGTTTTGCAACTCAGCTGTAAAATTTGCCTATGGCTGAAAGTTAGCAAGCGGCTTTCTGGCTTTGGAATGAAAATATTGCTTTCTTTTTCCTGCATTTAAAAAAATTGTGTAGTTGAGCTATTTTCAAATTACAGCAACATGTAGAAATCCATCTGTGGGTTTCAGGTGTTTTTTTTATGCTGACTGGGATTAAAAATGGGTTCATATTCTGGTTGAAATGTCTCTGGTTGTTAGCCTATAGTGTGAATTAAGACCTTTTAAAGTTTCAAACTGTGTGTTAAAAAAATCAAGGTCTGTAGCATGAACCAGGATAAGCAATGATGTGTTCTTCAGAGTGATTTCTTCCTTTTTTTTTTTTTTTTTTTTAAATTAGACTTTTGCTAGGAACTGTTGATCCATAATATGTAAATCAAGTGTGCCTGTCACCATAGTTATCTAAATGTCAGTTTGCTTACTGTTGTTAAATATTCATTCACTGCGTTCATTGTAACAGCTCCAGAAGGACCCACTGGGGATATAAATACATTTTTCAGACTTTTAGCTAAATCTTTGAGCTATTCATAATATTGGGGGTGAAAAAGCTCCCAGTCTCATTGCATAGACTTTGCCAACAGACTGGGCATGTTAGCAATGTGTCAGAGCTTCAAGATTGAATGGACGTAGAACAGCTCATGCTTGGGGATGCACAGCCTTTAGAAGCTAAAAGCCCCATTATCATTTCATTGATGTGATTCGAACAATGAGATTACATTGATCTATTTGGCCTGTTGTTTCCAAGGGCTACAATTTTGTATTCAAGGTGATTGTATAATCCTGAGCTCCCTGAGAACCTCTGCTGTGCTCTGGGCCTCTCAGTGCTTAGTTTAAAGAATCTTGCATTTTACTTTTGGTTCATCTCCTTCATCCTTCTGTGCCTGTGCTTGCCCCAGTTCCAGGGGTAAATAAGCCTTACTTGCCTCATTACAGGGTTATGAGATACAAGATTTGAACTGTGAAAGGCATTGTTTGTAAAAGCAGACTTTTCTCTGAACCAAAATACAGTTGCGTACAGGATCAAAACACTTCTCCTAAGAGCCCCAAACCTAGCCATCCAAAAATCAGGTGTGAACAATTCCTCACTTCTTACAAAGTCCAATCTCATCATAGAATCATAGAATTGTCTAGGTTGGAAGAGACCCTTGGGATCATCGAGTCCAACCATCTACCCTACTCTACAAAGTTCTCCCCTACACCATATCCCCCAACACCACATCCAAACGTCTCTTAAACACATCCAGGGATGGTGACTCAACCACCTCCCTGGGCAGTCTATACCAATGCCCGACCACTCTTTCTGTGAAAAATTCTTTCCTAATGTTCAGTCTAAATCTACCCTGTTGGAGCTTGAAGCCATTCCCTCTTGTTCTGTCATTAATTACCTGTGAGAAGAGACTAGCACCAACCTCTCTACAGTGTCCTTTCAAATAGTTGTAGAGAGTGATGAAGTCTCCTCTCAGTCTCCTCCTCATCATAAGTACCTTTTTCTTTTCTAAAGAGTGAGAAAAGCCTTGAGCGTTCCTGAGGATGGGTAGAAAAGAGATAAAATAGTTCTTAAGATGTGTGTCCTAGTGGTCTGCTGATCTGTTTCCAGTTCAAAGGTAGCCCTATCTTAGGCTATCTTTATAGCTTGAGAAGAGAGGAGCCTTCTGGCAATCATAATTCAAGCCACCTATCACCTTCTGCATATGAAAACCTGTGAGTTTGAGCTCTTAGGCAGCCAGAACAGCACTGTTATTGGTATGTCAGGACAGGCACGTAGAGCTGGAAAAGATCCCCTTGACTCCTTGCATCTAGTGCCTTGTGCTTGCAGGCACATCATCATAGAATCCCTTTAATTTATCAAACTCTGTCTTAATTTTTTTCACGATAATTCCTGTTGGGAGGCAGTTTCAGCATCTTGTTCCTTGGTTAGAAATCTTCAACTTTCCAACCTGCATTTCTTGTCAGTTTATACCCATTTATCATTATGTTAACCTTACTGTGGAACACAGATAGCTCTCTTTCATATGTAGGGTTACTTGCTTGTGTATTTTGCTGTCTCATGAGAATGACACTCCGTTCCTCTGATCAACCTTCTAGGATTTCTGTAAACTTGTTGAAGTATGAGTTCATCCTCTTTAAATGTGAAATAGAGATAATTATGCAGTGTTTGAGACAAGGTCTCACCAGCACCTTGTGCAGGGCATTACTGTGTTCCTATCTCTGCTGGAAGTGCATTTCTGGATATGTTGTAGGACCATACTCTTCAATGCTTTGTGGTGCTCATCATCTTGTGATCTGATAGTGTACCATGGTATCACAGTTTCACTTGCAGCTGATGAGCTCTCAGCTTGCCATGGAAATAAATCACTGAATTCCTGACCTTATGGCTTGCGTTGTTGAATTTCATCTTGTATTTATTGTCTGGCCCTTGTTTTTATCCCATCTTTGTGCACAGTCTGATATTCCTCTGTGTTTACGTATTCCAACTTTCTGCCATTAGCTGATTCATTAGCAAGCAACTGTTTCTTGCACCCAGGTCACTTACAAAAAAGGAGAGTATTCGCTAAACTGACACCTAAGGAATTCCGGTAGTAACTTCTTCCCAGACTAATAATTTCTCCAGTTGCCAGATCTTTGATATACTTTGAATTTCTGTATTGGTTCCCACCTATTTGCTTCACTCTTAATTTTTCATACAGAACTGTATTAAATGCTTTACAGAAGTCCTCCTAGACTAGCTCCATCAGTTTTGTTTTGTTTTGCCTGAGCTCATGTATCTTAAACGATATCAGACTTATCTGGCAGGATATGCAGGTAAATGCATGCTGAGTTTTTGCCCGCTTATCTTTCCTCCCCTTCAATATTTCTCGTAAAGCCTTTCTGAGTGGGAAGGCTGAGAATGGCCCTTGCGGACAGCTCAGGCTCAGCCATCAGTAAAGAAGTGGCTCAGTCACATGATAGAGGTTTGACAGCTCATAAACTCGGTGCTTCAGAAGGTACATGGGGAGTGAGCAGGAGGCACATTATGCAATTAGCTGGGTAATTGAGATAGCTTCTTGTAAAGTCTAAGGCAGATGATGACCACTGTTAAGGTGTCAAAAGTACAGCTGGTGGTAAGGAGTGTATCCTAGAGAAATGCAAGTGAACTGCTGTTTTGCTGCAGGTATGGAAAGCACATTTCTGCTCCCTGCTGTGTTGTGATTTCTCTAGCACAAGCTATGATTGCTTCTGCTTCTTGATTTTTATAAAGCTGCTCTTTCTACCTTTCTTTTCTACCATTGTGGTCATGCAATAATTGTTACATTACTGTCTTGTGTGTTGCTTCTGCAAGAGAGGCTGTTGTTGGGAGGGAAGAACGGAATTGATGAAGACCTTTTGGAACTGAAATTCCAAAATTACTGAAACTGAGAAGGGTCTTTGCTGGGCATGTTTCTTTCCAAACAGAGAATGATGTGAATGTTAGCTGTGTTAGTTGCAAGAACTAATTGGATATTGGCGAGAATGTCTTGAACTCCCTAGGTTGGGAATGTTGATGAGTGCTAAAACAGCAGGCTGATATCCCTTGGGGCTGGGGGGGGGGGGAGCGACAGGACAGAGAAGGGTATCACCTTGCTCTGGGCACTTAGAGGAAGAGAAATGGTCTCTGGGGGAGTGGTACCAGTCTTCAAAACAAAATCTTTGCTGGGTGGTCATGAAGGAGGAGGAGGAGGTCAGGTGACCCTGCAAATGAGCTGATCCTATCCCAGATCTGTGACTTGGTTCTCTGTATA
This sequence comes from Vanellus vanellus, assembly GCF_965231255.1. Lineage (NCBI taxonomy): Eukaryota > Metazoa > Chordata > Aves > Charadriiformes > Charadriidae > Vanellus > Vanellus vanellus. The sequence continues at coordinate 16,341,051 of NC_138912.1, read as the reverse complement.
GTTCTCTCTTGTATTTGCAGAGGGTGAACATGTCTTATCTGCTTTGTTGCAGTTATAAGCTCTGCAGAGCTGCCTTTGGATGCTGATGTGCAAACTAGCAACCTGCTGATAACCTTCTTGAAGTACAGCTCGATTGTGATGCAGGACACAAAAGGTAAATAAATTCTGTTGATGCAGCTGTGGATGCAGCAAGCAGTGTTTTTTGAAGTCAGGAGGGCATCAGAATGTGTCTAGGGACTCCAGAAATAGCAGTTAACTGGAGTCCCTTTAGAGGGCTGAAGATTCCACCTTTTGAGAAAATGAAATGATTTCTTATTGCGAGATAAGAGTTACGAGACTAGGAGAGACCTAATGCTGGCAGGAGAGAAGTCAAATTTGGAAAGAATGTAATAATAATAATAGTACCTAATAACTAAGCATGTCCCTATGTGTGAGCATATCTGATTCCCAACTGTCTGTCAGAGAGGGGAAGTCATGAATCAGAGAACTGTATTTTTAAGAACATTTAGAAGCTGACACAGGAGGCAAAGCTCAGCATTAGGAAGAAATATTTCCTTTGTCCTTTGGTACTTGCTGGTTAAACAGGCAGCTCTTTAATTATAAAGAGGACAGCAGTAACTTACACTGTAGTGGCAGTAATTTGCTTGAGAAGATATATTTCCATATTGTGCTTTTTGTTTCTCCTGATAGTTTTGTGGGGGTTAATTTAAGTTTGCTGGAGCTGAAATATTGCTTCATCTCCTGCTCAAGGTACCCAAGGGTGCTGTTTTGCCCAAGTGGTTGTACGGGCAGGACTATAGTGTGAACATAACAAGTGATCTTTGTATCGTATTTCAGCCTATTTTTGCTGTTAAGTTAGATGTAACAACTGAACAGAAATAGGAAGATAGCTGCAGAGCTATGATACATCGATTATTGAACTTCATGAATGCTTGGCACTGAATAAGACAGCAGGCAGGAGAGTTTCCTTGTACCTACTAGCTCACAGTGAAATTTTACCTGGCTGTCTTGTTCTTGTTCAGTATGCGAGCTAGTGGAGGAAAAAGTGTATAATTGAGATTAGGACCAAAAGGGACTTCGTGAAAATATCTAGTGCAACCCTCAAAACCAAGGCAGAATCGGGTTTAGCTGTATCTTTTCTCAGAGATGTTACTGACAAGTTGAATGAAGGCGCTGTGATAGTGGAGCATCATTTTTAGACTATTCATTCCAGTGTTTAACTACCCTTACTGTGAGAAAGCTTCATGTGCTTCCTAAATTCTTTGCTGTAGTTTAAATTAATTACTAGTTATCTTCTCCAAGAGAGATACTGAGAATGGATTATTTCTTTCTTCTTTGTGTCTGCCCTTATGTATTTGAAGTCTGCTTTCATGTTTCATCTTGCTTTTGTCTTTAAGCTAAACCACATCAATCTTTGCTCAATCATTTCTTATAAATTGCACACGAGGAGGGCTTACCAGCTCTCTAACCATTCTCATTTGGTTTTCTCAGGGTCTCCCTTGCTGATCCAAGTCTCTGATAGAAAAATTTTATGTTTTTCAATGTAACTTCTGCACTTATTAGTCACTGTAATATGAAAAGTCTGCATAGGGCCTCAGGAACTGCCAAACTGGATTAGTTTCAGATGGAGTGAAATATGATAGAGGGGATTCCTTACTAAACAAACCAGTGAGAGATGGGTTTATCCTGGCATGAGACAGGAGTTGATGTTTCTTTCTTTACTTTGGTTCTAGCTTGTATAACATTTGAAATTTGTGTGGTTGATAGACTTAATCTCCTTGCTGCCATGGTAGTATGTGGCAATGAGCTCCACTGACTGATTGTTTTAAAAAAAAAAAAAAAAAAGGTGCACCTTGCAGACCAGTGCTTATTAATTCTAGCGGGTATATTCCTGTCCTTATATTCTGATGATAGATGGGACCCTGCCTAACTTTTTTTCTTCTTGTGTAAGACCAAGCATGTGACACCAATATAACAACAAGACAAGAAGTAGTGAGTAACTCTAATTTACTTCATGTGTCTTGAGACAGGTGGGAACACTTAAGAGGGCAGTCTGGTTCGTTCCACACCCAGGATTAGACAGTTGGTTTGGTCCTGTCCCAGAGAGCATAATTTAATAGATTGCATTTGCTAGATCCTCCTCTTGTTTTCTCTCTTGTGTCAGTCAGAGGCAGCTAACTTGGGAGAAACAAAACCTCTGCACTGTTTTTTCCCATCTGTAAAAAAGGGTTCATACCGATACACCTCCCCATAGGAAATAGTCTGCTTTGTTCCTTTAATGAAGGATGCTGTGAAAGCACAGTGTCAGTGCAACTAACTGCCTGCGTAGCTGCCCCATCACTGTTGAAAATGGCATGTTCGCAACACATTGACTGAAAGCAGAGTATTTGGTGTGAAACAAGAGCCTTTACAGCACACTCCCCAGAGAGGGAAGTGGTAGCAGCACCTACAGAAATATGCAGGGAGGCCTTACAATAGGAAAATAACAAGGCTCCGGCGTATCAGAGTTCGTTGAGGGCATTTCTCCTGCTTTACTTGAGTAGCAAACGTTTTACTTAAACATTTTAGCTGAGGTAAGGAGACATAGGAGAGACTCTTAACTCTCCATTCCAGAATTCCTCTTCATCTTACTTAGTGCAGCAAGATGAAATTCACACACTTCAGGGCACATCTTGTTAGTAAATATCTGTCCCTCAGCAGCACAGAAAAGAAAACAAGAGGCATCAAACTAGACAGAACTGCTAGCTAAGCCCATTCTATCTGGTTTTTATAGATTACAACATACAGACTAACTAGCAAAGTGTTTGTAAAAGTGACCTGTGAAGATGCAAGGAGTTTGGCTGATGCTGTCTTATTTATATGAAAGTGGTCTGACTGTTCCAGATTTCCCTCTCCGCCAAGTTTGACTCTAAGGCAGGTGCCTGGGATGGCACATTTAGTAGCCTTATGCATTAGAGAAGCTGTTGGAGGTCTCAGGAATGTGCAGTTTAAGCTTCCTCAGAATTTAGTTAGACATATATCATTGTGGTCGTTTGTTCTGGTGGTGTGTGGTGCGAGTGGCTTGTTTTTTAGAAAAAAAAAAAAAAATTAGATGAGCTTGATTGGACAATGTCTTGAACACCTGATCTTAGCTGGCCCTGCTTTGAGAAAGGATTGGACCAGAGGTTTCTTCCATCCTAAATTACTCTATGACTGTATGTATCTTGAGTTTTTTTTTTCCTATTTCAAGGTTAAAATTCAGAGAGAAGAGGTTTAAATAAGCCAAATAAAAAAATTATGTTCTTCTGCCTTAGTCCCTCTATATTTGTGAGTCTTTCAGCCCTCCAATTGTCATTCAGGGCAAAATCTGCTTGAAGTTGTAAGTTGAATAACAAGTTGCGGAACACAGTCAGGGTGGAAGTCCTTTGGCTTAAAATGCTAAGTCTTTGCAGACTTCCTTCTTTCGTGGTTTTGGACAGAGCAAAATAGGTCATGTCTCTCAGTATTGGGGTTAAAACTTAGGACTTTGAGCATAAAGTTGGGAGTCATTCTGCTGTGTTGTGCTGTCCTTCTACGAAAGCTTTGCTGCTTGTTTCATCATCTACAGCAAAGGTGATCTTTTTCTTTCCATCTTGTCTAAGAGAGGGAAAAGTGTGTCTCTGCTGTAACAGAAAGACAGGGACTAACCCCAGGCTTTACAATATCTGTGGAAGTAAAACTGAATGAGACAGAAGCCCCCCTGATAGTTACAGTGCTGTGGGAGTTTCAAATCAGAAACCTTGCTGCTAGTGCAGACTGGTGACAAATTGGTGGAATTTAGTGGTCAGACTGGAGGGTGAGTGCTTCATTAGAGTAGTTAGACTGTTAGCTGTCATGGAAGAAGTAGGAGCATGAAGAGTCTCCAAGGCTGGGCTTCTTGCTTGCTGCGACAGCTCTTCAGCATCGCTAGGCTTGTGTGGCTCATGGAGGACTCGTTTTTTTTCTTCTTTGCAGATGAGCACCGGCTACACAGTGGCAAGCTGTGCCTGATTATCCTGACGTGCATAGCAGAGGTAGGTTTCTTGTGTGACACTGTTCAGCAGATGGTGTTTTACAGGGCTCTATCTGCATGCACATCCCCTGCCTCCTGTCGAGCAGGAGCTGAAGATCCACAGTGGTACTGAGTAGTGAGGAACTCAGACACTTAATGTTTTGCTAATAAACCTGATGCAGTACTGTTAAAATTCACTTGAAACTTGAACATTGGATCATCTTATTTGGGTTAGCCATCTCCCAGGGATGAAGAGAGAAAAGAGTGGACCTAAGCCTTTTCTCTCTTAGCTGTTGAGCGACCTTGTGGTGTGGCTTTTAGCTGAGTAATGTGCTAATGGCTTTCAGCTCTGTGCTGCTCATAGTAAACATGGGCAAGGACATATCCCTTCTGCCTGAGGAGCTGAGTCTGAAAGCAAGCTGCGTGGTTGTAGGACCCTACAAGCAAGACAAGCAGCAAATCTGGTAATAGGGTGAGAAAGCAGTGTCACAGAGCTGTGTCAGCAGTCCTGGCTGAATGTGGTCCTGTCTCATGGGAAGTACGTACTAATGGCTTGACTGATGTCCTGAATGGTGATTGAGTTTGCGTGGCATTTGCATTTTGCTTGCTTGCAAGTAAATACCTTTCATTCTTAACAAAGAATAAAAAGCAGCAATGTTGATAGCCAGTGTAAGGAATCTGAAGTAATTTCTTCAGGGTGCAGTCTGAAAGCTAATCATCTGCATTTCGAATATTTATAATTAAATGTCTCTGGCACATGAGTTCTTCAGGTAGATGCATAAATAATACAAGTTAAGAAATTTTGTTTCTACATAGCAAGGGTATGTTTTGGTTCTAGTATTAAAGGAAGGGTATATTTATTACCCAACCTGGCTGTGCATTATCTGGAGGAATTGCTTTGATTTAGAATGACCTTTGCCTGAGGGGTGGGACAGCTGATAAACCTACCTGGTAGTACTGCAGTAACTTCTGGCATGGTGGGTCCATCAAAATGCCAACCTAAACCTTTGCCCACACAGTCACAGGAACTTGCGTGCTGGAGAACCACCTCATGTGTTATACAGCACTTGTTAAACTCTCGACACTGGTATGTGCAGTCCAGAGTTTGGATGAGCAAAGGAGGAGAATGGAAAATAAATTGCTTAACAAAACAAGCAGTAGTACAGACTTTAACTAAATGGAATTAGGATCAGGAGGGGTTTACTTTTGTGTGACTGGAGACATGGGTGGGGGCAAGAGGACGTAGAAGGTGGCTTTCTAACCTTATAGCTATATGTTGGGAGTTTTACACCGAAAGGCATGTGATTTGAGAGACAAGTGGAAGGTGTTGGGCAGTTGGTTGGCTATTCATATCTCCTCCCTTTTCTTGCTCTTTTCCATAGGATCAGTATGCTAACGCTTTTCTCCACGATGACAACATGAATTTTCGAGTAAACCTACACAGGATGGTGAGTCTTTTCCTCCAGATGGTCTGTTTTCTCTTTGGGATGAGAACACAGAGGATTTGAGTCCCTGTGTGTTGAAAACTGTGTCACAGACATTGAACCCAGATTGCTAAGGCATGTGGAAATACTGTGAGAAATGCAGTAGTTGGGGAATGATTTTGAAATCGCTCTCAGAGTGTCTCACTCTTTGAAAGAACAAAGAGATGGCTGCCCTGCCGGTGAATTCAGAGGCCTGTGTAGCTGGGGAGGAGCTGTGTATTATGAGATCTCTGAGGAAATCGGTGGCAGAGAGAATGTTCTGCCTTAATTTTCAGCAAGCAATAGTCCTTGTGATATATTAATAGCCAGTTGGATTTACACTGAGTGCTCTAATTTGGCTTATGCTTCATCCTGGGTGGGGTGACTCTTCAAGGAGGAAAGTATTTTTTCCAGAGCTTTTTCCTATAAGTATCTGTGGAGGAAGAGTCTTTACCTGTTTCATGAAGCTCTGTAGTTGCAAGTAACTTGAATGGTTATCCTAACTTGATACATCCTGCCTTTGTGGTACTGGCAAGTTCCACCTCATCTGACAGCGAAGCATCGCTTGTAAGTGTCACTAGTCCAGGACAGAAACAAACATCTTACTTTATAGTGAGCATACTGCAAGGATGCTAGCCCTTCCCACTTAAAAAAAAACCAAACCCTTGCCATTCAATTAGCCTTTCTGGTTTATTACAATAAGACCAAAGCCATTTAATACTGCACGTGCTGTGAATAATGCAGTTCAGACTTCTGGGTCAGGAGCAAATCAGTATGTTAACTAAAGGGGAGGAATTGCTGTGTAATTTTTTTCGTTTGGCCTTTTTTGTCCATTCCCCCTCACCCCCCATGATATAATGGTGCCCCCCAGTTACACGGCTAGAGAAACAAAAACCCAGTGGTCAGCACGCTGAAAAGCAGGCACAATTTTGCTCCAGCCGTGGCCTTTAGTATTGACATAGGTGAGACTGCAGTTGGAGGAAAAAGACAAAGGGAAGCCTGTGCTGCTGGTACTATTTGCATGAAAAATACAGTATTACACAGAATGTCACTTCAGGCTTCGACTGATTTCTTTTCATCTTTGTGTGTTTGAAGCCAATGAGACATAGGAAGAAAGCAGCAGACAAGAACCTGCCCTGTCGCCCGCTGGTGTGTGCGGTGCTTGGTAAGTATTGTTAGACTGTGTGTGTGCTTGTGGTTCCTGAAGCATCTTTTGGAGAAGCCTGTTGGCTCCCTTTACCTGAATAAGTAACAATAGGGAGGGCAGTTGATAAATAAATTCAGAGTTTTAGGTGAGTGTAGCGACCATTGGTCACAAGTACTTTCTAGATGTTATGAGGGCAAACCTGCAGAAAGGACAGGTGTTTCATGGGGGAAGTTGTTTTCAGGGCATTTAGCCTTTTCAGAGAAAAAAAACCAAAACAATAGGAGTGTCAGTAGCTAGGGTTGATTTTGCATGTGGATATGGAGGCTCAGTTGAAAGCTTTTCACGCAGTGTATGATTAGATTCTGACACTCATTGCTGTGGAGGCCAAAAGCATAAATGGGTGCAGAAATGGACAGAGCCCAGATCCCTTAATGACTCTGAAGCCTGACGATATGGAAGCAGTCTCAGACTCCAGCATTTTCAAACAGGTGATTGTTGAAGCCAAGACACCACAGCTGCGTGAAGAATCTTTCTAGACTTACCAGTTTTCATGCACTCTTTCCCTAGGCTGTTTTCAGCCACTGTTGAGTCATATTACTGGGCTATTAGTGCCCTCGGAGGTAACATCTCACAATTGTTACCACTGGCATGGGTTAAGCATTTTATGCTGAAATTGTGTTTGGCAGAGAACACTCACGTGTTCAGCTAGTGTTTATTAGCTGAACCATAGTAACTTACCTCTGTCAATTGTATTTCTGTACTTTTTGCCTCTTATCCTCTCACTGGGAGCCCTTAAATGTTAGAGACGTTCTCCCTTCCCCCTTGCCCCTGCATGAGCCTTAAGCAGAAGCTTAGTCTGTGTTGACATCAGACTTGGTTTACTTGCTTCAGAATTTATTTTAGGGAAAATCAGGCATACTCTACGATGTCTTCTCTCTAAACATCTAGGTTGTGTTGTTCCTGCTAAGAATGATTTTCTAAGATATGCTTCTCAATGGAATTTTCCATTAGTGACAATGCCTGAAATATGAGAGCAATTCTAAGCATCAGAATTCATGTTGTATTCTTTATTTGACTAATAGCGGGGGAAAGCATCTGGGAAAGCAGTGCCTCAAAGCAAATTACGTGCCCTCAGTTTCTGGTATTTTTTTTTTAAATTCCAGAGGGTGTCTAATTCTCTTTAAAATAAACAAACAAAAAAACCCCCGAGGAAAACTTCTCTCATCTAAGCAGGACTATTGTCTGGTAGAGGTAGGTAGGTGAGGTAGTTTGACTTCCTCATTGTTGTCTACTAGAAGTTAACTGTAGCTAGCTCAATACTTACTTTATCATTTTCTTTTCTGTCAGATTTGATGGTGGAGTTCATTGTAACACACATGATGAAAGAATTTCCTATGGATCTCTATGTGTAAGTGCCTGTGGGGTGACTCATTGTGATTTCGTTTCAAGTTTGAATTCGGGTGGAATTCTAGTCATAGAGCAATCTTCTGTCTGAAATAACACTTCGTGGCTTGTGGGGAGCAGGATGGCTTTTCATGAGTTCTTCCAGCAACTTTTTCTGCTTCTACAATGTTCTGTGTGCCAGAAAATTGAAAGCAAAATGAATTTCCACCTTTCAGACCGATTTCCTAATCTACTTGATCAAATACAATGAGCTTTTCAATCTGAAAGAAGTTTCATAATACAGAGTCATTGCAAGAATCCCTACCTCCAGAAGCTGAATCTTGGTCTAGAAACTGAAAAGGCAGTTTTGAGAAACCAAGGACAACAGACATGAGGCCTGGAAGGCAATGTGGAGAGTGGGAGAGAGGTTTAAGCCTGAAATAGCCTGCTAGGCAGCAAGGGGTAAAACTTAGCAATGGGGAAAAGGAGAGAAGAGGACAAGGCTACTACACGCAGGCACTCCATGTGTCCCAGGAGGCCCCTAGAATGCTTTGTTCTGCTTTAGCCTGGAGGGCAGAAATAGGATTTAGGCAGATCATTGGCTTTACTCTCACTGTTTGTACAGTACTGAATTTCCCCAAGGCTTGAACAGCACTGTATTCTGTAGAAGAGATAAAGATACATAGCCTTTTTCCCTTAATGTAACTTCTCAGCATGTTCTGATTTTGCCCAAATAACCCTGCAAATACAGTGTCTTAGCAAGGGTTGTATAGTTCAATTGTGAGTTTGTGACAAATGTTTTTTTTAATGACAATTAGATAATTAGTTGTAGATGGGTGTAGTGCATTGGAATTTCACTAGAAAGGTGTGAAATGCTTGGGCTCAAAAGTAAGGTCACGTTTAGAAAACCCTTGAGGGTAAAAATAATAAGCAGTAGCAACCATCAGTGGACATCTGTATCCATTCATTTTGGCATGTTTGTGCAGTCCTTTCGCTACACTTCTGTCTGAAACCGTCCCATAGCAGACACAGTTATTGCAGACAAAGTGGGTGTTCTGAATGCACAAATAGTGTCATACTTCTCTGCAGTGCATTTAAAGTGACAATATGAAGCTGCTCAAGGGAGGGCATATTAATATTTAAAGGAGAAATCCAGGTTGCTTTGACCAAGGGTGGTTTTTGTCCATTATGCGTATTATGAATCTTTAGCACAAAGCTAAAAAACAAAGACAGTCCCACCAGGATGGATAACTTCGTAACTAAACCAGTGTGGTTTGGGAGTCTACACGCTAGTAGCTGGTGCTCTGGCTCCTTGGGTAGGGGTACTAGGACTGTTATGCCCTCTTCATCCCTTTTCTTCTGTGCTTTGATTTCACTCAGAAAGCTGTACGCTACTGTATACAACCACAAGGTTTCAATGCTGAGATGTGTCTGCAGAGTATTTTGCGTTAACAGCTATTGTAATTATAAAGAAATGTTTTAGCCATTGCCAGATTATTTCTGGTCAGTGCCTTAAATAGGTTTGTTTTTTTTTTTTTTGTAGAGGCCAATTTTAGTCTTGCACCCAAGCAAATATGTAGGTGAAGAGATACTGGGTGTTGTCTGGTACCAGTAACATCAGAAATAGCAGGTTTCTCCCCAGAGCAATTGCTGTTCCTGAGCTGAAGACAGCTGTCTGTATCCTATCTGGTTTGCTTCCTTTTCTTGTTTGAATTTATGAGAATCTGGTTTGAAATACAGCATTTAATGTGATGCTTAGCTATTTTAAATGGTTTTACCTTTATTCGTCTAAAATTGGTTTCAGTCCTTACCCCATTGTAGAGTTTTGGGGATCATCTAAGGGTCTGAAAGGAATAGTACCTTCTGTACATTATTTCTTAAGGCTTTTTAAAGCTGTGTTTTGAAGTCTTCACCCCATTTTGAATAACTTCCATGCGCTTTTTTTTAAGTTTTATTTCTCTGTGTCTGTCTGTTGTGTAGTGTCTTTCACTAGTGTCTTTTCACAGAGACACTGATATTAATGAGATAATGTGTTTTGAGAAATTAGGATTTGGGGGAAAAGGCAAATTTTCCTTTTTGAAGAAGTCTTCCTTCTGATTTTCCTAAATATCAGTAACCAAAAATAGCTTGGTCTAACACATTCAAATTTGTATATATTTTCTGTTTTGTTCTTAATGATAGCTAGTGCGAGTGAATTTATTCATTATATTGTATATTTAGTTCTGATGTTATTTGTGAAGAACACCTAAGAGTTTGTATGAACACTAGATGCTAGAGAGACCTACAGGATTTGAAGATTTCACAAGTATACTAGCTGTATGTTGGGAGATTTCAGAGCTTGTAGGTGTATTTCTTGATCATTCCAAAGCTCATACTTATTTGTTTAAGGAGACTGGAAAATTTGACAGAAATCTCTCTCTTTTTTTTTATATAATTAAACTGCATGTCATACTTGGTCAAACTAAAAATCCTGCAGTTAATGTTTGAGTCTCATTTCCTTTAGCCTCATCATATGGGCCAAAGAAACTGAAAAGCTCCATTGTGTCCAGATTTTACAAAATCTGAGCACAGTATCTTATACATACAGATCCTGCAAGTTAATGAACTCCTTTTCTAGACCTTATGAAGTCATCGGGTAAGGGCAGCAAAGAAGAGAAAATGTTAATTAAATATAAACAACAAACTTGCATCTGTAGTCAGTCCAATCATGTTGAGCTAAAACTGACATGGAGGCCCCTTTCTCTCCCCGTCTGGTTCTTTCTTGTGGGTGTTACTTCCCCTTAACTACTTCTTAACTTCTTAACTACTACTTACTACTACTCCCCTTAACTTACTTAACGACTTCCCCCAAACCATGAGGCCCATCTTCCTCTGATAGGCTTTGAGTTTGTCTATTTCTTGCTGCTGATTTCAGAGACGTTTCCAGCTCTGACGAAGAATTGCTGGGAAATGCAAAGTAATTAATCCTTTGCCCTCTCTTTTCCAGACGGTGCATTCAGATCGTGCACAAGCTGCTGTGCTACCAGAAGAAGTGCAGAGTGAGGCTTCATTACACCTGGAGGGAGCTCTGGTCAGGTACTTTGTATCGGCAGAGACAGTCAAATACGAAAAACCCAGAGTGGGTGGCTGTTTGGTGGCCGTGACTTGCTTGTTCCATGGCTACAGGGTTAAACAGCAAGCAGTAGTTCTGTTAAAGCATCTTTATTTTGCTTCTTAGTTGCTACATGCAAATTACCTCTTTTTGAAAGCTGGGTCATTATCATAATGGTAGCTAATTTGCTTTCTTCTCTGGCCATGATCACCATGGTATCCAAATGTCTTTGTTTTTCCGTTTCATTACCTGAGTCCCTCTTCACCTGATTGGAGAAATGGAGTAATGTTTTATGCAGTAGTGTTTCTCTCTCACATATTTGTGAGTAGGAAGGAGGTAGGCTTTGGAGTAAAGGGAGGTGGACCTTACGTTCCCTTTTTACTGCAAGAGATGGGTACACGTAGAACAGTGTGTGCAGCTCGTTCTGAGAGCAACCTAGAAATGTCAGTGGGAAGGAGGAGAGGCTTTTAACTCTGACCTTTGCATTCATGGCAGGTAGTCTGGTTCATGCCACTGGTATTCTGAGATAGATTGATATTATGGGGCTTGACTTGTTTCTCATAATCTCTGGATGTAGCCTTGTAAGACTGTTTCATGATGCAGTCATTGTGTGGGAGGTCTGAGGGATGGGGTAGCAGAATAGATGATGAGACCTAACAGGCTGCTTTCGTGGATATGGTGTGTGCTTCCATTCTTATCTTGCAAGCAGTGAAGTAGCTGAGCTAGGAAAATGCAGTTAATCCCCTAGCTGTTGTGGCTTAAACAAAAGGTTTATGAAAATTCAAGGGAACGTGGCCCTAATTGTGTGTTCCTGGAGCTGTGCTTGAGACCTAGGATCAGTGACTTGGTTGGTGTAATGCAACTCCCATCAGAAATTTGAGAGAGGATGACTTTTGAAAAAGGCGGGGATGAGTGGCTTCTGAAGCTGTACTCAATTAACACTGAGTACTTCCCTTCGGTAGCTTTGCACAGCTGAATTTAGGTACAGAGAAATGAACCAACAATCTGAGTCACTTTCAGTTATTAAATTTTCGCCTTGTGTGACATGTGGCCCATTCAGACTTTCTAAATTATTCCTGTAGAAGGTGAAGTGGGTGCCCCTAATTAAAGGATTAGTGATTTCTTTTCGGTTGTTTTCTTCAGAACAGAGCCCCTAGAGGCATGGCTCCAGTGTAGTGCCAGTTCAGGAGAAGACTGTGTACAATGTGGATGTCTGTTGTGAATAGAAATTGCATCTGACAGTGTGTGATATCTTCTCAGCAGTTACCAGTGAACTGGATCCATTCCTATTTGGTCAGGCTGTGCTGGATTTTTCCTACCCACTGGTGGTACGGAAGTCTCAAATGTAATGCCTTTTGCTTGAACGTACTGTTCCACAGTTCACAGACCACACTCTTAGGCATTTTTCAGTCCTTAACTGTCCCTATTTTAGACGGGAAAAAATAAAAATCCTTGCTGCGCACTTAGATTCAGTATCTTGGGATATTCTTGTTAGTTGTCTCTAATTAGCTGGTGTTTGTATAGTGCTTAGGAAATGTAAAGCGCCTCAGAAGTGTTAAGTGCTGCACGTGCTTTGAAAGCCAAGCAGTGAAGTAAAAAGAAGTCAGATTGGTCAGGTTTCTGTAAAGGACCTGGAATGTGTGCACACCTGATGTAGCTGAAGAGCTCCACACTTACTATAGATTTCTGTGTGTTTAGGGAGATCTTCCCATGTGGGAGTAAATTACGGTAAGAATGTTTAAAAATTTTTCTTATAGGACATTGAGGTGAACAGAAAGATTCTTCAGTAGCTGCTAGGTGATTCATACAGGCGGGAAGGCCATGGGTTGAATGGTACGTGCACCTATAAAAGGGCACATCTTGGCTGCTCCAGGTGTGTACTTCTGGAGTGCTGTATGTGGCAGACTCAATGGTAATTGCCAGCCCTATCTTGAGATATATTTCACAATTAACTCCTATCCCTTTCACGGCTGCTCTTTGATTCTGCAGAATGCTGCTGCCTTTGATGTGAAAGAATGGCCGTTTTTCTGGTCTTGATCTATCTGACAGATGATTCCAAACTAGAGCGCAGGGACTTCTGAATTCATTTCTAACCTTTATATGAGCGTATTCCCCTTTGGGCTTTTATTTTGAATCGAAGGATTAGTTGTCACTGCTGGATGAACAGCTAAACGGGAGCAGCTATTCACTGCAGGGTCTGAGATCTCAGGTGCCCCATCAGGCATGCTTTACAGAAGTTCTTCAAGCCCACACTTGTCTTCTTGAATGACAAGGTGTGTGATGACTGAAGCAATGCCCCTATTGTGCAGTGTGGATAATAGCAATGGAAGCCCCCCAACAGAGCTGAGTGGAACAAAGAAGCTGGAGGGAATTGGTGTAAGGAAGCACTGAAAGAAAGGGAGAGAATTCTACCTGGCACGTAAGAGGAGGAGAGTTGTTTCAGGCGGAAAATTGAGTGGGAGAAAAAGACAAAGGGAATACTGTGGGGTAGGTAGTCAGTATGGGGTGCGGAGGAACGGATGTAAGGGTTGTAGGTGGAAGCAGTAGCAATGTATGGAGCCTTCTGTTCACTTGCCGATTCTAATGTTAGCTAGTCTCTAATTAAGGAAAGCCACTCGTGTGTCATCTGATGGATAGACGCTTTTCCTTTGTGGGTGCTTTGTCTTCAGTATGGAAGGCCAGCAGCACTTTGAGAAGGTTTCTGAATTTTCTTTTTTGATTTTAAATTGCAAAGATGACAGAGAAAAGCAGTGGAGGCCAGGTGTTTGGTATCTCTCAGGACATGTATCGGGCTGTTTATGCAATCTGTAATGCTTTATAGTTTTCTGTATACACCACGATGTGGCACGTTGCTTACATGTGATCTTACTTCTGTTGGACTTCCTTTTTCAACATCTGAGCATGAGGAAGAGCGATGTTGTTACGGAGTCTTCGGTTGTGATCCAGCCTTAGCTTCTCTATTAGATTAATTCCTTCATATTAAGTCAAGGGGCAGGACCCGTGGCACTCAGTACAGTATAAATCTACTTGTGCTGACCAGATGAGCAAGAATGTTTAGCTGACAGAGAATGATACAGGGGTTTGAGAGCTGGAAGCGGGACTGACAGAAAGGAAGATCTGTAGGTGGCAAAAGTAGTACATATAAGCTGGCTGTAGCTAAAAGTAGCGTGAAAATAAATACCGGATCACTAGTGTAGCTAGATTCTGGAATATCCTAAAAAGAGTGCTGGAGAGCAGTTATACTTTGATTAGCCTATGAAAAGGATTACCAAGCGCAGTTACTGATAGGTGGACCAGACATTCAGATCCAGAGATGCCTGTTGATCTTGGTTCCTCTCTAATAGGCCTTTGCAGCAGATCATTAGCTTCAGTTCAATCATCTGTGGTTAGTATGTAGCTCTTCCCGCTGACTGCTGAAGAAAATCTTCAGGTTTTTTTTCTGTGCCAGTGTACCATTACCGGTGACTAGCCTGGAAATTTGGCCACGGTCAGAAACCATAAGTGGATATGATTGTTTTGACCTGTTCCCTTACAGACATTTTGGCCAAATGGAAATCTCCTGGACTGTTATGCCAGAAACCCTATACTTTTTAAACACTAGTATGTTGAATGTCAAGTGTAAGGAAACCTTACTCGGTAACAACCAGTTCCCTGGTCTCAGAAATAGCATGTTATGCCCAATGTTTTTCTTAAGTTCTGCTCCTTGTCGTGTGAAAGTGAGGTTGATGTTGTTGGTCATAAAGGCAGGGTTTGGGTTCTAACTGTAGAACTCTAACTAGCTTGTACAGCACTTGAGTGATGGAATATGCTATATATGTTGTTGTTGTCAAGCATGTATAAGCTATGCCAAAAGAGTTTTCATGAGTCATTTAATTCTATTATATAAAAAGACCTCATTTCTTCAACTCCTCCCACCTCAAAATTAGTAATGCTTGAGCAATTCATTCCAAGCTTAGGGGGTGCAGGTAACTTTTTTTGCAGTTGCTATGGTTTGCTTTAAGCAAAAGCCACGTTTAAAGAAACAGAAAAGCAATTCTGTTATATAGACTTATAATAGCAAGAGTAGATCATAAAAAAATCTTAAATATGAATAATGGTGAGATAGCTATTTATTAGGGCAATTGAATGCAAAGTAGGATTAAAAATGAGCCTTGCCATTAGGAAGCGTTGAAGATCAGTTTCCAAACTATTGTAACATAAGGAGTACAGTTTTTATCTTGTACCTTAGTTAATTTGATAGATGCTGAACGCACTGTTAAAGTGAAGGTGCTTCAAATGTGTAGCACTTTCAAGAAGTTAATTTTTCTCTGTTTCTCTCTTAGGATTATCAAAGCAGACTTTTGCAGTGCTACTGGACAGAATGTACTTTTATTCTTTTTGTAGACTCTTTAGATCTTTGTGTCAGTTTCTGTATTTATAACATGAGGATAATTTTGCTTTCAAAATGTTTTTGGTGAATACTAGAGAAGGGTTTCTCTGTGGAACATTCTTAAGAAGCAATTTTTTTTTTTTTTTAAATTTGTGGGGGGAACCCCATTTTCAGTATGTATAACATGCTTGCCCTTACACAGTGCATGTTTAAGGTGGTATTGTTTAGTCACTTGTACTTTGCTTTGTTGTTTCTGCAGCGGAAATATTGATTACTAATAGTTTTTGTTACTTATGGTGCTTCTGGTTCTCCAGCTGTTGATAAGGTCGGCTTTAGCCCTCTGATTTGTGTTGCTGAACAGATTGGAAATCAGGTGATGTTGTGTCTCTCCTTCGTGTCTAATCCCACTGTCACTGTCGCATTCTGCAGCAGCTACCTGGCAAGGGAAGCTTGTCTTTTTGCAGTTCTTGTGGAGGCAGGATTTGTATACTGGTGTACCTGACAGTCTAGTTCACTGGTAAAATGCCTGATCTCTAGGTGCCGTGTGAGTTTGAAAGGCTATAGAGCTACTTGGCCAGTTAGCAAATGACTTAAATATTTTAGGGAAAAGAATTAAAGACCAAAAATCTGACCTTCTTCCAAACTCACAGAACGTCTTATGTGGCTTTAAAAAATGCTACCAAGGCTCAGGACTGTCTTCTGCATGCTTCTGAAGTCTTAAAGAGTTCCGAGGAAGCAGTCATGTTCCAGCTGATGGTATAGATAAAGCTGCTGTGGTGATTTCTGTGCCATGAGGAATTCTGTAATATAGTAACAAAGAAAGAATTGTCTTTAAGCTATGAAGAATATTGCAAGCATAAGAGAATGGTCTCTTCAGCACAGCATCTTCAAAGGTAACTAATAAAGGTCATGTGCAGTGATAGGGTAGAAAGGACAGGAGCTTGTGTGTTAAGTGTAAAATGCTTTCATAAAATGAAATCTATGGTGAGTACAAAGAAGGTCTGTTTGTCTCTGTTACAGGGTTTGACTTGAACTTACTATTTTGGGAAGAAAAGGAAGTCGTTATGTGAGACTTGACCTTTCAAATACTTTCCAGCAGAAATGCTTTCTGACTTCACTGCACTACTTGTAAACTAAAGAGAACTATAGAACAAACACTAGAGTTTTAACACCTTTGTAGGTCAACATATTCTACCTAACGCAGGTTTTACGTGGTGCTTACCATCTCGTTTCTCCGTGCCTTTTGATAGTGGGAGGCTGGCCGGGCATTTTGAAGCCGCACATCGGAATTTCCACTGAGAGCTCTCCCAGTCATGTGCCATACGCTATGCTGGAGATTTGGGATCTCATAAGCTGTTTGAGTACAGGGTGGTGCTGGCTTTTTAAAGAGGGTGCCGCCTCACTGAGGAATGAGGCTGGAAGTGGGAAGGATGGGGTCCTTCTGCAGTTCCCAGTGGTAGTTCAGTGGGAGGAGGAGGCAAGAACAGTGTGCAGGCAGGTTCAAGGTGAGCTGCTGAGCAGCTGCAACAGGAATTGGAGCTCTGAGTTGATGGGGTGGGTAGGTCTTTGGAGCTGGAGGGGATCTTGACACAGGAGGGTGGAGAGCCTAAGATGAACTGGAGGTGATAGAGTGTTAGAAGGTATAGGAGGCTTTTCAATGAACCTTTTCAATGGTTCCCAGTGACAGGACGAGGGGTAATGGGCACAAGTTAGAACACAGGAAGTTCTGTTCAAATACACGGAAACACTTCTTTACGGTGAGGGTGACAGAGCACTGGCACAGGCTGCCCAGGGAGGTTGTGGAGTCCCCTTTTCTGGAGATTTTCAAGACCCGCCTGGATGCAGTCCTGAGTAATGTGCTCTGGGCAATCCTGCTTTAGCAGGGGAGTTGGACTAGATGATCTCTAGAGGTCCCTTCCAACTCTGAAAATTCTGTGATTCCGTGAGGCCCTGAGTATGGGAAGGACTAGGTAGGATGAGGTCTGGGGTTAGCGGGTTAAGGAGGCTGGGAGGGAGGTGATATCGGATAGAAACTTTTGATTAGAAATCATTGCATGATCTGGAAAGGGAGCTATTCAGCATTTTTAACTCCCAGAGACAGGACTAAATACACTTTTTCTGTTCTTTTATTTGAATGCCTTCCTGGGACCGTACTTCGGTGTGGGAAACTGAGAAAGGAGAGCTAGCATCTAGCTTAGGTGTGTATCCTGGGTATTTTTTGCCCCAGTGCTTCCTAATGTATTGTATGCTTGAAAGGAAAGGATGTTTTCTCAGAATGATGTTTCAATCATTTCATTTTATGACTTCTTTCTCTGTGCCAAGAAGGACACGGACAAGACTTCACAGGTCTCGTATTAGGACCTTGAGGGCCGAGATGCTTAGCTCTAGGATTGCAAAAAACAGTGAGGTCCTTTAGTATTCCGATGAACTGGGTCATTATGTTGAAGCTTTGGAATTAGTGTTTATTTCTAAGTGGTTTGGTAAATCAACATTAAAATTGTGATTACCTTGCATTTTGTGCAATGTCCTCAACTTGCCTCACCTTTACTTGTAGATAGATGACCAGCAAGCTTTATCTCTGTTCCTTATCTTTGAAATGGAAAGAAAATAGATAATATTGGCCAGCTGTTTACTAGGAAGCCCAAGAGATTCACAAGTAGTTGTGCTTGTTGACTCTAGTGAAGTTTCTGAGGAGGTGGAATAGTTCTGAAAATCTATTGGAAATAGTATAGTTTCTCACAGAAACTAAAGACTAACTGTTATGTGCCACGGAATAGGTAGTGGGATTTGGGAGCCTTAGAGTTGCCTGTTTTCTTTACCTGTAGGAATGCTCGTGCTTGGTGGGACATGTGGTACGATGTTGGCATAAGCTTGGTACAGGAGTGCAACTGTTAGTCCTGTTAGCTAGGTATTTCAGTGAATTTAGGAAAAGACTGAAATTGAAAGATAGTCCTATAAAATAAATTTTGTTTGTAGTCATATGTTGTGGCTTGATATTCATTGATTTATTTAATTTGTGCTTCTGGTAGCACTCCACGCTTTCCCAAAGAAAACCCCAGTCTCATCTTACACAGCTCACTCATGATGAGAAGTTCAGAAGGAAGACTGCAGATGTCTGCTTCTAGTCTTCTGCTGCCATTCTCAACTGGTGGTTCAATTTCATGTTAACCTTTCCACGTTGCCTCCATCAACCAAAGCTAAAACACTTTTGTGGTAAGAACACACAGCTATTTGGTGAAATGTACTGGTGTAAATCTCCTAAAGGACACAGTGTAAGAAATGCAAAAACTCTGTGGCTTTCATGTGAAAGAGGATGTTCTAAATTCCCTGCATGGAACATTTTTAGGAAGCATCTGCTTTTACTTAAATCCTTCTTAGTGTTCTATTATTTAATTCTAGTTACTGTCACTTTATTTTAACGTAGTTTAATACTGATGATAAAGTGTTCGGCCCCAGTTGCCAATGGAGCGAAAAAGAATAATACAAGATTTCTGGCTATTATTGATCACCTTGTAAGATCAGGATGGGAATTCTTCATCAACAGAGCCTTGCTCTGATAAGCACAAAGGGAATTTAGTCATTTAAGTGGACAAAAGTGTAGTAACCTTAGTAACCTTTTGGTCATCCTGCCTCAGCCTGGCAGGTCTCATCCAGATATCTTGCTCTGTCCTGCAAATTACTCCTTAAATAAAGCCAGCTAACACTGGAGAATTTGGTTGTGAATCCCTAACAGTTTGCAGGTCGTGGTGACCGAGTGGAGATAGTGTGATAATTTCTCCTGGGAAACAGTCCCGTTGATAACAGAAGCGTTACAGTCAGACACAGCCATTTCTTTGTCTGCACGGAGGGGTGGCAGCATTCAGAATGCAGTGATTTATCCTTGTCCCCTTTTTGTTTTCAAGAAGCAGCACTCCTGGGTCCCTTACTTTGCTGTCTTTCCATGTTCTCGCACAATGTTTCTGCTCTTTCTCCAGATGCTTCTCCTTTTCTGTTTTAAAACCCCATGCAAAAATGTGCAACCTTAACTCCCAAGACTACCATTTAATTAACAGTGTGAACCTGCACTGTCAGACAAAATAGACTTGAGCTCAATACTTCCCCTTTCCTCTAAAGAGGAATGAAGCTTGTGGGTGTGTGCTTTTTTTATTTTTAAGAAAAAAAGCATATTGTTCATCTGAGCTTTAGCTGAAGTTGGAAAATTTGGTTTCTTACTGCTTGCAGGATTGCTATCAAGCAGCATTGCTCTGGCATCAGTAATCAGCATTTCCATTAAGCTTGCAATTTTCACACCGTTGGCTGCGGTTAGGTGGGAACAGTGAGTACCAGGGATGGGGACTATATAAAGAAAGTAAAGGATTGGAAGTCAAGTGGCCTACTCAACTGATCTTGGGAGCGATGGGTTGTGCCAGCGTGTGCTCCAGCCCTCTGGCAAGCTGTTCTTTTTCATTAAGAATACGGGCTGCTTTCATGCTTACAGCCTGAGAGTCATGGGGAGAAGAGGGAACAGCTGTAGAGTGCTGAGATGCTGGTGATGGGGAGGCTGCCAGTAGCCGGCTGCTGTCTGCCATGGAGCTTTTGTGGCCGGGAGCAGAAATTTGGCAGTGCCTGTGGCAAGCAAACCGGGAGGCAGTGGTGGCAGCACTTAGAGGAGCCCTCCAGCGAGGTGAATGGTTACAGCTATGAGTGGGGTACTCCCTCTTTACCGGAGCAGAGGGAAGGAGCTGAAGCATGTTGAATAGTGATGTTGACAGAGCTTTTATTGCTTCCTCTGCTCCCCTGAGAGGGGACTGCAGCAGTGGTGCACCAGTCTTGTTTTGTAGCGCTTTGGCTGATTGACGGGAAGCTGCGAGTGCTGTCCCTGAGTAATTGGTTCGCTTGTCCAAGGATGCTGGGATAGTTTGTGCCTCGGGGGGTTCTGGTGCATTAGTTTGTAATAGCGATGTAGCTATTTCTCAGACACGCTTCCTATTCCTGCTGCTCTATCTGGAAACTACCTCTGTTGGTTCTTTTCTGTCAAACCTTATCTGTAGATACTAATCTCCTGCTGAGTTTTTGATCACTGTTCTGATGAGTGTCTGCCCATGCCAAACATGGCCAAATCTGCACCCTCTTAACACTCAGGTCATCTCAGTATATAGTATTTGAGCCTTTGGCTTCCCTACTTCTGAATTTCTCTTCAGGTATAGCATTTATTACAGGTGATTACTCTGTTCCGAGGTCTCTCATCCTCCTCATAACAGCACAGTGGGGTATATGGTTACCCTGGCTTAACCCTTGGGACTTCCAGTCTGGAATAGGAGAGTGGACTGGTCTGTAGTTATGGTATTGTCATGTTGTGAAAGTCTGTTATTTGCACACTTTGTGCTGTAGTTTCCCTCCTCTAAGGGGTCATGCTGAATTTTGGCATCTGGAAGAGTGTTACGAGAAAGCGTTGTTTGGTCTATTACCTTTTAACATGCATTTGATGTTGACCAGTTGGAGACAGAATATTCAGCATCGGTGGGCCTTTGGTCTGACCGGGTACTGCCAGGGATGCTCTCGTTGCTCTATTTATGCTTCCAGTGCTGTTGCAGACAGAATGGTGCCGATTTTCCCTTTTATGTTGGAGGAACTGAAGAACAGAAAGACCAAAGTGCTGCTTCCTGAGGAATCAAATCCAGTTTGTTCTCAATTCCAGCCTAGTGCACTAATCCTTACCAGATCTGGCTTACCATGTGCTACAGTGAGTGGTGTGGACCTTGCCTTGAGAGTATGTATATGTGAATAGACTGGCTATAAGAGGTCCAGGGTGGTTACTGTGCTGCCGAAGGACTCGTAGGCAGCGTGGTAGCGTTGCTCAGATGTCATTATCATCTGCGCCGTAGTGACCTGTGGGTGGGGATCCAGCTAAGGGGGTTGTGAGTTGAAACACTGGAAGCAGGACACTGAATATACTGTTGGTACAATGGTAACTTCCAGAGGGAATGGAAAATCACTGTTCTTCCCAGTGTGTCCTGAGAGCTGGAGAGTAGAAAATTGGAGGATTTTAATAGTGTGGGATCCTGCTAATTGATATTACACTGCAGCTGAGGAGCTCTCACATCTCTTTTTCTCCCTTGCTCCTTTGTTGAGGGCCATTACATGCACCATTAGAAGATTTTTTGACCTCCAAGTGGAGCAGATACGGTGACAGGGGCTTCCATACTGTGCTCAACCCATCCGAGCTCTCATTGATGTGTGTCTCAGGGCTGTTCTCTTCTGCTCTGTTGTGCAATAACACATCAGAGCCTTCTGATGCTCTTGGCAGAGTCTGTGCTACATTCTGACTTGCCCAAGGGATGGTACTACTTCTCCCTTTTTTTCCCCCTTTTCTCTACTTAACCTACCTCTATGCTCCTTTTGCATTACATGTGATCCAAACAGTGAACACTGAGACACTAAATAGAACAAAAACTTTGTGCGAATCCCAAATGTGCTGGAGCTGAATATAATTCTGTTTGAAACAAAGCTTACAGGGAGAGAAGGTAAGTCTGCTATGGGAGGAGGAATAGGGGAAGGAGAGAGTGAATAGCGCCTGTCCACAACAGGAATTACCTCCTTCCTGGTAGAAGAGGAGATGCTGGATGCCCACGGTCTTCTTACAGAGGATTGGCTTGAAGAAGGGCAGCAAAATAACTGAACAGGAGAATTGCTGCTCCTCAGCAGACGGGCTGGCCAGAAGAGCTGATAAGGGAAAGTGTCCATCCTTAAAAGCAGCTCTGCAGCAGAGGAACTAAGAGCCTCTTCCACTGCAATCATTTCAGTTTAAAAAGCAGGGAGGATATCTGTAAAAGCTGGTGATGTCACTTTTCATCCTTTGGTTATAATAATCCTTAGGAGAGAAAATTGCCTTAAAACCAACCTGTATGCTTTACACCACTTTTACATACAGCCAATCATGTGGCTTCATGTCCAATTTAAGTGTCCACTCAACATGCTTTTCTACTTGGTTTTGAGGCTATAAATGCAGGTGTTCAAGGCCATGTTCTCTTCTTGTTGATTTAAGAAGCATAGCCAGTGTGCTTAGCTCAGGTCACAAAATGAGGAGCTTGCATGCAAATACTGATGGCTGCTACTGTAGTTTAGTCACAGTTTAGTTACTCCTGCTTTTGTTGCTAAAGATGTTCTAGTGACATTATTGTATTGTGAAATTATGGATGTTTCAAGGCTTGCTGTAGTGGGTGTATTGTGTCTGGGTAAGGGATGCCAGGGACAGGTATCTTTGGGGAAAAAAAAAAAAAGGGTTCTAGAGGCTATTGCAAAAATAGTGCTGTTTTTCAGTTAATATCGAAATAGATCTCATGCCCAAACCATCCATCACTGTTAAATCCTGGAGCACAAATTGGGATAATGTGGCTGAGCCCAAGCGAGGGCTACAGTTCTGTCTGCCTGCGCAACTGAGAGATTGAACTGCTCCTCCGTTGGGAAAAAACATGGATAATTTCCTGGCTAATGTGAGAGGGCAGCCTGCAGACCGGATATGAGAGGCGAACAGTTGATTGCAGCAGGGAAAAAGTGACACATCTGCTTTGGCTTCAGGTTGCTCAGGAGTGGCAGCAGCAGTGCCCCATTGGGGTGGAGGGGCAGAGGGGTTCAGCCGGTTGGACCTTTGTTCTGAAGATTTATTTTGTGTGTGTAATTGTCACTAAAGGGCACTGGGCATGTGAACCTGGATCTAAAAGTTGTTAATCCTGAAAACTCCAGGGCATAGCTATCCTTATTTTCAGTACAAGGTTCGCCTTACAAGCAAACTACAGAGACAGAGGTAGCCATAAATGTAAGGGTCCATTTTCTGCAGTGTTCCTGTTCCTTAGCACCACTTGAGTAGAGGCTGGTGCAGAATGTGCTGGTGTGGAAGAAGTTCGGTTGCTCTTTGAGCATTGATGTAGTGTCTATCCTAATTAGGAGCGCTGCAACTTTTTTAGGAATGGGTGGTTTCTGAACAGGTGGATAAATTTTTCTGTGTGGTGCAGACAGTGACTGTAAACCTGGTGGATTAGCTCTTCTGACCAGCTCTGAGCCTAGCACTGGGTTTCTTTTTCATGGGAAGCACGTCCCTCTCCTTCCTAGTTCTTAGGGAAGGAATAGCATAGACCAGCTGTGAGTGGGCTATGATGCAGTGCAATTCAGGTATGAAGATTGATTTCAAGCAATGGTAATCTCTTGTCTTTTTTTCTTACTGGATAAACATGAGCAAATTCATCACAGCGGCTGGAACAAACAGGAGCTGTTGTTGGGGTAGAACAGAGCAGCAGTTCTCCTTCAAATGTCCCCAATATGGAGCACTGCAAGTGCTTCAGGGTGGTATCTGAGAAATAACAGTGGACAACTGTAGGCTGCTTGTCCCTGTCAGTCGGTGAGTGCCCACACTCTAGACCAGTGACGGTTATGTTTGTTTTTTTAAAAATAGTGTCTTCCCACCATGAGTGGCTTTCATGTTCACTGTGTTTGGATGTTCAGTGGCTTCTCGTCATGTTGTGTGGTCACCCACTGCCAAAGGCCTTTCAGCAGGGTTCTGGTGGGAGAGTGAGAGGTGACGGGACAAACAAGAGGCTTCACACCACTTGTTATAGGAAATCCAGAGCTCTGCTCCTCTGCTTTCAGAAGCCCCAACTGCTCGTACTAGAACATCAGGGCCTGGTCACGAGATGTGGCTATGTGGACTTGTGTGGCCGGGAAGGAGGTAAAAGCATGCTTATAACCATTAAGTAGTGAGATGGCCAATAAGCTGCTGTGACGGAGACGCGGGGCAGCTGTCTTCAGTCCAAGGCACTGACTGCAGGAGACTCTACTTTTTTTTGCTGTGAAGGCTTGGTTACCTTGGCAACCTGTTTTTAGCTGGATCTCTGCTCCGGTGGAGAGCCCATCTGTACCTGCTACTTCTTTGTTTTGAAACGGCTGTTTTACAGAAAAATGTTTGACAGGAGTATTTTCAGACCTGGATTATTGTGGAATCCAGGCTCTGCTTTTGGTCCCAGGAGTTTCAGTCTGATGATGAGGTGATGATGGTACGGGGAGTTCTGTGGCTGCATTGAAAAGGTATTAATATATCCAGTTCATGAGGTGGGTCATGGAAGGGAGAGATGCTACTGCTGATTGTTAAATCCTGGAATAGCTCTGAAAGATAAATCACTTGCAGGGCTGCAGTTTGCAGAGCACTTTGTTCATTCTGGTTTGCAGTTCTGCATCAAACCACCAGCTGGTGGATTAAACTGAAGTGGCTTCTGTCTGCAATGAGTAAATACCCCCGCTAGGGCTGTAGGCTTCCCTTTTGGGGGACATATATAAAGTTTTGATACTCCTGGTGAACTTCTACTATTGGAAGGTAGTGGTTGCAGGACAGTATTCAGAATCTGACATTTTTTTTTTAATTCCAGATCTTACCAGTCTCTTCACATCTGTCTTTTTACTGTAGGTTTTTTATTTTACCTTTGGTGAATACTTTATAATCCTGAAGGGGGGTTGGGGGGCGTGTATGTACCTAAATTTTGCCCTTACCTCATTTCTGTTCCCTGTGCTTTATCTCCTCCTGTTTCATAGTGTGTACCTTTGGCCTGAGGTGAATGGTCTGTTCTGTATTTGCTGTGGGGTTCTCCCAAACTGGAGTTGGGTTTTCTTGCAGGTTACTGGGTAGTGTGTAACACTTGTGTAACAGTGGGGGGAAAAACAGATTAACAAATTCTGGTTGTACCTATAAGAAATTGGAGTAATGCCTGGGATTACTCTTAGATGCAGTTACTAATTAGTAGGTAATTAAGAACCTTTTTTAAAAGTCTGTTTCTTGCTCCAGCCTGACTTTGCAAGTCATCTAATTCAGAAATTCAGATGGTTTAAGTCTTGAAATCTGTTGACTTCAGAGCTTTCGTGGTTTGGGCATGAGAGTACATTAGGAATCTGTTCTAGGCAGGCATCAGCATTCAGTCCTGAGCAGCTATAATGCAGAAGAAAATAGCTTGCTTTGTTTTTTTAGTTCTTGAAAATTAAAAAACAATATAAAGAACTTTCCATTTTATTCAAATGTATGGAATACAATTGTTTATTGTAAAGTCTGTTTGATTAAAGCTCTTTTAGTCAACCTTTTTGTTAATTCCCACTATCACTGATTTTGGGTGGTTACAGCAGGAGCTTTTGTTGTTTTCTTAAGACAGGTGTGAACCAGATCTGTAGTCTTTACCGCACAGCCCTGGATAACTGACACAAAAAAGTACTATATCCTTCCCTGTACCGTTGCAGCAGCATTGACATAGAGCTACAGAAAAACTGTGCCATGCTTTTTTTTATTATTCTTTGTTACTTTTTCTTAAACTGCATGTATCAACAAGAGTGACAGTTTGGGGCTGACTACACATACATCATGTTGGTGATGTATGAAGCAGAAACGAGACAGAGGGATTCTCCAACCTCAAGGCTCACTTCAGGATCTGGCAGATAGAAAAATCTCTTGTGAACTGTCTAAGCTAACAAGAGACTTACCTTGAGCCTGAGCAGATTTGATTGGGAAGTCAGTGAAGGAGAGTAAATGGGAGACAGAAAAATAGCTGTCACTTACCTGTCCAGCACAGTATTTTAGCCACAAAAAAAACCCCAAACCCACACGTAAATTGATATATTTCTGAGAGGTAAGCAGCTGGCATTTAGGTTAGTTTATACTAGATAATGAAAATGTATTTAAGTGACTTGTTGAGAATGGCCTTGCTTTTAAACTTTTTTTTTTTAAATACGTATTATTTTCTCCTAGCTTTGATCAACTTGTTGAAGTTTCTCATGTCTAATGAGACAGTGTTGCTGGCCAAGCACAACATCTTCACCCTTGCTCTTATGGTGAGTACAGACAAAGCAAATCCTCTTATTTTAAACAACTTGATTAATCTTGAATGAATCTTAGGATTTCTGGCCTGATAAGGAGATATCAGAACAAGGCCACAAAGCTGAGGAATATTGTTGTGGTTGGTTTTGCTAGATGTTTGGAAAGGGCAATGCTTGGACTCACTTGTAGGGTCTGCTCATTGAAATAAACAAGTCTGTGAGGAAAGGCTTAGTTTAATTTTCCAGATTTAGTAATGCTTTTTCTTGTTCTGTGGCCCTTTGTATACAAAATAATAGAAACCTATTTTCCTGGCCCCAGATACAATAGTACTTAAGCTTCTTGTTTCTCTCTTCTGTACTATAAGGAAAATAATAGCTAAAGCAATGAAGTAATGTAATACTGTGTGATGCAACTGAGAGTTATTTCTTTGAAGGTTTTGGTCATTGTATTGCTTCTGTTGCAGAGTAGATTTTGTGTAAATATTCCTGTTGTAACTTCTTTTCACTTCCTTGTATAGGTTGTGAACCTGTTCAACATGTTCATCACTTATGGAGACACCTTTCTCCCGACTCCCAGCAGCTATGATGAGCTGTATTATGAAATCATTCGGATGCATCAGAATTTTGACAACCTTTATTCTATGGGTGAGTACCTGTTGACTGGTCAGGAATACTATTCACTAGAAGTGAGGGTGGTGGTGGAGGGATGTTTGTGTTGGGTGTTTTCTGTCTACCTGCTGCTGCTATGTGTCTTCATCAGTGGATGTGTTTTGTGTGCTAGGACACGTTTGGTAAGTTAAGACTCGAGAGAGGGGTAAACTTGTTAGAGGGATACATTTGGTTTTTTAGTCAGAAAAGAAATAGGAACAGACCCACTGCTTCTCTGGCAGCCACTTACTGTGGTTGAAAATATAAATTTGTTGGCACAACTAGGTACACGGTATTTCATGCATCTTCATGTAGTTTGCATCTATCATATTTGACAGTTTCAAGTCAGAGCACAGGTACATGCTGCAGAACCAGCCAGCACAGACAAACACTCATTGCAAAAAAGAATTTGGAAAAGAATTTGAGAAACTTATAACAAGAAGCTTGCTGTGCTAGACAAATCACATCTACTGCACTCATTGCCAAAACAAACCAAGAAAACAGCCCTCACAAACCTGCCTGCAATGACAAGTGAATCACTGGACTGAAGAATGTGCCTACTGGCAAATCAGGGAGAAGCTGCCATCCTTCAAAGAGGGAGAGGCATGCTGGAATGCCACCAAGTGACACCCAGCATGGAAAAGAGGAACAAAGGAGAGCAAGGAATGCATGGAGGCATAATCGGCCAGCGTATACACAGGAGCTAAGGGTAGCTGCAGCAGCGCTGGTGTGGTACCTGCGTGCTTGAAGCTGTGAAGAAAATAGTATAGCTGTGTTCTTTGTTTGCTTTGTTCGAGAAGGACCTTTCTTCCCTTCACTCCCTGCTCCCTTCTCAGCACGATCACCCGATGAACAACAGGAGTTAATATAAGCGTATAAGGGGTTAAAGGTCAGTGGGAAAGAGGCAGTTGGCCACAGTACTCTCCTGACCCGGGAGAGAACTATCCTCACCTAAATAAAAGTAGCTGAATACTTCCTGCAATTGCAAGGAAAAATGAACTGCCCTTTTGTACAAACTTCCTACAGTTTTCATCCGCTGTATAAGGGATCACTTGGCCATTTTTGTGCCCTCTGAGCACATAAGATTTTTTGCCAACCCATTTCCTACTCCCAAGAATTACAGCTAGTAAGATGAGGTGCTTTTACTAGCCAGTAATTTTTCAAACCTGACCCCTGTGGAAGCTGAAGGAAAGTGGAATGGAAGAATAACACACTCAAATACTTACTCAGTTGGGCTGCAGTAGGCACATCTGACCTGTTGAAACAATTAATTTGTCACATGAATGTTTTCCATCCTTCTACACAGAGCAAACCCCTTTGAATTGATGTTGTAGGTGCCTGAATAGAAACTCTCTCTGAATACATTACTTCAGATATTCAAGTACAGTATCTACTGTTTGACAAAATAATCTTACTCAGAGATGGCATTTTTTTTCTGCAGATGACATGTAATGGTAGGACTAGGAAGCAAGAAGGTAGCACTGTCTGAAGTTGATTAAAGCCACAGTTTAACCAGGTGTCCTGTCAGCTTCACCTGGCTTGTCAATCCATCTCACTGGGACTACAGTCACTCTTCTGTCCCCTAGCCTCGGGACGTTTGATAGCACAGATAAGAAAGCTACTTTATCCTTTAGTTTTCCTGTTAATGTGGCTGAAAGTTCTATGTTGGGAGTGGGGGTGGAACCTAGTTGCCTTGGTTATTTTTTTTTTTTTTTTCTTGTCCTGAGTCTGAACTTTATCCATACATGCAGGACTGAAAGCTTCTCTTGTGTAATAATAGGCATGAGTATGCAGCCACTGTGCTTATGGATTTACTCGTAGCATCTGTGTTTCTATATGATCCTAAATTCTGATGACATGCTGTTGCTTCACTTCTAAGTTGAAGGTGAACCTTTCTTGTGGCATGCAACCTCCAGAAAATCCTGTATATACAAATTCCTAGAAAATTCCCTTCTATTCAGGCAATATGGAAAAATAATCCAAAAGTGTGCTACAGGATCTGTTATTGCTTTGATACTTACTAAGAGATGTGCAGGTAACTACCACCATAGAAACACTACAGGTTCTGACCTAAATAAATATTTTGGGTTCTCTAGCAGAAAAGAATTTGATTTCCTAGAAGTTCTTCCTGTTGCAGAATGTTTTCAGATCTGCTCCCAAGTCTGTCAGAGACCATCTGTGCAACGAACAACGTCCTCATTCCTACAGGGAGTGTTTTTTCCCTAGGCTGGTGCACAATCCCTTTCTGCAATTCCAGATGAATAGGGAGGTAAAGAATCCATCACTGCTGGGTTGGGTTTAAATCACAGAATGTAGTCCAGCTCAGATGGAACCTTGCATACATAGGAGCTGGAGAATAGCGGAATAAAAGGTATCATAGATCTGGGACGCTGTTCTGTTTCTGGAAGAAATGAACTTTAATATGTGGTGATGAAAGCAGTTAGGAGGACCTAGGCTTTTCAATCCCCTCTGCTTCCTGTCTACCAGTCATTATCTTGTCCTGCTCGCTTCTTCCATGTTCCTTACGTTTCTTAGATGGGCTCTGAAAGGAACTTCTGCCCTGGATCACAGATTGTCTCAAAGATGACCTTTGTTTTGATGTGGTTCCCAGACTGCCATCTCACGAAAGCAGATTTTTTTGACATTTTAAGTTAGAAAATTGCCAGTTCTGTCCCAGCACTGTTAACTGTCTTTTCCTTTCAGTTCTAAGGCTTTCTACCAATGCTGGTCAATGGAAAGAACCTGCAAGCAAGGTGACCCATGCATTAGTCAATATTAGGTAAGGAGTAGAAGTTGTTAACCACTGTAGAGCTTCTTGTGTCCTGTGTGACTGCATTCTTATCGTGACACTTTCACATTTGTTGTATTGAATTTTATTTTGGATTTGTTCTCTTTGTTGGGCTAAATTGCTGCTCTAAACAGGGCCCACTGGGATAAAGAGA
This sequence comes from Vanellus vanellus, assembly GCF_965231255.1. Classification (NCBI taxonomy): domain Eukaryota; kingdom Metazoa; phylum Chordata; class Aves; order Charadriiformes; family Charadriidae; genus Vanellus; species Vanellus vanellus. Next base: position 16,311,175 of record NC_138912.1, on the reverse strand, counting down.
GGATCACCAGGGTTTGATTGTCCTCTTTCTAATAATTCTTTCGGCTCTTCTGTAGACTGAGTGCTTTCAAAGCACGGCACAATCTGTAATGAATTAATCCTCACAGCGTTCTTGGGAGAAGTTATACAGTAGGGAACAATGCTGTGCTAGCAGAGCAATTGTGGACCTAATGGATTTCTGATGCGTGATTCTATTGTAATTCTATGAAGCTATGAAGGGGACTATAAGCCAGCTGTAATAAGCAGATTCGAGGCCTCTTTTAACACTGCAAGATTTTTGTGTGTGTTTAAAACTGATTATTTAAGGATATTTCAGTATTCTCTTAAACCTCTTCCTCCTGTTCAAGGGCAGAAGTTATGTTCTACTTGTAAGGCTGAAGAATATCTAGGGGTGCTTTTGTGCTATATTCCTTCATGACAGCAATAATTTCTTTTCCTGGCTTCTGAAGCAGCTGGTACTGACCCAGCTGGGTACTGGGCAAGAGGCTCATGGATCTGTCTGATTGATTGGAAAATGGAACAATGTTGAGAGAGAGAATTTAATGTTTCTCTGGCTTGTAAACAAACCATAAAAGATATGAGTATTTATACTGAAAAAAATACCTGTCCATCACCTCTGCGGTCACCGCAGACACTTGGTGTTTATGCAACACCAAGTAGCTCAGTGCTGCTACATTACTAGTACTTGTCATTTTCCTCACTGCAAAAGATACTGTCGGGACAAACTCTCTGAGGGCATCTTTCAAGTCAATATACATCTTACGTGTCTATAAACCACCTTAAAGGTTCCCTTAGTAAGTCTGTAAGCTTAATAACATCACGTATGGTTCCAGAAGATTTATTTTGCGACTATCCTTATTTTTATGTTTTGTAAACCGACATAAATGAACGCTCATGGGCAGATAATGCACTCAGAGTGAAGCAGCAGAACACATAACTGTTGGTGAATTCATGTCATTTAATGTGACGCAAAGTGGCTGCCCTGGGAATTCTCTGTATACCCAGGGAGAGAAGTCTAAACTGGGAAGAGATAAAAAAAGCAAGTGGTCACAGAGGCTTTGTGCTGACCTCTGGTTTGTGCAACCAAGATTTTGCACTGGCTCATTTCCTGTTGGCTCAACAGCTGCTTTTGTAAAGGTCAGCATGGACCCGAGACAAGATACAACCGAAAAACTGGCACCTCTCCCTGGACAGCTTGTATCAGACATGGTCAGTGCATGGTGCTGTCTGGAACCAGGGAAACTTCGGGCATGTTTCTCTTCTAGGCTTTTGGTAGCTTTTCCCTGCTCCACCCAACTGCACATGTATGTTGAAATTTCACGTGGTCCTTCACTAGCTTTAGAAGTTTTCATGAATGAATTTCATGGCTTTTCACTCAGTGAAATTAGACAAGGCCTAAATTAGAGATAATTCGAGGCCTGGAGAGGGATTAGACTTCAGAGAAGTTAGTCTGTTTCACTTACCCCGTTTCCTCTTAAAAACTAAAAAAGGTAACGGGGTGAGTATTTTGTAGACTTGTTTGTTTTCTTCTCATGGTAAAAATATTACATAGGAAGGGTTCTTTGACTGTATAGATTTTGGAGCAGCCAATTGTTGCATGCTGGAGAAATCCAAAGGTACTGGGCTTTTGTGAAGGTAATTGAAACCTCACACTGCCAAAGTGGTGACTGGGACTAGATGCCTTTTTTTGAGAGAAAATGCTTTAGAAAGTTTCAAAAGATTTGTCTCAGTCCAGGGAAAATAGATGAAGTGAAAGGTTTATGATAACATATACTTCTTTTTCACCTAAAGACTGAATTTGGGTGTTTGGAAGTTGCAGATCATGCAGCAGAAGGATGAGAGGATAATTTTTCAAGGAATGCCATGAGCCTTCCAAGGTCTGAAGCTTTCTGCAGTCTGTTGGGAAAGACCAGTCTGTCCTGGTCTGTTGGCTGTCCCAATTCTGCAGCAAGGTCTGTAGGAAGACCCTTAATACGAGGGCCCCGTGTTTTCTCCTGGTATTGGACCAGGAGTGCAAACTGGAGCCTTGTGCATATACAACTTCTGGCTCTGTGTTGTGGAGTCATGGAGATGTTGCAAGCACAAATCACCTAAGAGAAACAGGGAGAGGAGGATGCTTGAGGGGAATAAACTGTTTAGGGCTGTCAGGCTGATGGCTTTATTAGAGAAGCACAGTATGTTAATGAATGCCAATATTTTCATAAGATGTAATTATCTTACGCATTGATAAGGACATGCTGGTTTGAACCTGGCTTAGCTCCCCATTGTCTGGATTGCATGTTTGTTTATGCCCCTTTGATTTCCCCTTAGAGTGGTCTTAGTGTACTGCTGCTTATTTGAATGCCTTGGCCACGAAAGGAATGAATTTGGAGAAATTCACCTCACATTGGATTTTTCCCTCAGCTTGTTCTATCATTCTGGAAAGATTTTCTGAGCAATGATTACCCGCTTTTTGCTGTAACAGCGCAGTGCGAAGTCACGCTTTGCTTTATATCTTCATCTCATTACAACAGCTGTTTAAAAATAAATAAATAAAAATTGTCATTTCCTTATCCTAAGGCTTTTGGTGGGAAAGATTACAAATGTAAAAACGTCTGTGTGCACATGCCTGTGGTGGGCTTTAACAAGTGTCTTAAAACCCTAGCGTACAATCTTCCGTGTAATCCTGCCAGGAGAGGAGTGGTGGGTTGTTTACAACTTTTCAAGGCTGCAATGCATTTGTGTTGCAGGAGTAACTGCTGGGGAGACACATCAGCCCTACTTGTACCCCACAGCCCTGGATTGGCGTGTTTATCTGATTAATTGCTTTAATACAGAGTCAGGATGAGTAATACCTTGAGAATCTTTGTCCCGTTCTCGTTTAAACAGCCGCAGAGAGAGATCCCACTTTGTGTATCCTATTATGGTATTAAATACTTTCTAGTTGGAATCTATTCTCCACCGGGCAGTCTGATCGGGTTTTGTTGTTGCTGATCATCTGATTTTTCTAGTCTTTACTCCAGTGAAAAGAGCAGTCACAAATATTCGAGTGTTGAGAGACGTGGAGGCTATTCCTACCAGCTGTCCATACCTCTCCTCTTTACAGACAGATTTCTGTCCAACCTAAAGAAAACAAAAATTTGAAGACGACAGGATAATAATAGCCTTATCTGGTTGAAATCTTACTCGCCGTACTGGAATGAGTGGTCATTCTTGCTGTGCTAGCCTATAATAGTGATTGTAACTTCTATCTGTGGATTTGTCTCTGTGGTTTACGTAAATAATTGAGCCACGATGGACTGCAAGATATAGCTGCAGCGCTGTTGGGGTTGAAATCCGAAGCTGCAGCAGTTAGTGGTTTGAAAACTCACCTTCTCACCTATGAGGAAATAAGCACATTTTGAGACGAGTAATTTTTTTATAAGCTAATGAGCCTCTTTAAGATAACATTGTGCAGGTTTGCATTTAATGAGAATTTTATTAGCGCAGGGTTCAAAGGGGCTTCTTCTGATTGCTTACTCAGTGAGGAAGGTGGCAGCTGAATCCCTGTATTCTTTTAATAGACTTTCTCCTCATCAGATTTTTTCAAGGTGAATAAATAGATTAACTCAATGATTAATAGACTGAATTTCCCCATTGTCTGAAATTCAGTTCCATCATCATTTTTAAAGTAATTTTATTTTTCTCACTGAAACACTTTTAGCAAGCAGAGAGTAAGTTTGCAGTATGGAACTAGGTGATAGGATTTTTTTTAAAAAAAGGTGTGTTTTGTGCTGTTGTAGCATACGCTGCAATCCTCGCTTGGGTGCTTTCATCCACGCTTCCATCTTGCAGCTACTTTTGTTCCACGTGAGCCACCTTGTGTGATATTCGTTCTTTGTACAGGAGGTGCTGCTTCTCCCAAGGCTGCTTTTGGGGTTGTAAAGGAGAGATTGGGGATTTGGGAGGAGCGCTTAAAGAATTGCATGGATGCGTATAAAATGGTTATGCTTGCTGCCAGGCTGGGCAGGAGCACTCTGAAGGAACATTTACAATTTTACTGAAGTGAAAGAAGGCCAAATTGGGCTGTGCTTGTTTGTCATAGGATACCCGGCATCCCTGCTCTGAAGCTATAGCTCGTGTTAAATTACCAGCACTCCATAGAGCTGCACTTAACTGAAAACCTTGACAGAGGAGGAGACTCCATTCAGATGTTTGTTAGAAAGTGAGTGGCTGCAGCCGGCCCGCATAGTACCTTCAGCATTGTTCTGCTTTACAGCAAGGAATTCAGCATCTGTTCATGGGGAGAGAAGAGCTAAATGCTGCTGACCCGGTCGTGTTGTAATGGATGGCTGCAGCATTTATGCAGGATACATGAAAGGGGACCTGCTGAGAGAGAAGTGCCTCTGTGTAGAGTGGAGGACTATGGATTACAGTCAGCTGAGATGGTGTAAAAACTATATATATTTTTATATATATACGCACACACTTTCCTCCTTCTCTCTCCTTCCTCTGTGCAGATTTATATGGACACATACACGTTTCTTGCCAACGAGTAAGAGAATGATAAAGCGAGGGCAAGCGTAAAGCCTGTTTATGAAAATAAATGGTCAAGAAAATATATGTGCATATATATTAAAAAACATGGATATCTATGTGTATGCTATATGTATGTGCACATATATCAATGTGTGTATTTATATGTATGTACGAATATCTGTGTGTATATAAATCCATACACATTCATATTCACACACATGGATATACTAACAAAAATATATATATTTTTGTATAAAACAAATACACAAACATCTTGCCTTTGACAATGGGCTAATTTAAACCCACTATTTCCAAGCTGAAAAAACTAAGACCCTTGCTTGTTTCCAACTTCTCTGAGATGAACCACAAGCGTTGGCCAAGGATGCTCTGGTGTGACTCTGCTCAGCAGCAGCATTGCGCTGGGTGCGTACGTAACCCCCGGGACTGATGGACTGTGCAGAACCGCTCGGCTCGGGCCAGCCAGCTCTGAGCACCAGAGGGTGCTCAGGCGTGCAGGTTAGCCCAGCGTGAGCTGGAGTTCGTTGCCTATCGATTGTTAAACCCACTGGTGAGGGCTACCACTGGTAGAATAACAACTCCATTGAATTGTTCACTGAGGTGTGTTTAATGGTAATGACCTCTGACACGCTGTCACTTCTAATCAGTCTGAGCTCAGATCACAGGCTAGTACAAGACAGTCAATTTATTTTTTTTTTTTTTAAAAAGCTACAAAACCCAAAGAGAAGCTCATAAATGTATTTTATTGGTACTTTAAAATCCAAATATAATTTTGCCAAGATTAAGGATCAAGTTGTTACTAATACTGCTGTAAGAAAACTTTCAAGCTTTATGCACGTAAACTAATTTGCAGAATTAGTTCATCACATTTTTCAGATGGTAACCTGAAAAAATTACAATGCTGAAAAACTGAAAGTAAGTGGATTCTAGATGGGGTTTCTGGCTTAGTTCTAGGTCTCTTCTAGTGACCTGTAATCACTTCACTCATAGAAGGAGTAAAGTTAGTAGACCCTTCTTGTCATTTCATGTTTCTTGTGTGCTTTGCTTGTTCTGTAGGAACTCTGGCACAGCACAACAGTTCCTGAAATACCACAGTGGGGTGAGCAGAGCTTGGTTACTCAGAGTTTATCTGCTACCACTGTTTGTTTTTTCACTTGACCTTACAATATTCTGATACAGAAAGTTTATTTGCTAGGAGCAACAGATTTTGACATGAGCAAATTCTGGCATTAGCTGGCACCTGAACAGAGGAAGCACGTGGATTGAAAGGGAAAGACCTCCCTTCCAGGCCATTGTGACCAGCAACATATTAACTGAAGAATAAAAAAAGAAAGAAGCTCTCCTATCTCAGGGTACATTGTTTCATCTTTTCATGACACTCTACCTGAGCTTCCAGTATTTTTATTAACATTTATGTTATTTTTGTGTAACCAGTGTTGAATTTCTTTGACGTTATCTAATTTCTTCTCGAGACAGTGGTGTTAGTTTTCAGTTATTGCTCTTTATTTACTAGCTGATTCATCTTGGTGTGCTTCTGTGACAGAGCCGTAGCCAATTTCATTCTGCTATAATTTTCCTTCATTCTTTCTCATTCATGCAGCGGCTTAATTAAATGTTGTCTCTGCCACTGGCCCCAATCCAGAGAGCAAATCTGTTAGTTGAGTGGCGTTGTATGGACCAGTTCCACTAACACAGCAGCATGGTTCAGCAAGTCAGGTGCATCCTGGGTCACCTTCCTTCTTTCTGCCAGTAACTTTCATTTCAGTCTCTGCTGCCTGGGAAGGGACTCTGACAATGTCAAGCCTGTTTTCTCTTTAATGAATTCTTTAATGAATTATTTTTTTGGGGGGGAGGATTAATTTCTTTGCTTTTTTTTTTTTTTTGTGGTGACTTAAGCTTTCTAGAGCTGATGCTGATTTTGAGCAAAGCTGTTTGTATGGCAAAGAAATGCCTCTATCTGAGATGCCATAGCCACGGCTTGCTTTCTTCAGTGCATTTGAAAGTCATGCTACAGGGGTCACTTTCTTAAAATTTCATCTCATAGTAAGCAATGCTTTTTGGATTGGGGTGGGGATGAACTTGAAGTGATTTATTCCCAGGATGTCAGCTTTGCTTAACTGACTTTCTTAGCTTCTTTCCAATGTCTACAATTGTGTTGGCCACTTTCATCTCCTTTTGTCATGTCACAAAGTCAACAGGTTGGCCTTTTAAGAGGGAACTTGCAAAAGCATCCACTTCTGCATTTCAGCCGCTCAGGATTGCTGCAGAGGTGAGGCATCTCTTCAAGGGAGGATTGTTTGCTGGGCAAAAAGGAAACTCTCCTGCAGCACAGCCACTGTTTGGCAGTCTCTTCTGTCGTTCAGCAAGTATCTTAGTTCATGTGATTCTCATAAGGTGAACATCTCGCTGCAGAGTTTACCCACTTTTGAACTTTTGTCTTCCTGTCCAATTTGTTGGAAACATTTCTTATTTGATATCTGAATGTTTTGGAAAGTTAGCCAGGATCTCTAGGCTACTTAGCAAAGTTTGAGCAATGTTCCTCCATTACGGAGGTATTGCAACCCAGATTTCATTTACTCTGTATCAAATGCAACTGCCCTGTGAATAGGGGAATTCCTGTCTGCGGATCTCATTTACTGGATCCATGGGTGCAGATTGTGCAGAGCTTACAAGATGGAGTTAGTTCAGCTGCTAGCAATTTTTTCTTGAAAGCTGTGTATTCAGCTTTGGAAATACAATGTTTGGCATATAGTTTCAGCTTCGGTTCTAGTGAATTCAGGGTCTGGAGCTTTGGGAGAACAGTCAGTCTAGGAAAAAACTGAGAGAGACTTCTCGGTGAGATTGGGGCCTCCTGTTTGATTTATGTGAGTGACTTTGCACTGCCTGGTCTGAAGAAGTGTCGCACCGGGCAGGAGATTCTTTCTTGTTTTGCTTACCAAATACCCTTCTCTGTAGAAGCATAAAAATAGTGGAGAATATATGTTAGCATTGGGAGTGGGTTTGGTTTATTTCAGAAGCAGATATAATATTTATGGTCAGAAGTTATTTTCCTGACTCATTTGCGGATATTTTGGACTTTAATCCCCATGCTGGGCACAGGCAAGTTATGTATGAGCTCAGTAATTCATTAAAGCATGTGCTGCAAAGCTAGGATGCAGTCTTGTAAACATCTCGGGGTTTTTGTTGCAGCACAAAATCCAAAAAGGTCTGCTGGTTTCTCGCTTTGAATGGTTGTATTGTTTCATCTTGTTTACGAGAACAATCTTAATTATTTCTCTGGTACTGTGGCTGGCCTGAGTTCAATTCCTAATTGATAGTTTTCAACCTTGCAGTCGACATCTTTGTTGGTAGCTCTAATGCAGCCAGGAAGGAAGACATGAATAGTCTCTGCTACCAGATTCTCTTGGCCCCAAGAACTGGCCCTACTGGAAGATGGTTGAAGCACAGTTTGAACCAGCTGTTTATAGCTTGTCAAAACTTTGCCCATGCTGTTCTTATTCTTTGGGTAAATATAAGGGACTCTGATCTCCACTGGTCTCAAATGCAGCTTTCAAGATTTGCTTTAATGGAAAGAGAACATTAAGTGGCTTTCTTCATAACCCAAACAATGTAAAAATCATTGTAAGGTTAAATAACACCTTTATCCCTTGAAAAATGATGTAGTATAATGCTGTTTTGCGTTCTGTTTAAAAGAAATCTGTTGCTCACAGCAGCAGCCAGAATTATTATTCCCTCTGAAAGGCTGGGCTGTGGGATGTGTACTTACCAAAAAAAAAAAAAAAACCTTTTCAAAATCCAGTAACATGTATTTCTTATTAACTTATTCTAGTGGGGGGCCTAAAATTTGCTTTTGCTCTAAAAATGTAAATGCCCTATTCTCTTAATTCTTCCTTTAGGACTAAATTGACAAAGTACCTGCTCATTAAGTACATCTGCTCATTAAGGTAATGAAGTACCTACCTTATCTTGAACTGAAAGCAAGAATAATACATTGTTAGCATGACTGCAGAACTGCAGTCTGTTTGAAGATTGCACCGGAATTTGGAGCTTAGTTCCCAGGGAACTGGGAGAGGAGGGCATCTTGTTTCTAAGACTTTGTTCCTTAAAAGAAACACGCATCCTAGCTTTCAGAGTTAAGGTGCCTGGGTTTTGGGAGCTCTTCCTGCTAAGGGCAGAGCAGTTTGTCTCACCCTGCCAGCGCGGGGGTAGCTTCGCAACCGTCAGTAAATGCCTGTTGGTATAGCCAAGAGTAAGGTGAAAGTAAAATGCTGCCTGAAGGAAAAAAAGGGAGCTCAAGTGAGTTGTGATTTTTTTTTTTTTTTTTTTTTTCCTTCCAAAATGTGAAAATATTTTGGGCTCTAGTATATCTGTGTTTAATTAGAGACTATAAGATACATCAGAGGTTCAGGTGATCTGAATTAAATTGGCTGTTTGGGAATTCCAGAATGCAACCTATTATTATTACCTTTTTTAGTTTTTAATCTTTTTTTTTTCTAACTCCTGTAGGTAGAAGAATAATTCAGAAAATGATGGCATAATGCTTCTGAGGTAGCAATTTCTTCGTTAGCTTTGAGGTCAGATTTCTGTTGCCTGTCTCACGGGATGCTAACCGTAAAGGTTCAGCAGTCAGAAATGCCCGTGTGCTTGGCTGTTGCTCAGCCATCAAAGCCAATAGGATTAAGGTAACAGTGGTCTCATGAAGAATTCATCTGTCCTGGGTATCGGATTCTGATATCTCGTGCTGATAAGGGTTTAGTTGAAGGATGTTACTTTGGCAAAACTGCCCCGGTGTGCTTCCCCAGCCTGTGCTGCTGCAATCACCTGAAGTAGCCATAAACCGTCAGCGTTGCTGAGCAGGAGGATTCACCTGCCATTCATTCCTCCGTCTCACCTGTGGGGAGCAGCCTGCGTTGTGCAGCTGCGCGTAAAGGAGGAGACTGGGGACCTGACCCAGGATAAAACTATCTAGGCAGGAAAAAATAGAACAAAACAATGTGGTTTAGCCTGGACCAGTTCTTGAGCCTGGTTCATTGCATACAGATATGTGAGTGGTTGTGTCACCCTGTAGAAGGTGTGCATAGAAGGTGCGTACACCTTGGGGACAACAGGACAGTCTCTCTTAGCAGCATTGACCTGTTGTTTTAGGCTAATATGCTGCAAAGTGTTTTTTGAGTTTATGTCCCCTGTCATCAGTTCACTGATGTGACTCTTTGCAGGGCTCTAAGCATGTGTTCTCTTGTTTGTGCTGGTATAGCGCGCGGTGGTGTTTGCAAACTGTTCTTGCCATTAAGAGAAATATCAACATAACCAATGCCTGAAGTTTCAGTTTGGGTCCCGGGCTGGAGACAATACTGCCTTGAGCTCAAAAAGTGAGAGCTCAGGTGCTACTCAGAGGGAGTCTTGAGTAGGAGATTGCTGATGCATTGAAGGTGTTGCGCTGCAGTGGGCTCCTGTTTGATGGGAGATGAAAACATAGTTTCAAATATGCCTTATTTTGAGGATGGTCGAAAGTAGAATGACCTTAAAAGCTCCCTGGCAATCCTTTTGCCTGACATTGCTAGGAGACTTTGAAAGCCCAAAAGCTTTTTCATGTTGCTGCTTTAGTGATTAATTAGGTCATCACTTTGTGTGTTAATTACAGTGACATTTTTCTTCTCATTAGTTGGATTATGGAAAGTTTTTTTTGAGTCTGTGTGGGATGGGAAGTAATGCAACCTTTGTGGCCAAGGGAAAGATGATTTCAAACTTCAGAACACTGAATTTCAATGATGGCTTTGGGTACTGTGAAAAAATGCTTCTATCTACTACAGAAAATGTAGCTGGTAAGTGCTTTGAGGATAGGATAAATGCCTTTTATTCTTAAAAAAAAAAAAAAAAAAAAAAAAAAACAAAAACAAACAAAAAAAAAAACCAACCAAACCAACTCGTGATGTTGCCCACACTTTCACAGAATCACTTTGGATAAGGAATTTTAAACTGGATCCTTCTTCCAGAAGGTTGAGTATTGTGTTAATGTAAAGCTCTTGCTGCTGACAGAGGGGCGTGAATATGGTATACTTTATATAACGTCCTTCATGGGGTGCGTGGAAAGGCTTAACAGGGAGCTTCTTAAGCAGGGCAGTGTACATGAACAAAGGCCAATTGCTTTTACTTACACTTTTAAAATAATTATTTAATGTCCTCCTTATAATTTTGCAGCACTGTTTGCTATGGAATCTGAGCTTGATATTAACTTTTTATGAACATTTGAGATGAGCTTGTCTGAGACAGACATTCCCTTCTAAACTCAGAAAGCAATATGTCTGCTGTGTGTCGTTCTTGATTTCTTTGTTCATTAGCATTTAAAACTGTGGTTGCTTTGAGGCTAGCCCATGTGTGATCTCTTGAGCCGTGTTGAAGGAGCAGGCTGTGCAATTCTCAATTGGGTAGCACCAATTTTTTTTCCTTGTTTAGTGACTTCCCCTCTCAGCATAAACTTCTGTCAGAAATGAAGAAGCCGCAACACAAGACTGCTTCAAGATCTTATGTTTGGCCGGGAAATAAAATAAGTCAGATTGCAGTAAGGGAGGTTCTTCCCAATGTTTTTATGTTTTGTTTTGTTTTCAACATGAGTGATCAAGTTCTGGAACAGATTGCTCAAGAAGGTTTTGCAGTCCATCCCTGAAGTTATTCAAATCTTGCCTGGCACAGCTGTGAGTAAACTGGCCTAACTGGCCCTGTGCTGAGCAGAAAGTTGGACCACAACCTCCAAAGGTCCTTTCCAACCCAACCCATTTGATTTTGGAGAGCAATCTCTTCGCTGTGTGGTCAAATGGTAAAGAAGCAAGAAAGCTTGTTTTGTTTGAGTGCACTGTGCTATACGTTAGCTCTGGGTCCAACTGGTGAAGGTGCCAAGTAGAGCACTTACTTAAATCGGTGGGAGCATATGGTGCTTGGCATCTATTTTCTTTTTCTGAAAGATCAGTAAAGGGTAAAAAATTAGAGGACTTACAGTATGTGTTGCTGCGGATGCCCAGTGTTGTCTGCTGTCTGTGAACTTACCAGTAAATTGGATCCTGCCGATGAGATCCGACTATGCAAGTCAGTCATTTGTGAGAAGAAACTACTCTCAGTATGATTAATGCTGTGGTTGATGATGGGGACGGAAAGCGCTTCTTTGAATAATGCCTATAATGGTATATTCCCCCGTGTGTATGTTTAAAGGAAGAGTCTATGGTTATATGAAATTGAAGGCATTTAAGAGGCAGTTAATGACAAGTGAAAATGATAGCTAGGGTAGATTAATTGTTAAATGAATTGTGCCTGCACTTGCTGTCTTTTTAATGTTGTATCGGTCTAATTATAAGTATGATGTTATATAGCAGGAAGGCATCAGGAAACAATACTGTGCACTTAGGTTCAGGTCAGAGGAGTTTAAAGGCTTAGCCATCAGGAGATTTTCTCAAGTGTAGCCATCTCTTTGCTGTGTGTTTTTTGGGTTTTGGTTTTGTTTTTTTTTTTCCCTCTTGAGTACCAAAATGTGTATTTTGATTAATTTTGCTTTTATAAGTTTTTCCCCATGCTTTTTTTGACAGTGCAGTAAAGCGGTATTTACTCATAATCAGTTTAATGTGAGTTTTGTTTTAATTGGTCTTGGAATGAGACAATACCCACTGAACTTAGTCTGGAACACAGCTCATGGATTTTTATTTTTTTTTCGTTGCACTTTCTCTCCAGGACTACTTATTTAATTTTGATTTGGCATGGGGCTAATTTACATTCATGCTTTCAACCTGAGTGGAGCATAAGGGAAATTATCAGGATGGAAGAGGACTGAAAGCAGCCAGGCATCGGTCTCATCCTGTCATTACTCTGAGGAAATCTGTCTTTTGAATTGATTCTGAGTGACAGTGAGGTGGGAAGGCACTGGCAGAAGCTGTATTTCTCTAGCAAGCTCTTTTTTCACACATAGTCCATAGCCTTATTGAGTTGGGGGAATTTTGTGTGGTTTCTAGATGAAGGGAAATGTTGCCATGTATCTTCTGGTAAAGTTTAGTGGTCCCTGTTAAGACTTCGATGCACTGAATGGTTCTTGGGGCCCTTTTTTCTGTTTGATAACACTTTTTTATTTTTTAAGCATGTGCTGTGTTTGGAGGGGAATTGGTTTGGAGTTCAAGGACATGAGAGGATGTGAGCTTTGGTTGCTTTCAGACTGCTAATCTTCATGATCCAATGATGAACTCAAGCAGAAGAACAATAATGCTCTCTACACAGCAAGATAGGAAAATACTCAACAGAAAGCCTTTCCTAGGAAAAGAGGAGGCCTTGAAATGCATCTTCTGGGAAGATAGATGTGGATGGGGACACATGTGCGCAGACACAAACGATAGGAATCATCGTTTCCTTCCAATGGACACTTGGTGTGTGCTTTGCTTAATCCAGCAAAGTGAAAACTAGTGGTTACTAATGTAGTGGGGAACACAGGCAAGGTGGAACAGCTTCTGAAGCTAAAGGGAAATTTGTAACATGAACAAATAAGCAGAGAGTATCATGCATAAATAAAAGTTGGAAGTGAAAGGATTTCTAACACTAAAAGCACTGAGGGTCTGGGACAGTTTTGTGATCAGTGAGAAAAACACAATCTAATTAGATCTAGTTCCATTTAAAATCAGTCAGGGAAGGATTATCTTGTAGCTGAGAATATGAAAGGATGGAGAGAGCCAGAGTCCCAGACTTGCACCAGGAGGAGCGCAGGGAAGAGATGCCTGCTGAGATTCTCGGTGAGCAAGGGCTGGTTTTTAATTTTTTTCTTTTTTCAATTCCTCCCACCCCCATCAGCGATGTTATCAGCTCCCGGGCATTACGGAGATGGGTCGGATCAGGTTGGTCAGCGGATTAGGACGTGATTCAAAGAGTCTGGTAAAAACCGTTGTAGCGTTTCTGAAGTATAAGGCTTGTAAAAACTTGTAGCTGCTTTTTGTAAGTTATTTGCTTCCTGCATCAATGATTCAGAACCTATTAGTGTTAATAGGCTGGCTGGTTCAAAAAGACTGATGCCACTCCCTCCTGTCAGTCAGGGATCACTTCTCTGCTAAAGGAAGACAGTAAATGTCTTCCGCTAAGTTCAGGGGCTGGCTAACAAATTGCAGTTTAGAATACATTACAGATGATGAATGTGATCTCCTTAAAGGGAAATCTATTCGTTTGACTTAGTGCTCTTACGATTAATTGCTTGCCAGATTAAATTGCTCCATAAAACGCATGCTACTTTATTCGATCTCTTCATGATGAGATTAGCTAGGCCATGCTGGTTCCTTGTATGTTAATTACAATGGTATTTTCTTCTTCAATTTAATTATTAAATTGTTTAGCACAGCATGCTTTCTCCTAGCCTCAGGAAAGATGTCGGTATTTTTCTTTTGACCACCGTTTTATAATCTTACTGCCCCTTTTCCAGAAATATTCCGGGTTTCCTTTATAGAAGTATCACATACTGTAGAAGATACATTCTGAGATTTTTCTGTGTTTTCTTTGGTGCGCTGCTGCAACACGGGAATGGTACTGACCGTGCACAGGTTCACCACGTGGCAGTCTAGGGTGAGGAATGAGGGACGTCTGAACTGAAGCTGTGGAGGCAAATTTCCAGAGCTGCCATCCAAACAGGAATTTATCCGGGTATTGTAGCTTGGCTTTTTGCTTCTGTTGAAAAGTATAAAGCTCACCGAGTGGGCAGGATGTTTGCTTTTTGTCTCACCTGAGAAATCAATGCTCCAGCAGTTCAGTATTCTCTATGCTGCTAAAGTTTCAGGGCAGATTTGGAGGGAAGAACCAGGTGGGTTTTCTGTGTTCTCGGAGGCCTTTTCTGTATTCTATGACCATGCCCAAGACTTTTTTTTTTTTTTTTTTTTTTTTTTTCTGAAAACCTAGAAAATGGAAACGCAAGAAGCTAGACAGCACCAGAATTGTAGCAACAGCCAAAAATTATTGAAGGAGGCCAGCAGTAAACCGTTTAAGAAAAAAACTAAGAAAAAGCTATTTTAAGTTCTCGGTATAAAACTTGCCCCAGCCTTTAGGATATTAGTTCATTCTCCCTTCTTCAGAGTCAGGGACCCGTTACATGTGTAACTACCCCCCCACTCATGTGCAAAATAACCCCAATCCTTTTGCAACAGTAGGCCTGGGATTTGCATATATCCTACTGTTCCCACAGTAACGTTGCAGTGGCTCTATTGTAAAGTTGTTGGTTTTCTTTATTTTCTTTCTTTTTTTAATGTTTATGCTGCCATACCACTCTAAATGAAATATTTAAAATACACCAACTAAATCGTTAGTTGTGGTGTTTAAAATCATTCAAGTCTCTGGGTCTAAAGTGAAGCTTCTCTCTTACCCAACTATAATGTCTATTTTTTATTTGCTTCTCAACTTAACCCCTCTCCCTCAATAAATAATGTATTATCTTCTATTGGAATTGATTCCCAAGGCAAAGCAAGTTTTTGTATTAATTAACCTGGTCTCTCATTTGCTGTGTATCCAGAGCTTAGAAAATTCAAAAAGGTGTAGCAGAACTGGGAAAGTTTCAGAAAGGGGCAGCAAGAATGACTGAAGGTATGGAACCAGATGTGTTATGAAGAACACTTATATACATAACAAGTTTTCAGGCTGGAAGAGAGATGGCAGAGAATATACAAGAGTTTGGAAAAAAAAATTAAAAAGTAAAATTTCATAGAGAAGATGAAGAGGAGCTACAAGAAGAGGGTGCATCAGAAGATCAGATAAACTTAAAGCAAAGAGATACGGCTTTGTGCAAAAGTTAAGCTGTGGAACACCTAAAAGATTATGTGAATTTAAAGCAATGATTATACAAATTAATGGAAGAAAATTCCATCATGGGTTACTGATCGTACAGATATCACCTCTGTCTCTCATATCATCTTGAACTGCGTGTGGCTGGAAATAAGAGTTCTTTCTGGGGCAGTAACAGTTTATTCTTGTCTGCTTTTATGCTGTTACCTGAGCTCCCATTTTTAGCCACTTTCAAAGTTGGGACACTGAGCTGGGCCTCAGTATGGCAATTTTCAATGTTGACATGAATTTTGTCTGTCAGCAGCTTCTCAGGAATCGTCTATTTGCTTCAAAGCCTTTACCAAGCGTAAGGCAACATGCCAGCATCCCCATCCCACTGCTTTCAGGATTGAAGGATTACATTTTACTGACAATCACCCATCTAGGTTCTACATGTGGTTTGTTAAATCTGTCACTACTTTCAAGTCGAGAATGCTGAATTCCTGTGTTAGGTGTCTGTAAGGGTTCATTGTTACGCGAAGGAGTCTCTTAACAAAATTTTGACCCACATCAGCTTTGGATACAGAAGAGAAGGCTTCCAAGCCTTTCTGTGGCTTTCTGCTGCTGCTTGTGTGTGCACAGGAAATATTGTCCTTGGTAATTTAGAAGGGGGATGTCTAAGGAAGACAACTATACTTTCCTATGAGCTGGTCTCCTGTCTACCAGCCTTTTGCTCTCTTCTGGGAATGGCAGAGAAGTTTTAATTTTCTGGAGCACTGCTAAAGGGAAGAGTAGACTGATTAACCATGGAAAATTTTTCTTCCCTCGTGATTTCGCTTTAGTATTTCAGTCGTTACTTTCCCTGTTCCTTTTTTCTCCAGAAAGAACTCATGGAGAGCTGTCAGGAACATGAACTCATAAATCTCATGAAAGTAGAACCCGTGCCAGCTGAGCAAGGCATGATTTTAATTAAGACTAACAGGATTTTCTGTTGTCTTTTTTCCTCTCTTGCTAGCCCCGATTCAAATATAACAGTTGGGAAGAAAGGTCTTCATAAGTTCAGTAGCCTGTTGTTTGTCAGCTAAAGAAGGCTGAGTCGGTGGGACCTTTTGAGACTTCTTTGATTTAAAAACCCAAAAATTAAAGGCCCTAAGTTTTGTTATTTGGTTAAGGGGACAAATCCCTTTACTGAGCCTTTGTAGAGCAAGGAACTGAACAGGGATATAATCTGTTTTTTTTCTGTTGCAGGTTACTCTTCTAAAGGAAGTTCATGTTGGATAATTTATCATTCATTCCTTTTTCCTTCTGACTACTGCAGATCCCCATGCACTGCTCTATAAATAGATGTTTAAAAGGTTCTTTAGCCGAAATCTCTGAAGAGAAACTTTGATTTCACTAAATCCAAAAAAACACACCCCAACCTATGATCAATTTTCAGTGCACAAGTTAGATGGGTTAGGAAAACAAACAGATCAGGGTGGGAGATCTCTGCTGTAAGAGCCTCAAATAATGATTTGTTTTTTGTGAAGAGCATTTATCTGTGATGGCCAGCCAAGGTGAATTAAAAGAGCATTATCTGGAAACAGGCAGATGTGAAGCCATATATCTTACTGTCATCTGCCATCCCATGTTGGCCCAGCTGTGGACTGTATCTGTATGGAGGCGGGGAGGGTCTTTCCCTCACTGAGGAACTAAGGCTTTGTGGCTCCAGCTGGTTCTCCTGCCCAGTGCTGTTCTTGCAGGCCAGTTCTGTGCCTTTACCTGTGCAACAGGCACCAACACAGTGGAGGCTGAGAAGCGTCTCCTTTGGAGTATGTTGCGGACTTGACTGAGTGCCCAACTGAATTTGCCTCCCATCCGTTTCTTCCCCCGTCCATGGTGCCTCTGACAGGGAAAGCCATCTGTGTTACAGCCTTTTTATCTTAGCTTGGGGAGGGAAATGAAACAGAGCTGTCGCATTGCTTGCAGTCTGATGTTGAGAAGCAGTTTAAGTGACCTATTGCATGCAAACCTAGCCCTGACGGCTCAGCCTCTAAATGAGGCAGGTACAGGACTCACTGCAAGGCTGGGTGCCGAGGGTGCCTCTAATTCTTGACTTTCTAAGCAAACCTTTCCTTCGGTGTTACCAGTTATTCAGTTGAAAGAGTTTGCTCGGCATGGAACGATGCTGCTGTGGAACCCTACCAAGGCCCCATCTGCTAAGAGCTTGTATTGATTTGTGTCTTAGTTTATAAAAGCCTTCAATTCTCCTTGTGTAAATGCCATAAATAATGCAGATGTACTAGATGAAATGTGCTGCAGGAATATCCCAGAAATCGTTTTGATTT
Organism: Vanellus vanellus; assembly: GCF_965231255.1. Lineage (NCBI taxonomy): Eukaryota > Metazoa > Chordata > Aves > Charadriiformes > Charadriidae > Vanellus > Vanellus vanellus. The sequence continues at coordinate 16,293,573 of NC_138912.1, read as the reverse complement.
GGGTTGAACTGAGCTAATCTAATCATGGTTAAGAGTTTCTCAATAGCTGGGAAGCAAAAAAGTATATTGTCTTATTCTAGCTTAATGTATTAGTCAATACACAGGGGTAGGAACATAGGACTTTGAAAGTGGTAATCAGCTTTATAAAACAAGAGCTTTTAATGTTAACATATTGCAAAACTTCATCTGAAACTAGTTGTAAATCATATATATACACACACGGTGGAAGGACAGTAAAATCCAGTCCTGCGCCTGTGATTTATCTGCATAATCCTCACATTTGTATGCCTCTTTGTCAGAAGGACTGCAGTGCTTCAGAGGCTATATGTATATATACTAAATAAATCATTTTGCCCACTCGTAGCAAACAGCCATTTTGTGCTAGAAACATTGCAGAATGCATTTTAGTAGGGGACATTGATGAATAATTTGTCCTTTTGAGATTCCATGGGCTTGAGGGCACCAAAATGTATTTCAGGTTGGACTAGGTCCAGGTCTGTATGAGAAGTCCTTGGCAGTCTTGTAGCAAGTATATGGGAGTTTTAGAGGTGACCTGTTTTTAGAAATTTAATTGGATTTTTGTTCTATTTTATGTCAGTTGTGTGTAAAGAAACCAAAAAGGTAGAGGGATGTGGTATTTGTTAGATTGTTCCGTTACAAATATCCAGCATATCAAGACTGATTCTTCTTCAAAGTGGTCTGTGGTCATGGCAGCTTGGGTTCTTCTCTGCATTGGAGACATCAACTGATGGACAGTGGTTCCTGCAGAGGAGAGAGAGTGTATTTGTATGCTCATAAATTCATTCTAATCGATGTTTCCCTAGCAGTTACTTGATGTTAGTTACCACAGTTGCAAGATGAAGAATGTGTTTACACGCTATTAGCATTGTTAATTGACAGGAAACATGGATACAGCCTATTTTCAGAGCTGAGACTTGTCTTCCTGTCACTTTTTTGCACTTGATGGCCCCAAAACTGCTGATGTGATCAAACAGCACATTGCAGACGACAGCTATGAGACAATTTCAGAACTCGCTCGTTCTGCTTCAAATTGTTTAGCATCAAGCACTTTGTCTTGGCTAAAGTAGACAAAGTATATGAGCCAGATTGCCCATCGGCAGAGAGGTTTTAGGAATTTGGGGTCGTATGTCAGCATTATCAAAGGAACTCCAGGTACCTAGAGGAACTTTGAGACCTCTTGAACGTTGGCGCAGGGGGAGACTTCAGACACTGAGATTGCTGCTGGTCAGCCTTGGCTTTAAATTTTCCCGTTGATTCTCCATGTAATGTTGGATGACATGCATACGTTATAACTTATCTGCACAACCGGGAAATTTGTGACAGTAGAGAGAAGATGTATTGAAGAACCTTTGTACGTTAGTTTTATAGCAGAGATTACTGAAGTTCTATGGGCATGTGACCCTCCTAGTGTTTCTTTTGGAGCTGGCAGCGTGCATCAATAACAATGCTGCAGATTCCAAGAACAAGTGATGTGACAAAGCACTTGTGAAGCATCCCCAGAAGGCGAGGATGTCGAGGGTGCACTTCCTCAGGTGACAAGTATGAAAATAGTGCTACGTGGTAAGTTTTTCAGTGATCAGAAAGGACATAAGAATTTCTGAGAAATTTTGCAAGTTACTGGAAGCCTGGCAGAAGGTTAAATCATGAAGTAGGTGAGGCAGTGTGATCTGAATTGCTTTTTAACCTGTCAGGCAGTGCAGTTCATGCAAAAGCAGGTGCCGATCTGCAAAAGGGGGCTCTATCTTGAAAAGCAGTGACTCAAGAAGCATTGACTGGCAGCTTTACTCTAGGTCTCTCGTGAAATGTTCAGCTAAAAAGGTTTATTTGACCCTTGAAATATTTGCAGGAGCAGGAAAGTGATTTTACGATCACATACGTTTTGCAATTTTGCCTGGTGTCTGTTTCAAAAAGTATATTGAAAAATTGGAGAAAGGGCAGAGAAGCCTCAGTTATGAGAGGCTGGTAAAAATGCTTTCAAGATTTCAGTATCGTAAGCTCTTTAAAACAAAACCTGAGGTATGCTCTTTAGAGTGTTTGAGCATTTCTGAGAAGACAAAATGCCAAAACAGAAAAGGAAGATAAGGCTAGACACTGAAATCAAATTGAAACTGCAATTTAGGTACCCATTTTTTAATAGGTGACTAACCATCATAGGAAGCAACAGAAGGGATCGGTTTTCTTGCCCTCTTCGTGTCCGAACAGGATACCTTTGTGAAAGCTGCTCTGTTCGCTAGCTACTGGCATGAGACTACATAAGGCGAGGATGATGTTGAAAAATGCAACGGCTTGTGATATACGGAAGTTCAGATAAGCTGATCTGCTGACTTATAGTTTCAGGAATCGGTTAAAGACTGGATCAAAGATATCATTTTGCATTTAAAACTTAACAAATTCACTCTGGATTCCTGTGCTTTGGGCTTGTATTTTTGTGTTGAGAGAATTCTCCTGTACATCAGCCTTAGACCTACTGAAATTTATCCATGCAGCAATTAAACAAAAGGGCTGTCCTGACACTTACTTTAAGGAGTTCTTGCTCTTAAGACCACAGCACAGAGGTGAGATTCAAGAATATGTCGGTGGGCTGCGAGCTCTTCATTTTTCTGCAGTTTGCAGTCACCGTGATGGCTGCGCTCGGTGAGTATGGGCCAGGATGGAGGAACTCTGCTGCAAGGAGGTATAGAGAAATCACTCGCTAGCTTAACCTCCTGGTAAAAATGTCACGTTTTTAATTTATGTTTTCAGCCGTACATGTTTCAGGTTTTTTTATATGTAGGGATTTTGCCCGTTGTGTTTTGGAATGGCAAAAGTTTTATACTAAGTTGTAATAACAAAAGAAAGCAAGAGTGCTTCAGAGACTTGAGAGTCTTATTTTTTAAGTCTGTTTTTTTACTTTAAAAAATAAGTTTTTACTGAATGAATTTTGTGGAGCCTTCCATGTTTAGTTGTGGAATTAGTGGACAGGAGCAGTAAATCCATGCTGGGAATTGGCCTCAAAGCCAGAGAAGGGTTAAATATGCTGTTTATTTCAGCAAAGTCTCTCTCTTTTTCAAAAGTGCATACATAGAGAGTAAGTAAGCGTTACTGTAGTGTTGGTGTTCTTAAACACTGTGATCTTGAGGATGCTTGAGTCTTTTGGTCAGGATGTCAACACATCCTTTGACACAAGAGGTCCAGCTTATCAGCTGCAGGGTCTGCAGCCCGGCTCTCCGAGGAGGTGTCTGTCTCCATGCGTGCAGGCGCTCTGCAATTTGAACACGACTGGCACTTCCTATAGCAACACTCGACATGTAAAGGTAGGGCAGGAACTGCATCTTAATGATGCCCACCGTCAGGAGAAAGTAAACGGTGCCGAGCTCTGCCCCGATTGAGTGGGCTGTGGTGAATCCGGGAAGACAACGTGAGCTTTAGCAGCTAACTGTCTGACTGCAGCTTCCCCGAAATGGCTAAAAACACTTAAAAGCGATGGTATGATTGATGATATGTTAAAAACCATTAAAGGAAAGAGGAAGCTGGTTTGAGGGAAGATCAAAACAGGCTGTGCCGGGCTTTTTTAGGAGCTTTCGTTAGCTGCCCCAACATATAACTGCAGAGGATCTCTAGGGGCTACGGGTTGGTCTTTGCTCTTTTCCTGTCACCTCTTAATTCTCCTGTTGAATAATGGCGGAGGTGTTTTGGGGCAGTAAGTCATTAAGGTTTGTTGACGCTGAGGTTTGCCATGGCTATTCAGGAGGTTAAGCGCTGTGTTTACTCCTGCTCTCCTGTGCCACTTGCGTTTGAGGCGAGAGGTTCTTTGTTTCTCTGCTGGCTCTCCCTGTTCATCACTATGCAGAATGAAGCCTTAGAAGTCGCCTGAATATTAATTTTTCAGACTTTCTGAGAACTGTGGGAAGTAAAGGTCAGGGAAAGTATATTGGCTCCCATTAAGGCAGAATGGCGAAGAGGCTGAGCAGCGAACAGGCGTGCCGGCTTAGGATAACACACCCCAAACTTGGTCCTGCTGTCACCACCTCTGGCCTCCTGCCCGGGGCCTGTGGCCACATTTATCTTGCAGTGACTTTTTGTACAGAGCAGTCGTACGTCTCCCCAAATGCAGAGATGCAGCATCCGAAGGCTTACAAATCCATAGATCTTGAGCGGAGCTTCCTTTCCATGGCAAGAGGAGCCCTGACAGAAAGGGGAGAGGAGCAGTTAGTCCTGAGCGTGTAGTGAGTCTGCTGTGTGTATACATGTGCTGTGCACCGAAATACTCTGTGCTGGAGCCAGTGGGTTTATTTTAGAGACAGCTTGGAAAGAACTTGGATGTAACCATTTTCCCGTGGAAGGCTGAAATCAAAACACTTTTCAATATTTGCTAATTCTTGTTCTGAAATATCCTCACCTCAATTTTTTTTTAATAGTTGGATGCTTTCAACATGAAAATTTAATTTGTCACAATTTTTCTCCTAACTCTTGTATTTCAAAGTTGAACTGAAATCTTGAATTTTGTCCAAACAAAGCTTTTGATCAATGCAAATTAAGTATAAATATGAAATTTTAATGGAGAGGTTAAAGATCATATAGTTTCACTCGGAATTTGAAACAAAGCCACACTTCTAAATTTGAAATCCTTTATAATAAAGGGATCTTCAACTCAGTTCTAATTTTGATCGTCTTGTTGAGTATCACAATGTGACTTGTCTGTGAAACCAAATATAATTCTGCCCTTTAGATAGCATTTGGGTTTCTTTTTTTTTTTCCCCTTTTTTGCTTTTTGTGTGGTGGTGGGTTTTTTTTGTTTTGTTTTATTTTTTTTTTTTCCCCCAGCGAGAGATTTATGCAGTTTTCTCTTTTTCATATAGTAAGCGTGTTGCCAAGCCTTGGCTCTATCAAACTGATAAGAGTCAATGCTCATTAGCATCAAATGCCACAGCCCATATCACTTTTGCTGTGTTGCTCAGCTAGCACATGTTGGCTGTTAAAGCAGCAATTAATCCCTTTGATACTAAATGGGTTCTGTAATCATCCGACCTGTTATTTAATATAATAATCAAAGTTCTCTAATGACTTGCATAGTTTAATTCCTTTAGGAGTCTTGACAGAGACAAGAAAATTTTGCCGTGCAAGCTAACTTACGCAGCACTGGAGAGCTCGTGGCGAAGAATGCTTTTTAAATATAATCAGGAAAATGATGACTTAAGCAAGTGCAGTGTGGGTGAAGGGAGGATGGGGTTTAGTAGGTGAACAATAAGCGGCCTGATTGCTTTGTGTTGCACTAACGGGTTTTCTGCTGCAAGTTTGACTAGTATTTTTGGAGCAAGATTTTTACAGCATCTTACCTGGCAATAAATGCTTTCTCAGTTAGGCTAGAGCGGTGTTTGATCTGGGTTAAATTGTTAGAAATTTCTATCTAAGTGTGTGCCTATCAATAATAAGTAGTTATGCATATGCTCAGAATAAATGCTAGCCAAGGTCATAAAAGCTATGCAAACTTTTTTTCAGCTTTAAACGGGGGGGGAATCTGCAGTATAGCTCACAGAAACGTGCAGGAATTATTGGCAGTGTAAAACTTTGAAATCGTGACCTGTATACGCGCTGAATGCCTTTTTCGTAAGATATGCCTGTTCCTCCCTATTTCCCCAAATGCTTAAATTGAGCAGCTTTCCAGTCATAGTGTATGGCAGCACTGTTATCTCAAACATTTGCAGTGCTGAGATGATAGTGTTAACACACGCGACACCAGGGAAAAGCTGCTGGCCCCTTGCCTGCAGGCAGAAGAGCGGTGAGGTGAGGCAAGAACGGGCATCAGCCTGCTGCGGCGAGTGGGCCAGGAAAGAAGTGTTGCCTTCAGTCTTTGAATGGAAGAGCTGAAAGGAGCTAAGGAAAAATCAAATATCTTAACGCAAGTAGTCAGCACTGCATTTTTGCCAATGCAAATGTAATAGTAAAATGAGAATTCGAGATGTCAATGGCCTTTTAATGCTTGGAATGTTTTGGCGTTCGCTAGAGCAATTCTGAATCACATAGAGTTTATAGGAATTAATGCAACCAGGTGGGGTGACTTCCTTTTTGATATTTTAATTTTGGTTATTTTGCAAATAGGAAGAGCGCATTTGGATCTCTACATCAAGTTTGCTTGTTTTTTCCTGCCTTTTCATTTGATTATGGGTAACACTTTTTACTGTGGCCCCAGTTTTGGTTGCTGAACTTGGAAAGTTTGTGTGGTCTACAAACCTTGTCAGCGACAACTGAATGCATGGATGCTTCGTCTGGGTTGCACAACTCAGAGGTTGGCCCAAGGTGCAGAAGGTTTAATTAGAGGTTTAAATTGAAGGTTTAAGAATTGTGCAGCTTAAGCTTTGCACTGTCTTGAACTACCCAAAGTTACTGCCCTGTTAGAACCAGTGTACCTCTCCAGTGTGTATTAGCTGTTGTAAGGAAAAAGCGGGGGCAAACCTTTAGTGCTCTTTTCACAGAGAAAAGTCCAGGCCTCCTTCCTGCTTCCAGATCCTCTGCCACCTGTTTTGTATCACATGTGACTGATTGATTTAAAAACCTGTGGCTTCTTTTTGCATTATGTTTTTGTAAGAGCCTTGAAAAGTACTTCAAAACTTATAAAGCGTAAAAGATACCAGTAACAGAATGCTATAGGAGTTGGGTTTTTTCTTTGACTTGCTTGTTAGGAAAACATCAGCAATTAACTTTGAAATGTTTGGTGTTGCACTGTTTCTTAGGTTGGAGAACCATACTTCACTTTTGAAATAGAAAATGCACTTCACTGGCCTTGCTTTCAGTGACAACCATGCAAAGAACAGAGCAGAAAAAATAAATGTAGGTATAAATTACAAAGCCAAAGCTTTGAGGGAGAGGTTGAGCACAGGTATATATGTCAGGTATGATGGTGGGTGAGAGGGCAGTGTGGATATTTGCAAAGAAAATAATTTTCTCCTCCTCTGTGTGATATGGGAAAGTCTGTCCCAAAGATTTGTCCTTCAATGGCCAATTCAGCTGAATGGTTTTTGTCAGCATCTGACTGAAATTTAGTGCAGGATAAGGATGTGCGAAATAAAAGTAAAAACAAAAAAAACCCCGAACACCATTGAAGTGATTCTGAAAACCCTTGGTGTAGGCAAGTGATTTTAAAAGTAGACGCTTGCCAGTTGGGCTGTGGTGAGTTGACCCCCAGTTCTCCTTTGTCTTCACTGTTGTCCAATGAACTACGAGTGTATGCGCACAGGTTGCTTAAAGTATGGCATTTTACTCTGCAGTCCCAATGGATTTAATACCCGCGTGTTGTCAGTAACTCAGCTGGTAACTTGTTCAACTCCAGTAAATCACTTGCTTCTGATCATCACCCCTTAGATATTGAAAGCAGAGGTCTCAATAGAGAGTAGACTTTCGTGAGATCTGGGGATATGGGGATGGAGGAAGCTTGGCTTTCAGGGAGGCAGGTCTCGTTAAAGGAATTAAATAGGAAAGAAGATACGAAATACAGCAAAGGAGTTAGATATCTAAGATGAGATGACGCTCTCCACTGGTCCATAAACCAGGCACCCTGTCTCAGGAGAACAGAATCTTAATCAGCTACAGATCCTCCAGCCTTTCAGACATGAAATAAATATCATAACAAGAGTACCGTTCATTCAGTTGTAATGCTCTTTGGCTCTACGGCTTTCCTTGCTATTGGAAACCAACTTCACCTTGTCCCAAATGATGTGTGGTGACGTCTTTATTGAGGACATGCTATTCACTTGGGGTAGGGGGTTGTCATCAGAGTCCATGCTTTAATTTTGGTCCTGGATTTTGGAAGGCAAGGCATTGCTTTAGTTGCTTTCATTGGGCATTTCTCACCAAATGTAATTCTCATTTACACCTGTCTGATGAGAAAATATTGTGAGATTTGCAACATTTTGTATTTTCAGAGGATTGGACTGTAAATAATGGGTTTCAGTCAGGATGGTAGCTGGTAGTGTCTGAAAGCTTAAGGTTGTGAACTCCTTCAGATTTACATGGCTGTGCAGGTACAGCCATAGCTGACACTTGGTGTAATTAAGTTAATTAAATATCATTGTGGGACTCAGCTTCATCTCCTTTGCAAAGTAGGTTTAACTGTAGCCCATTCTTGCTCAGTGTTCCTTCCCCCCTCTCTTTTTAGAGTCATTGAATACCCAGCTACTAGATTGTATTGTTCTAACCCTTTACTCGCTCAATGCAGACAAATGCCGATGCTTCGGTGCCTTCCTTTCCCTCTGGGACTTTTGTCACAGGCACAGGTTTTACTATGAGTCAGTAGAATGAGGGTTGTGTTATGTGACCTAAAGAGAGCGGTTTCTTGTCTGCTGCCACCATCTGCAAACAGTGTTCAGGGCCTCGTGCGATACCTGCAGGCTCACACCTGACCAAACGGGGTAATGAGTTGTTTCCACCCACTCTAGATAATATGGGGTTGACGGCAAGTGTTCACTAAGTTAATTAGACTAGCAGCCATACTCATTGCTTTTCTCAGAGAGCTTTTAAAGGTCCCAGTGGGATGGTTTAGAAACTTTTTAAATTTCACTCTTTGCGTGGTCTGTTTGGAAGCTGGTGTGTGCAGTCCATATGGCATTCTGCACTAAATGCAGCATCCAATAAGCTAGACTTTCTGCTTTCCTTCAAGTTAAACATCTTATGATAAAATACTAATTAAGATACTAATGGGATTAACAGTAATTTAAAATATTTTGGGTTTTGATCCTGTTTGAGGTTTTGCAATGTCTTCTGTCTCAAGAGGCTTGGATGGCAGTCTGTAACGTGAATTATGAAGTAATGGGTAGAGGCTGACCCATTTAAAGTGCTTGCAGAGAATAAATATTTGCCAAAAGTTCTTTACTTCAGGTCCTAACCAGAGAGAGGGGCTCTGCAAACCTGTCTGGTAATCTGCTGTCAAATCTGCTTCCCCCCCTCCCTCCTTGTTTTGTTTTGGTTTTTTTTTTCTCGTCCTCTGGATTAGCTGTTTCTTCATACTTTGTTGTTTGTTTTGGCGAGCAGGTTGCCTTGTACACCAGGGAGTTAAAAGTAGTTGTAGCTGAAGGGCTGTATTTGGTGTTGAGACTGTTATATGACACATTTCATTGCTGTAAAACACCTGGCTACTAGTATCGTGCCGTTTGCATCAAAGGGCGCTTAGATACTAAAAGAACCACAGCCTACTTGGCCCGTGGACTGTATTTTCTGCTTGTTTGGCACATCTGAAGAACTTTGGACAAATGAATACATATGAGGTAAGAGGACTGGGGAACGTGTGCTGCAGAAAAGGTTGTTTAGACTCTGAAAAAGATACTTCCATATTAATATTTTGTTATGGGTCTGTGCAGATACTGAGGCAGAACGGTGGCCCTAGGGCAGTAGGCACCTTCTAAAAGCATATATTAAGAAGCCTTCTAAGGTGGGCTTCTCATTTTAGAAATTGGTTGAAATTGCAAAATTGGTGAGATGACTCTGGAAGCATATACATTGTGCCTAAAGTCCCATATGCTGATGTGTCACGGTCAGCACTCTCAGCTTGAACGTGCTAGACTGAGTTTCAGGTTTTAGTGAGTAGCAGCCCAAGAGCAGACTTTATATCTGTGGTGTTTCCATATTCTGTCAAACAGCACCAATTCTCTTTGTAGTTAGAGGTGAGCAGGTATTAGTTTAACACTGCTCTCCGGAACTGAGGTGTAACGGAGGGTTGGTTTTTTACCTTGGTAGAAGTAAACTCTCCTCATGCTGTCAGCACTAGTAGCCAGCTGTTTCAGAGTAACGAAATATGCCATAAAATGTGTCATTTCATCTCTTGTAAATTACATGATCGAGACAAGAAATCTATTCCTTATCAAGTCATAGCTTTGTTGTAGAACAGTCAATGACAGATTGGCAGAGGAGCGGGAACACAGATCAGGTCGGTGCCCTGTGCTTCGCTCCCAATGCCTACGCAATATTTTCTACTTTGTCATTCATATCAGTTAAACAAGCAGTGCCATTGGTTATGTATACTTAAGAATTTTGATGTCTGCTTATTGAGGCAAGGGAACAGAAATGCATCTAGACTAGTTTCCAGTGAGGCACTGGCCACATGAAAATATGGCAGTGGATAAATTCCCTGAGTTGTAGTCTCCAATGAGGTCATACAACTGTCCCAAAAGAGTTAACTGCTCACCCATGAGGACTTCCTTAGTTAAGAAGCCAAACAGAAGTCGTGTAGGTGTGAGGGTGGAGGTATTTGGTTTGCTTGGCTTAAATGTATGGACATGCACTGTAAGAAGAGAAAATCAGCATATCGTGCAAGCCATGATGATACCAGGTTAGTATCCAGCAAACAGTGAAGTGGAAAGATGCACTGCGGAGCTGCACGGTGAGTCAGAAAGCACATCCTCTGCTTCTGCCCTTGCAGAATGGGGCTTGGTAAAACAATGCCAAGAATTGCAAGCTCAGTTGGCACGTGTGCGCTCTTTTGTCCCCTCCTTATTAAACTGATAGACCGTGTATCTCCCTCCACTGTGGAGCCCGTCATTGCAATCAATATGTTTCAGTATAGCAGAATTGAACAGGTGTAGTGGGGTTTATTTCTTCTGTGAAATTGCAGCAGTGCTGACTCGGATATTTTCGGTGAGCTGTAAAGCAAGTGCTTTTGACTAAAATATCCTTTTGTCTTGGATTGTCCCCTGCAGTTTATTATTGTGTCTGGAAGATGCCTTCCCCTGTGAGTTGTGGACTTTCAGCTTAATGTCAGTACTCATTAAAGTGTAGGAGCAGAAAAAAATTAACAGGCTGGAATTAAACCACAGTAGAAGGAAGAACTGAGTGCACCATTCCAGGGGGTTCGCTTGCTTTTAATTGATGCACACAGCTTAGGTATGGCGGGTATGCATACTTTATGGCAAAGCCTCATGGACATGTGTTAAAATAATCTAAACTCTCTCACCTCCTGCCAGGTGGGGCTGTACATACGGAGTAACTCAATCTAATTGTTGTAGGCACTGAACAGATGGGGTTTTATTGTCTTGAGCGCTGGCAGTGCGTAAGAGAGCAATGCCAGCAGGATCCTTGCCCCAAACAGCAGCTTGCTGAGACACGGCTTGCTGCAGGAAGGTTGGCTTGTGGCTGGGAGTTTTGCACCGGTCTCCAGCAACCACGATTGTGATGGCATGAACGGGGCAAGAGGATAGGTGGTTTGTGTTCATTTTGGTCTCTATATTATGTGTAATTTACTTGCTGCCTTGTGCTTGAGCAGTTTCCAACATATCACATAGTAAACCACTCTGAGCTCTTTTCACCTTGTTGGTTTAAAACACTTAGTGGAGGTGATTGTTCTTATTCCCATTTTATAAAGGGAGAAGCTAACGCATGTGAGAGGGAACTGTTGTAGCAAATTGGAGAGAAACTGGGCACTTATTGATTCCTGTTCCTGAACAATAACCCTTTTACTACTAAAAACAGCTTTATGAAGTGGAATGTGATAAAAGACAACTATGCCGTTTCCTGCTTCTGCCTGTTTCTAGCCTTCGTCATGGTACTACAAACTCCGTGCGTGCTGGAGTATTTGTCCATCTCGGATACCATCAGTTTTTATTGCAGAGGGAAAGTGAACTAGCTGCCTTTGCCATGCATTCGGCTTTACTCGACAAAGACGGAGATGCACTCGCTGCTGCCCAGTGCGCTGCGCTGGTGTGGGCACTCAGTTGAGGAGGTGAATGTGTGTAGTGGGTATAAAATCACCCTTGATTTCCTGCGAAGGGGTAAATACCAGCCAGGTGTTACTGCTTCTCTGTTCCACTGTAACAGCATGCAGGAAGAAGTGAGCTTGCAGTGCTGCTTTTATCTTACAAGAAATGTTTGAGTATACAAAGAGTATTTATGCATACTGGACCTGAAAGTAGGTGCAAAGACCAGGCTCATGCAGTGAATGATGGCTCAGCATTCCCATCTCTATAATAAGCCCTGCAACCTTTCTGTTCCTCCCTTAGCCTACTTTCAGCACCTCCAGAGTGCTTAATTTCACTGCTCAGGACAAGAGGACAGTGTTGTCTTAAGGGACTCTGGAAATGTAGCTGCTGTCAAGCAGGAGTGGGTATTAGGCAGCTCATCTGCAATAGCTTGATGGGGAGAGTTTGGAGGTCAGAGAAAACGTGCTGAAGAAGTGCTGCCTGCCTGAGCATAGTGGTTTTGCTCTCCCTTCACCTTGGACCCAGAGCAGGTTAAGGCGGCCAGGGTGGTGTTCCTTGCCACAGTAGGTGCACGTGGGCTGGAAGATGCTAGGAATTAAGGGAGCGGTAGCTTAGCGTTGCTGGTCCGTCCCACTTCTCACATGTGATGTTACAACTAGTGGCAAATTAAATTGAGGAATCAATTAAATAATTTCTTTCCATGCATGCCATATCAGTTTTCACAGAAGCCCTTTCCTGTCAGCAGACTCTGCATCTTCAGAGGTTCTTTTACTCTGAGTTGCTCTGAAGGGCAGCACTGGTTGTTCCAGTTTATCAAGGAGTAACTCTAGGCAGTTTTTAAAGACCTTATAGAAAAAAAATTTAAAATGTTACTTACTGGCTGGAGAGCTACTGCAGCCACTGCAGAAGCAAGCCCTGTTGCAGTGAAGACAGTGAGGGGGCAAATGCAACTCACCTGGAGGTACACCTTCTCTCACCATAGCTCAAGGTGAGAGCTCCAGAGGGATGTCCCCATTCTGGGGTGAAAAAAAACTAATAGAGCCCACATGGAGATTCCCCTGCTTCTCACCTTTCAGCCCTGTGTTTTTGAGGGAGAAAGGGCTAGGAACAGTTGTTTTGGGATTGGCCAATTGTTGCATCCTCAAGAACAACCAAAGTAGAAACTTTTCACTGGTCAGAGCTTTCCAGTTTGCAGAGGACAGACTGCCCTGGGATCAGTTGCCGTTGCTCTGATCATCTCTGTCCTGCAGTCTTTTCACCTCTGGTTTTCTTGATCCTATCTGCCCTTCTGTCTCCTTTCTCCCATCTCGGTACTTCTTCCTTCAGTATTCTTTTTCTATGCTTTTTCTCTCCTTGGTTTATCTCTAACTGAAGTCTTTCACGACACTCGGTAAATAAAAGCACTGTTGTATTTTCTGTTGCCACCGCACTTTTCTGAGTTTCCCTCTTACATTTGAGATCGTTAGCTCTCTGGGACAGAGGCTTCCCACCACTCTGTATTTGTACAACACCTGTTACAGTGGGACCCACTTTTACTGTCTAATAACATGATTAATACAGCTGATACAAATAAATGATTTGTTGGCGCTTTGGTCTCTAAATCAGGGTAGAACACTATTTTTCCTGCAATCATCCCCTTCTTCCCAAATAAATAAAAAAATGCAAGAACTATTCAATAAATGCATAAATATATAAATGCAAGTGTCCTAGGTTGTTCATCCTGAGGAAAATACAGGTTCATTCACATGTCTTGCCATAGCTTCTGGCATCATGGTGTTTAGGTCGCTTGCTCTCTGAAGAGTTGCGTGAAGTGATGAGAAGTGTGTGAGTTTTTTCTGAGAGCACTGGCACAGCTAGTGTGTAAATGATTCTTGCAGGGACATCGAGGAATAAAAAAAATGCAGAGATGACTTATGGGCTGCCTTAGAGCACTAAGCATTAACTTCAAGACAAGCCACTGGGAGCCAGTTTTTTCATTCCTGAACCATTGTTTCAACCTTGTGCCTGTTTAGCATCCTTCCCTTGTCCAGTTCCCTTGTGACGAGTGTCCTCTTGCCAGTTCGCTGCTGAACTGTGCAACTGTCAGAGGAGGCAACGTTGCTAAAGTGACATCTCTCCAGACATCTCTCCGTCCCTAGAGAAGTGTGTCCCAAAAAAGCTCTGAAATTTGTATGACAAATGGCAGCCGCCCCACTGAGGGACTTTGCGGTGTGGAAATATTTAAGTGTACGCACTGTCAAAGGCTGGTTGGGGAACTGCAGTGTTTTGTCCTTTGGTTGACACTTCACTATTTCCTTGCTTTACAAATGTGTTGAAGATGCTAGTGCTTCATGAATACCAAACACAAGGGTTTTATTTTCTTTTTTTTTTTTTTTTTTCATCGATATGAAGATCTCAGTAGAGCACATCACAAATCTTTTCCAAGTGCCTCAACTGCTCCCTTCCCCCTCCCCAAAGGTACTGGCTGATATCCCAATAATCAAGGCAATCACAGTGTAAAAATAAAACCTTGCCAAGGCTCAGCTGTTACATGCTGGTGTGAGAACTAATGATGGCAAAGCCGCTGTTCTATTGTCCATAAGGGGGAGACTGTGCTTAAAAGCTCTGGTCCCCTGTTGTCTCCAGGAACAAATGCCTGTGGCGTGGCAGCTTTGCAAAGTGAAATTCCAGCTGTTACTCAGTAGCCCAGGAGGCCAGTTGCGCCTAGAAGTATGCCCCAGGGACAAGATGGGTTTTGAGAGATGGAAGAATAGCGGAGGCATATCGGAGTAGTTGATGATATTGCCCAGCAGCTCGGGCTGGGTAGCAATGGAATTTCTTGCAGCAGATGCGTGAGGAGGAGCCGTACCACATGCAGAGCCTGGTCTTGGTAGCGTATGCTGGGCAGTAAGAACCTGGCTACACGGAGCCAGGACTGAATCCAAGCTCTTCATGCTTCTCTGCCCCAGGCTGCCTGCAGGTCCAGGAAAACAGCTCTGCAGAAAATCGGGTTGGGAAGGAATTCTTCAGAGCGAGAGAGCTCACTTAAAACAAATTAAACAGCTGAACTTCTTCCTCTAGTCACTGAGGAGTTGTCCATTTGCCTTTAGGGAAATGAGGAAGGAGACTTGAATTCTCTCTCTTCCTTAACGTCTGTTGATTCTTACTGCAGTGGCAGCTGGTTGCTGGGTTTGCTTTCCCTGGGCGAACCCCAGCTGTGATTGCAGGTGCCGCTCCACTAGCTCAGATCAGAGCAGGGACTTGTGAGCAGGCGGCCCATGTTGAAGTGCTTCACAGCAGTGGATACAAATGAATGCTAAATCTGTTCCCTGGTAAATGTTGGAACCATGTGAGTGCACTGAACCCCTCCGAGCTGCCAAACCTTCTGTCAAGCCAGAAGTTAAGTTGTTGTAAGTCTGTGTTCCCTTTTCTTGTAGTGCGTCCTGTAGGAGTGTAAATATGACTCCAGCCAGGCATGAAACACGCAACTCGAAAGCCACAGTGTTCGAGAGGCTGGGTAATGGAGAGTGTGATTGTGACTCACAGGACCTGCTTCTCTGGTCGGATTGAAATGGGAAGAATATGGCCATATCTCTGCCTGCCTGCTTGCCCCGCTCCGGAGGGAGGAGGGGTTCGGGCAGCCTGGCAGGGGCCCTGCTGAACTTGCTTTACCGATGTAACTGTCAAGGTAGGCAAGACTGCAGAAACCCCCCTATGCTAAGTACGTACTGATGCTGTAGGAGCAGCCGCTGGAGTGACTGCCGCTGTGCATGGACTGCGTCTGGTGTGTTGATGAGTTGTGTGGCTGGGAATGTTGCAGTGAACCTGCAGATTCTGTTTCGGGGTTGGATTGTTTTGTTTTTGTTTTTGTTTTTTTTTCCCCTCCTGCTCCCCACTCCTTCCACGCTGTTTTTCTTTATCTTTATCTTTTCTTTATCTGTATCTGTAGTAAGGATGCTTCCAGGTGGGTTTTCTTTCTACTGGCTCTTATTGGCACCACTGACTATCACTTATTGCTGGACTTGGGCACCAGCTTTTAGCTGTGATGAGGTCTGGAGAAAGCAGCTGAAAGCCCTTCTGCAGGGAGAGGTGTGGGGAGGAGGGAACCCATTAGAGTGCAACAGAGGGAGCTGGAGTGAATTTTCATGCTGATGAATATGAGAGTGAAAGCCCTGACTGCTGCTGTGGTGTAATTTGGCTGAGCAAGTGTTCTCCAGGCACTCTCAGTGTGCATCTCTGCCGAGCACTGACATGGGCTGTTCCCATCATAAGTGTTTACTTCAGCAATGGGTCTCATGCGTAACATCCCAACTAGACCAGTTACAAACTCTAGCCCAGGGAGACTTTACTGTTTTGCCAACTGTCTTCTCAGCTGCACCTGACAAGCAGAGGAAATATTTCAGCTGCAGTTTGTTTGGTTTTTTTTCCCCCCAGTTATTATTTTACTTTCAATTTCAGATCTCTCATACCTGCCTCTGGATCCACCTAGAAGGGGAGGGGAGTATCTTGGTGCAGGCAGCAAGAGCAATGGGGCAGAGAAGTAGGAGTGATCAGTGTTTCTGCTGCTGTGTTCGGGACACTGTCATAAATTATCTCTAACGATCTAAATTGGGGCTGAAGGCTAAAGTCATTATGGGAAGAAGTCAAAGTAGTGGCTGCAGTGACGAATGACTACAAGTAAGAGCCAACTACAACATCTGAAACATAGTGGAGATCCAAAGCAATAAACCATCAGCTTCAACACTGGGGCAACAAAGTTCCGTAGAGCAAAATCTCAGGCGATACCGATTTTGGAAGGGAGAAGCAGTTCCTGAGCAGGATGGAGCAGCAATGGCCAGGTTTGCTGTATCTCTGCAGGAACACTGAGCAATTTGCAGCCTATTCTCAGCAAGGCGGCAATTCCCTCTGCTGGAGTGGCGAGCGCAGTCCGGTATCTGCTGGGGCAAATGCCCCATGCATAGGGCAGTGCCTGTGCTTGCAATTTCCAGTGAGCCTGTGACTGAATCTGCATTGGCCTCTCAGCAGGGAGCGTGCCTTTGGCAGGGCAAACGATACAGTGTGGTGAGGGAGGAACTACTTCTTGCAGGGCTGTTGCTCCATGTGCACTGACTCAGTCTGGCGGGGAATTTCTGCTGCATCCCTAAGCTGTTCCTGAGACCTCTGAAAATTTCCCTCCTTTGTTTCAGAGCCATCATCAATCACTTCAACCCGAAGATAGAGTCTTACGCTGCGGTGAATCACATATCACAGCTCTCCGAGGATCAGGTAAGCCAGGCGTGCGATGATCTTTTTTCATGCTGACCTCTGGAATATAGGTGTTTAGGAGTACCATGTGCCCACTGGGACTGATGAAGTTACAGCAACATGAGAAGTGAAGGTGGGACTCCTGGCGTTCCTTGTTCAGGTGTGGGCAGCAGGAAGAGAAACAAGGCTTGATTTGGCCAACTTTACCATCATATGCAGACATCTTGGTCCAGCAGATGCAGAATCACGGAATCACAGAGTTTCAGAGTTGGAAGGGACCTCTAGAGATCATCTAGTCCAACTCCCCTGCCACAGCAGGATTGCCCAGAGCACATTACTCAGGACTGCATCCAGGCGGGTCTTGAAAATCTCCAGAGAAGGGGACTCCACAACCTCCCTGGGCAGCCTGTGCCAGTGCTCTGTCACCCTCACTGTAAAGAAGTTTTTCCGTGTATTTGAATGGAACTTCCTATGTTCTAACTTGTGCCCATTTCTAACTTGTGCCCATAATGGCAGAAGGATGGGTACGAATGATGAAAATACGCAGCATTGTCAGCAAGTGTGGTTGGAGCTGTGAGGATGCTGGCGTTTAGAAAGGGGCAGGATGTTTTTGGCAGCACATGTAGTTATTGGAGAACTGTTGGGTGTAGCTTGATTTTCTGTGATTTCAGGGAATTAGAACTCAGGCAACAGTTGGTAGAAATTTTCTAGGGTAATTGGATTCTGTTGTTTTAGATTTTGAAAGAGGGTGATAGGATTAGGTTTCCCTTTCTTAATTTGGCCTGGTTTGCTCTCTTCGTGTCCTGCTTGTATTGCATAAATGTGTAAATGTGTCTTTCTGAAAATAGGCTACTGTGTGTGGTCTCAGGAAGGGAAGAGATGGCCTATTTCCCAAAATAAAATATTGGGATTATATGTTAATCACTCTTGGAGAGGTAAATGACTCTGCAGGAGCCTGTGGTGGACAAAATAGAGAGCTGCCACGTGAGCTGGGATGATCATCCCAGACACAGCTGTGTCAACACCTCTGGACCTTCCGGAGAAGAAACTGCGTACGCAGTCTAGGACAGACCTCACTTGAGTCACCTTGGATTGCTCCTTCCACTGGATGGGATCCCATGCTCCTGCCTCTTAAAAAGGTCCTGACTGTATCTTGCTCTGCAATTCATTTCTCTTTCTGTGGATGGTATTTTTACTCATTCCTTGATGATACCCTTCCATACTTCCCACTAAGCTTTTCATTTATTATCCTACTTGATCTGTAATATGTAGCACCCTAAAATCTCAGGTTGAATGGTGTATTGGTGCAGTGGGGAAAAGAATGCGGACCCTACTGATTTTTATTCTCGATATAGCTGGATAGAAGAACCTGGGTTTAAGTTACTCAATTTTTCTGTATTGTTCTGCCTCTGAGAGTCACTGTACTCACAGCTATGTTTTGTGATGGTTCATCTTATCAGTCCTCATTCATTGATGATACACTGATTGCATCAACCTAGGCCCCTAAAAAAAGCCTTTGATAGCCCAATTTGAAACTGAGGGCTTGGATAGAGAGGAATTTTGCATAGTGTTTAGGTTAGTCTGAGAAAGGAAATGAGCTTTTCACTGTCAGCTCTGTGTAGTATTCATCCCCCAGCAGTTCAGGGAGGTCAGGTTAAATCCTTTCTTCCTTGTGTGTTATTCTTTAAACAAAATCTCTAGCAGCAGGCAGATAATGAAATCAGTGCTGATGCATTGAGCATTTTGAGGAAGATGACTAGGAAGTTGAAAGACAGATTTCTCTTTTTTTCTTTTCTCCCTTCATGCTTCCTCTCAACGTAGGTGGAACATCAAACAAAGCAAGGCAACAATAGGTCCCGGTGAACTGCAGAGAAATAATGAAGATGTCACTGTGGTGAGGAACTGTGTGGTCTCAGTGAGGGTGTTTAGTCAGTGCCCTGCAATTTACTGCACAAGGAGGAGAGGGATGGAGACTTCTTGCCTCCACTTTCAATTAGCCAGTGAGCTCAGGTCTGTGTGTTGGACTGTGGTTTCCCCTCCATCAGTAGCTGTTCCACGTAGTAAGTACATGAGAGGCAATGGGAGATGGCTGAGATCAAGGCCAGGGTCTGGCTTTTGTGGGGTAACGGAATTTTTTGTTTTCATTCTGTGTTAGCTCTTCAGCATGGTGAGGTGGGGAGGTGTCGAACTTGCCTTTCGGCTGGTGCAGTCTCTATTTTTTTTCCCTTCCAGCTGCACCTTCTGTTTTCACATGTGTGTTCACTTAATTCCCCTTCTCTCTTCTCTCCATAAATATTTTCTACACAAAATCCACCTTCCTCTCTAGCCCTGTTTTTTTTAAGTATACCACATTGAAGTATTTAATGCTGACATTTAACTTGTGTATCCACATGCAGATACTACATTTTGGACTGGTCATTCTCTCCTTTGAGTTATTTCAATAGTTTCAGGAGACTGGTATTTCTTTTCTGGGAACATTTATTTTTACAGTTGTGAGGATCAAACTTTTCTTTTAATGAAGCTTTCCTTCCCAGATACTAGCCTTTGGCCAGATTCTCATACTCCTCTGTGGTGTCTCAGAATCTCCTATTAATCAAGCAGGCATGGCTTTGACATAGCTCTATCTGAAGGGGGATTTCCAGCTGCTCTGAGTTGCTTCCAATTCACTGGAACCTGCTCAGCTTGCAGACTCTTACTGGAGCCTGTGTCAAACTTGCTGTGCTGCTCCCTGACTGTTCTGGCACCCTGTTCATGTGTTAGATAATTTTTTTTAATTTATTATTTTATTTTAATATCCTTACAAGTAGCTAAGTAATCAGCTGAAAGATTTTGCTCTATCTTTTTATTTTCCTAATCCTATTGAAGGCTTTATTACCTTGTTAATCACTAATGTCCGTTTATTACTATTATCAGTCTGTTATTTCAGTGCTTTCTCCTTTTTTATTTATAAGCATTAATGTTAACATTATTGCATGCCAATGGAATTTGTAGGCCTTTGAAAACGATGGATGTGGGATTGTTTTAAGGATAGACTGTTAATACCACTGTATATCTTCAGCCCTAAAGATCTCCAGGAACCATAGTTTGAATATACAAATCTGTGCTGTAGGCAGATATGTTCGCACGACTTCATGGTACAGCTTTACTGACTGTTGTGGGGTTTATCCAGCGTTTGGAGCAGACGTACTGGGAAGAGACCTTTTACTTTCCATAGGCTCTTGAGCAAAGAGTGGGAGATTCCCTAGGCTGAGCAAATGCCAGGGATTTGATGATGAGCCACCTCAGTCTATCAACACCATGTGATCCTTGCCAGTGCCATTCTGCAAAGAGTCTACTTGCCAAAGCAAAGTCATAATCCTTCCTAGTCGTTAGCTATTTTGACCTTGCTAATGTCTTAGCCAGTTATTGGCGTCTTCCTTCACCTGCTAATTTGTTAAACCTGACTTCAGTGTTAACTTGTGTTTTTTATGGTAGTCTCCCTCTCAGCACGTTTGGCTCCTGCCTGCATCTCCTTTAAGGAACTGAAAGATGCTGCACAGCCAAAAAGACAGGATTGGCCATTAACTGCCCATGTAGCTTTAGCTCTTCCATGCAAGTGATTATTCTGGTGTCTTCAAAGATGTTTGGGTCCCTTCTCAAGTCAAAGGGCAAAATAGGCTTCTGTGAAATGAATTCATAGGCTTATCTATACTCTCCAGATGACTGGACTGCCTTGTACTTAATACATTGGAGGCAGTAGACTTCCTCTGTGCCATATCTGATCTGAGAAGCTCCCAGCGTGTTTTCCAGCAGAAGCAGTCGCAGAAAATGTGGTCAAGGCAGTGAGGAAACAGCAACACAAGAGCAGCGCCAGGAGGGCCAATGCAGACAAACATAAAAGACTTGACAACACAACGCGTGAGTGATCTGGATGAGGTCTCACATCTGCCTTTTCTGGATGTGAAAGACAAGCTGGGTATAAGAAGGCAGCACTCTGCCTGATGGTGATGTAGCACGATTATTCTGGAGAGGCTAAAGTGACAGGAATGCAGAACTTCTTTTGGTGAACTCTCCTCAGAGCAGGAATGTCTTGTGGTAACTTGCAAGCCAGGCGAGTCTTGTGCCAGTTTCCTGGAGATGTAGGTAGCAAAATTGCTCACTAAGGTCTCGTTTTCTCTTTGGCACTCGTTCTCTCTGTGATTTCTGCTCTAAGGGTCTTAAAATTGAGATGGCAGACATGTAGGACTGATGGTGCCTGCTAGTCAGGCACATCTATGTGCTTTTTCTAATAGAAGCCCCTCTTTCTTCCCAGCCACAGCAGGGGTACTAGGCACCTCCGGTTTGGAGGTGGCGTAGGGCTCAGTGTGAAAGCCTGTTGTGAACACCTGTACTGTGTGTGTTAGTCTGGTAACTGCAGATGGAAAGTGCTGGGAGCCAGAACAGATTGTGATGGAAAAACGGGACAACAGTATCGCTTTTGAAATTGTGACAAATGAGTGTAATACTTGGGTTGTTCCACACTGTAATACCTTTATAACTCCGGTAGCTGCAATCCAGTTTGGTCAGGCAATCTCGCAAAGCCATTTATTTCCCTTTCCTTGAGGTCACACTCCAAATGTTGAATGCTTTCCCCTGTGTACCCCCCCATCCACATGGACTTTTGTTACCTGGTGAGGCTTCGAGGGACTAACCCAAAGCACAGCTGAGGGAGGCTCCACAGGTGACTTGCACAGAAAGTCACAAAGGGATGGGGTTGGGTTTAGATGCCCTAAAGTATTCTAACTCTGAGCCATTCATGTCCTGGTTTATTCAACTTGTTCTGATTTCCATAACAAGCAGCAAAACCACTAGCAGATACAAAACGATTTGTTCTTTTTTAGCACTACTGGCAGTGGCGTTAAGAGTTAAAAGCCTGTTGGCACATGTGCATTAGATATTTTTAAAATGCCAAGTACCATCAGAGCTAGGTGCCACTGCAATAAAGCCCCCTAATCTCTTACATTAATATAACGTGTTGTGAGGGCTCCGGAAATGCTTTAGAATGGTTTTGGCATAAGGCTACTTCATTTCTGAAAAGCAGTCAGCTTTGGGGTAGAAAGTATCAAGCTTGCTAGTGCTGTGGTGCACACAGTAGTAGGAATGTGAAATTCCAGCTAAGGGGTCACCAAGGCAAAGCCCTAATTTAAAGTCATCACATTTTGCAAATGAGGCAGGGATGTTGGGTTTCATGGTCTCATTACAGACACCTATTCATGATTAATGGCTTGAAACGGATTTTATTGTTTAAATAGAAAGAGCTGAGCTGCACCAGGTGAAATTGGAATCCCAGGTTTAAAAGAGTCTATATTAAAAGTCTTTTGGAGTTGGCAAATTGCTGGTTTGCCCACCTTGTTCTCTGGTTTAGCTATCTCTCTCTCTTCCCCCCCACCCACCCCCTGGTTTACCAGAGAAATATCCCTGCAATTTGCTAATGCCTCAGACTGCTTTATGCAGTGTGCCAGACTGAGTGGGTCTGATGAGGCTTCAAGGACTGATCAGCTTTGCTGCAAGGAGATTTGAAGCTGGAGGTGAGCTTTGGAGCAGTGACTTTGTGCTGTGTAGTGTCTTTTATTAACACGCAGAATGCAGTAAATTGTGCGTCATTGGAGGGGGGAGGCAACGTGTGGTAGACTGTTAGAGGGACAAAAGAAGGACTTTATTTTTTAAAACACCTGATGCTAGAGAGGTGTAACCGTATTCCTAATTCAGTCCCAGACATCCTAACAAGAAATGGGAGAAACCCTTCAATTCCCTTCTTTCAAGCTCGACACGAAGATGCCCCGGCATCCTGCTAGTTACCGCTAGTGGCAGTTGGCTGCTCCGCATCTCTCGGAGGCAGTGTGACTCTGGATCACCTTGACTGCTCCCAGAGCAGAGGACTCTTTCCACCGCCCTCTGTGCATTGCAGATGCTAAGGCACCACTTCTGTGAGCTGCCCTCTCAGGCAGATTAGGGGCTGCCTCAAAGTACAAAGTGGTAACAAAATAAGTCCGTTAAACTTCAAAGCAAGGCTTGCCTTCAATTCTCACTGCTGTTTTCATATCCTTGCCTGGCTGTTGCTGTCACCACAGGGGCTGATAAGGGCCTGAAGACTGCTGTAGTGTAGACCACTGAATGCAGGGGACTTGGTTTGGAAGAGCTGCCTTCCGGAGCTGCTACTCGCTGCCAGCTGCAACCAGGAGACTTCACCTGGAGCTAGATAAGTTTCTGTGCCGGGTCTACAGAGGCAACACTCAGGGATGTGAGTTACGAGCCCAGCCTGATCCACGACTGGGAGTGGGCTGAGCAAGAACCGTAGGTTTAACTTTGTAATAAGCGCCCAGTCTGTACTGTGGAGACAAGCTGATGTTGCTTTAGTTCAAGTGCTTGTCCTCAGCCCCGGTGCGTGTGTTTCACAAAACGCATCCCAGATTTGTTTTATGCGTGGTACTTCACTAAACCTGGAAAAGGGGCTGTGGGTAGCCAGAGGATGGGGCTGCAGGCTGGGATCTGAACTCCTTCCTATCTGCCACTGTGCTGCCATGAGCAAACCTTGAGCCCTGCGTCCTCTGGAGTGAGAGGGCGGCTGGTGCGGAGCCCTCGGGGAGTCAGGCAGCGTTTGAAGTGCTGTGTGATCTGCTGGGGAAGGCAAAGCAATGTTATGGATTGCTGTCACCGCTCAGCGCCTGTGTAGGGCAGGGAAAGCTCCACAGAGGATTGCAACAGAATGATCAAAACAGTCTGCATTTATAAAGATTAAATTACAACTTTGCACATCTACGATTAAAGGAGGAGCTGTCAACGGCTGGCTTGTGTGAATGCACAATTCAATTTGCATTTTGTAAAACTTCAGATTGAGAAGGGTTTTTAATCCCTTGTGAAACAGGAACAATAGACACTGGCTGTTGCCAGGTGCATAATGCATATAGATACCGTGCAAACTTCTTTCAGCATCCTCAGTAAAGCTGGATTTATAGCACTATACTTTGTTGCTCTAGTCCCGAGCTCCACCCTAAGCCTCCTTACACTCAGTCATCTCTCTGCTTGGGAGTCCTAAAAGCAGACAGGCTATAGCCTGCAGTGCCAGTTACAGATGGCGATGTGGCTGTGAGTAACCTGTTCCTGGAGTCAAATTCTCCTCACAAAAGGGGACAGGCTTTGCAGTGACTGCCAGCCATGTTCGTTCTGGGGCTCCTTTAGGATAAAACTCCTGCTGTCAGAGACTGCTACTCTTGCTTCTCTCTGGTAGTATCCTGCTGTAACAAATGATGTTTTTCTGCCTTCCTCCTTTGGATCCTTTAGCTGGAGCTGCAGCTGTTTCCCAAAAGTGACAAATTGGGTCATTGCTCTGATTTCAAAGTGGGAAGCAAATTGAGCTTTGCAGTCTCCACGCCTCCCAGAGCAGGAGAGTAAATGCTGCTGAGCCAAAGGGTGCTGCACCTGAACAGAGCTCCACTCAGCTGGAAGATTTGGGGTTTTGGCTTTCTAACACTTGGCATTTGGATGTTAAGACAGTAAGTTCAAATTTCTTGTCCGCAGTAGGGACCTCAAAGGCGAACCTTTCAATAGAGGAGAAGGCGGCATCTCTGATGTGTGTCACTCTTCCTATATTCATGGGAGATCTGAGGCAGGCAGTGGGATTTTGCAGGGAGCTAAGATGTGTCATTCAAAGACAGCAAGCGGGGGGGTGGGGAGGGATGTCCGGAGAGATGGAACTGGGAAAGGTGGTTCTGCGTCAGCCAAGTGCCAGAGGCTATAAATCAATTCCGCTGCCTTAGTCAGAGGGTTCTTGGATTCCCCCATGGCTCAGTTAAGGCACAAATAAGCTCCTGGGGAGCGAAGTACTGCTAGCAGCACATGCTGTTTCAGCAGCAGCATCTGCCTCATAGCTGGCATGAGTGTAGGTCTGTGGAAGGATTTTAATTCATAGCCCTCTGTTTGCTTTCACCTGTTTGTAGGAGTTCCTCTTTCACTTTTTCCAAACCATGGATTCATGTTCTCCATCAATAACTGCTTGACAGCAAGAATTGCTAATAGGGAAAGTATATTCCAGCCTCCCAGACAAGGAGCTGATGAATTGGCTTGGACCATTGTCTGAAAGCACCTAGGATTTCTGAAATAAGCTGGTGCGACCCAGTAACCATCACTTGCATCAATGTTAACTGATGTGTCACAGCTGCATCAACATTAGTTTAAACTAGGAAGGTTTTCTCTTCCGTGAAAACACAGGTTAGTTAAGATGACCTCTGTCAGTAAGAGAGTAAGTATGGAAAATTTGCTGATATATCCTTAACGTTTGGAGAGCGGGGTAGTTTCTTGCAGACTGACACCTAATAACATAGTTTGCAGTAGCCCCTGCCATATGCATTAGCCTCCTAGTTGGAAACCTTGCCACTGTCTTACTATGTGCAGAACCCCACTAATGAAATACTGCGCTTAAGGCTTATTTGTGCACAAACCCCATCTTGGTTTCCCAAGTGTATTTTCCTCAGCAGATGTAATTCAGCAGGCTGCATTTGGTTTTGAGTTGGATGTAAAAACACACACAGAATGCTGTTGAAATCTTACTCTTGGACTTCCTGACTTCTCAGAAAACGCTGGGTTAGGGCCATGGGTAGAAACTGTAGAGGTGGAGAAGTTCTTGTGAGTTCTTCTCCTCCCTCTTGCGATGGCATGAGCGAGCTCTTATCCCACTAATGACCGATTGCATCTCTGAGACAATGACATCTGCTTGCAGTGAAATGTGACGACAGAGAAGGACATTGCATCTTCCTGGCGACAAGACTCAGTGTCTGGGAGTAGGTCAGTGAGCTGGCATGGCGTGGCTAGGTCACTGTCCTTGGGATGCTTTGACTTTGGGAAGGTCTGTTCAATCTTTTGCAGACCAAAGCGAGCTGCCCTGGAGCCCCATGAGCATGTTTAATACAGTGGAAAGGCAGAAATAATAGTATCGTGGTGATACAGTGAGAATTTGTTTCTCTGGGCACTGCTGTCAACTCCCCTCTGGTTACATTTCTTCAGCAGCATCTGTGAATCGGACCATTGCTGCTCTTGCAAGTTACACACCAATCTTTTCACTTAGGCATTGTGTTGTCCTTTGCAGCCTTCTCCAATTTCTGTGAAAATTAATGTTCCAAACCCAGGACGAATCAATCCATATGTGAATATGGAGGTCACACACAGCCTACCCTCAGATTTCTCTCATTCTGCCAGCAGTTCTCCTTTCAAGTGTTTAAAGGGAGAGTGCGCTGCGCTGGCTAGTGCCTGAGTCTCCCTTTCCAGTCCTCTTCTGCACTAGAAATACACATACTCCTCCCCAAACCTAGATACTAGCCTTTGCTTAGCTGTGTCATATTGATGGTTTGCTGAAGTTAGGCATCTGTCCAACTGGCATGAAATGTTAGCTGTTACTGTCACCCTAAGGCCTATCCATGAATTAGTGATTTTAAGTACCCGGATGTAACACACAACATGGATCTAGATGGAGCTTCACATGATGGTATCTGCAGTGCTTTTTTGTCCCTTTCATTTCTTTAAAATGCATCTGTGAGCTACAGCATAGACTTCTTAAGGCTGCGTTTTGTTTGCAAGAAGTGTTCTTTTTGTTGAACATCTTGAAACACTAGGACAGGAGCAATCTTCCAGCTGATGGAAACAGCAATGTGGATTTGCGAGGGAGCCAAGGTAGTCATGCTGGAACTTAGATTTTATTTTTTGCATCTGGGCTGCTTTGCTGGGAATTTTCTACCTTGTCGTTAACGCTCCTGAAAACCAACGACTTGATGGAAGTATCTCACTACAGACTCTTGGTTGTCATCTCGGCTATAAAGATGTGCTTTTCTATTTTAAGTGATGGACTTACTTAATTACAGTACCACCTACAAGTCGCTTTGTAGGCATAGAAAGGAAACTTAGGTCTGTTGCTGGGCTAAACTCCCCTTCTCAGAAGAATAAAAAGAAAGCTGCCTCATCCAGTCTTCTTCGCAGACACCTGAGCGTGACACACTTTTTGCAGGGGAGAATATTAACATGATCTGAACTTGATTTCTCCAGCTGATGACAGTTTCCCACATAATCCAGTTCTTGCTGAACTTTCCACCCTCAATAGTGCCCAGAGGGATAATATTCCAGAACTGCTCGAGTCCTAAAGTGTGTCTGTCATTATTTAGTATGTTGGCGGTTCAGAACTAGGACTTAGTGATGTTCAGGTTGGGTAGTAAATGTCGTAGTAAACATCTCGGCATAAAGAAGTCAGTCGCTGTACTGGGACCACTGACCACTCCTGTCCCAGTTGCTCGTCATGAAGTCAGTTGTTTAGTTGAACCAGAAACTTGTGGTCTTGTCTCGGCTGCATTGCTAGCTTGAGGCACAGCCTGGACCCTCCTCCTCACCCAGAAACCCTTCACTTGAGTGAAGCATATTTTGAAGACAGAGGCAACTGTTCTGTTGGGAGACCTGAATTGAAGCTGCCATGCTTTTTGTACATGAGATCATAACTCAGTGTGACCTCAGCTTACGTGTGTCAGGCAGAGCTTTTTCTGTGATGAGTTTAGAAAAGGTCAGGTTAAGATGTTTGAAGAAAAATGGCCAGTTGGTTTGATCCTGATCTTTGTTTAAAAAACAATAGATACAAACATTTCAGAAGTCAAATGTGAGGAGTGGGAGGATTTTATTTTGATAGCGTTCCCCTTTAAAAAAAAAAAAAAGGAAGAAAAATCA
The DNA here is from genome assembly GCF_965231255.1 of Vanellus vanellus. NCBI lineage: Eukaryota > Metazoa > Chordata > Aves > Charadriiformes > Charadriidae > Vanellus > Vanellus vanellus. The sequence continues at coordinate 16,265,953 of NC_138912.1, read as the reverse complement.
CCTGCCTGTACTCTCACAAAAAAAGCCTTATTTTCCAGCTCTCAGTGGGGTTGTGGTATAAAAGGTGAGTCCCGACTCTGGACTGTTAACCCCTATCTCCAGTAATCTTACATAGTTGTACCCAGGTGCTCACAGATGGCTGCAGATTCTTCTGCCCTGCCTCCCTGCCGCTTGATACTAAGTCAAGAGCAAATGTTGCAGAAATATCTACAAAATATTTAACACATGCCTCTCCTCTGTCACTTGTGCTTGGAAAAGGTGATCAGATCGTTCTGATGCGAGGTGCCCCTCCCTGGCAGAGGTTTTAGTGCCCGTTTGGATGCTGGTGAGTGGCATTTCAGATCATGGGCTTCTCTTACGCTGTATAGCTCCTACTATATGTTCCCTTCTCTGTGGGTGTCGGATTGGTGTTCTGGCACAGTATTTGACTCGAGCTTTTCTCTGCCCTTGTTTCTTCCGTGGGGGGCTGTGTGCTATCACGCTGCTGACAGCACACGCGTTTGAGAGGATTCCTTTACATGTGCCTCTTCTGGCATTTTATGATGCTGTCTCTTTCAACATGTGATAGCAGAATATAAAGTAGGTCACTTTATTTCCTTTCTGCTTTTCTCAGTTCTGCAGCTCTTGTGATCTTTGAATTCTTTCTGAATATCAGACAGTTTTGGAGGCTCGTGACTGGGAGAGTTCAGCAGGCTCCTGAAGCCTCAGTAGTCATCTGGGGATTGGGCCCTACCAGGGCACTGGGGGCATCATTCTTCGTAGCCTTCTTTGTGCCTTGGATACCCTGTTAATTAGTGCCCTTGACATGTTTTAGAGAGATGAGAAGGAATAACGATGGCAGCTTTCCTAATGCACAACCGTCGCTTGCTGCTATGATGCATCCTGTGGCTGCTGCCAGCCCTGCCCTCCTGTTCTCTCTGAGTTGATTGTAGCTGGCAGTTGTCGTCTAGAAGCAGTAAACCAAGTGAACAGCTCTACTTATTACCATTTATAAAAATGCGCCAAACAAAAGCTCTAGGCACAGTCACAAGTCAGTCCTTAAAAAGGCATATGGAAGGAATTGAGACTTTCCTGAGTCGGGCTAGTTCAGGCTATGGTAGACTTACAACAAAACCCAAAACTTTAAAGTACCTGAATTTTTCCATCTGCAGACTTGCTTTTGGGTTTTATTCATACAGTTTAAGGTGGTAGAAGCATTGGGGTTAAATTGTAGCACTGATTCACTGAAACTCCCCCCTGTGAATGATTCTCAGAGCTGTAATATCAGAGTCTCTGCAGAGTGACACAGAGATGTGGCCCCCTTCAGCTTCTGTCACTTGGTTTCTCAGCAGGATAAGCGTGGTACCAAATTATTCTGTGTTAACCCAGGGTGAGAATGGACCCCTATGGTTTATCCCACCTGAAATGTGCGTTACTTTGTGGTCAAATGCATGGAGACTCCATATTTTGTAGAGCTGCTCTGAAACGTGAGACCGAGTTGGAGATGCAGAGAGACCTGGTCCATAGCTTCCACCCAAGCTGCCTTCTAGTGGTGTTGCATTCCCAAGGGGACTGCTCAACTGATATGCCTGGTTAGTTAGGAAAAGTCAAGCAGTGAACTTGTGTGTATTAGTATAAGGTGCAGTTTCTTAAGAAATTTGCTTAGCAAGCATGAAATCCTCTTTAAATATAGTCAAAAATTCAGATGCGAGAATAATATCAAGAGAGCAATGCAGCAGCATTTTAGGAAGACCAGGGTTTAAGACTCCCATTAAAACAAAAATAGTTGTGCAAATAAAACTACCAGCTGATGCAGTACAAATTAGTGGCTTTAAAATCTGGAGGAAAAGCAGCTGAGTTATTAATCCCTTAACTGAAGCCCTTAAGTCCTTTCACTGAGTGACTTCTGCTTGTCATCTAATCCCTTTGAATCATGGAAAACACAGACCTGGAGTTGTTCTCTGCTGTGTAGTAAGACGAAATTTAACCAGTGAGCTAAATAAATAAATTGATTAATTGGCAACAATAAGGACCTGTGTATGCACTGTATCTAATTGCTTTTTTATATTGTCTTCCTCTAACTTCTTGGAAGACACAGGTTTGTGGGTTGCACATGCAAAAATATGCTAAAAAAACCCCCACCACCTCGCCAAGGCTTTGAACCTTCAGCTTCAAAGATCATTGTGTGGATCGCCTTATATTGCTTTGGACAGTCTCTAATGGGGACATTGCTCAGCCAAGCTGAATTTATGCACTAGAAATTCAAGCTGAAATTGAACACACCTCAGAATCACGGAGTAAATCAAATCTCATTTCCTTGCTTGCAGAGAACGTGGGCTGTGTGGGCTTTCTTCCTCCTCCTCCTTCTCAGTAATTTTTATTCTACCAGGTCAGAGCTACCTTTTTCTTATGAGAAATCCTGAGCGAGTGGCTTCCCTGAGCCTTATTCAAAAACCCATCAGCGCTAATAGCTTTGAAAACGTTTGATGTCCAAGAGGCACTGGGGAGTACTAAATCCTCACACAGGGATTTTTAGGCTGTAGAACAATGGTGTCCTCCAAGCACTGCAGAAATTACTGTGGAGATGATATTTCCATTACAGATCCTGCAGGTACTTATCCAGGAATATGGCAAAAGAGAAATTTAGAGAGAAAGAGGAAGGCTTGGTGATCAGATCCACTCAAAAGAGTGGCATCATCTTTACCTAAGTCTTCAGTAGTGCTGTATGTACAAATACGTGCCATCTCTATAGCCAGCTGTTTCAGTTTAGAGCTGTGACGGCAAAGGGTGCATGTTTTTGACTCAGAGGGCAGGCATTGTGGACAAGTAGTTCTCCAGCTTGCCGCTCTGCGTACTGATCAGCTCAGCTTGAGGATTCAACAGCTGAAGGTGCTTTGTTTTTTAAACAATAAAAAAAAAAAAAAAAAAGCCATAAGTTTTGTTCTCCTCATCCTTTGGAGAGATTGGGTCCAGTGCCAGCACAAGTCACCTTTTCCTTGAATGTCAATGGCGGGCATACAGCCAACACAATAATTTTATCTGGCCCATTAGCAATAAACCTTCACTTCGTGTCACGTCCTTCCTACCCATCCAGCATCTGAAGCTCTGTGGAGATAACACCATCACTCTCATAGAGGTAAGATGCCTCTTTTCAGTCTCTTCTCAGCCATACGTTCTGAAGGGACTTGTCTCCTGTGGTGTTTTGGGGTTGTTGCTGGGAGCATCTGAATTGTGAGAAAGCTGGTGCTGAAGAGGTGGTAGGTCTGATGCTTTAAGGATACAAGCAGAAGAAGTGTTGCAGGGATAAACACTAAGTCCCTGGGCACACAAGCCCTTTTTGTCCTCAAAATATCTTTGGATTGCAAGATGCCACTTTGCCGTACCAGGAATCCTTCTTGAAAGACATGTCTATTATCTTGGGCCCTGACTGCTTCTCTTAGGTATAAGGAGAAATGACTAGAAATAACTGACTGTCAGCAACTTTTGATGCCTCTGTGTTTATTTCAGAGAATGCACACAGAATTCTTTCCCTGAGAAGGGCAGTAATAAGCGGCAGACAGTTTGATTTCTCAGAAACCTCTGACCTGTTTTCTGTGTGTGGTCCATGCCCAAGTCTCTGCTCCCTCTCAGGTTCACCTTGCTGACCGTCTGCTGGCCAGCTGTCCTGCACATCTCCTTTTCAGTCAAGAAGTGTCTCAGCTCACAAAGTTTAGCATCTCATCAGGCCTGCCCTTGCTAGTGATTATCTTGGAAAGTGGCCTCTGTATTTCCAGCTGTCCCATTAGCCATTTAAATGTTCCTTTTGAATTAACTTAGCAGTCAACTTTAAGCAGCTCCATTTTTACAGGCAAAAAATGCTTTCTGTGCTGGCCATGAATGCTTCCATGCATAAACGGTCTCATTCTGTTTCAGCTCTGGTCATTGCCCAGATGGAGTTCAAAAAGAATGACAGATTCCAACAATGCAAAAGGGGATAATTTAAAAAATTGAAATGTTAACAAGCTTCACTCCTTCAGTATGTCATATCAGAAATTATTTGGTTCTCTTATTTCTGCCCTCATCGCGGACCTTGTCCTTTCCTTTTCCTCCAGCTGCGCAATGCAGTTAGAGTAGGATCCAAAAGTGTGCCTGGGGTTTGTGAGGAGTCACTTAGTTGGGGCAGATTTTATCCCATTGTCTTGGTAGGAATTTCATCACTGTCATAATTCTTAGAAACTTAATGTGCACAGCTTCAGTCTCAGTATCTGGCGGACAGTCCTCTCTGCTTCTTCTTACCTTCTCAGTTACTCCTGCTGTCAGTACTGTGCCTGGTCATCAGCACCCTCAGTGCTTGTATCCAGAATGAGGAGACTTCCAAGTTGCGCATTAGAATGTCTTATTTCTGCAGTAAGTGCCTTTGAAGGAGGAACTCCAGACTTGGTGTTGCTGTTTAGGTGACCTGCACTTAGATTGACTTAAACTACTTTTGGAACTGCAGCCTTAGAGCAGACATTTTGTAACTGAAGTTCCCTTTCCACGACAGGATTTTCTGTTTATAAGGATCATCCAGCAGTTTATAACTGTCTCTTCCAACTCCAGATTTGCAAAAGCCTTAAGAGCTAAAACTTTTACATGGGTTGTCACACAAACTTCCAAGCACTGCCCACCTTCCCTTATTAGCTAGCTACCTTAGCATACTGCAACTGCAGGTTTTTCTGCCTATTTGTAGCTACAGCTATTTGTATTGTGGGCTGTATCTTTAGAAGTAATTCTTTCAGATTGGTTTTATAAGTCTCTTGAAGTCTTTAAGCTGTAGTAAAGTCTTCTAGATATTGCCATGCAGGAAAGGACTCTTGGAGTCACTGTGATAAGCCTGGAAATGTTGGCTCAGGGCTCTAATATGCTCAGAAAGGCAAACAGAGAATTATAAATTATTAGACAGGGAACAAAAATAAAGCAGGAGTACTGTGTTGTCACTGTGTAAGTCTGTGACAACCCATGTTTTAGATCTTGTATATCGATTCCAGTGCCCTTATTTCAGAAAAGGTATTGTAGAACTGCAAAATAGTACAGATAATCAAACCGTTATTCGCTCATCTGATTTCTTGGCTATCCAGACTTCTTGCTTGTATTCAAAAGTTCTGGTTTTCCCTGTCTTGGAATGGACTTGAGTTCATTTTCCACATGTGGTCAGTCAGGCGGGTGAGCTCTGGATTTCTTTCTTGGCCTTTTCATTGCATCTCCTCAGGCCACTGAACCTTTTATCACTTCCATTGTGCAATTAATAGCTGGCCTTCTATTGTCACTATTTAATTGCTTAAATTTAAGTAGGAGCTATGGAACTGATCTTTCAAAGCTCTGCCCCTCCAAATCCATACCTTCCTTCCCCAGTCTTAACTGGGTGTTTCTCTAGCGTGTCCTATGTTGTTTTGACTTGCTTTAAATATACAGCATCACTTCATTTGAGGCTGTTTTTTTAGTGTATTACTTTTAGCTTTGCTGCTTCCTTTAATTAAATTTAGTCATGTTGTGCAAATCAAGAAACAAGATTTCTGACAATTAAAAAAAAAAGTCATGAGCTAGGGGGTTAGCATCTAGTTTTTCTCGGCAAGTGTCAGACTCAGGGCTGTACTAGTGGCATTCGTAGAGGCTGATCGCCTGCTAGTTGCTCTAAAAGCAGAAATAAAAAAAGAAAAATCAGTGGGTGGCGAGCTCCATGGCTTTTTGGAGTGTCTGTGTTCTCCTTTCATTTGTCTTGATCTTCAAGTCAGAGTCCTGGTGATGTGTTTTTTTTTTTTTTTTTTTTTTCCCTAAGTCAGTGTTTGTAATCATTATACCCTGTAGAAGTCCGTGGTGGCTGTGTGAGGAGCACAAGCTCTCTTGGATCCCCTACTGATTCCTGTGAACCTGACCAGCTGACATAGTTCCAGAAACCTCCCGTGACTGCAGATGTTTGATTAGACCATAACCAGAATAAGCCTCCCTGTTGTTTTTCCCTTGGGCACAATTAGATTTTGGTTTCTTCGAAATGGAACAGTCCACTTGTTTCTGTCGGGGTTTGATTGAACAGCAACATTTTTGTTGCATAACCTGTCTTAATCTGTTCTCCAGACAGCCTTATTCCTGAGCCAGCTGTCTTCTGGGCAAATTTGAATTTCTTCACTAAGAATGCGTTTCCTCTGGTGTACATCAGGTATCCTGTTGTCACCTCGTCGAGGTAATCTGAAATGAAAGTTGTGTATTTGAGTTTCAGCACTTGCTTTCTGGCTGCTGGCCCTAAAAGATTTTATTTCTGACCTTTCCTTAAAATCTTCAGCTACTGTTTTTTAGGTTCTTGTAGCTGTCTCTGATTTTTGTAACAGCATTGTGTGTCCTGGCTTCTCAGTTTGACTGGAGCAGCAGCTCACCCCTTAAACCCCTATCTTGTTTGGGCACCGAGGTTACTGGTCTTACTTTGGTCAGTTAACTGGTGCTGAAGAGCTGCTTCTGATTGTTTTGGGTTTTTTTCCTCTACGTTCAGCGGGGGCAAGGTCTTCTGTAAATAGAGGATTGCACCAAAGGTTGTACATGAATCACAGCATTCATTTGCTGAATGCTGGTTAGCCACTTAGGCTGGATGGGTGATATGCAGAGCGAGCACAAGGATGCTCTCTTCCTCTTGTCTGATGGTTTGGTGACAGCAGTTGATTTACTGCTGTGCTAGAATGCAGCTGGTAGATAAAAAGCTTCTCCTGGAACAGCCCATCACATTTCAGCACTTAAGTTAATTGTAAGCACAATGGGGAAATAAAAAAATTAACGGTCCGGTCCATAGCTATCTGCAGTGCATTTCAAGCCTTGGCAGAGTTGCAAGTGCTCTTACGTACCTAGCAGTGAGAAATGTTTTCATAAATGCCACCAGCTGGAGATAAGGGTTCACAACTCTAAAATGGGCTGTAACTCCAAAATAGCAAATCTATCTATCTCAGGGTTTTATGCTCCTGCCGTCATCCTGGCTGCTGCCTGCCTTCCTCACAAAATTTCTTAACAACAGGCGAGATTTGTGGACCTCACTCAGTTTCTGGTGAATCTCCCCATCCAAATCTAAAAGTCTGCTCTGGAGGGTGCTTATTTTATTAATTGATAATTTTTAAGATAATTTGTTTCAGCATCTTTGACTTCTTTTTCCCTGCCTGGGCTTTGGAAATGTCAGCGTTGTGCAGTACATGGATGTTCGTTCTCTTGGCAGGCACCCACTGAACCCATTTTCCTCCCTTGAATGACACAGAATTGCCTCCTGTATTTCCTCTCGAGAGCCTGTCCCTGCAGTTTGGGAAACAGAGCCCTGAGTCCCACAGAGAGAGCCAAGTTCTTTAGGCCAAGTGGGATATGCAGATTAGTATAAACCCACTGACCATCCATGAAACTGAGGAAAGCTGATTAGTCTTGAGAAAAAGCAGTAGGAAGCAAAGTCCATTTTTATTCCTTGTCCTCCAAACCCACATGGATTGAGCAAAGTGCATTTAACATGTATGGGAGTTGTCATGTATATGTAGACATGACTTCTTGAGATTAGTCTGGAGTAAAAGTATTCACGGCACAGGCTTTCAGCTTCCTGACTCCTGGAACTCAGAGGGTGTGATACTCCTTAGCACAGGACTCCCTAGCGATGGCTACGCAGGGGTGTCAAGGGTTATCTGCCACATTAATATCTCTATTTGTCTATACCTCTTACAAATTAAGTCCCCTGCAAGCTGTGGGCATAGCTGGTTTCCGTGACCGCACATCTCTGTCATTACTTGCCTTTGTCCTACTTTGCAGCCTTTCTGCTCCTTAAAGATGAATCTTGCGAAGGCCAGTCTCATGAGAGCTTGGAATGGGGCGTTTACAGCTGCTTCTGGGTGGAGCTGGGTAACGGTTTTGGCTTTGGGGTGTTTCTGAAAGCTGTGTGATTTCCAGATTGGTTGGATCAGTGAGTCTTCTCCCATCATTAAATAGTTGAACAACTTAGGCTTCCAATGGACTGTAGTTTTAAAACATTTCTGGAGCAGATAACTCTTGTCGCAAAAGGGGATGCCATTTCTGCTAGCAGAGTTCAGAGAACGACAGTCACTTTCTGAGTGAGCTTATAAATTATTTATCTTTAGAAGAGGCACCTGTGGGCAGAGGAGAAAGACTGTAACTGAACCCTCCCACTCCATGGATAGAAACTGTCAACTTTGTAGGCTTGTTCCTTTAAAGATCGCAGATGTCTGTGAGATCATCGAACAAACATCTGAGCAACTATATATTGTCTGAGCCTGACAGAACGGCTCTATGCTGAGGTGAGGAAAAGAAGGTGTGAAATGTCCCTCCTTGATGTTGCTAAGTGAAATAATAATAATGACCATAATTGTAATCTTTTGTGTACAATCAAAACCTTTTGCCTTGTGTAGAGAAGTGGCAAGGCCTGGATTTCAATACCACACTCAAGTGCAAATGTATAAAAGCAGTCCTCAGGAAGGATTCGGGATGTGGAGAGTTAATCTTCCCTCGTGTTTAGCTGGGCACAGAGTAGTGCAGTGGACACAGCGGGAATGCCAGGAGTGACTGGCAGGGACAAAGGACAAACTGATGGGCAAAGACTGTTCACTCCTGGGCTCCCAGACGCAGTGTGTCCCAGCTTAGTGCGCTGAGCAGCGGACGATTGGCAAACACAAACTAAAAAGTGTCTGAGTAACCTGTGTGCACGGGGTCCCTGCGCTCGCCGTAGTGGAAAGCAGGGTGAGGTACCTTCTGTCCCTGTCTCCAGGCTCAGTCATCTTTGCTGTCTGCTGCTCAGCCTTGTCCATCTGTCCAGGCACTGAACAAGAGACTCCCATGAGTTCCATCAGCTTTTGTTTCTCCGTAGGCAGGACTGGAGCATGTATTCATGGCCCAGTGCCATCCTGGGGCTCATGGGCAGCTGCACCCACCTCCACAGACCTTTCTCCCTGCTGTGGCCTGAGACAGACCTCCTGTGTCTTACTGCCCAGCATCACCGGTGCATCCTGTATTGGTGCACTCTTGTTTCATACTTCGGAGGATGGGTTTGCCCTTGATTGCGGTCACTTCATCTTTTGGACTAGCTGAGCTTTTTACTATTGGAAAAATCCTCCTTTCGGGAATTTTTCCTGCCTTCAGGGCAGACGTGATGGTTCTTCCTACTCTGAGAGTGACAGTTGTGTGAGCTGGTGGGGGCTTTCTCACAGGCTTAGTTGGAGCAGCCTCACGCTCTCAGCCCGCAGCAGGATGGGGTCATAGGTCCTTCACTTGCATGTAGTACAAAGAGCTGCTTAATGCAGGAGATTTGGGGCACTGGAGCAGGAATGACGACATGCTCTGTATCTTGCACGTATGTGGCAAGACTATACTTGTGTCTCAAGCTCAGATCTTGCTTTCGCACAGCGTGCACCAGACCCACCCTGCATCCTCTGGATCCATAGTTGTGTACTGTAGGCATAGCATATCTTGGAAATCTGAGTTGTTAGACTGCCATAGCAACATCCTCCTCCACGGAATTAATACTCATGGCTTGATCAGCTTGGGGTTGAGGGATGGTGTTGAAGCATCAGCGCTTCATTTAGCTCCAGGACAGCTGCAAAGGTAAGGTGGTGTTGGGTCAGACGAAAGCTCTGTGCTGCTGCTTCTCCTAGGGTGGGTGCTTTTCTTGAAGCTACTGGGAGTGGGAGCTGCCTCCAGCACACATGTGTAGCACTGGCAGTCTTAGTGGATCCTCTCTCAGAACTGGACTCCTGCAGACAGTGAAAGAGGAAAGGGAGAAGGAGATGAGCAAAGGCTGGGGTCTGGGCAGAGTCTGTTGGGAAATGTGGCAGCTGTGTGTGTGTGTATGTTTTTATTTAACTGCTAATTATTTAGTTATGTGCTTTGTCTTTGGCACTTCTGGGGATTAATTCTATCAAAGACTTCAGCCTGCATCAGCAACTTTTAAGTTCTTCTGTAAGAAGTGTGATGCCATTTGGAAAAAAAAAATATTTTCCATATTAATTAGAAGATGCTACTGTAAAATTTATGTCAATTATCTGGCACTTTCTTATGGAGAGGCAATAGCCCCTTTGTAGTCCAGGTGGCAGCAGCCTTTTCATTACAATGAGAAATGTTGCTATTCAGTTGAGTTGATGAGGAAAAACACTGGGGGACTATGAGTTGCTTGTGGAGATTAGTTGGAGAGAAAAAAGGGAAGATGAGTATTAAACCTGGAGTAAACAAGCCAGTTGGAAGACTCCAGTGTAAAATGCACATCGGACTTCTATTAGAATAGGGAAACCCTAATGCCTTTTCCATCCTCTGAGCTAAGGGACAGACTGCTGGGTCTGCTCGTGGTATCTTGGGCTTTGCCTAGGTTTCGGAGGTGGGACTGCTGTCATTTCCTCCGTGGTACAGAGGCGGTGACATCCACTCCACCATCTCTGTAGAGCAGACAGAAGGCATGTTTGTCTATCCCCAGCTGCCCTTGGCCACTATGCCATGTCCGTGCAGTAGCGCTGGTGAGGGGTTGGCATTACACACCCCATAGCCTGGCTCTTCGTCCTTCCAGCATGGGACAGCTGGGACAGAAGCGCCTGGCTTTTCTGTCCCATGAGGGCTTGCTAGGTCTGATCTGAGAGCCTCCCCACGTCCCAGCCCTGAACCGCGTGGAGTTGGCGTAGGGGGCAAATGCATTTTAACCTGAGGGTTGTTGGTTTAGTTTGGTTTGGTTTGTTGGGTTTTTTTTTTTTTCCTTTTGCTTGATGTGAGATCATTCAGTCAGTTCTTTTCCCACTGCTTCTGTGTCGTGGTAGCTAATGACTGTCTTACGGGCATGGAGAGGCTTTAGTGAGGTACTGGTGATGCTCACTGATTGCATTCTTGTCCTTTCCTGCGCTGATTAGAAAGAGTGTAGAGACCTCGCTTTCTTCTTGCTCCTGTTTTTCCTTTATTTTTCTGTCATTACCCCTGCATGCTTTCCAGAACCTACCCCCCACTGGGCCCTTTGCTGGGTGGTGTGAATTGGTGGCACTCTCTAATTTTGTGTTCTAGTAAGGCAGAAACTGCAGTTGCAGATGATGAAAGATTCTGCAGCTTAAAAAGTTACTGAGCAATGAAGTGTGCCGTGTCTGCCAGATAGATGGGCCCTAGTTCTGCATGTTGCCCGTTAGATTTCATTGCCGGTGCAGCTCCCTCTCTGGCTTTCCTGCTAACAGTGTCTGTGTTCTCCTGGGCAGGATGGGGATCGGAGTCTGCTGCATGCAATCCCCTTGTTATTCCAGGACAGGCTCTTCCAGAAGGTCTGGTGTCTCCTGGGGAAGTGCAGCAAGTCGGCTCTTGTTGAGGATCAGTCTGAGGGAGCAGCTCTGGTGTAGTAAGGAAGGAGCCTGTGTGTAGAGAGTGGTAGAGCAAAGCATGGTCTGTTTTGAATGCTGAGAATTTCAGGGCAGGAGCAATTGGTTCTGCAGGATCTGGTTTCAGAGCTTGTGTCCACAAGAGCCCACTGACCCTTCGGAGGTTGTTCATCCAGTTTGCAAGGGAGCGGTAAGCTGGTGGATGCAGCAAAGTAAGGAGCCAAATACTCTGTGAAATCATCTTGCTCCTCTAGATGCAGCGGCGTGGCGTGGCATGGCATGGGTGGGATGCTGGGGAGAGCTGTGCCCCCCATCAGCCCCCGTTGGAAGCCAGCCACCCTGCTATGTTACCTGGAGGAGTGCCTCTACTCACAGGTGGTCAGCGTTACTGGGGGAAGAGAGTTACGGGGCATGGGCAGTTGTAGCTGCAGGAGGAAGCTGAAATCCGAGTGCCACAGAAAGCACTTGCTTGTCAGAGCAGCTCCTGAGAGGTTGGTTTGGGGACTCGTACACAGGGACCTGAATCGCTAACATTTCTCTGGAACTTCTGGAAAGCAGTCAGTGAGTGAGTGGTGGGACAGGGGGTCAATTTGATGGCAAATTGTCTTCTAATTACAGTGGTGCAGCTCCGCTGCCTTCTGGTTTGTTGCAGTGGAGTAAACGAGCGAATGTAGCCTCTACGGCTGATACAGGTAACTGCAGGAAAGGAATTCAGCAGCCTTCGCTTTTCTTCTATTGTCAATGTCTGAGTTGCATACTTCTGTCACATTGCTTTTTTTAAGACTCGGATCCCCCTAAGGTAACTGACAAAAAGGGATTTAGGTTGTGACTCCGCTTAATTTTTTTTCGGTTGTAAAGATCCAGTAAAGCTTTTTTTTTTTTTTTTTTTTTTTTTTTTTTAAACAGTTTGCAAGAAAAACCATGCAGGGCAATCTGGGGAGTGTCACATGAAGCTCCTTGGAAATCATCTACAGTCCATTTTCCTCTAGCCTTGCCTGACACTTGCAGTAGTGTTCTTCCAGCTGCTTGTGAGATTTTAAAAAAATGAATGACTAATTAAAATCTGTGTGGAAGACTCCAGCTAAAAGTCCCTTCCTTTAAGTTATTCATACTTCACCATCTTGGAACTGATGTTTTCTAGTCTTCCATAGAGACTTCTAGGAAGACCAGGTTGGACAAGACCTTGAAGGAGAAATTCTTTAATCTCAAAATTAAATTCCTCTAGTTCTTTTGTATCTGACAGAAGGGTACAGGTAAAGATCTTGTGTGTTTAACGCAAAAGGGCGTTCTTCCTGCAGTAGTTTTCCTGAGCAAAAGTCAAAGCAGTGTGTAAGAAGGGCGAAGGATGATAACACACAATCTTCTGTTACACAGAGAATGCGAGTTTTGTCATCCGTGTAGAAAGCTGATGCCTTTCAAACCTTCATGTTAGATGCTCTTAATACCTTCTGCTGCTCTTTAACCTCTCTTCTGTCTAGCAGCTGCATCTTAAAGAGCAGATGAAATCGTCTCAAGGATGGCAGGTCCTAATCTCAGTAACAGTTCCTATCCATTATAAGGTATGAAGTGAAATGATCTGTGAGTGGGTTTATCTCAGATCCCACGTAGCATTTTTTCTCAGCAGCAGCAAGAAAGGGAATTTATCAGGCAGTGAGAAGCTGCTCTTTATTTTTAACTTACCCTTTATTTTTAAGTTCTATTTCATAATTAAAGGAGATAAGGAGTGGAAGCCAATGAAAATGCATAGCTAAAGGGATAAGCTGATCTCAAGTTCACCGCAGAGATTACAATAAGTAGTGGGTAACACAGTAGAGACTTTGGGACCTCTTGTTCCTTCCCTGTCCTCCTCCTAGAGTATCAAACTGAATTCTTAGCTGCCTTTCAAAGGTGACACAGGAGAGCTGATTTAAAGGATACTGCTTACAGAGCTTGCTGCTGCCCTTGGAGTTTACTACTCGTCACTGTGGTTTGAGGATGTCTCTGTTTGGTATCTGAAGAGATCTCTACTCAGAGCTAGCAAGGAGGAATCCTGATTTTTCGTGGAGAAGTGTGTACATCCATTGTCTGGGCACACGCGTATGGCACAGGGGGGTGAAGAGGAGCTGAAGGGAAGGCTCCTGGGGAGTGGGGTAGCTCTGGGTAAAATGCCTCCACTCTGAGTTACTGCTGGAGAAGCCTGTTCTACTCCTAACCTTTCAAACAAGGTTTCTCGCTTGCAGCTCATTAATCTTGGTCAGTTTGGCTTCTTCAGATTGACAGGATAGCCCTCTGATTCATGCAAGCTGCTAGATTCTTTATTGCTCAGAAGAAGGTGCATTATACTATTATTCTCCATCCCTAGCGGATAGTTGCATCCCAGAGTAAATTATTCCTGTACCCAGGCGGCTTTCTTTCATCATTGCTCTTGGCTCTGTGGTCCTTCTCGCAGCTTCTGCACACAGGAGCAAGGCAGCCAGGCCGAGTTTGGAGATGGCTGTCATTGCAGGGGGTTCTTCCTCTCTGCCAGTGGAGCTGACGAACAGGATTAGGAAATGAGTCCTGGAGAGGAGGCTGCATGCTCTTGCAGCAGCAGGACACTGACAGGCTGTTCTTAAATAACATTGCAAAATGCTGATTCCTACCCCTAGCTTGCCTCTGCAATGCTGGAGTACAGCAGAGCTGGAAAGAAACTCTGCTGTGTCACCATCTCACCTGGGAACCGCTTCTGGGACCCTTTTTTACCCCTAGTTCCCATTTGGATGATGCCCTGTGGCTTCTGCCGCCTCAGGTCCTACCCTGCTTCTAAGCATTTGCATGAGTGTCTCTGTGTACCACTGCCACGTACAGAGTTTGGGGGGAAACAAGCTTTTGAAGGAACCCTAAACAGGTCTAGGTTTCCTAGAGTAAAGGATATAAGTCCTGTAAAGGGCAGGAGCTGCCAGCTGCCTAAAAGGGCAACTGAAGGTAGTGTTTACATTGTTGGGAGGACAAGAGGAGAAGTAGAAGGGTTCTTTGTTATTCTGGTCACTGTTGTCTTAAATCCTCTGCGATGCTTTTCTTAGGATCTTTTCTGAGTTGTGATGCCTTGGGGCAGAGTCCTCTTCCTTTGCACCTTATACTGTGTAGTCCTCCTGGCTGAGGCTTTTCATGAGCAGAGGCTACTACCTCAGATGTTCATATTCTGTTTAGCTCTCAGATCAAATGGTAACAGCCTAAGAAAGAAGTTCGTGTGTTTAAGAGAATTGCTTCAAGCATATGTTTTGCCCAGGAGTGCTGAGCTATATGGTTCCTGGTAGGAAGATTATCGTTACTTGCCATCTCACAAATGCTTTGAGGAATGCATTTGTCCATGCAGTGCTTTGAAGCTAAAAAGCATTGTGGGAGTCCCTCTTGGTGTTCCTTAGTTAGGAAAATGAATAGTTCAATAGGACAGAGATGTGTAACTATGAATTTGCAAGTATAGCCCAGTGCTGGGAGCCAGAGTAAGGCAGTAATGTAAGCTAGAGTGCTTTGGTTGCAGTGAAGGCAGATAATAAAATATCTCCTGGGCAGAAAGACCTGGATTTGTGTCTCTATCTGTTTCCAAAACCTGAGTCCGTACCAGGGTTGGTCTTCTCTTAGTGCCTGTCAGAAGCTTGTTCCTATCAGGAGAGAAGCGCAGTGCTCTGTATGGAAGCTGACCTGAGCAGCTGTAGAAGCTGGTGGTTTAGCAGATTGTAAACGGTGATTAGCAAGCCAGGAGGGAGGTGTGCTGGCTAAACTAGCATTGGTAGGACCACAGGGTCAGGCAAACCTGTGTTTGCACAGTGCCTACTGTGTTACATTTGGGTGTACACATGGTAGTTAGCTGCTTAATTTAATGAGATCATGTCTGCTTCTCCTGGTGACATAATAGTATTTGGAAAACTGCTGCTGTCATAGATATAGGCTCATCCACTGTTCTCATGCATGGAGAAATTCTGTAAATGTAAGGGCTGTTCCGTACTGGCATTAGGAATACTTGAGAGCCCACCTCCGTGTTGTTAGTCATGAGCCAAATATTGGCTGTTAAAGCCATGTATGTTGCAAAAACAGGTGCCAGAGCTGTGACATGTCTCAGCCTTGCTCCTCCTGTGCTGAGGCATCTGTGGATGCTGACTCCTCTGCTGTCTTTGGCTGTCTCTGACAGGTTTTGGAAGTGGTACGGTCCAACTATGACACGCTGACCCTGAAACTGCAGGATGGACTGGACCAGTATGAGCGCTACTCAGAGCAGCACAAAGAGGCTGCCTTCTTCAAAGAGCTGGTAAGCTGCCTTGATTCTGCAGAATCAACAACCCTTTTCCAAAGCCTTTGTTTATGGCCCAGGCAGTGGCATTTGGGGTATTGCTGAGCAGCCCTGTTGCTCCATTGGGCTGCCTCCAAAGGTGGGGCAAGAATAGGATCTGAACAGGCACAGCTTGTTTCAACAGATCTGAAAGCTCCCTGGAGCTCCCTGCCCCAGGGAGAAACCACCAGACTGCTCGGGCCCGTCAGTCTCTGTTTCTTCTGCCATGGGGATCCACTGTGCTTTGTGGTGGTATATTTGCATGGTGGAGAAGCTGACTGCTCCCACCTTGGGTTTATCACACAGAGCAACTTGGCCTTTTTGCTGTTATGGGGACCGCAAAGTGTGGGACTGAGTGGAGTATGTGATGCTGATGAAACGTGCCTGCTCATTGCTTTCCTCCATCGCTCACACAATAGGGTTCCCAAGCAAAGAAAGCAAAGGCATTCCCTAGAAACGTCTCCTTCTGCCAGAGGAGACGACTAATGGTAGGAAGCCCCACAAAAATAATATAGTGAAGGCAAAACTGAGCCCAAATAATTTGGGTTGGTAGTTATATTCTTCAGCAAGCCAGTTTGCTCACCCTGCTCCAGACAGCCCCGACACATTTCTTTGTCGGACAGCCACATCACAGGGGAGGCAGTGTTTTTGTAGTGGCTGGTATCCAAGGGGAGCCTGGTTTTCCTCACTTTGGAATCATTACAGCTTCAGCAAAGGGAGAGATCTCTAACTCTGGCAGCTTTCTCCACCAGTCTGAGAGCTGATTCTCTCTCCCAGCTCTGTCCTTGCTGATTGATGAGTAAATTGATGCCTGCCCACTCTGTCACGAGTCTGCATGAGTTTGGGAATGTTATGCCTCCCTCTGTCTACAACTGCAAGCACGCCTGAATTAGTTTTGCTTTCTTCTGCAGAATGCTTTTTAATGTTTTTTGGGTAGTTCCAGCACTGCCATTGGGTAGGATATGGGCAAAACCACTTGCAATCACTTTCATGCCATTTTTCTGTGCTCTTTTGTGCCTGATTTTCTCTCTCTGGCCTGCTGTTTGATACCATGTCTGAAATACATGCAAAGAAATTTGGCCATAGCCTTCCTGTGACATGGGCCTCTCCTGTTACCTGGAAATAAGACACATTCATGTTTCTGTTGTCACCTGTTCTGTCCCAAGGGCTCCTGCCCTCCTCAGCCAGCATCTCCTTCCCCAGCCTCTCGGCCATGTGGCTGCTCTGCTTCCTGCGTGCCCCACTTTCCACTTGGCCTGGCAGAAGCTCAGGCTGATCATGCCAATTGATTAAAATGACATTCTCAGTCCTAAGATCATCACAGCTACAAAACACTTCAGCTAAAATTATTTTCTTCCTAGCCCAATGTGTTGGTTTTCTTTTATTTTTTTTTCCCAAAATCCAAATTTTGTATCATTTAACAATCTGTTTAGCATAACCAGTCCCTCCTCAGCTCCCTTCTGAAAATTGCCCATCCGGGTACCCCTGGGACCGTCTCCTCAAGAGTATATGAAAGCCTGAATAATTACTGTCTAAATGTGCTGATTTGACCCAGTTGTGAATCTGTTTAATCCACATTTCTCTAGATGCCCTGAGAATTGGGACCCTATTAAATGTTCTTTACTCACAGCTACAGAAAATCCTCTGCATTCCATTAAGCTGTTCCCTCAACACAGTGGGAAATCAACCTGATATGTTATGATTTGTCTTCAGCAAACTCAGCTGGCCTCCTGTCCTCCGCGGTTTTTTTTTTCCTCTAGGTGCACAGTAACTGATGGCTTTATTAATTGTTCAAACAACTCATCAAAAAGGCCCTAGTCTGTTCTGTCCTGCCCATATCCTCTTCAAACCAGGTACTCGGCTTCCTTTTTGTGAGGCTTCTCAGTCTTTACTTCGGCTTCCGTCACTGGTCTGATGTTGGATAATATCCCCCTACCCAATGCATTGTGTTTAACTGCTGAGGGTTGCAGGATTTCATGGAGGGGGCAGAGTGAAGTTGCTTCAATTTCCTTCATGGGTTCTGCCAAAGGGGCAGGGCTGGTGGTGAACTACAGGTTTCCAGTATGGTTTCCAAGCTCATGCTGGTCCCATCAGGTCTTCCTGAACAGGATCTGTTCGCAAATAATTCTGTCCAGATTCTGCCTGGTTTTCTTACCTCTTTCTGTGTGATTGCATTAAAGCAAATCCCTCTTGGTGGGGAATGACACGCAGGAGCCATTTTTCTTTTTGGCTGCCTTTTCATCTCTCTGTGCTCCCATTAAGCGGGTGAGCAGAAACTTCCCCAAGCCATTCTCTTGGCTCCTTTATGCTTAGAAATCTTGTTCTCTCACTCCTGTGACGTGCTTTGCTAATGCACTGCTTCACTTCTCTGGCTTTGCCTCAGTGCTGCTCTTTCTTGCTAATCCCAAAGAAAAATCTGCTTTCTTCTCCCATTCCCTTTTCAAAGAAGCTTTCAAAGGCCTTCGATACTGCAGCCACATTGTGGTGGAAGGTGATGTGCAGAGTGTTTTATCAATTGGGTTTTCTGGCCTGTTGTGCTGCCTTTGAGGGGCTAAAGGAAGGAAGCTAGGAAGTTTTATAACACATTTTTTCTTTTCCTTTGAATCCTCAGGGATGTCTTTTGAGGTCTGTGCTGCTTTGAGAGAATGAATGGTTTGGATGTGAGCTTTTGGACCCTCGCGTTGCAGCTGGAGGAATGGAGTGGAAAGAGATTCAGCATCTTTCCAAAACATTGTGTCTTTGCAGTTGGATAGGTTTCAGCAGAGTCTCAAAATAGTCTGATTAGGGATTGATTTCTGCAGGGGAAATTACACTAATTTGACTTTTAATTAGATGTAGTAGTCAGTGTAAACCTTCCTCCCATTGTTCAAATTTCTTAAGAGCTGCTTGTTGATTGGAAATGGGTTTGATTGGTGGGACTTGCTGCAAAGTAGGAGCGTCTGTACAGTGGTGCACACATCCAGCTATAATGACACAAAACTAGAACTCAATAATGTTTTCCTCATATGGTTAATGCCACCGCTTCATCCATTCTTTCATTTGCTCATTGTTCTCCAGGTGATGTCAGCATTCCATGCATTTCCCATTTCTTCAAAGTCTGTGGCTTAAATATGATCCAAGCTGCAATTAGGGAGGAAACAACTTTAAAAGCTCTTCTGGCCATAGTGTGCTCCAGCATGCTCCACACAAAAGCAAGAGGGGACATGTGCTCTGCTTTTACTTCCTTGCAGAATGAATGTTAAAGCTCTGAGCTGGCTTTCTGGGGCTGGTTTTGAGCCCTTGAATAAGCCACTCTAGAGAGTTCTGGAGGCTTCCAAGCTGGCTGCCAGGCCTGGGCTGCCACTGCACCACAAGGTAGGGAGGAGTCGTGGGGTGTAGCCTTGCGGATGGAGCAGCTCAGCCGGACTGCAAAAAGCTTCTGAAGTTTATCCTTGGTACAGGCTAATACCTCCCTGTGTCACTGTCTTCCAGCCCCAAAAGGGAGATGAGCTCTGGCTCCCTGTGCTGAGCTTTGGTGTTGAAGATAACTTGATTTAACTCTAATTTGAGCTATTCTTACCTTTTAAGCTGGTTGGCTCAGAGCTGCCTGTTTTCTCACAGCAGAAGAAATGCTGGGGAGAGATTTGTAGAAACATCGGAGTCACCTTGTGTGTTATTATCATGCCCGCTCCTCTCCCCAGCTTGTGTTAAAGCATATCGAAGTCCATCTAGACCACTCTTGACCAAAGTTTGTGTGTAAGCTCCTCTTGAAACCTGAATCTGTCTTAAGTGAAAATAGCTCCACACTGGCTCCAGGTGATCTACTCCACTGCTTCACAACCCATATGTTTAAAAGTATTTCCTCTTTCCCAGTGTAAATCTTCTTTGTCTTAAATTAAACTGAGTATTTCTTGCCCCATCCCTGGGGAGCCAGAGAAATATTACTCACTCTTCTCTTTCTGACCTCATTTTACATATTGGAGAATGTTTGCTCTATTCCTCCTAAACCTTCTCTTTGCAAACTAAACAGGCTTAATTTCTTGTGCTCTACCCCATAGCTACAATTTCTGCTAAGCCTTGTGTTCTCATCATGTGCCACTCCAGCCGCCCTTTCTGGTCTTGTAGAGACTGCTGCCACATCCTTCTTGGAGACCTTGATGTGTATACAAGCTGGGCGTCTGCTGTTGCTGGTGCCTGACTCCTGGCAGCAGTTCTTGAGGCCAGGAGCTCATTTCTGCTTGTTCTTTCTGTTGCTGGGACTCATAGGAATGCTTCTAGTCAGGATAAGGATGCTGTCTTACACTACATGTAGCATCTGCTGCTTTTCTGCAGGCAGTCACATTCCCCAGGGCAGAGGACGTTCCACATCTGTTTAGCCATGTTGTTCCCCTCTTGTCAGAACTGACTGGATAGCTGAGACGGGGAGCACTTGGTAGGATTAGGACCAAATCCTGTTGGGGGGGGTCAGGCTCTTGGCATGGAGACAGCCCATTGTAAACCAGTGTTCCAGACACCACTTGCAGTGGTGTTTAACATAGGCTGTAACCTGTGGTTATCTTACAAGACATGATCCCAAGCTAGTTCAGTATGGAGTAAGTCAAAAGACATCCAGAGAAGAGAGGTGAGGGGGTGCTCCAAGGGGGGTGCTCCAAGGGAATGAAGACGCACGGGGTGTCTGCCAAGCATCCTGATAAAGGAGAGTTTGTGGTTTCTGCAGACACCCTAAAACTTAGAATATCCTGTCTTTAAGTGAAGGCATCATCAGTAGCTTGCTGGGGTTGTTAGGGTCTGTGCAGTGGGACTCACTGGGCTTCATTTCACAGCTTTCCCTGTTAACCTCCCATGTCTTGATTTGCTTCTCACTCTTACACGTTCTGCCTTCTTGGGAGCTTTCTGCCCTACCCCTCTGTTTTTTCTCACCACAGCAGCAAGTGGGACCCTCAGCAGTATAAACGCTGCTGACTTGTTCTTCCAGCCCCCAGTGTTGGATTCCTCATTCTGCTTCTATGTAATTCATCTCCCAGTGCTTTTAAAAAGCACAAAACACTAACCAGGTCAGCAACAACCTTATTATCACAGGCTCTGAGTCTCTGGGAACTGTAATCCCGTTGTTTGGATGAGCTTGTGTCAGTTTTGCTTTCTGTCACTGCTGCACAGTCGCTGACACAGATGATGTTTGACTTTGTTTTCTCGTTGCCGAGTGCAGCTGAGACCGAGCCCAGTCTGGGGCCTGTGTGTTCGGCCAACAAATCTGCGGGAACAAAGCGGGAAGGGAAGCTGCCACACAACAGGGCTGCCCAGCTCTGCCTCGCAGACTCTGCGGGTGACCAGGAGTCCAGGCATTGTGAAGGGATAAAGGTGTCTCTTCTTCAGAGACAGCCAGTGAGACAACTTCAAGTGTAAGGCACTCAGCACAGAATACACACAGCTGGCTCTGGTTTTGTGCCAGCTTGGGTGATAATTTATGTTTACAGCAGGGTAGCATGGCCTCTGTCCTTTCCTTGACTCTCTTTGGCTCTGCAGGTTCTGGAGCAGGACAGAGGCTGTAGCACTGCATTCATCCAGGAGAATGCTGGCTGGCACTCCAGTGGGCACTGGTAGAGAATGCTCTTCCAGCTGCAACCTGGACGTGCTCACTTTCCCTGTTACTTTGCCCCAGAACAGGAAATACATCATAGCTCATACATCCAAACAGAGCGTCCTCTCCCATCCCTTTCTTATTTGGAATTTACTTTCTTTACTGGGACTTCACTGTAGACACTCCTGTTATTCCAGGAAGCAGCTAATCCTCAGGGATTTCTTGCTAAACTGGGGTCTCGGTGAGAGCTGGCTGCAGTAAGTTTTCTGGGGCTATAACATCATGTAAAAATGTTTCATGCTGAACCTGGAGGTCAGCAGTGTCAAAGCTGCCACGCTTAAGGAGAGCCAGGAAGAGTCCCTCGGCTAAAACATTTTGTTTTGTCTCTGTCAGGTTCGGTCCATCAGCATCAATGTGAGGAAGAACCTTGCTTTCAACACGCTGAGCCAGGAACTGCTGTTGAAGGAATTCTCTACGATCTCTTGAAGCAGGGACGCAGCCACTGCGCAGGGCTGACCAGAGACGGGCCTGTTCGGGCAGGGACACTACAGATCTGCAGCCGGTCGCCCCTTGCCTTCCGCCTGCAGAAGGGACTGCATTTCTTCTAGGGGAGAGCCTTGCTGCTGTGTGTTTGATCCCAAAGGCTTGCGTTTCAACAGGACTGGGGCTGAGGAGAGGTGATCGGCATGTTGAGAAGGAGGAGGAAGCAATTTTGTAAGGTGCCATGGGGGTGGGTAGCCGTTCCTGTGACGTAGCAATGGGAGATTCCCTCCGCAGCCTCAGGGAAGATGCACTGAAAACCTTTGTAGCAGAGCTGGGGAGAGTTCACAACCAAAATAATAAAACCACTCCAGCTGTGTGAGACAGTTCTGGGTTGAGATCGCTCGCCTGCTCTATGGGTAAAGGGCTGTTCTTTTCCGTCAGCCTGGATCAACCTGCCTTCCTGCAATGTAGGTCAAATCCACTGCCCTCCCATTGGGAATGGCTTTGGGGTATAAAACAGTTTCCCCAAGGAGCAGGCCCTATTCACTGCTGGCTCCTGATGTCAGAAGGTGTCACCTGAACCAAGCCATCAGATTACTGGAGAAGAAGAAATTTTGCCTCCGAGGCTGTTGGCTTACAGGGTCCAGTCTGAGCCAGTATGCAGCAATATGGGTCATCAAACAGAGCACTTGGTAACTGGAGACCAGCTCTGCTCGGGGACACTGTTGCTTCCAGTAGCCCGGCTCATCTCTGCTGTTTCTAAGGTTGAGGGACATTTTTAGATATTCCGCTTTCATGGGGCAGAGGACAGGCTGACTCCCTCTCCCCACTCCCCTTACTGCCCATCAGAGACTGCACTGCGACAATCCTACTCTTCCTCACAGGAACGTCTGCCTTGCCCATATTTGCAAGTGCCCGGTGACCTTCAGGAACTAAGTCATCCCCACTTTTTCCCTTGTGTAGCACGCAGTTACAATGCAGCTGGAGAAGTAATTCCTTCACTTTGTAGCTTGCCCTCCCGTCTTCACCAAGCAACTTGCAGCAACAGTCTGCTGAGAACTTCCTAAGGAAGAGATCCGGGATGATGCTCCAGGGCACAAGCAGACCTTTCTGCTCCAGAGCCAGTGTTTCAGAGGTGCCCAGGTCCAGCAGAGCCTGTTCCGAGTGCTGTGTCAGGCTGCCAACTCAGGAATACGCAGCGTAAACACCCGCTCCCTGCTTGTGCATTTTCAGCTCCCAGCAGATGTTAGGGTCTGTCCTGACTCGGTGGATTGAAGCAGAGAAATTATTTCCATCCCAGATCCACGTGGTTTTTTTTTTCCTCTAAAAAACAGGGTTTTTTTCTTAAAAAAAAAAAAAAGTGCCTAGTCCCGCTCTTAGCCTCGTAGGTTAGAGTAGTGTGAGTGATGTGAATGTCATGCTCATTTACTACCATTTCTAGGCAAGGCTTATTCATGCTAATGTGTGTTAATTATGTTAATGTTTCATCTTTACCTGCCATGAGCATGGGAAACTGAAAGCTGTGTCCTTGGCCACCAACTGGTCACAGCACCCGATGAAGACCGTATATTTTCCTTAGGAGCACCGACTTCTCCCAACAGAGGATACTTTGCCTCGGCACGGAATTGTCTGGCTTTTATCAGCTAAGCCAGACACTTATTTGCTTTCCTGCCATGCAAGTGTGCGGAAATGTAGACATGTCAGAGGGACGGTGCTTGGGAGAACAAACAGGCTCCATAAAATCACTCTGCTTGAGAACAGGCTGGGACATGTAGGAAGAGGCAGCTTCGCCAGTGGCAAATGAGTAAAAATGCATCACGCTGCACTGTTGTCTGTATGTGTGGGGAGCTCTCGCTAGATGATCTCGCCTCTGAAGGGGGGAGTTTCTTCTAAAGGGGGCTTGATATCCTTCCTTAAGGTGCAGCCCCAGCATCGCTGCTGTCGGAGCACTGAGCCAGCTGTCCGCATGCCTCCTTTTCTCTGATCCCGCTTAGGCTGAGAGCAGACAGGTAGGTGAGAGAGTTGGGGATGAGTCTGACTCTGCCTTGCTGACCTCTGGGATTTGGAGCTTTTCACTCTGGGTTCAGCTACCAAAGGGGCACTCCCTTGCTGGCATGAACTGAGAACACCAGGCTGTGACTGGGAGCAACTCCAGAGCTCAGCCCTCATCCGAGGCTGAGGTGGGGAAGACGGTGACACACATCCTCTTGTCACTCTGTCACCAAACCAAGCACTGTACGTGGATGTACATACAAACCTAGAGCTCAATAAATAGCAGAGCCCTGCCTCTCCGGAGTGTGCAGTGTTTGTCCTTCACAGAGGGGAGAGTGGGGTAGTTTTGGGGGTGGCCCTGTGGCTGTTTGGTGGCATGCTGGCTGCAGCAGGGCAGTCGCTTGCCCTTGGGCTGTTCCTGCCTTTCCAGAGGGAGGTTGTGGTGCTGCTCAGCGGTGCCCCCTCTTCGGTCCAGGCTGCAGGTACCAGCCAGCAGCGAGCAGCCCTCTACCTCTTATGTGCCCCTGGGGCTGCCAGTAAGGAAGACATGAGCAAGGCTGAAGAGCCCGTGGATGTGAGCGAGGGATGCAGAGATGTGCACGGTATGGTGCTCTCTCTGCTGCTGGGGTCAGCAAACTCCTGCTCGCAGGTTCTGCTGCAGATTTGCCCTTTTTGTTAAACACCTTACTACTAGTTGTGTTTTGAGGCCAGCTTGAACTGAGAAGAAGTCATTTAACTCTAACATTCAGCCTCAGGACGTGGCTGATGGCCCCAAACTTTCCCGTATCTGATCTGAGCTGTTGAGTGTATTTTATTATATCTAATTCATAACCCAGTCTATTATGGGAAGAGCTGTTTTTGAGGCTTGGGGAGTGTGGGGAGAAATCAGATTGCTGCCTTTAAGTTAGGCAGCCGCTGCAGGGAGACAAATATTTTACAAAATAATGACCAAATTCTGGAGGAGAAAAATTGAGTTTGAGCTAAACTTTGGAGGGAGTTATTAAAAATTGATTTGTAAGTGCCACTGTGATTTTGGGTATCATCTCTTCTTCCTTAGCTCTTACAGGTCCCATTTTTCATGCAGGCTTAAGAGAGAGGCAGCTCCTCAGGAGCTGAATCTCCCCTGCCCGGGCTGTGGCTTGTCAGAGGAGACGCCGAGCCTTGGGGACAGGGTACTGATGGGAGGCTGGTGGGGGGAGGCAGTGGCGTGCGATGGTTTGGCCGCTTCTTGGGGGTGCCAGGAGCGGGTACTACCAGACCTTTGACTCTTAGGTACAGCAGCCAGAGAGCACCTTGGCCCACCTGCTCTGGTTCACAAACCTCTTCATTCTCTTTGTCCCCGCACGTGGCATGGGGACCGTATCTGTGTAGGGTTGAGCTGCCCTCCACGCAAGCCTGTCCTGGTGCCTGTTGGGGGGCTTTTCTCTCCCTGCCTGAAGAATTGCACTCTCTTGCCCTGCTCTGGGGTCGTGCCAGGCTGTTGCACGGTGGGTGTTGGGAGGAGAAGCCTGCTGTGATGGGGTGAGCTATCTCGCAGACAGCACTTGCACAGGGCATCAGCCCCAGCGTGCACCATCTGCCTCCCCAGACTTCCCTCCTGGGATGGAGCCAGTGTCCTGCCCGGCACGCGGTGGGGAGAGGGAGATGCCTGACCCTGCAGAGTCACAGCTGCCATCGTGTCGGGGCTGGTGTGCGGCCAGCAGTCTGTGGTAAGATTTACAGCTGGCTCTTGGCACTGGCAAGCAGCTCTCCATCTTGGTGTCAGCACCAGTGCCTCCTGGATATTTATTCTCATCTCTGTTTTCTGAGCTCTGTTTTCTTGTTTGGTACTTGTTGGGAGGAACAAGGGCTGCGTCCTGTCTGTGCTGAGCAGCGTTGTGCTGGACGGAGGTTTGTCCCCATGGAGGTGATGGAGTTTTTTTTGGCAGATTAGCCCTTGCAGTAACATGAAAGGAAAGAGGTAAAGCCCAACTTTGGGAGCTGCAGCTATCCAAAGGGGCGGGGATAAAGGTAGGCTTTTCCCCCAGAACTTGCAGTGGAAACTAATTAATGCCATTGCTGGCATTTTCAGGGGGAGGGCAGACAGAAAAATAAATGATGAATGAAAGTCTGGGCCAGGAGGCTGGAGAAGGGCTGTTGTTCGTGCTGGTCAGAGCCCTGGTTCTCCCCACCGCAGCACGGTGTGGGTGAGCTCGGGGGGACACTAGACGAGCACAGGGGCAACCACAAATAGATGGGGCAGGCGGCAGCACCCTTGGGGGAGCATGGCTGGATGCTTGCCTCACTCCCATTGTCTTGTCCCCATCCTGGAGGGCCGGGACAAGCGTGGGGTCCTGTCCCCTGCGGGAGCGACCACTGCAGCTCCACACTGTGCTCCCCTCTCCCAGCTCGGCGGCTGCTGGAGCGCGGGCCGGGCCATGCTCTGCAGCCTCTGCTCTCCCGTGCTGTCCCTCCAGGGCTAATTGAATCATGTGGCTGGAAATTGAATCCAATTGAATAGATTAAATGAGCCGGGGTTGCCGCTCGCTGCAGCGCAGCTCAGAGCCTTGCCAGGCTGCTGCCAGAGGCTGGGAGCTCCCGGGAGTCCCAGGGGGACATGAAGGGGCTGGGGGGGCTGCAGGGAGACGGGCACCCACTGGGATGGGCTCTTCCCCTTTGACAGATGAGCCCTCAACCATTTCTCGACGACGTGCAGCCTGGCTGGGTCCCAGGGCCCACAGGTCACTGCTACAGGCAGGCACGGGTTGGGTTTTGCTCATTTCCTCTCTGAAGCGATTAGTGACTAATTAGCTGGAGCCCCCCTGCTCCAGGGTTCAACCAGGGCCCTCCCAGCGGCTTGGAGGGGCGAGGATGCTCTGATGACCCATGGCTGTGCCCTGCTCAGCAGCTCTGAGCCAGTTGCTCTCCCAGCATATGGCAAGTGATGCTCCAGCAGCACCGGTCTGTGTCACCTCAGCCCCCGCGCCCTGATTTCGGCCCCTCCGCTGTGGCCATTGCCAGAACAACAGGATGGGATAGGCGACAGCGAGCAGCGTGCCGAGACCATGGTCGCAGCGTGGACATCCCCTCCCGTGGAGGTGAGCTGGGGCACAGGGCTATGCCCTGGCAAAGCAGGAGGACGCATATCCACAGCGTGGACTCGCTCATGACAGAGATGCACACCTGTTTTCATAGCAGACCTGCGCTGCTAAAAGGGCCCCTGGTGTGGTATCCAGCGTGCGGTAAGTGAAGGCTGGAGATAGTATCTGGTTCCTCTTTAAATAAAAGCTGAGCCCACAGGCATTGAGCACACGAACGCTTACAAGATGCTCTGTAACGCTGGGAGGGCTTGTGAGACTTGGGGCCTCTCCTGACTCCAGGAATGCTCCAGTCCACTCTCTGTAAAACAAGTGCTTTTCTTCACCCAGATTTTGCATCTGTTATGCAGAAGTGGCAGAGAAATGTTCAGGGTGGGCACAGAGCCCACCCAGCAGTGGGGCCGTGCCGGGGAGTCCCTCTGGGCTGGAGGTGTGCGCAGAGGCAGGTGACCGGCTTTTGGCTTTCGAGGATGCAGAGTGGGATGCAAAGTCCTTTCTCCCTCCTGTGCACCCAGATTTCTCCCACCTGCTGGTTTGCATTTGACAAAAGGAGGTTCCCTTTCTCCTGCAGTATTCCTGCTCGCAGGGCTCGCCCAGCAGCTTGCAGACATATGTTCCTCCTCAAGCTCCACAAGATTTTCAGCAGCTGAAATTTCCCCCCCAGATCTGAATGTCACAGCGGCCTCCCACCCACCCGTGTGTCTCCGCAGGGTGGGTTAACAGAGGTGGGAGCAGTCCTCCCTCGTGTGTGTCCTGGGTGATGCTGTGCTGGGGCATCACCTCCCCA
Source organism: Vanellus vanellus (assembly GCF_965231255.1). Taxonomy (NCBI): domain Eukaryota; kingdom Metazoa; phylum Chordata; class Aves; order Charadriiformes; family Charadriidae; genus Vanellus; species Vanellus vanellus. Next base: position 16,238,475 of record NC_138912.1, on the reverse strand, counting down.
GGACCTGCTGGTCTGCTGCAGCTGCTCCCCCAGTGCTCAGGACCCCAGACCTGCACAGACCGAGGGGCTCATCTAGGTCTCGTGCCATCCAGGGTAATTTCCTCTGCGGATGTAGTAAATATCATGGATTATCCCTGAGTGAGGCCATTTGTCCTGCCTGGACCCCCCCCAACCACTTGCACGGCCATGAGCATCCCTCCTCTGGGCTGGGGGGGCTGCGTTGGGCCCTGGGAGGGGAACAGCCCCCGCTGCTGAGCTGCTCATCTCCTCCTAAGGCTGCTGTTCACCGTCATTTTTCCAAGGGGTGAAGCTGCTTTAAGGAGCTCCCATTTCAGCCCTCTGCTCCCGGAACAGGCCCCTGGGTGCTGCGTCCCGTGTCCCAGCCCGGGAGCTGCCCAGGAGCCCTCTCTGCCAGGGGAGCAGAGATGTCCCTCACCGCCAAGCGTAAACCTGAGCCCAGCGGCACCAGGCGACCGCAGCCAAAATAAGATTAATGGCATCTGCTGAGAGCACATCCCGGGGACTGCTATTGATGACCATGGCTTTAAAATACTGTTAACAGTGGATAAAGCACCATGATTTAGAGCACTCGGCAATTACATCTCTGTTTGAAATTTCCTAAAGATAGGATCGGACTCCCGAGTCCTGCTCTCTGCTTTTCCGATAGAATTAATAAGAAAGGAGATATGCAATTAGACAAGGCGCAGGCTGGTAGGGCAGATCGATGACTTGTGGTTACCTAATGAAGTGTTAAATTGTGTCTTTCCCTCTCCCTGTCCCCCTGTAGCAGCCGCAGTGGGTTTGCAAGGCTCGTGCCTGGGGGAGAGCCCCCCGCACCCCTCTGCCCCAGCCCGGTGGGGTGCGGACCCCAGCGCTCCTGCTTCCTTTCCAGGCTCTTCTTGCTTCTGTGGATGGGAGCAGTTTGGGATCATCTTGGGCTTCATGTCGAGCCTGGGGTTTCCAGCAGGGCTCGCGGGGACACATGCAGCTGGAGCTGGGGGGGGTGGTGGGGGTGGTGGTCCCAGCGGGGAGCTGGAGGCATGGATGAGGTGAAGGAATTGGCCCTATATTGCAGGGTGGGTGTCCTGGAGAGGAACAGGGATGGTTGTGGGTGGGCTCAGCTCGGTCCCACCTGGGTCTGGACGTTGCTGGTGGCAGCCTGGCACAGCTCTGCCTGCAGCCGGGCTCTGCATCCAGCGCTGCGGGCAACACTGGAGCATCCACAAACTTGTCCCCTTCCCCAGTTACTCCTGACAAGGCTGCGCTGGCCGCACGCCAACCTGGGGACAAAGGAGCGCCCTGGACAGTGCGGCTCCATGCGCACCTCCCGGCACCTCTCGCTCCGACTCAGAGCTGTTCCTGGCTGCGGCTCCAGTGCCCGGGGAGCAGCGTTAATCCCCTGCAGATCCTTTATCAAAGTGCTGCACCACTGACAGTGTGACGGATGGGCCGCTTAGGGAACGTGCCTCACGCCTGGGCTGATGTGAACGGGTGATTTCCATCACAGCGAGGGTGGATGTGTGGCACTGGGGACACCCTGCCTCCGAGAGACACACAGCCCGGGGTGCACCTCGGGGTGCAGCACCCCTCGCACTCCCAGCTCGCCTCCCTCCTTGTGTCTCCTGCTTACCCCCCTGTTCTCCATCCCCATCCCACCCCGCTGCTGGCTGTGCCAAGCCCTGGGGCTGGTTTTTGTGGCCCCGTTTTCCCTGTGGCTCTCTGCTGCTCTCCCAGAGATGAGCTTGGGGACCTGGATGCTTCCACAGGACCCCTGCCCACCCCGGCAGGCTGGATCTGGCCACCAGCCTGTCCTCTGCACTTCCCTGGCCCTGGACATTGGGGTATGGGCTTCACAGTGAGCTCTGCCCCATTTGCTGTGGAGCCTGTGCCACTTCTTGGCCAGCTGGGGCACGGCCACCCCTCCCAGTTACCCCTTGTAACTGGGATCTGGGCCCACAGGAGCCACCAGAGCTCCTCCAGTCCTCTGCAAACAGTTAATCCAGCATTGTCTGCAGCAGCGCAGACCACCAGTGCTGCCTGCGGATGGCTCCTGCCCACCCTGGACCTGCTGATTGCTTTTGTGGTGAAAGCGGCCAGCGGCAGCGGGGCTGCGTGAGGCATGAGAGCGTTGATTAAAGTCTCCGATGCTGCTTCGGTGATTTTCCCCAGCCTGGCCCAGACTTTCTGCATCTGCCGCATGTCCCGGTGAGACGTGCCGCAAAGGATGCTCCCTGCTCTCCACTGTGACTTTGCTGCTGTGCCCGTCCCTGGCCAGACGTGATTCCTAAGGCATCTCTGTGCCCGGTGCACCTGCATCAGCGCCCTTGCCTGGGTCCAGGCAGACGGGCAGAGACCAGACCCCTTCCTGCCCCAGAAAGGCAGCAGCAGCCGGCAGTGGGCTGCTCCCACCCTGGCACCCTGCAAACCCCGTCTCCCAGTGCCCAGAGAAACATTTAGGGGAGGACGTCGCAATTTTCCCGAGCAGAGAAAGGCTCAAAGCCTGTGAATCCTGGCAGGATGCCCAGCCCTTGTGTCTCCTGAGGAAAGGAGCTGTGACCAGCAAGCAAGCGAGCTGTGTCCCCCATTTTCTACACTGTGGGGAGGGTGGGCTGTGTTAGCCTAGCCCTGGGGCTGCCCCATCCTACCCTGTGGTACCCACTGACCCACCCGACTTTCTCCTCTCTCCCCAGCCTGGCAAAGCATCTCTCGTTTGCCTGCAGGAACAGGAGCACTTAGCTGGGATAAAAATAGCCATGTTTGCCTCCCGATGGACCGGGGATGGCAGAAGGTGAAAACTTCCCCGGTGCAGCTCTGCTGGGCCTGTCACGTCCCTGCCAGCAGGATGGACCCGCAGGATGCTGGAGATGGGGCGGGTGATCCTGGGCACCACTCACGCAGCCCTGCCACCAAGGCTGCTTCCCTGGGACACTGCTGGTGCCCAGGGGCTGCCAAGAAGATGTGGCCGAGGATGTGATGGAGAGGATGGAGGAAGGAGGGTGGGAAGGGCGAGAAGCAGCAGGATGGACAAGCCCAGTGGCACAGGGGTTCCTTGAGCTGGCTGGGTTTTGGCTAAGCAGAAAGGACATCACCAGGGCTGTCCCGGGAGTTTCTCTCCAGCCGGGCTGCGTGCATGGGCTCTGCGGCGGTGGCCGGGCTACGGAGAGGGCCGGGGGAATGTGTTTAGTTCTCTGAGCATTTCTCCACTGCGTTTTCCTCGCTAAATGGCTCTTATTTTTAGATCCAGGCAGTTGCTAAGCATCGCTGCCTCGCTAAGGCGGCTTCTTTCATGGCTTGACACCAAAGCACGCTGACAACACGCTGCCGCGTGAGCGTGGCCCTCCCTCCTCGCTGCTCTGGATTCCCTTTCTGCCCTGCAGCTCCCGTGGGCTGGGACTGGGACAGGGTGCTTTGCCTCTCCCCAGCTCCTGATCCCCTCTGTCTGTCTGCATAGATCAGAGGATGAAGGGAGGAGAGGTGGGAATCTCTGGGAGCTGGGCAGCCCCTGACACGTGCCCAGGACCCCTGGCACGGTGCAAACAAGCAGCACACGGGCAGCAGCTTTGCCTGTGGTGGGGACTCTCCAGCACAGTTCGCATCCCCTGGGATGGCATCATGCACAGATGGCAGCAAATAACCGGGGGCACCAGCGGTGGGGCTGTAAGCTCCTCACTTGGCAGCACTGTGCCCCTGGAAGCCCTCCCAAGCTGTCCTGCTGCTTCACCCCTTCCCCAGGGCTACAGAAGGTAGGGGAAAAATCCTGCTAAAGGCTGCAACCCCGCATGGGAACCCCGTGCTCGGGGTGGAGGGCAGGGGGGGACCTGCTCCGGTGCTTGGTTGCAAGCCGGTGGACTTGGGCCACCTTCCCCACATCTCTGCTGCCGTCTCCTGACCACTGCACATCCCCTCTCCCCCTGACCAATTTCCCATCCAACTTCTCCCCCGAAGGGGGAATGCAGCAGCTGCCCTAGATGGGACAGAGCTGGGGTCCCCCTTCCCCTGTATCTCCTGGGGGTCCCAAGGCACAGCCTGGCATAGGCACCGACATGGAGGGCTTGGGGGTCCCTCGCTCCCCTGCAGCGGGGGGTGGGGTCTGCGCTCCTCCTGCTGCCCCGTGTCTTCTCCATCCCCATCCCCTTCTCCACCCCTGCGTGGGCACTGACCCCCGGGGCTCTCCCAAACCGCCGGAGACCCCACCTGGGTGCAGCCCGGATCAGCTTCTTCCTTGCTTCTTCCCCGGAGCCACCCCCCGCCGCCGGAGACAGCTCCCCCCGCCACCCGCCCCCGGCCGTGCCTCAGTTTCCCCGCGGCGGCGCGGCGGCGGGGCCGGGCCGGCGGCTCCCGGGAGGAGGCGGGGAAGGACGGGAGGGAGGGGGCGGCCGTGCCCAGCCCCGGCGGCGGCGGCGGCGGCGGCGGCGGGGAACGGGGCGGCTGCGCGCTCCTGCTCTGCCGTACCGAGCCTTACCGATCCGAGCTTCCCGGCACCGCCGGCCCCTTCCTGCTGCCGCGGTGAGTCCCGCGGGCGGCGGGGCGGGGGGAGGCGGCGGGCGCGGGCCCCCCCTGCCCGGCGGCGGAGCCCGTTCGCCCCGTCGCGGTTCCCCCCCGCCGCTCGACGGGGCGGGAAGATGCGGAGCAAGGGCAGGAAGGAGAGCCTGTCCGACTCCCGCGACCTGGACGGCTCCTACGACCAGCTCACGGGTGAGTGCCGCCCGCCGGGGAAGGTGCAGCAGCCGGTCGGGACCACGGCGCGGGGGCGGCCCCGGGAACCCCGACCCGGCCCCGAGCACCCTCCCCCCCCGCCCGCTTCCAGCCCCGGCTGAGCCCTGGCCCCCCTGCCCGCCCCGCTTCGCCGCACGCTTTGCCCGGGGAGGGGTGGGTGACCGCGACCCCGGCGCTGGAGCAGGGGGACAGTCCCGGGCTTTGGGGGGGGGGGATACTCCGGGGGAGGGTTAGAATCGGTCCCAGCCGGGCGGAGGTTGCCCCGAGGCAGGTTTGCAGGGAAAAGGCCCCCGCAGGAGGCTGGGATGCTTTAATCGCTTTTGGCCGCCCCCAAGCTCACTCTCCCTCACCGCTGCCCCTCGGGACATCAAGGTTTGGCGCTGGGCTCTCTCCGTCATGCCTTGGACCCCCCACTGCACCCTGGGGTGGCACAGTAGCACCCCAGCAGCGGGTTCCCCTGAGAACAGAGAGGCTCACCCCGCTCAGCAAACCCCAGCAGGACCACAGAGCCTCGTGTCTTCTCTGCCTGTCACCCGGTGTCCCCCAGAGCATCTCCAGAGATGCTCTGCTGCCGGGATGGGGTGGCTGTGGGACAGGGAGGTCAAATATGACCCAGCTGTGACCTTACTGCATCTCCCTCCATCCTTTGCCCCAGCAGGGAATTGCCTGGCTTCTCACATCCCACCACAACACGCATCCATCCATCTCCCCTTATCCCCCACTGTCTGGTAGCAAAGTAGCTGGGCAGGGGCAGGTGACACCCCTCCTTCCCCCCGTGTTCTCCATGGACCAGGCCAAATCCTGTTCCCTTTCAGGGCCTGTGTCACAGGAGCTGTGAAATGGGGCAGCAGTTCCCGCCTGACTCCTGAGACGCATGACGGAGCCAAACCTGTCCGTAGCCGGTGGTGTTGGGTGCCGTTGTGCTGCAGACACTGGGATGTATGCACAGGAGGCTCCCCCGAGTCCTGGTGATGCTTTCCTGCCACAGCCTAGAGTGGATTTCAGGCTTTGCTCTGGAGTTTCGAGGCGGTGGTGGTAGCAGGGCAGGACCCCTGCTCTGCCTTCCCGAGCAGCCCCACACGTGGGAAATGCTGCTTGCTGCCTGCCCAAACGTGCTGCAGGGAAGATATTTTTGAGCTGTGTAGGAACTTGGAACCCACCCACAACTTTTGGTTTCTCCGGTAACTTTAAAATGTCCATATGGATTTAAATCAAACGGAGGTTAAAAATAAATTCCAGTCTCTCTGAGGCTGAGACCTTTTATGCCGGTGCTTACTCCTGAGCCAGCCATGCAGCAGGAACCTGGGCGAAGGGGACCCGTGCCGCTGTGCCAGCCCCTGCCTGCGGGGACGGGGCTGCTGGGAAGCGTCCGGGGAATAAGGCTGGAAATATCTGCCCCATTTCCCAGCGTGTGAAACGGAAGCTCCGGGAGGGCACATCACTCGTTTGCCACTGCTGTCAGGTCGCTGACCTGCCAGGGCAGAGCCGGTGGTAACACCAGGTACCCAGGGAGGGAGCTTGTCCCGGTGGTACATACAATGGGTACATTTCCCCCACGTTCACTGAACACGCCAAAGCCATCCCTCCCTGTGCAGCGAAAGTTGTTTTTCTCCCAGAAAGAGTGGGGAAGTGATGCAGTCAGGAGGAGAGGGGATGCAGACTTAGATCTGGGGAGGGTTTAACAGCTGGAACCCCTGCCTGCTAGCCTGGCCTGGGCTCTCCCAGCTCCCCGGGGATGTGGTGAGGAACCGGAACCCCTCTGGGGCTGTAGCAAAGCCCCGTAGTGGAGCTGGCAGTTCCAGCGAGGGTTTAGCCTCTCCCTGCAGATGGGAGGGTCCCTGCCAGCACCCGCTGTTTAGTAGCTCAGCCCTGCTTGGGGACAAGCATGGGCAGTTTGGGGTGTTCCTGCAGCCTTGGGGACCCACATCCATCAGGGTCTATCAGGGTCCGGGGGGACATCTGCCATGCAAGAGCTGTTAACCGAGAAATGATTTGATGTCAGGTGATGCAACGGCCCCATGGCAGCTCCAGCGGTTGCTGGTGTGCACAGGGACAGCAGTCGGTCCTGCTGCCTCCCCATCACTCCCCAAAAGCAGGGGTGGGGATGATGAGACCCCCATCTATGTGCGCCCAGAGAAGGGTCAGCAATACCCCCTTCCAAAAGGAGGAGAAGGGCTAAAGGGAAGCAGGACCCCCAGCCATACACAGCGTAGAACACTACCACCACCAACCCCCCTGCCTTCCCCAGTAGCACATTGATTTTTAAATTTAAATTGCTGCTGAAAATGAGGGTGCAGTGACAGCCTCCCCCCCCACACACCTCCCCGTGGCATTTCCAGTGGTGCCCGGCCACCCTGGTCCCCGGCCGGAGCAGCCGTGGGCTGTGCAGGCACGCGGCACGTGGATGTGTGTGTGAGAGGCGAGAGCGCCTGAGTGAATGAAAGCTGCCTGCGTGTGAGCGGCGGGAAGAGCAGGCACCGGCTGCCTGTGCCGGGGAACCCTGGCTGTGCCCGGCCCCGCTGCGGCGGCGTGGGGCGAGGGCAGGCGTTGAACGTCCCCGGCTGCTGAGCCGGGCACTGGGAGCCCGCCCGGGTGCTAAGGAGAGAAATGTTTAGGTTACGCCACTAGGAAATTAAACCGGTCCATTTCTGGGGTATTTAGATGACGCTAGCGAGAAATAAAAGCCGTCCATAAATTACATTATTCCTCCAGTCCTCTAATGACATGAGTGATTAGTGTGCAAGCAGAGCCTGGAGCCAGTGTCTCGGGACTGCTCTGGACATGGCCCTCCGTGCGAGAGGCATGGGAATCCGGTATCGCTATGCCCTGAGGAACGCAGGTACTGAGTCCCCAGCCCCAAATCCGGGCAGCGCGAGAGGCGAGGGGGGGCTCAGAGGCAGTTTTCCCTCCCTCCCGCCGCTCCACAGGGGTGTGCGGGCAGTGGGGCTGCCCCAACCCCAGCTGGGGAGCAGGGGTGGGTGGTCCAGGACCCCATCTCACCCCACGGGACAAGCCCGTCCCAGCGATGCTGTGTCCTGCGAGCGGGACGGCACGTGCCAGCACAGGGTCAACACCTGGGCTGTTTTGGGGTGGGTTAAACCTTTAGCTGCGTTTTGGAAGGAAGAAGGATTCACCTCCGGAGCTGTTGGTCCCCCAAAAGGGGTTAGGAGTCTCACTTTTCACCCCTGCTTTTTCACCCCTGCTTTCTCCCTCCCATTGTCATGTTGTGGGGTCTCGAGCATCCGCTTTGCTCCACCCCAAAGGCAGCCGCAGAGTTTGCAGTGGGTGAACAATTGCTATAGAGACCGTCTGCCGAGCTTTGGGATCCTCCTGCCTCCCGAGGCACAGCTGCTGGATGGGGACTTCCCTAACTCTTAGCACTTTGAGCAGCCCACCCAGTGAGATGAAAAGCGTAGGTACCAGCGTAGCAGCAGCATCTGGCTGAGCTCTCCTCCCTACCTGGAGGGAGGGTGTTTCAAAAGCGTCTCTCCCGGTGGCAGTATGAAAGAAGAGACGGGGCCGAGTGGTCCCCGACAAACGTGCTGAGGGGACGATGGGTCAGTGGGGTTGGCAGGAGGACGGTGGGAGCCGGGCTCCGGTCCCTGCCACGGTGTAAAGCTGAAAAAGCTGTGCCCCGGCGATGCGGCTGCTGCGGGCGGGTACCGAGTGATGGGCAGATCTAGGACTGCACCGGGGGCTTGTTCTGCTGCCGGCAAACCCGTCGGCTCCGTTGTGGCTGCTCACAGCCCGTGATCAGCCAGGTGGGAGGAAAATCTCTGCGAACTTGCTGTAGCGTAGGACTTCCACCTGCAAGGGGGAAAATTTATTTCCCGGGGTGTGGAGGGGGTGTCAGTGCTAGCCTGTCCCAAATAATAGCGTGTGTAGGGGGAAACACTGAGATCTGCAGCTGGAGGGTGGGGTGACGGGGCCAATGGGGTGGGAATGAGGGCAGGAGGCAAGGCAGGGGCTGGATGGCGAGTGTGTGTGGCAGGTTGTGTGCCGTGGCTGCCTGCTGCAATGGATCCTGGGGAAGGGGACTGAGATGGGGACTGTGCCTGAGACCATGGCAGCGCCTTGCCCGTGCCCGGACGATAGCTCCTTCTCTTGCCCAGTTGCTTCCTCGAGCAGCACAGGAACACCCCTGGGTGCAGCGTCCTGCCGACGCGGGTCTGGCAGGGCCGGCTGCCTGCATCCCTGTGCCCAGCAGCATGTGTGGGTTGTCCCTTCCACCCAGGAGGGGTGACACACACTGATGTCCTTCCCCCGGGGGGGTCCAGCCCATGGGAACCAAGCGTGCTGCCTGTCCCCCTGCTCCCCCGCTAACCTTCCTCCTCCGCACCGCTGCTGCTGCCCCACATGTTCCCCCTCTGCTTGCTGCTTCTGCTCCTGGCGCCTGCAGCCTGGCGGTGAGGCTGGGCTGGAAGCTGGACTGACCCTCAAGCCAGGTCCCCAAGCCCCCCAGGAGGTCCCCAGTAAGGGTGGGGTATGGCAGGGAAAGGGCTCCCACTTGTGCGCTGGGGTGGGGGGCTCCCGTGGGTTCCCCTCTGTGCCGAAGCGCCCTGCCCTCGATGGATGCTGCACCTTCCCGGGGTGATGGGAGTGTTGCCTGACTCTGCCGCGTCTCTGTCTGCTGTCTCCCTCTCTCTGGCATCTGTACCCCTCTGCCTCTTCCCTCTTTGCTGTCCTGGCTTGTCTGCAGCCCCTCGACGCCAACGAATTCCCCTCTCACGGGCTGTTGTGGCTTTCCCTGAGCGGAGGCTGAGATCCTGCCAGTGGGGAGGTGGGATGCTGCTCTGAGCCCACGCCGTGGCAGAGCCGCATGCGGGGCAGGGGGCACGGGGGACGATGCTACTGGGTACTGCTGCCCGCAGGCAGGTTGGATTTTGCAGGTGGAGAGGCCAGAGCTGAGGTTTTGGCAGCTGCCACCGCATCCCCGCAGGCAGAGGCAGGTCAGAGCTCGCGGGGAATTGGTGGCACAGGATTAATTGACAGGAAGTTCGTGGGTTTGGTCGGAGCGGTTAAAGGGCTGATTTCTGCAGATGCTGATGCATAATGCATGGGCTGTCGCAACTTCGGCCAAGGTGTACAGCTCCTGCTGCACAGGGCTGGCGATGCACGGGCAGGGAGGGGTTTGCTCTTTTGCCATCCCCGGAGAGGAGCTTTTCCCCACGGCTGGCTGCGTTGCAGCCGAAGAAGATGTCTGGATTCAGTGGTGCTGCTTTCCTGCTGTGTGCTGTGCTGGGACCAGTTGGCCCCAAAGTCTTGGGAGCCGGGACAGGAGGAGGTTTTGGGGGGTGAGCAAAGCTGGTTCCTGGAGCAGGCTCTCGTTTCCCCCAGGCTGCATTGGGTCCATACATCCTGGCTGGAGCTGAGCCTCGTGCCCTTGCCTTGTAGCCGGGGCATCAGAGGGTCGTGCCAGCCCTGAAGGATGGGAGAGACCCCATTAGTGGAGCTGCCCTCCCCCTCCCTCGCTGGCTCTGTTCATTAGCAGTGTTTTCATTAGGAGAAGTGGTTTGGTTTTGTTTAAGCCAAATTGCTGTGCTTGGGAGATGATAAATCCATCTGCTGGCAAATCGCTCTCCCGCCACTGGGATGGATCCCAGCCCTGGGCTTTAATCGTGCTGCAGATGAATGAGCCTCTAGTGAAATGAATCTCCCGGCCGTGCCCCGCCGGGGGGGCTGAGCCGGGCAGGCTGCCTCCCCGACGCCACGGTGAGGGTCTCCGGCTTGGGATGGGGGATCAAAATCCTCTGCTAAAGCGTTTGTAGAGCCCTGGGGGTGGTTAGTGCGGAGCAAGTGAACTGCTGAGGCTGAGGCTGGTGCAAGTGGCTTCCCTGGGAGCAAAGGGAGCCCTTTTCCATGGGGCAGGGGCTGCGGGTGGGTGCAGGGGTCCTGTTCAACCCACCGTCGGTGCCAGGGTGCTCTGCTGGCAGTCAGGGCTGGGTGGGTGCCATGCCACGGGGGTGAGGGGCAGGACGGTGCATGGGACAGGGCTGGAGATGGGGTGCAGGGGATGGAGCATCCCTACTCTCGGCGATACCCTACCGAGCGGCTTTGCAAAGGGGATGCGGCAGCACAGCTGTGCGGTGCAGGAGGCTCTTGTTGGGGTCCTCCCGTCCCTGAGCTGCTGTGGCTCTGGCTGCTTCTGGCTTTTAGGGAAATTTGGCTGAAAATGGGTGCAAGCAGCCCCCCGGGGAGCAGTGTGAGTAATTATCTTGTTTGGAAACGGAGCCCTGTGGGAGGGGAGCTGGGGGCAGGGTGGCTGCTGTGTCGCTGCTGGGGATGGGGCGAGAGGGGGACTCTCACCTTTGCTGCCTCTGAATTTGGGTCTTCTCAAACGTTTCCTCTCTGGTCATACAGGGCAAGTCGCCTATGGACACTTGTGGGCAGGGGTGTCATGTACACACATGTGTGTGCCCAGGCTCTCACGGCATCGTGCCTCCCCTGCCTGTGGCTGACAGCAGCCCCCAGGGTTCAGCTCTGTCTGGCTCTAGGTGACTTCAGCCCCATTTTGGCAGGAGCCACCCAGCTTTTGAACCTGGCAGGTTGGGATCCCTCCTGTTCACGCAGCTGGCACCCCTCCCGGCACCCCTCCCGACCCCGGGACAGTGTTAGCATCGCTGCTGGGGGCTCTGGCGTGTGGCAAGAGGGTCCGTGTCCCTCCCATGCTGCTCCTACTCACCCCATCTGGGGACATCGGGGACCTGGGGATGTCGAGGTCTGGGGGACATACAAAAAGGTGCCCCAGCTCTGAGCACAGCTACTGTGGTGTCCATCCGAGTCCTGTGCCAGCCGCATCCACAGCGAGCGTGCGGGGGGCTGTGCCCTGTGCGAGGTGAGGGCACTGCGCACCCCTGCACGCAGATGAACCCGATCCGTGCTCTGCTTAGAGAGCCCTGGGCCGTACCGGAGACCAGCTGGTGGCTTTGTCCTGGATGGGAGAGGGTGGTGTGGGGTCTGGCTGACTCATGGAGAGGTCCGACAAGGACAGCACCAGAGCAGCAGTGGTGCCCGGGGGCAGGCAGGGGATGCTCAGAGCCCTGAGGGTCTGTGCCGGGCTGGCAGTGGAGATGGATGGCTTCACCTGCGGTCTGTCTCCTGGGAGCAGGTCAGAGACAGTGATGGAGTGACTAACTCTGCAGGTGGGCTGCTGGCACAAATCCACTGCCACAGCACTGCTGTGCGGAGACGGAGGGACTGACTGGGCAGGACGGGACCCCCCTGGGCTGTCCTGCTGTGCCTGTGGGCTACCTCCTGTGGCAGTGATGTTCTTGCTGGGAAGGGGCTCGACAGCCTGTTCTCTCTTCTATGAGAGACTGGCAGGACCCTGTCACTGAGCCTCCATGGGGCAGAAAGGGGGACCCTGCTCCTGGCTCCAGGCACTGACCCCAGCAGCAGGGCTGGGATGCATCGGCTCCCTCACCTACCCTCTTCCCATCACCAAAGCCACGCATTTGGACACCAAAAAAGCACTTTCTAGGGATGGAGCATTGTTGACAGTCTGACTGGGATCTGAGCGCCAGGGAAGAGGGTTTCCGGGGTGTCTCCCTTGGCTCTGTTTTCTCCCTTGGTCTGGCTGGGGAAGGTGCAGCCCTGTGGGATGCAGGGGGGCACCGGCAAACTCGTGCATCCTTGGGTCACCCTCAGCCCCAGCAGGAGCCAGGGAAGAGCTGTCTGGCTGCTCTCACCCGGTTACTGTGGCCCATCCAGCCGCGGCGGGGTGAAATGAGAGCTGGCCTGCTTGCTAACAAGATTAGACAGGAGAGCCACTGCTCCTGCCCCGTTTGGTTAATCACTTCTTCCTAGATTGAATTTTTTAAAATTGCATTGCTTACAGAAAGCCCCTGAATGGGTTTAAAGGCAATAATCCACCCAGCCCCTCTGTCGCTGCAAGGATCCCCTGGGACTACATAGCAGTGCGTTGTTGAAGTCCCCGGTGTCCCCAGGAGGTCGCTGGCTGGGCTGGCCAGCCATTGACAGCTCTTGATTTACTCTGGGAGGAAATATTGATGAATTTTTAATGGTGTGATTTAGCGTAGCCTCCTGGAGGTGAGGGAGGAGGGAGAGGGTCAGGCACCAGTCTCTGTGTTGCAGCATGTGTGACAGGTCCCCTTTGCCCCTCACTCCGGCCCCAAGGGCTGTGGTGGGCAGCTGCCCACCCTGCCCATCCTGCTGTGCTCCTGGGGGCACGCTGGCGTTTGGGGAGGGCCTGGCGGTAGGGCACAGCACCCCAGCTCTGGTTGCACCTGCGTGGGGTCTCAGCTCCCTGTGTGACCCTGGAGCGGGGAGGGCCAGCCGCTGGCACTGGGTTTTGGGGTCACAGCACAGGTTGGTGAGCGGGTTCAGGGCTTGGGCAGTGTAGCGAGGGATGCTGTCATATGCTGTGGTTCAGGGTGATCCCGGTGTCCCTTGGGGACATCTCAGCCCTCTCCTGGGTGGTGGGATCTTCCTTTAAGTACCTCTTTTCCCCCCACCAACTCTCCTTCCGAAAGTCGCATCTTCTGAGCCCAGCCCCTGCCCTGCGCCGCTCATGCTGACCCGAACAAATTTCCCCTGTCACCCGCCCTCCCCCCTCGCCGCCCCTCCGCCGTGCAAAGTGAGTCACTCCCAGGCACCGGGAATCATTCATGTCATTTCCCCCTTTGCCGCAAAGTCATTAATGTGAGTGGAATAATTTGTTGCGTAACGGAGAGGATCAGCGGGAGCGCTGCTCCGGCGGGTGATGCCTGGTCCTGGCTCTCTGCTGCCCCGGCCACTGCTGCTCCAGGAGAGGGCAGCTCCGTGGCATCACCGTCTGGGAGCATCCCAGGTCTTGCTGGGGTACCGTGCTGGCAGTGATGGTGTCAGCTCCCTGAGGTGTTTTCCTGAAACTGCCAAGTCCCGCCTGGACCCTCGCTGGGTGGAATGGACATGTTTGTGGTGGCCTCGGTGTCTGCTCACCCTCACACAACTCCTTTGAAAGGGGCTTGTCCCAACCACTCTGCGGTGACACGGGCAAGAAGCGTCTCCTGCGCTGATCAGGGTGTGTGTTGTGGCACCCTGCGTCCCTGCCTCATCCCTGCCACGTGCTGCTCCCGCTCCTCTGAGCTCCACAAGCCGTGGGGTTGCAAGCACTTCCCACCAGCAGCCGAATCCTTCCCGGCTTCTTGCTTCAGAGCCGGGGACCCCGAGGCGCCCCGGCAGGGGTGCAGGCTGTGCGGGAGGGAGCCTGCGTGGCTCGGGGCCCCTGTGGCCCCAAAGGACGGCTCTGCAGCCCCTCGCAGCGAGGTCCCGGCCGGCTGTTGGTGCTGGCGATAGCAAACCCATACACAGGGTGCAAACCCAATCACGGCTGGGGCTCCCTCCCGGGGACCTCGCAGCCTCCCAGGCAGGGGGCCCTCACCCAGCCCAGTCCAGGAGTGCGGGTGCTGGGAGCCCTTTCTGGAGTGATGCTCACTGTGGTTGTGGCAGATCAGGTCTCTTCCCCGGTGCGTCGAGGTGGGAGAAGGGCAGGGAAGAGTGCTTTAGTTGTTAAAGGGCATTGCGGAGGCTGCTCCCCCCCCCCCCCCCGCCCAGGGTTAATTTCCTTCTATCCCACGCTCGGCCGGGCATTAATTTAAAGACGTTGCGATGGGAGAGTGGGAGCCTAAGAGGATTGGGCTGGGAGCAGGAGGATTTAGCGAAGGGAAGGGACGTGCCTGGGGCTGGGGGCTGCACAGGGGACAGCAGCATCCCATGGCGCAGGATGGGCAGGAGGTGGCCGTGCACCCCTCAGGACCGAGCCACCCCGATGCGTCCCAACTGTGACTGCAGTGGTGCCTGATGGCTCCCACCAGCACCTGGAAGGGGATGAAGGGGGTGAAATTCTCCCTGACCCCAGGGAGAGCACCGCTGCTGGGTAGGGAAGGGGCTATGGGCTGCTTGCTCGCAGGGTGGCTGTGTCCCATGTCCCACTCCTGCCCCTTGCTGTGTGTGGGAAACAGAGCAGAGGTTTCAAACTCAAGCCCAGAGGAACCCAGCAGATGGGCATCGTGCCCGGCTCCATGGGGGGCTGGCAGAGCCCCTCCAGGGTGCCACATCCCAGCGGGGACTTTGTCCCCTTGCTCCAGCTGGGCAGCGAGTCCCCTTGGTGCGGGGGGCTGCCCCAGAGCAGCGTGGGGAGGGAGGAGATGGTGTTTAATATTTTAAAGCGGCTCATGGAAAACCTGCTGCTCCCCAGGGGCTGGTCCAGACAAAGCATCCCTTGGAAGGGGCTGGGATTGGGGCCACTCCAGCCCAGTGGGAGCTGGAGGGGGAGGCTCTTGGGACCACATCCATCTGGGTGAAGGGGCCTTTTCCCTTCTGTTGCCTACAGACCCGAGGGTCCCGCCTCTGCCCTGGGCCACAGCTCCAGGGCAGGGACGTGTGTCCCAAGGGACTGCGGTGGCTCCCCAGCCCCACGCCATCCCACGCCTGCCTCGGCTCTGTTTGTTTTCTCAGCCCGCCCTGCTGTAATTACAACCCGCTGTCACCCTCCAGATAATACGTCTTTCCTTTTATCACTGCTTAATTAAATAACCGTGAGGAAGTGAGGGGCTGGTAACCCCTTGTTTGCCGGCATGAACAACCCAGTGGTGCTGGGGAGGTCTCTCAGGGCTGGCGGAGGAGCTGGATGGGGAGGGCTGTGCCCTGGCTCAGGGGGCACGGTTGAGTGTGGGGTACCTGCGTGCCCCTGAGAGGGATGAAGCGCTGATTTTGTTGTTCATGGGCACATAATCTCTGGCACAGATGCTTCCAGGCCATCCCTGAGGAGGTGCCCTGGATGCAACTGCTGTGGCCCAGTCTGTAATTCTCCCCTCGGCTCGGAGCTATGCCCGCTGCCAGACCAGGAGGAGTGTGCAGGCGAGGTCCCCGCTGCCAGGCCAGCCGCCTCTGCCCACAATTAGTTGGTGCTAATGAGTGTCCCTGGCAGGCACTGCTGGGTCAGTGAGCTCCGACAGAACATCTGCCAGGCGCTCCCGCCATGGGGCCAGACGTGTGGGTCCCGCTCCCTGCTTGGCAGAGCATCCTCCGTTGTGCTGTTGGTCCTCAGCGTGGGCATGGGTCCCTCTACTTTCTCTCCATCCCTTCCCTCATCCCTCTGCTGTCTCTCTGCCTTTGTATCTTCCCCAGAGGCTGGTCCCAGTTTGGGCGCTGGCAGTGTTGCACCTCCAGGTGCTCCCCCGGGTGTCCCTTTCTCCTCATCCCAGCCACCCCACAAAGTGCTATAGCTCCAGAAATGGTGTCTGTTTCGGTGTCCTTGGGAGCAGGATGTGGCCCTGTTTAAAAACACATGGGCAGGAGCGGTGGGAGCGCTCCCCAGAGCACCGCCTGTCCTGCTGTGATGGATTGGGGAAAGGTCTGATCTGACGGGATTTCCATCTACCCGAGACAAAGCGCTGCACTGAGCTGCGGCAGGGCAGCCTGGCCCGGCTGGGGATTGATGAATGAACGTCCCCAAACTGTTGCCAAGCTCCGAGGTTTGTGTTCGCCTGCAGCGAGGAACCAGATCTTTTTGCAGATGCGATCCCCTCCCTCGTGGTGCCGAGTCCCCGTACCCCAAGCACCCACCGTGGGTTGTACGAGTGGTGTCTTAGTGTCAGTCTCGTAGAGGGTGGGGGCAGCTCTTTGCATTGGTGGTGAGATGTAGAACACATATGGTTGGGGTAGACTGGAAAATATCCCCCAGTTGGGGACTGACAGCCCTGGATGTCGGAGACCTGGCTTGGAAACGAATAGTCTGGGGATGGAGAAGTTTTGGGGGCACTCTGGGGCTTCATGGCAGGATGCTGTGGGGAGAGGAGCTCCCTGCCCACGTAGGGGTTGTGTGCAGGCAGGGGGACCATGGGGTGACCTGCAGGCTCAGAGTGCCTCTCATCCTGGTGCACTGCCTGTCCTGCTGCCTGCCTTGGATTTGCATCTCGGGAACCGCTTTGCACAGATCAAAGCCTGAAGTCACCTCTCATCTCAGCTTACCTGGGTCCCGCCTGCCCCCCAGCCCGGACCGTGGTGGGGATTTGGAGGTAATCCTTGCAGACTGGATGCTGCTGGCTAATTATAGCCAAGCCTCTGGCTTTGTGGGAACCACGGCGAATTGTCCCTCGAGCCCAGGCAGCGATGGTACAAATCTGCCGCTAATTAGACTTGAAAGTCCTCCCGTGAGCTCAGGCGCAGGATGGATATTTGATTATTAACATATTTATTTCTGAGCCTCTCAGCAGGTCTTGCACTGGGAGGCTGTACTCTCCCCCCGAGTAATTGCCAGGCACATTTATTCCTATCAAGAGTGCTTGGGGGCTCCAGGGGAGGGGGCGAGGGGGGCTGTTAAGCTCTGCGTGCTCAGTTTTGGGGGTGTCTCACCAAGGTGTGTGCAACAGACATCTTGCTGATGCTGGGGAGGCCCTGGGTGGGAGCACAGCCCCCAGGCTCTGCTCTGTGCCTCCCACCAGCCCCTCTACCAGGTGGGATGCTCCTGACTGTCATGCCCACATAGGGAACCCAGAGATGTCTTTTCCCAATTTCTCCTGGACGTGTTGGCTCCAGGCAGTGGGTAGGCAGTGGGGAGGCGTGAGGATGACCCAGCGGTGCGGAGCTGATGCTGAGCACTGTAGCCCAGCACAAAGCTGCCTGCCACGGCACCCCTGGGGAGAGCATCCCTCCCTCTGGCGGAGGCAGACAAACTACGATGGAAACACTGCCTTTGAAACAGCCAAAAATAGCTTTCCTGTCCCCAAAATGTCAGTTTAAAAAGGCAGTCTCTGGGGGCTCCCCCCGGGCTGGCAGTGGGCTGAGCGGGTGCCCTGGAGATGCCGGGTGGGTGGCCCTGCTGCCCCATGGGGCAGGGAGCACAGGGCAGGGAGCCAGAGGGCTGAGCCATCACTGGGGGTACAAGTGGGGAGAGGGTCAGTGCTGGTGTGGGGGGCCATCACCCGGGCATGGGGCTGCTCAGTGTCTTGGGTTGAGGCTGGAGGAAGGCGCAGGTGGGCCGTGGGCTGTTGGAGGGGCAGTGCTGACCTTGTGTGTCTCCCCCACCTTAAGCCCCTCAGGACCCCCCAAGCCAGGTTGTCACCCATGCAGGTGTTTCAGGCCAGTGCTGGGGGCTGTTGATGTGGGGACAGGTGAGGAGCCGTGGGTCAGGACACAGCCCCATCCCCAGATCCGCTTTGCTCTCCCTCTCTGCCTTGTCGCGGCATCTCCCCATGCAGGGAGGGTCCAAGCCAGGGACCGAGGGGCAGGCGCCTTGTTGCGGAGCCAGAGTTATTAATAGCAGCAAATACTCTCATTGCCTTCAAGCCAAGTCCATTTTGGGGGAGATTCCTGCCGTTTGAAGTTCATTTCCCCTCCCCGGGATCCCTCGGGCACCTTATCTCCCTCTCCCAGCTGTGCAGCCGGCATGTGCCGGAGCCCCTGGATAAGCCGTGGTGCTAATAGCCTTTCCCGTGCCGCTCAGCCTGTCAGCGTCTGGCTGGGTGATGGGGGGTGCCCCACTGCCTGGCCCGCAGGCAGCCCCATGCTGCCTGCACACGTGGGAGCCGAGGTCGCATCCCAGCCTGTCCCCGCTGCGTTTCCTCCTGTCACCGTGCCGAGCCGGAGCTGTCGGCGGCCGAGCTGAAGCGCTGATTGCAAGGAAATTAGCCTAGTGCCGTCTCCCATTTATCGGAGCCCAACCTGTGCATGATTGCACGGGGAGCGTTGTCACCATCACTGTGGCTTTGCGCGGGGCGGTGAGTGTGGTGAGGCTGGAGGGAAGCGTGCCGAGGGGGTGGGAAATGCAGCAGCGTGCTGGGATGCTGAGGGCCATGTCCTCCTCTGGAGCAGATTTGGGAGTGGGGGCTGGCATCACTTGTGGCCAGGCTGAGATTTTTCCCAGCCTTGCAGTTCAGGAGACCCCGGTGAGGCTTGGAGTGGGAGCTGGGACAGGCCTGGGCATGCGGGGTGCTGTGCTGGGGATGGAAACCCCAGCTGATCCCTGTGGAGTGCCATGGGCATGGAGCAGGGTGGGCATCGGAAGGGCAGAAAGATGCTGATTCGGGATAAGGAGATGCTGTGGCTGTGTTGTGCCCTCACACGAGCCATGCACCCCCAGACGGTGATGTCCCCGCTTGTGGGGGACCTCTTTGGAGGCTCCTCTACTGCCCGGTATATCCTGGGCTACCCCAGAGCTGCTGCGTTTTGCAGACCCAACAAGCTCAGAAATGGCCCTGGATGCTCCAGGCAGGCTGTGGTGTCCTTGCTTACCACTGCTGTCTTGACATGTTGGTCCTATAACCAGGTGGGCTCAGCTTCTGGCTCGATTCCCTTCCCTGTGCCTCAGTTTCCCTGCAGATGTCGGTGCTGGTCTTTGCCCTCCCTTTGCAGAGCATGGAGGGTCTTGGGGTGCACCCTAGGAGCCTGGGTGAGAGGTGATGGAGCCTGTCCCTCCTGTTTTGTCCCCTCCTCCCCGCTGCTTGCTACCCTGTGCGTGGGGGCGATGAATTATTCAAGCCCCATCACGGGGTGGGGGGGTGGGGGGTGTGTGTCTGCGGCTGCCTGCGTGATGCCAATGGG
The DNA here is from genome assembly GCF_965231255.1 of Vanellus vanellus. Lineage (NCBI taxonomy): Eukaryota > Metazoa > Chordata > Aves > Charadriiformes > Charadriidae > Vanellus > Vanellus vanellus. The sequence goes on along the minus strand of NC_138912.1, from coordinate 16,219,215 downwards.
GCTGACGTGCTGCCGAGCACAGAGAGCTTTTCTGTGTAAATCCCTGAAATATTTAGCAGAACTGACTTAAAAAACACAGCTTGGGAGGAGTTAGTGACTCAGGGTAACCTGTAGGGCTGGGGGCCATCATGAGGGGTGATGGGGGTAACGGATACACGGGGATGGTCCCTGGGGGCGTCCAGCCCTGGCCTTTGCCTGACACCCACCATCCAACTTCCTGGTGGAGCTTGTGTCTCTCTGTCTGTCCAACTACCCATCCGTCGGGTCTTTCTGCTTGTCTCTGCTGTCAGATGGTAGGGGTGCCCCCATCCTTTCCCTGCATTGCAGGGGTGCTTTGGAGCCCGGTGCTGGGCTCAGCCCACTGGCTGGGGCATGTCCTGGTCCCCAGCCCAATGCCACCAGAACCAGGCCGCTGCCCCATCACCCGCTGCATGCCGGCTGCTGGCAGGTGGGCACTGCGGGACCAGTGCACGGTATTGGGCAGGGCTCCTTCCCTGGCAGCGCTTTCCCGAGCAGACGGATCGCGTCACATGCATTTTTTAACAAGATCCATCGGCTGGGAATGAGCCGAGCTGTCGCCGCAGGTTTGTGATCAAAGCCAGACGTGCCCTGGCAGCCCTGGGGGAAGGTGGCCCTGCACACCACCCCTCTCCATCACACGGCCGATTTACGGGCATTTATCCCAGCAGAGCAGGTTGGGGATCCAGCAGAATCACAGGCTGCAGGTGTGTTGCCCTTGTATCCCTGGAGGTACCAGGATAGCCAGTGCCCTCCTGCCCTGCATGGTGTGGCGATTCCTGACCCGAGCATCTATGGATGGGGGCAGCCACAAAGCAGAGCTGGTGCTGCTCTTGGGCTTTGTGCACAGCCCTACACCCCAAAACTGCACCTTCTCCTGGGAGTCAGAGTGAGCTGGGTTTGCTGGCAGCCAGGGTAAGGTAGGAAAAGGTTTGCGCTTGTCCTGGAATGTGTTTTGGGCCAGGTTCACAATGGAGCAAGAGGAGGTAAGGGATGCAGGGAGCTGTAGCTGGCTTGGGATGGGGAGGTGCACGGAACCAGCTGGCTGTGCCACGGTGGGGCTGCTCTCCCTTGACCTTTGCAAGCTCGCCCTTTCATGGAAGTTCTCGGCAAAGTAGGATCCACGTGCTGCCCCGTGCTCTGTACATCACAGGGCCAAACCCCAGGGTGAGTGGCTGAAGGCAGCGTGGGCTCACGGTTAGAGCACGCTCCTCCTCCCAGGCTGTATGCCCTTCTCTAAGCCTTCCTTCCACCTCCTTGCTCGGTTTGCTCTTGTCCCCCTTGCCTCCCCGGCACGGTGGGGTGGCGGGCGCCTGTGGTGGGCCCATGTAGCATGGTTGTGCTCTGTGTTTCCCTCTGCAAACACCAGCAGAGCCCCCGGGCTGCGCTTCGCAGTGACAGCACGTCCCATGTCAGAGCCGCTGCAAATCCTGCCTGCTAATAGCTATGCAAATTACCTCATTAGCTGCCTTATTTATTTTCTCTGGCATCACATTTTCAGCACTTCCCTGAGTCCCGGAGGCTGCGGGTCTCCAGGGCTGGGAGGAGGCAGGAGCAGGAGCAGGACCTGCAGGCAGGGCTGGCTGTGTTGAGCTTTCCTCTGTGGGTGACAGTGGTGGTTGACTCCCACGGAGCCGCACACCCCGACATGATGTGTCTGGGCCCAGGAACTCACATGGCTCCTCCAGTCCCCGATGTCAGGATGTCTGCCTCCTCATCCCTCGGTATGCCCTGGGTTGAGTCTTGCTGAGCCCTCCCTCCAGCCAGGAGCCACCCTGTCCCCCCCAAGCAGCCATGGGTCTGGCATTGCTGGGATGTGTATGCCCTCCATCCCCCAAAAAGGTGACTGCTGGATTTAGGTACAGAGAGAACAGAGCATCTGCCCAGTCCCTGTGGACCTGAGCAGTGGCTTGAGGCTTGGCACAGGGCTGCAGGGTGCCGTGCATCCTTCCCACCCTGATTTCCCTTCCTCGTTAATGGAAATGTGCCTCTGTCCCACCCTGATTGCCCTGCCTCCTTGAGGGAGATGATGTTGGCAGACAGGGCTCTGCCCTCTGCCAGCCCCAAGATGACGCCAGAGAGCCCCCAGATGCCCTGGTTCGGGTGGCCCTGGGCTGGAGCCCTGCTCTGGTTCTATCTCTGGGTCTTGTGGCCCGGGCTGAAACACTTTGAAGCCCGGGCACGATCCGGGGCTGGCATAGGCAGGAATGGCCCACGAGCACCAGCCCAGCATGGTGCCCCTTGGGGATGTCCGTGTCCCAGGACATCCCTGCCTGTGCTGTGTGTGTACACAAGCGTGTGGCTGCCTGCAAGGATGGCTGTCTCCTGGTTGTATTTTCCAGGGGTATTCATGTGCCCACAACACCCGTGACAGTGGGATGGGCTTTGCACAGACAGAGGAGACCCACATACAAGCGCCGGCCCTGAAGACCTTGATCCAGCCACCCTGTGGGCTTGTCTATGCCACGCTGAGCTGCCTGCCAGCATTGTGTCTGCCTCCCCCCCGGTTCTGTTTATCTTTTATTTTTCCCCTTCTCTTCACGGCAGCGCTAATGAATATTTCATGGCCAGGAACCAGCGTGAATTCCCCCGGCTGCTCCCTGCCCCCAGCGTTCCCACGGCAGGTACCAGCCCACATGTCGGTGGCTTAGGGAGGATGTGTCTGCCAAGAAGCCATCTCAGGAGGCGAGGACCTGGGCAGGGAAGGAAGCAATGGCTCCGCTGTGGGCAGCTGTGTCGTGTCCCCCTTCCCACCGGCGCTGCCACTGTTCCTTCAGCCTGCAAAGGACTGCCAGCGAAGCGTGGTGGCCGCATGTCCGTGCACGGATGGCCTTCCCGCTTCCCGTGCATCCTTGCACAGACGTGCACGGCCTTGCCCGGGTGGCCGTGCATACCTGCGTGCTCCGACACAACTGCACGTGTCCCCTCCTGTCCCCCGTGTGCCACCAGCCGCCACAGCCGTCTGAATGAGCCATGTCCCCGGCTCACCTCCCCGTGGCCCCGCCGCGGCTGCTGCGCCGCGCTGCGCTGCGCGGGGGCTCCTCTTAGCGTCAGGCGACAGCAACGGCACCGCGGCGCGCACACAGCGTGGGTCAGACCGCGGCACCCCACAGGCATTGCGTGGGCTGCCCTGGGCTCCCACGCATCCAAGCTGCAGCCCCGAAACCTGCAGGCGTGCAGCAGGGATTGGGGTCAGGGAAGTCTCCCTGAATTTGCCGTTTATATCCTACAGCAGGGGGCCGGACCGGTCCCCCCAGTGCGGGCTCGGCACTGGGAGGTGTGGGGCAGCTCCTCCCCCTGCCAGAGCCAGAGCAGCTGCGAGGAGCAGAGCTGGAGACAGATCCGGGAGCCGTGGTCTTCTTCCTTCCCGTTGCTGTGGCTCTAGCAATGCTGTGTCCCCTTTCAGATGCTCTGGGGACACAGGCTGGCTCAAAATATCCCTTTGGGAGATGATGTCCTTTGCCCTACGAGGCACTGCGAGGACTGGAGTTCTGCTGGGGCAGGGGCTTGGGGACCACTGGTCTCCTTGTGGGGACAGCAGGTTTGGGAGAAGCACAAGCAGGGTGAGAGGCTGCCTGCAGGCACCCTGCAGTGGCACCCATGGTGGCTGTGACCCAGGTGACAGATTGTCTGCGGGAAAGCATTTCTAAGAGTGGGCTCAACAGCCCTGCTTTGTGGCTTGCTTTTGATTTCTGCTGGATTCCTGTTTGTCTTACCGGGGTAGAGATGGGTCAGCAACTGAGTGGCTTTGCTGCCATTCTGCAAGGGCAAGACACGTGGTCCCTTGTGCCAGCCTGAGGACCATATGCTCGGAGGGAGCCCTGGGAAGGGGGCAAGCCAGTTCACGTCTCTCTGCAATACACCATCTTGCCAAATACTTGCTGCGGGTTGCTGGATGCAGGGGGAGAGGACAGTCCTCTGGCTCAGCACATGTTCTCTCTGTGTTAGTGCACAAGGATCTCTCTGAAAAGCCAAGGGCCAACCCAGCGAGGTGATACTCCTTTGGAAATCACCACCTGGTGTCCAGGTGGCTGTAGCACCCAGGTGGCAGGTGGCTGAGCCTGGTGTTGGGGTAGGTGACATCAGTGCTGGGCTCTTCTCTCCCACCATGTCTTTTCAGGCTGGAGTGGGGTGGTCTACGCATGCTGATGGGGGGGGAGACAGATCAGGTCCCCTGTCCTGCGTGACCATCACGACCAGGGTGTACAGGACAGCACTTGTATCTCCCACCTGCCTGGGACACGCTGGGGTGGAGCAACCTTCCTGGCCAGGTGGGATCTGGCTCCCAAGGAGCTGGATGGCAGTTTTGGGATGGATCTGCAAACTTTGCTGTCAGGTCCTACGGGCTCTGGCACCCTCCTGTGGCTGTTCTGCCACCTCTCCTGTATCCCACGGACTTTTGGGATGCTGTGGCTGCCTCGGGCTGAGTTGTGCTGGCTGGTGCCCGCGGTGCTGCCGCGGAGCCAGGTCTCACCCTCCCAGCGTGGGGGGGAGCTCTGCGGTTGCAGGATTTGGCCTTGTGTCACACAACTCGTGGGATCTGATCGTTGCAAGAAACTGTCCCAGCATGTTTGTGTTGTGGGTTTAAGCCAGGAGCAGGGCTCCTTATCTAGGATGAGGGTCCTAAACCCCTCACCTGTCCCTGGGAGGTGGCAGGAGGGGACTGGGCACCACTGGCAGCCCAAATTTCTGAGTTTTCGGCTGTGGGCAGGTGGTCTGCAGGGGGTAGGTTCGGTCGGGGTGTTGCCTCCACAGACTGGCCCTGCAGCTGTGCCTCTGCTCTGCCTCAGCTTGCCCTGGCTGCCCTCTTCCTCCTGCAGGACCGATGTCCCTTGCAGCCCTTCCCTGTCCTGGGGCTTTGTGGGTGTATTATTGTAGGGTTTCAAGCCCTCGCTGTTCTGTGTGTCGTACCTTGCTGTAGGGTCTCCCCAAACCTGGCTCAGCCCTGCAGCAACTGGTGCAGCATCCCCTGGTGCCTGTCCCCGCCACCCCGGGGCAATGTCCAACATGGTGTGGGGGCCCTCTGTTGGGGGGCTGCTCCCCTTTGCAGAGGCATAGCCAGCATAACAGACAGGGAGGGCTCGGTTTGGAGGGGATGGCCCTTCTTTTGGGGAGTGGGGGTGAGGTTACCCCATACCAACCCCTGGGAGGGGCTCCTACCCCTTCCCTTGGGTCTCCTTGTTGAGACATTGGTAAGGACTGGGTAGTCTGTTTCTAGCTGGATCACTCCTGCACCCCCTTTCCCATCCCCGAGGGAGCAGAAGCTATATTTTCCATCAGATCTCTTTTTCTTCACTTCCTCCCCCATTAATAAGAGATGAAGCTTATGAGATAATAGAGCCTGGATGGATGCAGAGCTGAGAGATCCTGCTGGTGTGGGGTGTGGATGTGATGTGGAGAGGGAACTGCAGCTGGGAAAATGGGACTTGGGGAAGGGATGTGGTCGCCAGTCGGCACAGAGCATCTTGGGCTGGCTCTGGGAGCAGAGAAATCCCACTGCCACCATGCGCCAGACTCTCTTCTGGCTCTGACATACTGTGCAAGCTAGCAACTCACTGCCAGGCTGAGCTTCGGAGCGAGCAGCTCTCAGCCCGGGCAGTCTGGGAGTCTGACTCCTCATCCTCCCATCCTTGCACTGATCCTCGTCTCCTCCCCTGTGTGGAGCCAGTGGGAGTGGGAGCAGATGCCCGGGGATGCAGGATTCGTGCAGTGCTGGAGGACTGATGCCCGGGGATGCAGGAGACGCACAGTGCCGGAGCGCTGATGCCCAGGGATGCAGGATGCTTGCAGTGCTGGAGCGCTGTTGCCACAGGGATGCAGGACACTCACAGCACTGGATGGTTGCTGTCCGGGGATGCAGGACACTTGCAGCACCAGCTGTCTGGAGCGGATGGTTGGTGCCCAGGGATGCAGGATGCTCACAGCACTTGATAGTAGGAGTAGAGGACTGATGCCCAAGGATGCAGGATGCTCTCTGTGCTGGCTCCCCTCCGGAAGGAGCATTCTTCCCTGCTCTTGGAGAGAGGCGGCCCTGGGATGCAGCAGTACCTCATTGGTCAGCGGGACCTGTGGAGTCTGCGGGTTGCCATACCAACCTACCTCTGGTTCCTGGCCAGCCGGGGCGTGAAGTGCCGGGTCGAGCTGGTGGCAAGGGGCGGACCAGGAGCCAGGGGCAACCCGGGGCTCTGCCAGCCAGGGAGGCATCCATCCGCCTCTCCTGGAGATCCGACTAGCACTGCTGGGCTCCCCAGCCCCGAGCATCCCTCTGCCACTACTCCCTGCAACTTTGCTGTACGGAGGGGGCTGGCAGGCTGGCACAGCACGGGGGGGCTCGCCTGGGCACCCCATTCCCTTGCCGAGCTTGCGGCCAGCTTTTGTGAGCCTAAGCCCTGGTCAGGGCATCGCCTCCGGCCCCTCTGGATCACAGCCAGCCTGCACAGGAGCATCCCAGCACAAAACTTCCCGGCTGGCTGCCTGCCGCCTGGGAGCGGGGCCTGGCGGCTGCCGTGCTGCCCGGCGCTGCCTGTGCCCTCTCCGCCGGGCTGGACCTGCCGCCGATGCCCGCGGGCTCGCTCCAGGCAAGGAAGGCTCTGTGCTCCCCTCGGGCACTGCCTGCTGCTCGGAGGAGCTGGGGGGCTGTTTGCCAGCCGGGAGGGGGTGCGACTGGGTCCCTCCCCAGCGCTGTGAGCTGGAGCCATGAGCCACTGCCAGCAGCGCTGCAAGAGGCAGCTGGGCCGGGTGATCCGCTTCTTCTACCAGTTTGTCACCGGGACCCTCTCCCAAGGTAGGTGCCGCCCTTGAGGAGCACGGGGGGCTCTGTTCTGCGGGAGGGGGTTTCTGTCTGGTGGGCTCTGCGGGGTTATTTGGGAAGGGGGACAGCTGTTTAGGTGCTGAGTGGTGCTGAGCAATTCAGCCCCAGGCGGAGGGGATGCTCACGGGAGGCAACGAGAGCCCCTGAACGTCCCCTGTGGGCCTGGGGTGATGGGAATGTTTTATTTGGGGAGGGGACTGGTGCAGTGAGAAAACTACTGTGGAAATAAATCACAGCTGGTCCGACCCTTCCCTGCCATGCCAGGCATCTGCCTCCTCTGGGGCTGGGGCTGCGCCCTCCATCCGTTCGTCCGGTGAATCCCTGGGTGTGTGCACGGGCTGGGGCAGGGACACACCCTGGTGCCTGCATCCACCCGTGCTCGTATCCTGGGATGCTGCTGGGTCCTGGGGACAGACTGACATGCTGTGACACCCCCCCCAGTTTGCTGTCACAGCCTTAGCAGGACCCGCATCCCCCTGCCAGCCCTTGTACAGCCCAACCAGCTGGCCAGGACCCCTTTTCCCGGGTTTGAGCCAAGACCCACCTCCTGACCCCAATGGGCACATCTCAAGGAGGTCATCATGTGCCTGTGCATGGTGGGACCCTGGGTGCCTGGCTCCTGCCCCTCTCCCCATTCCCCCATGCTAGGGGCAGGTTGCCCTCCCCATAGCCTGGCCCTACCGGGGACCCCCAGGCTTACCCCTCTGGGCCACAACAGTGCTGGGGAGGGACGCCCCATGCTGGGAGTGTGGGGGAGGCTTTGTTGGGCCAATGTGGCAGCGTCACGCCTTGGAGCGGGGCTGGGACTTGCACCGCCTTCACCAGGGCCCAGCCTGTCCAGAAAAATCCTCCCAGGCTCTCTCCCCTCCTTACCTGGGGAAACCCCTTGGTCTCCCCAGCCTGCGCCCGTTCTTGGGACCAGGGGATGGCAGGGAGACCTTGGGGATGCTCTCGGCAGAGCACTGGGGGCTGGGACACAGGAGCAGCATCCTCCCTGCGAGCAGTGCCCAGCTGCTGTGCTCCCTGCCCATGGGGACCCAAGCCCTACGATGGAGGGTCACCTGGCCCCGGGAAACCCTCTCTGTGGGCCTTTCCCATCACTTTGCAGCCCCATGGGCCCTTCAGGGCTCCATGTCAGCCCACAACATGGTGATAGGGGAAGAGGTGTAAGGGTAAGTGTGTGCCTGGCTGAGCGTCATGCCAGGCGCCAGAGGCTGGGTGTGCCCACAGCAGCACCGGGTCTATCCCCGCTAGTTGGCTCCATCGGGCACCGGCCAACTAGCCCAGAGCGGAGCTGGCAGAGGATGAGGCAGCTGAGTCCAACCCTGGGTGCGAGGGGCAGAGCTGCAGGTGATGGAGTGGAGCAGGAAGGGGACCTCGGGGTGCTCCTGTCCCCACCACTTGCAAGAATGTCCTATAGGTCCTTGTCCCAGCGTCCTGGGCTTTTCAGCTGGGCACTATGGGGCTGGGTCTGTAGTGGGTGTTCCCCCCAGGACCAGGTCACTGGGCTGGCCATGTGCAGCATCAAGTGGCTCCAAGGACTTGGCCCCGTCCTGTCCCTCCAGCCCTGCTGGGATGTGCAGGGTGGTCATGCTGCATGGAGCGGGGATGGGCATGGAGGCAGGGCTGGCAGTGGGGCGCCGGCTACTGCTTTTCACTCTCTTCTCTGTGTCCTCCTGAGCTGTGGAAGAAGCCAAAGTGGGGTGGAACCCAGATCCAGGCAGGTCTGTGCTCCCCTAAGGCTTGGAGCTTGGGGCTGGGAGTGGGATGTGGGTCTTGCACAGCCTTCTCCCCTCTGCAGCATCCCCTCCTTCCCTACCACCACCCTGGTCCATGTGGTACAAGAGTCACTGGGATGCTGTACCCCATCCAGCCTCTATCCTCCCCCATTGGTCCCTTTTGGGGGGCAATGAGCCCCTCTGTCCTCCCTGCAGAGGCAAAGGAGGTCCTGCAGAGCTCACCGCAGAGGGTACCGGGTGCCCGGCCGGGCGGGCCACAGGGTGGGGTGCCCTCCTGTCTGGGTGCCCTGGGGAGCTAGCCAAGGACGGGTTGCCGATGGGGGGAAAGAGAAATGACTCAATCAATTAACCAGATTAAAACTGTGACTTCACCTCCCAAAAATAGAGTTTCGCCAATATTTTAATGTGCTTATTAATAATCTACTCGCGCTCTGATTAGCAGCGAGGTAATAAGGGATCAGCTGCAACCTAAATTTAACTCTCCCTAATGGATGATGGCCCCGAGAACCAAAAAAAAAAAAAAAGGAGAGGCTCTATCCATCAGGCTGGCACCCCCGGTGGGTCAGTGGCGCCCGAGGGACCTGGGCAGCTGCTGCCCAGCTGTGCCCTGGGACCATAACTTCTGCTGTGGCCCAGCTGGTCCCATGGCACATTTTGGGGAGGTAGTGCCCTAGCACCTTGCAACACTGAGCTGTGGCACAGAGGTGGCTCCCAAGCAGGGCAGAGCCTGGCTGTGGTCAAGGTGTGTGGTCCCCTCCCAAAGAGACAGGTCCCCCGGTGATGGGTGACTGCCCCACTCCCTCCCCATCTGCTCCCATCTTGCAGTGGGAGACAGTCCCCCCATGCCCAGCTGCTGGTGGTGCTGGGAGGATGAGGACAGGGAACAGATACCCGGTTACCTGACAGCTCTGGGTGTTGCCCCATGCGTGCCCACGGCATACTGTGTGCACGAAGCTGCTTTCTGGGCAACAAACCCTGTTCCCGGGCATTTCTATTTATACACAGTGGGTGGCTGGGGGGGTGGTTAATTTTAGCAGGGTGACAAGGCTGCGCTGCCGGCAGCACAGGAGAGCCGGGGCGGGGGTGGCTGGAGCGGGGATGCTTCACGGCTGTTATTGTCACAGCCCAAAATGGGACAGGTGGCATGGACTCGGAGCCAGCCTGGGCTGCCCATCCTGCCACAGCTGTGCCTGGGGCAGCGTTACAGGGCCTGATGCCCTCCCAAGCACCGAGGTGTGACCTCATGCCACTTTTCCACTCTGTCCTGTGTCCCCTGTGGATGCTCAGAGCAGCTTGTCTTGGGGGAGAGAGAAGGGAATGGGGGATGGAACCGGATGCCTGGGCTCTGCACCCCGAAAGGGACACAGCTGGGGTGATGCTGTGCTCCTCACCCCACACCTGGATGGCCATGTCCCCTGGCTGTAGCTGCAGGGGTGGGGTGGGACATCTTGTATGCAAAGAGGTGTCAAGGTGAAACGGTTGGGACTGGCGTCTTCCCCAGCCACGTGTCCCATGGGGCAGCTGATGGGGCCAAGCGCGGTCGAGGGACTGGAGGTGTCTCATGCCTGAGTGCAGCTAATCCGTGGGGTTTGGGGTCTGCCAGTGAGTGTGCCCAAATTCACAGTGGCACTGCCCGAGTGCCCCTGGCGTTGCAGAGCAGGAACCGGGCTGGTTGGCTCTGGCTCCAAGCTGAGAAAAGGGGAAGCTGATCTTGGGCTGATCCGCAGGAATGTGCTGTGCTGGGGCACAGGGGATGAGATGGCAGCACCTCTCCGCCAGACCCAGCTCTGCAGGCCAGCAGGGCTGCGGAGATGCCTTTCTTCGAGGCCCAGTGTCTGGAGCAAGGACGGGTGCCGGCATCCCAGCGGAGATCCTGGCATTTGCCAATTCTGGGCTGCAGCATCGTTCCCTGGGGAGCCCAGTTTCCAGGACTCCCAGCTCCTCCTGTGGGGTGGCAGCAAGGGGCTGAGCCCTGAGGTTTCTGGGGTCAACGATGAACTCAGAACAGGCATGAGGCTGTGACGATGGCTTGCTGGCCCCACGGCACGGAGACTCAGCCACATGTGTAGTGAGCCCCGTCCGTGCTCTGCCCCATGCTTCCTTCTCCTGGCTGATGGTGCCACTCTCCCTCCGGGCCAGGAGGGTTATTTTTAACTGTTTGCCATGTGCTGCCTGAGCACAATTAAGGTAATTGGTTTGGGAGCCTGGCTCTCACATGCCGCTCCCAATTACCTGCCTGCCTGCCTGCCTGCGTGGCCCCCCGCCTCCCTGCCCGTGGTGGCCGGCTCCTCTGGCGGGGGACTGCCGGGACAGGGCTGACCCAGATAGCGCAGCGGGGCTGGGCGGGGGGCGCGAGCGGGCACAGGGGATGGAGCCATGGAGAGGACATCCCTGCACAACGACAGCCTGCTCTATGCCTCCCTGATCGCCATCCTCCTCCTCATCTCCTATTGGTTCACCACCCGCTGCTTCAAAATCATCAGCGGCATCGAAGGTACGGGGTTGGGGATGCAGGGGGACAGGGTGACACTGACCCGTCCTGTCCCCTTCCACAAGCTAGGTGGCAAGGCGAGCTGGGCTTTTGGTATGGGAAAGGGGGATTGGGGACCTCCTGTCTGCCTCTCTGGGGCACCCCGATCTCCTCCTTTGAGACTTTATTTGTACCTCCTGGCTCTGGTCCTGCCCCACTGTGTGTGAGAGCAGCCGGTAGCGGCCACAGCTGAGCCACAGTGGTGCCCAGGGCTGCTCTGGGGGCATCCATCTCCACCGTGCTGCCAGCGTCCAGGGACTGCTGTCCCTTGCTGCGGGACGGGGACGCAGACGGGCTCCCCGGTGCCTCCAGTGCTGTGGAGTGTGCCCGGTGCTGAGGCTGGGGCCTCAACATGCATTTTGGGGCTCTTGGTCCCTTTGGGCATGACATATGGGTTTGCTCCTCAGATGGTTTTTTTGGGGAGCTCTGGGATGTGGTGGGTGTCCCGGTTTCCCCAGTGAGGGGTTTCTCCGAGCCCCACTGTAGTAGGATGTGTGTGCTGGGGGCTTTGCAGGGTGACATCCCCAAGGCAAGGGGCAGGGCAGAAGAGGTGGCACTGGCACCACTTGTCTGGGGATGTCCAGTGCCTCTCCTGCCTGGAGCGTGTGTTTCTCCATCTATCCGTGTGACCTCTCATTACACAGCTCAGCCAGGGCCTCGTGGCTCTTCCCACGGCATGGCCAAATGCTGGCTGGCTGTAGGGGTGAGGAGCCACCCCTGGGAGCGATGTCGCTTGGTGGGATGAGGGGCAAAGCCCTGTCCCACTTCTGTCTGGGTGCATGTGTTTTGGATGGCCTTTCAAGCATCCCTTGCAAGGCGGCTGCGGGTCTGGCTCCATGGGCGAAGCCTCACGTGTAGTCCCATGTGTCTCCTCCATCCTGAGGGCAGCTGCAGATGGAGGAGCATCCCTGGGGATGTGGGTGAGCTGAGGGGGTGGTACCCTGACACCCCCAGCCTGTCTGGAGCTGCCCTCGGGGATGTGCTCTGGGCAAGCAACCCTAGTGAGTTTGGGGGTGCTGGGAGCTGGGCTGTGGCACGATGTGTGGCGCTGGGATGTGGGACTGGCATCGGCTGCTTATGCCAGTCCTGGTGGGATCCTGTGTCATGCTGGCAGCGGACAGCCGAGGACTTTTATTAATGGCTCCAGCACGGAAATGAGTAATCCTGACACGGCGGCTGGCGGGTGATTTATCGCTGCTCTGTCGGGGACACCGGCTGGCATGGGACAGGCACAAGGGCAGGCAGGGAAGCTGTTGCTCGGTGGCTGACCTGCCACCATGCCCTTCGGCCCCAGCATCCCATGACACCAGCAGAGACACACAAGGGGCCGACAACGGTCTGCTCACACGGGCTGAGTGGGTTCACTTTGCAGAGGAGCTGCCCCGAGCCGTCTTTGCTGGGACAAGTCCTGGCTCAGGCTGGAAGGACTCCTCTACTGCTGTGTCTGGCCAAAATTAGGTTGCATAAATAGCCCCATGGTGTGTGGGACAGGCATCGGCCCTGGGAGCAGCTGGAGGCTTGAGGAGGTGATGGGTTGCAACAGGGGCTCGGAAAGAAAAAAAGCTTTAAAAATGCAGTTGGTGCCAGTGGCAAACTTCCTCCGAGAGTGCAACAGGCCAGTGCTGCCCTGTCCCTGAAGGGACTGGCTCAGGGCAGGGGCAAAACCAGGAGCCAGCCGGGTGAAATCCAGGCTCAGTGCCTGGAAACTCACCTCTTTCCAAGAAAAGGATACGTCAGGTCTGAAGAACTTCCAGCCTGAGGGATGTTCCCCCAGGGAAGACTTTCATCTCTCTCCCCAAGCCGCCTCTGATGCATCGCTGGCATCTTCTGCTGGTGGCAGAGCCTTGGGAGTGTGCCCCAGGTGGGCAGGAGGTGCTGAGCCTGGTGGCATGGAACTGCTAAATAGCCTGGTCATGCCATAACCTGGGACAGAGCCACCAGCCCTTTCTGTCCCTTGCCAGGGAACAAACCTGAAGCCTCCTGGGCTGGGAATGGGCCCCTGGGTGGTTGGTGCAGGGCAGCCCTGCTGGGAATTCTGGCCAGCATCAGCTCTGCCATCCCCTTCCTCCTGTGGGTATCCCAGAGTGATGATTCTTCCCCTGGTGACATATTTCCCGTGCAGTACAAAGACAACAAGAAAGAAAAGGGGCTTTCTGGTCCCATCTGCAGGGCCCTTTGTGGGGGCAGGAAGGCCCTAGAGTTGGGCAGGGGGTCTGCCCCATAGCACCTTGGGCAGCTGGCCTTGCTCCTGGGGGGGACAAAGCAGGATGGGGAGCAGTGGTGGCTTTGGGGGCAGCCCTGCTCCCTGCCTGCCACACTGGTGCTGGACTTGGGACTGGTCTTGTGTCATGCCCCATGTGGGACTTGTCCACCTGGCGGTGGGCAGTGCTAGTGGCATTCCCAGGGGAAGCCCAGCACCCCAAGGAGTGCTGAGCGCTGGTGATGGGGCAGGGACCAGCGGGCGCCTGGCTCCCTGGTAGTCCCTGTGGCCTGTGATCGAGCAGCCAGGCAAGGGCTGGGATGCTGTTAAAAAAAAAAAAAAGCGTAGGAGCTAAATATAGTCCAGTTGGCTGTGTGTGGATGTGTGCTTGAGGCACGAGGACGCCTGGGTTCGCCCTCTGCCTCCAGCTGCTGTGTGACCTTGGCTGGGTCCCTTGATCCCACTGGGTCCCCAGCCCCTGCATCCCCTCCTCTCCTGCCTGTTGCTGCGCTGCCTCTGGGTCTGGCAGTGTCTCAGGCACCCTACGTCGCAGCCCCCACTCCCAGCCTGTTCCCCCCAGCCCTGCTCCCTGTCTCCCCTTGGCTCTCCCAGTGAGGCAGCCGGACTCATCCACCAGCTCGTAAATGGGGCAGCTGGACCTGTTGCCCCAGATCCTCCCCAGGAGAGGATTGGGGGACCTTGGGGTGTTCAGCCATGGTTGTCCCCATGGGGCAGGCATGCGTGTGGGGCGCAGAGGACAAGTCTGAGTCATCCCCATCCTGGATGTTTAGCCAGTGCCCAGCGTCCTGTCCCCTCCCCGTGTTGTCGTCCCCCCGGGAACCGAGTGCCTTTTAATATCTGTGGCCCGTTTCCTTAGCAACTGCATTAAGCAAATCGATGGAGGTGGTGTCATTGGAATGGGAGGGCATGCCTCCTTCCTCCCCCCGGCTCCCCCATCCCCGCCACCCCCCACGCCTCCCTCCGCTTGGCCTCTCTCCACTCTTACTCGCAGGCACGGCCCTGCTCCGCCTGGGCTCCCGGCCGTCGGCTCCTCGAGCTGCCTGCAACAGCCCCACGCTCACCCCTCGCTCACCCATGGCTGATGGCGGGTGCCCCTGAGTAGAGGGGTGACAGCTGATCCCCCCTCGGGGACAGCAGCAGGGGTCCCTGGGGATGCGTGGTCCGGCAACTGCAGTACTGGGGTGAGGGGGCTCCAGGACGGCAGTGGGGAGGAGGGGAGGGGGTAGGGGGCCATGAGACACCCTCGCCATGAACCTGGAAGGCCTTGAGATGATCGCAGTGCTGGTGGTCTTGGTCCTCTTCATCAAGGTGCTGGAGCAATTTGGCCTCTTCGAGCCCGTGTCCTTGGAAGGTAACGGGTGCGGGCGGTGCTGGCTCCTCTGGGAACCTGGGGGGCAGCTGGTGGGTGTCCAGAGCTGCCCCCAAGGATGCTCTGAGGGTGCTGCATCCACGGGAGAGTCTTGGGACGTGCTATCCATCTGCTGCTCGTAGGGGCAAGCAGGGGGGTCCTGGTGCGAGGAGTGGGGTGTCCTGCCTGCTCCGTGCACGGTCCCAGTGACTGGGGATATGGGGAGGGGACAGGGCTGGCAGGGTGTCTGCTGCATGGTGGTGACTTTGCTGTGTGCTGGGGTGCCATGGACCGGGACTGTGTGTGAGCGTGCAAGTGGTCACTGGGGTGTTTTCCAGCACCTCTAGCGGAGCAACGTGTCCTCAGGGTCCGTGGTCACCGCACCCTGAACAGCACGAACATGAGCTGTCAGACTCAGCACCAGTCCGCCGAACAGCCAGGGCCCGGGCAGGATGGGTCCCTGCTGCACTCCCTGCTCCTGCGTCTTCCCAGAGCCCCCTCATGGCCCTTGGGCCGGGTGGGGGGACACACGAGGTGCTGCCCGGCTGGGGAGGGGCCATGCAAGATGCTGAGCAGTGTGTGTGGGGCACACTTGGTGGAGCCCAGATCCACTCGGAGGACTCTGCGTGGTGGGAGGGAGGTGAGGACCTCTTGGCCAGGTACTCCCTGGACTCCCAGGGGTGATGGTTGTCTCCCCAGCCCTGTCCAGCCCCTGCCTGTGCCTGTAGACACCCATTTGAAGGATGCTGCAGCCTGCCCGGCCCCAGGCATCTGGGCACACACAGGGTGAGGAGGTGACAGGCAGTTTACCTGGTCCACTGGTGCCCTGGGATGCTCCTCCCCAGTTCTGTGGCACCGGCTCTCGCACCCCTGGGCTGCATCCAAGGCTCGGCTGTGCCTGGGGGTGGAGAGGGAGGGGACAGATGGGGGGTTGCTCCCTCTGGACCTGCAAACCTGCTTGCAGGACAGGAAAGCATGGTGAGTGGAAGCTTTCATTGCTGCTTAACTGCTTGCTTTGTCCCTGTGCTGCAGTGGCAACATTCCTAGGTGGATCATGCCAGGAGGGAAACTGAGGCAGGAGCTCAGCTAACCACCAGGCATCCTGCCTGTGAGCCCCAGGGTGGGGGGGACATGCTGACTGTGCCCAGACTGAATCCCCCATCCCCAGTTCTGCTGGTGATTTGGGGTTGCCTCCCCCAGACCCTGCTTTGCCCCCCTTCCCTGTGCTTTTGCTTCCCTGTGCAGCTGCCCAAAGCTCTGGACCAAAGTTGGTGCCATAGATTGTGGCTGCTCTGCAGCCCTCTCACTCCCAGACATGGTGGACAGGGGAGGGCGAGAGAGACCCCCAGACCCTGCAGCAACCCTGCTGAGGGGCACAGGACAAGGCAGGGGACACCCCTTGGCCTGTGTGGCTGCTCCTTGCCTGGCCCATGCTCCTCCATCCTCTGGGGCACACTCTTTGTCCCTCTGCAAGTGACTTTGTTCTGGCCTGGGCCAGGGCAGGAGGTTGAAGATGGGGTGTCCTGTGTCCAGCCTTGTCCCCATCAGCCAGCACCCCTCCAGAGGGAACTGGGATGGATGGTGGCATGCCTGTCTGTCATGTAGGACAGACCTTGCCACCAGTCCTCTCTCGTCCCCAGGAGGCCATGGTGTCACCATGCAGCATGGGGAGGCACAGCCTGCCCTGTCCCCCTCCACCCACGTGATCATGCTTAGGAGCTGTGGGTCCCCCTGGCCTGGCTGGAGATTCACCCCAGCTGTGATGGTGGGAGTGGGACCCAGGTGCCCCAGATTGGCAGCAATTTCTCCCATCACCAAAAGGTGCCCAGAGAAGAGGGAAACACGTTGCTCAAGGGGCAGAAATCAGCTGAGGTTGAGCTGAGCCCTGGCCACCGTACGGGGAGTCCTGCGGGTGAGTGGCTGCATGTTGGGATGGGGGTGAGATGCTGTTGCATGGGTCAACCTTCCCCTTGGCTCAGGAGGCAGCAGGTAGGAGAGTTTGCTCTCCAGGGAAGGTCCCAGGCAGTGTCTGGGGCTGGGAAATGCTGAGTCCCCTCTGGGGGTTGTTTACCAGCCGTGCCTGGGCTGGCAGTGGCAGCTCAGGGACCGCAAAGAGCCTGAAACTGTACACTAATGGCTCAGGTCTGCTAATGGACGTGGGGCCCCGCCACCCGTTCCACAGCCATCGATACCGCCTGCTGCACTTCCCCTGCCCTGGCTGCCACCCCGCACTCTCCCTGCCCCATCCCTGCTGGTCCCCTGCATGTGGCTGTCTCTCTGCCCTGGCTGTGTTGGTGGTGTCCCGGGGATGGTCTGTGCTGGGAGGTGTCATGCCTCCACAGTGATGGGCTGAGGATGGAGAATCTCCAGAGGAGACCGGAAAAATGCCCTAGCCCTGGGGAAGGGTTTGGTGGAAACATCTTGCAATGAGATCCTGTCTGCCCCTGGACCATGGAGGGGAGGGGGATGACACGGGGGAACTCCAGGCTTGGTGGGTTCCCAAACTCAGCTGGACAAGGTCCCGAGCAACCTGTCCTCCATTTGGAGCTGGCCCTCCTCTGAGCAAGGGCTTGGATGGGAGCTCTGATTGTCTGCACCCCCTTGCCGTGTCCCCTTGGCACTGTCCCCCCTTTGGTCCCGTGCAGCCTTGGTGGCATGGCCAGAGCTGCTGTCTGGCAGCAGCAGCAGACCATCTCCCGTGGGTGCTCTGTGCTCCAGGGGCGATCGATGCTGGAGCTGGCGTTGTTTACCAGCTGGTTAATCACTGATGGACTCCACCACTGCCTTGTGCCACCGCGTCTGTCCTCAGCCCTGAACATCTGGCAGAGCCACACGCATGCTGCCAAACTGCCCGGGGGTCTCCCAGCCCCCTACCAAGAGCACGCTTCGCCCAAGCACTGGGGAGGGGGCAGGCGAAGAGAAACACTATCGATTTTGGCTCCTGAAGTGCAGCATCAATAATTCAGCGCAGAGCAATCGGTCCCGGCTGGGAGGAGGGGTGGGCGGGAGGTAAGAGGCGGGAGAGCCGCCTCAGATGAATATTAGATGAAGCTGCAGATTGCTGTCGGCAGGATAATTGGTGCCTTCCCGGGGCTGGCAGTGCTGTCCCTGCCTCGTCCAGGTCAGAGTCCGTGCATGGGGCAGGCAGGATCGGGGGTGTCTTGGAGAGCCCCTGACACGGGGTGCACTGGCCCCTGCCTTCCCCTGGAGGCTGCTGCTGTTGCCTCAGAGCTGAGGATGTAGAGGGGGGAAGCGGGACTGGGGAAGGTGCCAAAGCCTTCCAGAGTCTGGAGAGAAACAGGAGGGAGCAGCAGCCTGCTTGGGTGCCACTGGCACCCCAAAGGATGCCAGGCAGGAGGGTGGTGGCAGCGAGCAGCATGGCCACCTCCTGGTGCCTGGCTCAGGGCGAGGGTCCCTCCAGAGAGGGGAGAAAATGAGCATCCCTGCAGTGCTGGTGAGAGTGAAGCCCCGTGCCAAGCCCTGCTATCCTCCTGCTTTCCAGGAACCCCTTTGGCAGCAGCACAGCATCTTGGCTGCAGGAGGGATCGGCCCTTCGGGGCGCAGTGCCAGGGGTCCCTCAGCTCAGGGCATCATCCAGCCTGGCAGGTTTGACAGACCCAAGAGGTCAAGACGAGCTGGCTCCGGGTGGGGTAGATCTCAGAGCATCAAAATCCGGCCTGGGACAGCTGCAGGTGCTCCAGGTTGAAGTTTGGGGTTCCCTGGGCTGGGGTGCACCAGGGATTTCCCCATACACAGTGGGTTTAACCCTTGCCTTTCCTTTCGCAAGGGCTGGTGGGTTTTTCAGCTGGCTGTAGGGTTGGGCAGGGTCTCATGTCTGAATCAGGGGAGAGCTGCTGGCTTATGGTGAGGGCTTGCAAAGCAGGGGGAGAAGGTGCCGAGGTGTACGGTAGTCATGGCCAGGCTCCGGGTTTGGGTCCCGGCACAGCCTTACACACTGCGGCATGCTGTAGCTGGGCTGCATCCTGCCAGTGCTGGAGTCTTGGAGAAGAAGGTCATTTGGGGACCCTACACTCCCCTCTGTGGAGCATCTTCCACATGCTCTGCACCCAGGGACATCAGCCCTGGTCATTGCCGTGGGCACAGGATGGGCTGCACTGTCTCGCCCTGCCTGGAGAGGGTGAAGCTGGGGGAAAAGGGAACTTGGCCCAGGGTCCCCTTGACTGTGACCCCCGCAGCTGGGGCCAGGGCAGGGCAGCTTTCCCAGCACTGAGTTCCCCAAGGACCGGAGCACCAGTGGCACGCACCCCACCGACTCTGCCTCCACATGGTGTCACGTCCCACTCAGCCCAGCCAGACATAATTAGCTTGTTGAATCTCT
This sequence comes from Vanellus vanellus, assembly GCF_965231255.1. Taxonomy (NCBI): domain Eukaryota; kingdom Metazoa; phylum Chordata; class Aves; order Charadriiformes; family Charadriidae; genus Vanellus; species Vanellus vanellus. The sequence goes on along the minus strand of NC_138912.1, from coordinate 16,200,209 downwards.
TCTGCCTCCGGCCTCGCGTTAATCACTTTTCACATTGCTTCCCTCCCAATTCCCTCTGGCCTGGCTTGCTCTTTCTGTTGCTGATGTGCCTGGAGAGGTGAGCAAGGGGACCCGGCTGGACACGGAGCAGGGACCCCGCTCTGCTCCATCCTGCTCCAGAGACGGGCTCTGAGCCAGTGGATGGAGGGGCAGGGAGATCGCTCAGCCATGGGGAGGTGAGAAAATTGCAGGCTGGAGAAAAAGCAATAAATCTAGAGAGTGAGGGAGCCTGTTGGGACAGCTCTTCTTTGCAGCCCTGCTCTGCTGGTGGAGGATGAAACGTCAGAGTTCAATGGGAGAGGTTGGCTTGAAGCTGGCTTGGAGGTCTCTAGCATAAGGTCGTGTTGGGCTGCAGGTTGCTGTGAGAACTCAACAAGGTCTCCTTAACCTGTCCCCTGGGAGGGGCAGGATTAGACCCCAGGACTGGGCACAGGTGGGAATAGAGATGCCCTGGACAGGGCTCTGTGGGGTTGTATTCCCTGGAGCACAGGCAGGAGGATGTCCTGCGCACCATCCATGCTTGGCTGCAGGATGCAGGGAAATGTCTCATTCCCCATGGGTGACTGCCCTGGGGCTCGCTGTTCTGCTGGAGCAGGGGGTGGCCAGATCAGAAGCAGCTTTTAGGTGAGAGATGCGTAGAAAACCGGCTCAGAGAGACTCTCTAATAACTACTGCTGCCAGGTTGGGCTCTCTGCCCTGCTGCCCACAAGGCAGGGCTTTGGGTGGGCTGTGGGGAGCCCCCACCCTGGGTGGCTGCCCTGCTGTGCCGCCCTACCTCCAGGCAGCACCCCAGAGTGGAGCGGGGTGCGTTTCCCCGCAGCAGCAACTGAGGTACCCAGGGCTGGCAGCCCCCAGCTGCGGCTCCTCCACGTGCCACCGATCTTGCAGATGGCCGTGACTTACTTGCTGGTGCAGAGAGGTGCAGATGTTCCCCCAGCAAGTGAAGAGGGAAGAGGTGAGGGTGGCAGATGTCCGTGGAGGTGATCGGTGGACCAGGCTGAGCTCTGAGGCAGGGAGATCCTCAAGCCGTGCTGTGGGTGCATGCAGGGTGGGGGCACTGCTGGGGGGCAGGTTTGGTGGTCTGGGATGGGGCAGAGGTGCTGTCCTGGGTTTGACTGGTACCTGGGCTGGGTGGCAGCAGTGTCTTGGGGGGCAGCGAGTGATTGAGCTCCAGGGTCGGTGCCACCACATGGTGCTGTTGGGGTGGGAGTCAGGGGCAGCCGAGCCTCCTCCAGGAACCAATTGGTGCCAGCTCTGCAGCCCTCCACAGCTTTCCAGGGCTGCAGGGTGTCCATGCAGGCTGTGTAGGTGCAGGGTGACATCAGTGAGGTGCCCCAGGGGAACTGGGGTGAGAGCTGGTCCCTAAGTCCCTTGAGCACATGCATGGGCTCTCCTCTCCACTGCAGCCTGGGTGCCCCGAGGGACCCCAGAGGGTGCTGGGGCGGGAAGAGGGAGGGCCAAGGAAGGTCTCTCCTCCCCTGCCCTCCCCTCTCCTCCCTTGCTGGGTCTGTTGCTGCCAGACCAGCTGCCTGCTGGGGCTGCACGTCTGGGGGATGTCGGTTGCTGGGGCACCCTGGGACCCGCAGGGGCTGCAAACGGTGGGCATCATCCTGCTGCTCTGCTCCAGCCTCAAGCTTCTCCATGCCCTGGGCATCATCGACCTGGCCAGGGGAGGTGGGACAGGGACAGGGGTGGGGATGGGGTTGCAATGGGGTGGGGATGTTGTGGTGGAGGTGCTCCTCACCTCCTGTCTCGGGGGCTGCAGGGTGTTTGGGGGAGGTTTGGAAGGATTAGTGTGTTTTGGGGCATTTTGGGGGACATTAGGGTGTGGGAGGGTGTCTGGCGACATTAGGGTATAGGGAGCTGGGGAAGTGAGGGTGTCTGGAGGTTGGGGTCGGGGGGGGTTGGGAATGTTGGGGTGCTTGGGGGGCACTGGGGTGCACAGGTATTGGGGATGTTGGGGTGGGAATATCTGGGAACATTGGGATGTGAGGTGTTGGGGTGCAGGATGCTAGAAAGTTAGGGTGTCTGGGAGCATTAGGGTGTGTGATATCTGGGTCTGGAGGCATTGGGGTGCAGTGCTGTGTGGGGTGCAGGGGAACTGGGACTATCTGGGATGTTGGAGTCTGGGGGCATTGGGATACAGAGAGCTGGGCTTTGTCAGATGATGAGGAAAAGGGCTGCAGGTGGTGGGGCTGGGGAGAGGGGTGGGAGCTGGGGGCAGGGAGGGATGGGTGTGGGGTGCAGCTCCATGCAGGAGAAAGCTTTCACTGCTGCCACATGAATTGGTGGCTATGGGGGGAGTGTGGCTAAAAGAGGCTGGAGCCCCCAGCACCTTCTTCCTCCCTGTGTGTCTGTGCCAGGACTGGGGAGGGAAGGGGCTGCCGTGAGTGCTGAGCTCCTTGGCTTGGCAGGTGGGTGCTGAGGACAAGGCTGGATGTGGCCAGGCAAGAGGACCCAGAACATGTCAGAGCGAGGGACGCGGGACCTGTTGGTTGTGCCTGGCAAGAGCAGGAGTGCAGAGAGCTGCACGGTGTAGCTGGCTTGCCTGCCTTGGCTGCCTTCTTCAGCTCTGCTGTGGACAGTCCCGGCTCAGACAAGGGCTGCCAACAGACTTTACATCAGTGCCATCCCCTCTGCCTCCTGGCTGTTTCTGGGGATGCTGCGAGATGAAGGGGATGCAGATCACATCCCCTCAGGCAGCCAGATCTTCGGATGGGAGCTGTGATGGGAGGATGTGCCGGTAGGAGTGATCAGAGGAGCAATTAGTGGCTGAGCAGAGGGAGGGGAGGGGGCCACTGAGCCCAGGAGGTGCTTTCAACCCCCCTGTGAAGGAGGATGTCCCCGAGCTGCCTGGGATCTGGCTGGGCTGTGGCTGAGACATGTCCAGGCTTCGTCCATGTGCCTTACTGGGGAGGGTATGATGACATCTGGGTAATGGGTATGCAGAGCACCAGCTCTCTTATGGGATACGCCTGCAGCCAAGAGGAGCTGCTGCTCTGCTGCAGCATTTCTTGCGTAGTTCCTCTGGCACCTTGGATGCACCAATTCCTGCTGCCAGAGATATCCCTGCCGTGGAGGTGGCAATGGGGACAGGGTGGGATGCGTCCCTGTGAGTGGGTTTTTGCAGCACATGGCTGTCCCAGTCCTGCAGACTTACCTGCTCCTTTTGGGGAGCCCCTGAGCTCCACTGTCCCTTGGTACCTGTATCCCATACCGTTCCTTTCTTGCAACATTTTGTACATGGTGTGGTCTGAGAAATTATTATTCTGCCAAAATCTCCTCTGGGCACAGCCAGGCTGTCTGGCAGCACTGTCACAGGCTGGGAATGGGAACGGGAACAGCACCACTGTGAGCGCCGCTCTGCTCCGCAGCCCCTGCTGGCCCATGTCCCCATCTCCCTTCAGGGCCTGCTCGGCATGAGGGTCGTGGAGCTGCTCTCCCCTCTCTGGCACTGGGGAACAACCCAGTCCTGAGTCTCTGCTGTCCCGTGAACTGCAGGTCTTGTGCGGCAGCTTTGCTGCTCCCATTTCCTTCAGCCCTGCTGGCTCTGGGTGTCTGGGCTGAGGCTGCCCCTGTCCTCCCCCCAGGACAGGGACTCTCTGTCCGTCCCCTGCCCCTGGAGATGCCAACTCTGATTTCATTCCCCTAATGGATGACTGTCTGGCCCCAGCAGCTGCTGCAGGCACCTTAGCCCTGGCTACACTTGGCTCTGTCACTGTTGACTGATGAGGGTCATTTGCAAAGCTGCTGCTGACGGGACCCATCCTGACCCTCCCCGGGGTGGCTGAGGGATTTTGCTGTGTATTCTTCCTGCTGGCCTTTGTTGCAGACCCCAGAGAGCTGTGGTCCCCCTGAGCAGGAGGTGGCACTGCCTGAGGCTGGGCACTGTGGAGGGGAAGTAGAGCTGGGGGCTGGCAGACCCTACTCAGAGCTAAGCCCTGCACAGGCATGATCGTTAGCCACCGGTTTTAGGGGCAGCTGAGCTCAGCATCACTGCCTGGATGGACCTGGAGCCATAGCCGGGCAGGGGGGCCTTGGGGATGTGCCTCCGGTCTCCTAGGAAAAGGTGATGCTCTGGAAGGGGATGGAGGCTCTTCTGCTGAAAAGAGCATGTTCTGGGAACTGCTGACCCCTTCCCCATGCTCCCCTGGGCCTGCCCTGACCCTTCTTCTGGCTTGTCCTCCTACCCTGGCTGGGATTTGCCCTCCTGTTTCCCAGCCAGGATACTTTAAAAGGCAGAGGGTCCCCTCGCCCAGCTGCCTTCTGCCACCCTAGCTCTGCTCCTAGGGCAGGGTGCTGGGGCAGATAGTCCTTGGAATACCAGCTCCTCCTGACCTCCTGACAGATGTGGTGTTGCCCCTGGGCCCAAGCGGTGGCTGTGGGAGCTGCATGGCCCACCCTGTGGCTGCTAGTGCTCTGCTCCCATCCTGAAACGGTGCTGTGCCCGGGTGCTGAGCTGGTGACACTGGGGGATTCTCGCCGCCGTGGGATGCGCATCTTCCGCTCATCATGACGATGCATTTATTGATGGGTTACTGAGAGTGAAGGGGGAGTTTTGGCACTGCCTGTTGGTTTGTTATTGTAGGGTCTTTTCTAGCAGGAGAGTGCTGTGGAAGGGGTGGGTTGGTCTCCCCAGCCAGCTGTCACTGGGAGGACGCCGGTGGCTCTGGCTCTGTGGGGAGGACAGGGACATAGTTATGCATTGAGCTGACCCCAGCTCCTGCTTTCTCTCTGGGGACACCAAGGAGCAGCCCAGACTTGGGTCCTCCCTGGGAAGGGGACGGTCAGCCCAGCACCGTGTAACCCCCCAACATGGCAGCACTGGCTGGATCCAGCCCCCAGGGACACATCAGCTGCTGGTGGCTCAATACAAAGTGGTCCACGGCCGTCTGGGTGGTGGTCACTGCTGGGGCCTGGGACCTGTCTGCTGTGGGTCCCTTCAGAGCCAGCATTCAGCAGCCTCTTGGATTAATTTCAACAGCGTGTGGAGGTAGGGATGGGAAATCCCTTCCCCTTTTGGTGCTGCCCGAGGATGGAGGCTCCATTTGTGTGTGTGCGTGTTTCGGAGATGCATGGGAAGCGACAAGCCACTTAACCCGGCAGACCTGCTGCCGCAGATAAAATGCTGCCAGCCCTTTCTGTGGGCTTGTTTTGTGCCAGCCACTTGATGGCTCTCGCAGAGGGATGGAGGGCAGAGCGACATCTGGAAAAGGAGCTGTCGCTGACAGGGTCAGGGCTTTGTGCTGCAGGTGTCCCATGTGCCCAGTGGGGCAGCACGTGGCCGGGCTCCGCTCCCCGTCTCTGGGCAGAGCCACTTCCCAGTGAGGGGGAGCCTTGGGGAGCCCCCAGACTTGCTCACAGTATGGATGCGGGGGGACAGAAAGGGGACAGCGTGTCCTCCCCAGCAGAGCCCTCAGGTGCACCAAAGCCAGGACAGCAAAACCCCAGCCCTGGTCACCCCTCTCCTGTTGTTAAGCTGCATGTGCTGAACGTGCTCCTTCCCCTGCCCCGGGGCCCCTGGAATCGGGCCTTCTTCCTTAAGAAAACGCCCATGTTCTTTATTTTTTTTTCTTTTTCCTTCTTTATAACAAACTAAAGTGTAACTTGCACCTGACCTGACCTACTGCACGTGCCTATACCTGCTGCCCCTGTGAGTCCAACCACAGTTTACTCTCTGTTGCATCTCTCGCTGTGTGGTTTCCCTCCCGCTCTGCTCCCTCACCTGGTCCATCACCCTGGCGCTGGCTGTCGCTCTGCCCGCCCTCTCCCTTGGTCCTGGGCGGAGGTGCTGTTCCTACCTCCCAGGTCTGTTCCCACAATTCGGCTCTGCCAGGAGGGACCTGGCCCCAGGGCATCCCTGGAAGGCTGAAAGGTGCAATTTCCCTTTCCGTCTGCAAATTAAAGCCCTGGAAAAGTAGCTGGGTCAAAATCATGGTTTATGCCCAACTGATGCCCGCTTGTAGGAAGGAAAAAGCCTCTTTCCTCTCCTGCCTGCAAACCCTGGAGCCGACAGGGGCCAGGCTGTGCTGCCAGCGCCAAGATCCTGGCCCTCACCCTTGCCTCTGTCGCCCTGTGACAAATGCCAGGGGGTGCATTCGTGCATCCCCTACTCATTTGCATGTCACTGGCACCCTGCTGTGGGTGCCACTTCCCTGGGGACAAGTTTACCCTCTTGAAGTGGCTTTGTGTGATGTCCTGCTGGGACAATGACCTCCTGGAGCTGTTCTACATTGCCCCAGAGTGATGGAGCTGCCTGCAGACCCACGTCTCCCTCCAGGCACCGGAGCTGGGTATGATGCAGCACTATTTCCCCATCACCCAGGGCTCAGCTCAGGCCCACAAGGCTGAGAAAGCTACCGGAGAAGCCCCATCTGGTATCCGTCTGCAGAAACAACCCCAGAACCAGGGCTCAGGATGCGCAGGCATTGTGACCTGCTGTGTGCAGATGTCCAAGGCGCTTGGAGCAAACGCCGTGACAGCAGATCCCCAAGGGGACTTTGCACCTTTCATCCCATCGGTGTCCTGTGCCGCTGTCTGCCTCCCTTCAGGGGCTGGCGCCTGGCATGGCCTTCATCCCCTCCCCGCCTGCAGCGTTAATCCTGCTCTGAGTTTGCTGGCTTGAGGCACCGTGGGAAGGGAGGGAGCGGGTCTGCAGCCGTGGGGCAGCGCCAGCAGGGAGAGATGGGGCTGAGCAAAGCCGTTGGGGTCCAGATGGGGGGAATAGGGGGTGGCGGAGAGCGTCTGTGCATCGAGGGGACTTGCTGTTTATTCAGGGCCACTTGGAAGCGACGGCTACGGGCCAGGCTGATGTGGGGAGCCCCTCATCCTGCCCTGTAGCCTGGCCGAGGCAAAGCCCTGAGCCCCGTTCCCCTTCTGGCTGCCCCAAAGCAGGGCCCCGGGCTGGGATCCCAGTGCCGTGCTGGGGCGGGGGTGCATGCTGCAGTCCGGGCTGCATGGCCGGGTTCGGTGCATGCTTCTTGTTCAGCCGTCGGGTACCAGCAGGATCAAACCCGGCGCCGAGCTCTGGGGAGGGTGCAATGCCCTGGCTCAGCCGCACGCTGTTTCTTGGGCTCCATCCTGCCCTGCCTCCCTGCAGAGCCCCTCAGGGAGGGGAGGGTCCCCAGGGAGACCGTATTTGGCCTCTGGACTCTCCTGGGATTCTGGGCTGTTGGGTGTCTCCAGTGCATGTTCTGATGGTGGGGGTGCAGAGGTACTGGGTGTGGGTAGCCCAGTAGGGTTGCCCCTTTGTCATCCCCGTCCTTCCCAAGGAGGAAAACTCCAGTGCCGGGTTTGTCCTGGGATGAAGTAGAAAGGCTGAGCAGAGCCTGGGCTGGGCTTTGCCTTCCTGCTCCTCCTGCGTCGCGCTGCATGTGCCGCCTCTGGCCCCGCTCACACTGTGCCCGGAGCCCAACTCTGCTGCCCGCTGGGTCCGGGGGCCGCTGCTCTGTTAACTCTTCTTCTGCTTGGTGACTCCTTCTTTCTTCCAGGCAACCCACCGGGCCAAACTAAAAAAGCGCTGAAGCAGCGATTCCTCAAACTGCTGCCCTGCTGCCGGCCCAAATCCATCCCCTCGCTCAGCGAAAGCAAGTGCTTCTTCTTGCCTTTGTGTGTGTGTGTCCCTGGCGGTGCTGCTGCCTGCACTCCGTCCTGGCCCTGCCCATGGGAACGGGATGCCTCTGCCACCCCCGTGCCCTGGAACCGGGGCTGTCAGGATCAGCCCTGCCCTGGAAGGGTCTGATCCGATGGGCTCTACACCCACCGCTGTTCTCGCCTGCTTCCAGGCTGATTTTCCCCATCTCCAGCTCCCTGGAGCGGCTCCCACAGGATGCACAGTGGCGAGACCCACTTTGGAGCTGGCTCAGGGCAGCAGGACCCTCCTGGCACTGGTTTAAGGGCTGGGGGGGCTGTTGCTCAAAGCTCGTTGTCGGTTAGGAGATGGAAGCGTGATGGGGGGGTGAAAGGGGCTGAGCAGGGAGTGAGCACAGAGCTGCCCAGAGCCCCCTACCCTCCCTGCACTGGGTACGCTTGGCACCTCGGTGAGTCTGAGCCCCTGGCCGGGGTCTCTCCCTGCCCCGTGGTGTGAGCTGACCCCCCCCACACCCAGGAGAAGAGGTGAGTATGGAGGGGTAGGGGCTGAACCGTCCCATGGAGGGGGGAGTATGCACTATGGGGCTTCCCCTCTCGGTTGCAGTGGGGTGCTGGCTGCTGTGGGCAGGGGTCGTGCAACTTGCCAAATGGTGGGGAGAAGCCATTGATGAAGAGAGGGCACAGGGGGCGGGACAGGGTCTAGACAAGGCTGGGGGCCATTTGGGGTTGGGGGTTCTGGGGGGCAGCTCTCCTGCTGGACATGAGCTCCGGTGCAGCACGGACCTGCGGGATGTCCAAGGTCTTGGCTGCACAGGGTGGATGCCTGTGCCAGGGGGAGGACACGGGCAGGTAGGGGGGCTCTCAGCACCGCGAGGGGTTTCACACCCTCATTCTGCCCAGCCTGGGCTGGGGGGGCTGTTGCCCAGTATCAGCCGTTGGTCTGTCCTCAGGGTGTCTCTGAGTGTCCCCTGCTGGCATAGACCCAACTCCGGCTGAGCAGGGCACCCCAAAAATGTGTCACCCTGGATGGAGCGTGCTGTGCAAGGTGCCTCTCCTGCCCCCCGGCACGGCAGGGCAGGCAGGACAGTGTTGGCCTCAGCCACCCTCTCTTCCCCTCGGTTCCTTGCAGACAGCGTTGAGGATGAGTTTGAGCTCTCCACCGTCTGCCACCGCCCTGAGGGGCTGGAGCAGCTCCAGGAGCAGACCAAGTTCACCCGCAAAGAGCTGCAGGTCCTGTACCGAGGCTTCAAGAATGTGAGTACCCCTCGCCCAGCTTTGCTAGCCCCACCTCCACTGCCATGTCCAGCTCAGAGGGTGCTTCGCACCCAGTGGTGCCTGGGGTTTGCAAAGGCTTTCGGGACCTTGGGGTTGAAGTTTATATCAGGCTATGGCCTGATTCCACCTCCAGAGAGCTCAGGGAGATCAGGGAGGCCTGATCCTGTGCTCCATCCCTTGGGTGCAGAGAGCCCCCTGCGTGCCTGGGATGCAGAGCCCCTCCAAGTAAGGGGTGCAGCCCACAAAGCCAGGGAGATGTTCCACACAGCCTTGCCAGCCACCTCACCAGGCACCGCAGGGCCAGGGGGCGAGGCAAGGGAGTCGCAGGGATTTAGGGGGATGCTCAGCCCCTCTCTGCAATGTGGAATGACATTGTGGCTTGCCCTGGCAGGAGTGCCCGAGCGGCATTGTCAATGAAGAAAACTTCAAGCAGATCTACTCACAGTTCTTCCCGCAGGGAGGTGAGTGCCCATCCCCATCCTCATACCCTGCACGGGTGCCTTCGTGGGGTGGGGGTGGGGGGCTCACACAGCACCCCCTCACACTGTCTGCCTCTCCCCAGACTCCAGCACGTACGCCACTTTCCTCTTCAACGCCTTTGACACTGACCATGACGGCTCTGTCAGCTTCGAGGTGAGCTGTGGCCGAGGAGGGGATGGCAGTGGGGCAGGGAGGGCATGTCCCTTCAGGTACTGTGGGCTGGGCTGAGCGATGTTGCTCTTGCAGATGGATGGAGAGCTTCGCAGGGGCTGGTGGCATTTATTAAATTCCAAGAGGCAGTAGAAAAACAGTGAAAAGCAACAAAAAAAGGGGGCTTTCTGTATTTTCTGGCTAGTATCTTGTGGGTACCCAGACTGGCGGGCACAGGTCTTGTTCAGGCTTTGGCTGAACAGCAGGACCTGATGCACATTGTCCTCTTGGGTGCTGTGACTCAAGGGACTAGTGTGGGACATATCTGGGGACAAGCAATTGATTTTCCCCAGGCTCTTTTTGATACTCAAATGTTTCCCTTGTCAGCCCAGCCCTGGGGCACATCTGCTTTGGGGCTGAGTTCTCCCTCTGCGGGAGGGACAAGCAAGGCTATGCCCTCTGTGTCCATAAGACCCTTTGTGGCTGTAACTCCGCTCTGCCTGCCTTGTCCATCCTTGCAGGACTTTGTGTCTGGGCTGTCCATCATCCTGCGGGGCACCATTGACGATCGCCTGAACTGGGCCTTCAACCTCTATGACCTGAACAAAGATGGCTGCATCACCAAAGAGGTGGGATGGGGGGGTCTGGGCTGGTCCCTGGGGTCAGCACAGGTCTGTGCCTGGCAGGCATGAGGGCAGGACTTGGGGGCGTTGGCTGAGCTCTGGAGGAGAGCAGGGAGGGGGTCAATATTTACTGAGCTCAGCTTTACAAATAGGTCCCTCCTGGTCCCCTGGCACTGGTGTGTCCCTTGGGTGGAGGGTGGATGAGGGGTGTGCTGCTTTGGGGCTCCATCACACGTACAAGTGCACACACACATGGCCCCATACCATGCACGGAGCTCGCAGGAACACCCCACAGGTCCTTCATGAGCATCACCAAAAGGTTGTGGGCTGGGGACTAGACAGAGGCAGAGCCCCATGTTGACCCTGCAACCCCCTTCCTCCCAGGAAATGCTGGACATCATGAAGTCCATCTATGACATGATGGGCAAATACACCTACCCGGCCATGCGGGAGGAAGCACCGCGGGAGCACGTGGAGAACTTCTTCCAGGTGAGCCGAGCACGTCCTGGGGAAGCAGAGCTCCAGCACGGAGCCAGTGGCTGCCCAAAACCTGGCATGGTACGGGAGAAAACACCCCACACTGGGGATGAAGCAGGACTGTGCTGGAGCGAGGGAGAGAAAAGGCCATCCTGGTCCTGCCGGGTGCTTGGGCATGGCTGGGGCAGGGACGTGCTCTCTCCAGCCCCTGTGGGACCCAGGCAGGGGGTGCTGGGCTCTCCCTGGGGCTGGGGCTGTCCCTGCCATGCCTTCTGTGCTGTGCTTGTCTGCAGAAAATGGACCGAAACAAAGATGGTGTGGTGACAATCGAGGAGTTCCTGGAATCCTGCCAGAAGGTAAAGCCACCAGCAGCTCTGCTCTGGGGCTGGGCCACCTCCCTGTTCCTTGAGGACCTTTGTCCGCTCACCACCCTCCTGGCAGAGAGGGGGTGAAGGCAGGGCTGTAAGGGGCAAGGCTGGGGCTTTGCTTTGGGAACCATATCTGTGTCGGCATCCCTGTGCGGATGAGAGCTGTGCATCTCAGCAGGGCTTGGAAAGTGCCTGTAAATCCTGGGGCTATTGTCCCATGGGGCAGAGCTGCCAGGAGGGTAAAGCTAGATTTTGGGGCAGCTGCCCAGATTTCTGCTCTGTGCCCAACCCACCCACTCCCCACCTCCTCCCTGCAGGATGAGAACATTATGCGGTCCATGCAGCTCTTCGACAACGTAATTTAGCTCCCGGACCTGCCTCCAGCCGAGCTCTCCTGTCACCGAGCCCAGAATCTGCTTCTCTCTCGACTTTTCCTTCGAGCCTCCTCTCTGCCGGCTGCACAGACACCCCCATGGGAAGGAGCCTCCCTTCCCAGAGACGTGGTCGGTGCCAGGATCTTCCCTTCCCTCTGGGTTGGCTCTGCTTTCCTCGGGGGACCCCAAGCAGGTGCTCCTGGACATCGGAGCATGGGCATGGCTGGCACGGGTCGAGTGTTTGGCCCAGATGGACCTCCCTGCACCCGTTCCCGGCAGGGAAGCCGCTGCCTTGGGCTGCGATAGAGGCTTCCCCCATGCACAGCACCCCGTGCAGCCACGGCTCCCCCAACCCTGACCCTCCCCAGCCCCAGGAGCCCCCAGCACCGGCTCCAGCCCAAACCCTCCAGCGACGCTGTCTAGAAACCAATAAAATCTTGCAATGGGCACCAGTGCCTCGGCTTCGTCCCCTGCCCCAGCTGTACCCTGCTGTAGGGAACGGGGCCAGCACGTTGGCCATGAGCCTCTGGCCACCCTCTTGCCCAGCCCCTGGGCAGGGTGAGTGGGCAGAGGGGCCATGCCTGGAGATGACAGCTGCACAAGCATTTGGAGTTCATCACTTCGTGAGGTGTGGGATCACCCACCCTGATCCTGAGGGGGGTGGTTAGACCTAGGAGGCTCGTTCTGACATGGGGAGAAGGGAGACTAAAGGGACCCTGAGGTGCCTTCTTGTGGCACTGGTCCCTCAGGATGAAGGATGCTGGGCTGGGAGAACTGCAACTTCAGCCCCTGTCCCTTGAGATCGGGGTGCTGGCACACAGGGGACCTCAGGGGCCCGCTTTGAGGCTCCAATGGAGAGACATCCTGCCCACCCCTCCCCAAGGACACAGGAGCCAGGATATGGGGACACGTGGAGGAGGGAGGTGTGCTGGGCTCTGGTGGCCACCCTGGCCTTTGGGCCTCACAGCTGTGCAGTGTCGTTTGCTGCCGACCTTCCCCTGCTCCTGTGCCCTAGCTCATCCCAGCCCACCCGCTGCCCAGGGGACTGGGGAGTGAGCAGTGGGGCAGAGAGGTGTTCTCACAGGCATAGCCCTGTGCTGGGGGTATGGCTGAGCTGGCATCTCCCTGGGGAGAAAGTTGAGGCTGGTGCTGGCCAGGAGTCATTGCTGTGCTGCTGGAGGGTCACCTTGGGGCAGATGTGCTTAGGCACTTCTCCCAGTATGGCCCTGTGAGAGCCTGCCTGGGGGCTGCGGGGAAGGACCCAGCACCTGAGGCTCCCCACATCTTTGTCACCACCAGCTCCTCGGAGCCAGGTTTGTGCAGGCAGGCCTGTCCTGCCCGCATACCCCTCCGAGTCATAGCTGGCACAGTGATGCCCATGGGCTCATGACCCCATGCTAACCCCAGAAGCCCCTCTGTGCAATCCCACAGGTCTTGGGAATGTACCCAGCCCCGGCAGCCCCCGGCTCCACTGCTCCCGCCTCCGCATCCTTAGCAGCCAAGGGCGATGGGGGCTGGCCTGAGCTGGGGTGTCTGGGATCAATGGGGAAGGGCCAGTACTGTGCTGGGCCGAGCCCCAGACCCAATCCGAGCCCCTGGTGTCGGAGCCGTTAGAAATTCCACCTCCCCCGGACCCTGAGCCAAAGCTACGGGGCTGCTACCCAGCGGGACCATCCCTGGCCCAGCCCTTGCAGACATGATGCGTTTTTTAGGTTCATATAACACATTGTTCATCTCACAGTCCTGTTCCTGGGTTTGCCGTGGGGCTGAGCTCTCACTTGCAGTCTCCCAAGGGTGGGAGGGCAGGTATCCCGACCCTTACTCTTCCCGTCTCCTTCTCCCCGCTCCTCCCAGGCTTTTGGGATACCCACCGTTCCCCGCCACGCGGAGCAGATGCCGCCTCCTCCCTCACACTGCAGGTCGCATGGTGTGACCCCCTTGCCCCAGGGCATGGTGACCCACAACCCGCTTGGCATCTCCAGTCTGTATATTTTGTATTATAACAATAATATGGGTTAAAAAAAAAAAAGAAAACAACAAACAACAAAAAACCAATAAAATCTAACCACAATCGCTATGCACACACCTTTATGTCTTTGCATCTGTCAGCCGCCTGGGGGTTGGGGCAGGGGAAATAGGGGCTTGAGGGTCTCTGCAGAGGGTTGGCAGCCTTTTTGGGGCGCTGCAGCTGCAGGGTGCTCTGCATGGGTTCTCTGGGAAGTTGCATGGGGGACAGGGTGCATGCTGAGCTGGCCAGAGTCCCAAACAGCCTGGCCATGCCATCGATGGCCCCGTAAATGCAGTCTTTTGCCAGCTAAGAGGCTTTAGGCTAACAGGGTCTTACACCAAGTGTGTCAGGTCTCAGGAGTGGGGCTGTCAGGTGTGTTTTCAGCTTGTCATGAGATGCTGCTGGGTGAACCCAAGCTAGGGACCAGGTGGCCCTTGTTAGGATGTGTCATTTAAGGTCGAGCTAACAGGCAGTTGGTCAGCTACCAGCTTGAAGAGGTAGGTATGGACTGGAAAGGGGTTTTTCTTAGGGACATGAGCTGATGGGCAATCACTGGTCCTTAGAAAAGTGCAGCCTTGAGAACTGGGAAAAGTGGCTTGAAGCAAAACAAAGAGGAAAAAAGAAACAGATAAGTAAGAAACCAGCAGAACAACAGGATAATGGACCTGATGTGGGACAGTGACACCTCCAGTGTTACGCAGTCTGAGGTCCAGGAACTGAAAGCTCAATGCAAAGAGCTGCTTGAAGACCCAAACATCTTAAAATAATGGGCTCTGGCTACGGGGGGGAATTACCATCATGGGACTGGGAGAGCTGCGAGCCTGCTTTTTCCAAAGCCTCTGACTCCTCAGGGGACCTTTTTGACCTGCTAGCAATCACCCAGGTGCATGTACAGCAGCGTGAATGGGCCTGAATGCATTCCTCCCCACCCCCTCTAACTCACCCTTCCCAGTATATCCTGTCCCCTGTGAGCTCTCTTTGGCTGGTTGCTATTTTGGGTGATGCCATCTGTGGGCTTGACGTGCCCTCTCCAGACACAGGGATGCTGTAAGCCACAGGTAGGGTCCCTCTCCCCAGGGTGAAGGGGAGGAATGACAAGGGTGAAGAGGGTGCTGTGGGGCTCACTCAGCTCTCAAATGCCAGCATAGCCTTTTCGTGCCAAACGGGAATAGGTTTGTCCCGGGATCATTGCTGGTAGCTATGGGACGGGGGGATGGCTGAACCTGGGAGTCAAAATATAATCTCTGCTTAGCTCTGCCTCGGGGCAGGTGCTCAGGGAAGGGGGTGAGGGCAGGGAGGACTGGATCAGTCCCTCCAGGGATGTCATCAGCTTGTTATGAGAAGCTGCTGTGTGAGGCAGAGCTTGGGACCAGGTGTCCCTTTTTAGGATGTGGCATTTAAGGGTGGGTAACAGCAAAGTTGCTGGGCCTATGCTGAGAATGGAGGTAAGAGCTGATGGGTCTTTGGAAAAGGGCAGCCTTGTGTTGTTTCAAGCCATCTTTTTCCCAGCCTTCAGAGTCAAAAAGAATAGTAGCTATGTGGGAAAACAGCCGAGCTACTGGATGAGACAGCTGATGCAGCCTGGGGCAGTGATTCACTCCAGCATCCTGAATACTGCCTAGAAACACAAACACATTGTAAAAGGATGAGATCCGAACACCTGGGGGAATTGTCACTGCAGGATTATTTCAGGATGATCAAAGCTGTGCGTGTGAGCCTGCTTCAAGGTCCCTTCTGACCTAGTAGCCAACGATCCAGTTCTGCATATGGTGGTATCAGAGTACTGTGTGTTTTCCACTGAAATTCTGTGCATTTCTCCTCTCCAACACTTCTGTAAAGTCTTATTCTATATTAATAAATTTAGCTAGTTACTATTTAGGGGTAGCAGTACAATTGCTATTTTTGCTCTTTGAAAGCTTTAAATTGGATGTGATGGTAACTGGAGATGCTGCTTGGCCAGGGTCTCTGCTGCAGCTTCCTGACCACGGGTGTAGATGGAGCCAGAAATGCAGCTGTCTTGGGCTTCTCATCATGCCAAAATATCATCAGTAGAAATAAGCTTGAAGAGCAGGAAACAGACCTCAGAAAATACAAGGGAGGGTTTTGAGAGAGCTGAGTAGGGGTGAACAGTGTCCAAATCAGCAGGGGATAAGAGTTTTCACTAATTTTGCTCAGTTTTGGCTGACGTGTGGCTGCCATCTGATGCCTGCAGCCTTTCTCAGCCCCTCTTCACAGCCTGGGGTTTCCAGCTGCTTTCTGCTCACTGGTTTCTTGTTGGCCGGTACCTGCTGTGGCCTCCCCAGCGCTGGGTGGGCTGGAAGGGTGACCTCATTGGCCTCATGGGAGGTCTTCTGCTCAGCCCCCTGGTCTGACTCAGGCCCTGGGGGCCTGTTGCTCCCAGCCCCACGTGCCCCCGTGCAGCTGGAGGCATCCCTGGAGAGATGCTGTCTGACCTAAGGCCCCTCCTCTGATTTACTGAGATGATCTCAGCTTTGCAGACCATCCTTCAGCAGTCTCGTAGCCCCTTCCAGGGATGGAAACATCTGCAAGCGTAGCATCAGCCATGCTGCGCGGGGAGAGAGGGAGCGGCTGTAGGGGCTCTCCCCCCTACGCCCTATCCGCGGTCCCTTTCCGTCCTGCGGCAGGAACCTAGCACCCCGGTCTCCCATTTACGCCGCAGCCCCAGGGGGCCCTGCTTAGCTTGCGGGGCGCTGCGAGAAGTAGGTCAAGGCTCAAGAGAGCCCGCGCGGCCGCTGAGCGAGTTCCGCCCGGCGCAGGCGCACTCGCGCTGCCGCCCGCGCGGCTTCCGCGCGCTGTCCCCCGAGGCGCATGCGCAGGGATCCGGTAAACACTTCATTTCCCACCCATCCACCCTCTCCCCCCCCCCCCCCCCGGCGCCGCTTCCCTACACAAAGCCCAAGGCGCATGCGCGCTCCCCCACCCCGCACCTGCGTGTTGTCCCGCTGCCGCCTTCTCCCCTTCCCCGGGGCCTCTCGCGCATGCGCCGTGGGCAGGCACTGGCTCTCCGCGCAGGCGCCCTGGGCGGCCGCGGCCTCGCCCCTCCCCCCGCCGGCCTTCCGCGCAGGCGCAGTCCGCGCGCTTCCGCGTTCCGCGCATGCGCCGTAGGCGCGCTCCCCCTCCGCCCGCCAGTTCCCTGAGGTAACTCCCTCTCCTCAGTCCGTTGTTCCCGCTCGAGTGGCGCGGTCTCGGCAGTGCGGCGGCGGGGGGCCCTTAGGTCGCGGCGGCCCGCGTCGTTCCTTCCCGCGGCGGTAGACGCTCCCCCCCGACCCCCACTGCGCGTTTCCGAGCGCGGCGGCTGCGGGCAGAGCGGTGCGGACCGGTTGGGGCCGGTTCCCCGCGCAGGCGCAGGGCCCCGTAAACAGGAAGCAGCGGCGGCCCGGAGCGGCGGAGACAAAGGGATTGTGGAGAGGAGAAAGGAGGGACGTGGGTTGGCTCGGCTCAGCCCGGCCCAGCGAGCAGGGGTCCTGGCGGCGGGCGGCAGGATGGTGCAGAAGGAGGGGCAGGCGGCGCTGGAAGAGCCCCAAGGCAGCCCCAACCCGGCTGGAGTGCCCGGCGCTCCCTTAGAGCCGCCGGGCGCCGCCGCGGGACCGGTCCCGGGGGGTGAGGAAACCGACACCGAGACGGAGACCGCGCTGGGCTCCCGCCGGTTCCTCTGCGGCGTCGTCGAAGGTAAGAGCTCTCGGAGGGGGCGTCCGGTAACCCTCGGGGAGGGGTGTGTGTGGCAGGACGGGGGGGGATATTTGGGGGTGAGGGGGGTAGGTGGTCGGGGTCGGTAGCCCCAGGATACTGGTGGCGTGGGGGGAGACTGGTCCCAGCTGGCGCTGCTGTTCCCTGTCTCCTCCCCCGGAGGAGCCCGCTCTGCGAGCGGGGTGGTGCGCGGTTCTTGGCCGGGGCTCCCTCCGCTAGAGAGGGCGGGGAGGAGCCGCGGCTCCCGGGCGGGGCTGCTGCCCCCGGGGCTTGTGCTGGAAGCTGTTGGCTAGTAGGGAGCGCCCTTTGATGGCAGCTGTTTGGCGGGGTGAGGGCAGGCCTGGCATCCCCAGCGGGCCGATGATTCCTAATGGAGGCTGAGGCAGTGCTGTGGCTTGTTTGCTAGTACACGTCTAAAAGGGGGGAGGTAGGAGAGAGAGAGAGAAGAGCTACTGTGCGATTATCCTAGCTGTACGTGCTCTTCCTGCGCGCCAGAGACTCAGATTCAGTTTCCTGGGTAGGGAATAGGTGATTCCATAGACATTTGTTCTGGAATTAAGTGTTCATTGTTTTCTAAAGTGGTGTAGCTTACCATTTTAATTGCGCTGTAGAACAGTCCTCTTATGTCTTTTGGCGTAGTTGCAGCAGTAAAAGGTTTAAATTGTTGCAGAAGGTGCAGAATAAAAGGACTCTTTTTGCATTTCTCAGTAACTACAGAATTTATCTGCATTTCTGATGGGTCAGTTAAGGTAGATGGTTGAAAGCCAGCAAGAAAAATGGTTTATTCCCAACATAATAGTTGATTTGGAATCGTTCTAAATTCCTGTGGACTGCTATTATTTTGGTACCGATAATGAATCTCCAGTAGGAGAACAAAATGGTTAACAGATGGAGCGGAAAGTGAAGCAGGCAGTTTATCATAAAATCGGTATCTGCATTGCTTGCAGAATGCCTTTTGTTCGTATCTTAAAAAGAAAAGACCATTTGGCTCCTGCAAATGTTACCGTGCGAAGTGCACTAGGCCCAGCTAATGGCTTTATTTTTTAGCACTTGCTAGGGCTTAAATACAGTCAGCGTGGAGAGACCTCTCTTTGCTTTGTTAATGGATTTAATTCTGTGAAGATAGGTGCTAAATTGAAGGCTTTGGAGACAGGTAACAGTGAACAGAAATACACCTTGACCATGGATCACCTGTTCATCCAGGTTTATATCAGACCCGCTATGTATACCATAATAATTTTTCTTGCTATCTTAGCCGCATTGTTGATCTCTGCATATATTTTGGTGCAGGTGTTCTTGACTATACTGTACATACAGCAAAGCTAGAAAATGGCTTCTGCCCAATGAAGCAGTCTAACACTAGTTAAGAGTTAGCAGTCCAACATAAATATGCATACAAGAATAAAAGGAGTAGGGGAGTGTTTAAAAAAGCCAACAAACCAAACAACAAAAACAACAACAACACCCCCCCCCCCCGTTGTGGTGAATGAGGTAAATGGAAGTGGGTGAAAACATCTGTCTCTTTAGTGAGTCAAGAGAATTATAGGGGTAAGAGAAAAACAGGCATTAACTTAAAAAGTGTAGATAAATACTTAAATGTAGTGCAGCAGTTAACACAGACTACAGATATGGTGAGATTAAAGCAATGAGATGGAAAGCTTGTATCTTTTCTAGAAAAAGTGGAGGGAATTGGCCAAATACTGTGCAAAAATACTGGGTGTACACTCTAAGTATGTGAAGAGCTTATGAGAGATATCAAATTCACTGGTTTGGGGAGTAATAAGATCTAAGAGAGTACGGGATGTAAAGTTCTGGTCCTCTGCCTCCAGGATATCCTGGCTTTTAGTGATGGAGAGCATGGTAACTGGGATGAGGTATTTGACATGATATGTTGGGTTTGTATTAACCTGACACAAAGTCTTGAGGGAGTAATACAAAACCAGGTCAGTTTTCATCTGGACAGAAAGATCCAAGAATTGTCATCAGATGGTGACATTAGTAATCTAAGAAATGTGGTGACAGAAAAGTATCGCTTTGGATTAGCAGATTAGCATGTTCTCTTCAGTTTTATTTAATCTGTTTTTTGTCATGGTTTCAGCTGGGATGGAGTTAACTTTCTTGCTAGCAGCTGGTGTAGTGCGATGTTTTGGATTTGGGATGAGGAAATGAGGAACAGTGATGATAGCATGCTAATGTTTTTGGTTGTTGCTAGGCAGTCAAGGCCTTTTCTGCTCCTCACACTGCCCTGCCAACGAGCAGGCTGGGAGGGCACAAGAAGTTGGGAGGGGACACAGTTGGGACAGCTGACCCCAAATGACCAAAGGGATATTCCATGCCACCTGACTTCATGCTCAGTGTACAAAGCTGGGGGAGGAAGAAGGAAGGGGTATATGTTTAGAGTTATGGTGTTTGTCTTCCCAAGTGACCATTATGTGTGATGGAGCTGTGCTTTCCTGGAGGTGGCTGAACACCTGTCTGCCCATGGGAAGTGGTGAATGCATTCCTAGTTTTGCTTTGCTTGCATGTGTGGCTTTTGCTTTACTTATTAAGCTGTCTTTATCTCAACCCATGAGTTCTCTCACTTTTACTCTTCTGATACTCCTGCATCCCAACCGGGGAGAGTGAGGAAGTGGCTGCGTGGTCCTGGTTGCCAGCTGGGGTTAAACCATGACATCTTTGTTCTCTGATTTTCATGGTTTTATTTTAGAGCAGGCCCATGCTGTGCTTTGGGCTAGTAGGTCTGAAACAGTAGTATCATAGGTAAAGCAAAAGTATTCTGAACAAGTTATGAGGTATGGGCAGTATTCATTAGGTATCACAGTAATTCATTCCTTTTATGGGTTGTTGAGCTTCCTCAGGGCAGCATTAGTCAGAACTAGGTAACACTAGTCAAAATGAGAAATTTGTTCTGGGTGAAATAAACTGGGAGGTTTTTATGCCTTGCAACTGCTCTCTCATGTTTCTTTGTTTAACTGTCCTCCGTTTGTCACTCTGCAGTTTGTGAGTAGTACTTACTCAGCTTTGCCACGTCGTGGTGCCAGTTAGTCTAAGATCACTCTGACAGACTAGTTCTTAAAGCTTGAGCCTGCTTTAAGCTTCTTAAAAGAGCATTGTTCACTTAACGGATAACAGAAATACTTGTTAGCATATGGAAAATGCTTCAGTCGCATCAGTTTTGAATTTTGAAAGGTTGTAGGAAGGTGGTTTTGACCTTTGTGAGACCAGATATTTACAGATTTATGATGGTGAATGGCTCTGGAAATGAAGATATTGTCTACCTTTTGAACTAAGGTTCTGTGGGGACTTGTAAGCTTTGCGTATTAGGAGCATCATTCATCACTGAGTGGCCGTGCTGTTTGAAAATAAGAGCTTATTAAATTTCAGTGTTATTTTAGTCTCTGGTCTTTGCATAGGCTGCCAAGCTGAAGCTTTGTTTTGAAGTGCCCACTTGTGGTTAAACTGTTTGCACATAGGTCTAAGTGAATTTACTTGACTAAGAGTGCATTGAGAGTGCTTTTTTAAAGTATTATGTTTCTAGAATGGAAGGATTAGATTTAAAACCAGAAGCAGTTACAATTTCCATGGAATTCCATTACTTTGAATATACACTATTCTAAAATCACTTGTGTAGATGCTTTTATATGATTATTCAAAGACATAGTCTTAGCTTGTAAAGATGTGGGAATTGTAGAGTAAGGTATCAACTTGCAAGTTAATTTTGACAAGGAGTCTATTAAACTGAATAAAAGGAATGAAATCCTAAGCATTTTGTTGACTCACTTGCACATTTTTTTCTAATTACACATCATCTACCTCAGTGTGTATTTATATACTCTGTGTATGTACTTAGCATTCTAATCTGTGCCATTGGTTAAGCATTTTTGAGCTGGTAAATATTTTCAACTGTCTTCAGTGTTCATGTTACAAACCTATTTTGTAGGTGTCTGGAGTGATAGTTTAATTAGGTTATGACTGTTCAGTCTGCTCTTATAATAATGCTGACTTGACTTATCAAGGGCATATGCCATAATTGCTTCAGTGGCCAAAATTATAAGACCTTAGATTATAAGAAATAGTTTATAATTGCATTTTAAATTTAGATCAGTTTAGGTTATTACACTTCCCTAATGCTGTCTGTCTAGATTTTACTTTTTACTTTCTGGTTTGAGAAGCTTTTTTGATTAATATAGCAGAAGAGTAAGAAAATGGTGGGTTGGAATATAATGTTTCATGGAGCAGGCATAATGTAACATCTAACTGAATAATTTTAATCTTGTTTTCTGTAGGATTTTATGGAAGACCTTGGATTATGGAGCAGAGGAAAGAACTTTTTAGAAGGCAAGTCATGCTTCCTCTTACTGCAGCACATTCCATCACAATATAATCATAAGCTTCCTCTGAAGCCTGAAAAGAATTATTGTTCTAACCTAGAGCAGCTTTTTGCCTAATATTGATATTCTTAAGGGCTCATATTAAGTTTAGGCAAGATAGAAAGGTGAATTTGTCCAATATCAGTTATGTGTAAAGTTATTGTGACTTAATAGTTCAATGAAGAAAAAAAAATTAATTAGATCAAGTAAAAAGAATTAGATCAAGTGAAATGTAGAATTCCTGGATTTGTAGGCTATTTCCCTAATGATGGCTCTTTTTTTCCCTATGTTTATAGACTTCAGAAGTGGGGACTAAATACTTACCTGTATGCTCCAAAGGATGACTACAAGCACAGGATGTTCTGGCGAGAAATGTACTCTGTGGAGGAAGCAGGTAACTGCCTTTATTTCCCCTCTGTATTTTCTATAAATAGACTTTTGAATTAATTGGACATTGTCACATACGCTTGTTGTGTTTAATCGTGGTAGCCATTTCCAAAGGTGAGTGGAGACCTGTTCTTAATACCCTGCAGATGTATTTAATGGAGATCTGGTACAAGCATGGATTTACTTCTTTTAACTATAACTCTACAGTTAACTTCTAAAACTGCTTTTAAAGTTTTGTGTTACGAGGTTTACTTTTTTCCCAGGGAAAGGTTGCTCAAAATTATTTCTCTGGCTCTTAAACATCTGGGCCATGTTTTGAGGTAGAAATTATTTGCCTCAGAAAAGAGAGAAGACTGATGAGTGAATAGCATGCACTTTTATGTGATTCATTAAGTGCATGTCTCAATGAAGAGAGTACCAGTTAGAAAAGCAGCTTCTGACTATTTGGTCAGAACATAAAAGACCCATTTAAGCTGGTGTGAGGCTTTTTA
This sequence comes from Vanellus vanellus, assembly GCF_965231255.1. Taxonomy (NCBI): domain Eukaryota; kingdom Metazoa; phylum Chordata; class Aves; order Charadriiformes; family Charadriidae; genus Vanellus; species Vanellus vanellus. Next base: position 16,177,869 of record NC_138912.1, on the reverse strand, counting down.
TCCACCTCTGGCATTTATGTGATCTACAGTGTTTTATTAGCGTATGGGGATTATTATTTTCCTTGGGTGAGGGGAAAAACGATACTCACTTGAAACTAAATAATCCTTCTTGGAGGCCACTTTGAATCACTGAAGAAATATAATCTAAAGGATGCTGCAAGATAAATGCCAATAACAACAAAAATTGTTAAATATTCTAAAAATAATTATCTTTATTCATTGCATGGAAGATTAAATTTGAAGTTTGTTTCTTAAAGCAACTACTTCTGCACAGTGATGTTTAAAAAGCCCTTTTTCATGTGCCCTGAGCTTCAGTCATGTGAATAATATGTGAATTGGTGTCATGCAGGGTGATATTGCTACATTGAATTTTCTCCTAGTATGTGTGACAAAAGTGGAAAAAATGAGTAATAATTCTAACTGTTGGTGTGCATGCTGTAAAAACAGACTACATCCATGTTTGTCTCACAACTTTGACATAAAGAGAATTTTTAGAATATTTTAAAAATGTTACTGTGGAAAATAACAATACAACAGCGGTTGTTATATTCCTCTTGGCATAATTTCTGAGAACTCTTTCAAATTATTTGGTCCTCTTTGCTGTGTTAGTTTTAAGAAATTATAGCATTTTTTTTATTATGGTAGCAGGAGCATCTGCATTTTGTAACTTACTTGTAATGATATCTGAGATTATTTTTTTTAATTGTTGAATTTTTCTGAAATGTTTGAATTTGATTTCCAGAGCAGCTAATGACTCTAATATCAGCTGCACGAGAACATGAGATAGAGTTCATCTATGCAATCTCACCTGGACTTGACATCACTTTCTCCAATCCTAAAGAGGTATCCACATTGAAACGTAAGCTGGACCAGGTAAGTGTGACAAATTTACCACAGTTGCAGTGTTACTTAATTTGAAAACTTCAGTACCCTGCTCACTCTTGCAGTTTTTTCACTAGCTTCTTTAATGTTTTCAGCACTAGCATTAGTTTGGATGGCTCTGAACAATTCCAACGGATGTGTTCAGGTTGTATTGCAGAAATGGCCAGAGATCATCTAGTTTTGTTTGGTTTGGTTTTTTTTGTTTGTTTGTTTGTTTTTTTTTAAGTCTCATCTTGTATTGGATTCTGAAGGCTATTCTTGGGAGCTGGTCTTCAGAGTATTTTAGGGCCTTGGAGCCAAGATGCATTTCTAAAGCAAGAACTCTTGTCCACAATAAATGCCTTTGGAGGCAGACCTGACATACACGTCTTCTTTGTTCTCATAATTGACTTCTCTCTTTTGTCCAAAAGCTGTTAGAGAGTTAGCTTTTTTCCAGCTGTCTGTCCAGTGAGATCAGATTTGGATTGTTAAAGATGGAACAGATTGCAGGTCTTTAGATGTCTAATCCTTGAGAAAAGCAGAGCAGTGGGTCAGAGATAGGCATTCTGTCTTGCCTCCCCTACCTTCTGTCCCCAATTCCTTTTAAAAATTCTACACTTTAATTTTTAAAAAGAAATAAAAATGATTTAAAAAATAAACCTTTTGCTCTTGTCTCTTTTATTAGGTTTCCCAGTTTGGCTGCAGATCTTTTGCACTGCTGTTTGATGATATCGATCACAACATGTGTGCAGCAGACAAAGAAGTTTTCAGTTCCTTTGCTCATGCTCAAGTCTCAATCACAAATGAAATTTATCAATATCTAGGAGAACCAGACACATTCCTTTTCTGTCCTACAGGTAAAATGTGATCAATCGTTTAGTTCAGCTTTAACGGAGGGGCCCTATTATCTTACTGGTTGAAAAGATGGTTTAATATTTAATCACCACTTTAAGGAGTATTTTGGGGTTGCTTGAATAAATTTACTTATAGAGAAAGGTTCAAGTAATTCAAATATACGCAGAGGTTTTGCCAAATCTACACATCTACGAAAAACTTAATGCTAAGCAAAGAAGGCAGCTTGATAGAATGGTTCAAGACTTTTGAAATAAAGATTAGGTTAAAGGAAGAATTCTATTGGACTTGTACCAAAATCTTTTTGCTTCTTGATCTGGCTAGCTGTTAATTTCTTAGAATTTTCTTAAAGTAGAGGTACAGCACAGTCTGTGCTCATTTCTGTCATTGGTACCTATTTTTAATAAGATTATCCACTTCTACTAGTTGCTGAGTTGTTTTTTTTTTTCTTCATTAAAAAGTAAGAGGACTTGCACTTGGGTCCAGTCATTGCTTTTTTAAATTGCAAGCTTCCTCTAATACCTGTAAGAATATTGTAAAGGAGAGAGAATCACTATGTTCAGTGGTGTGGATTATTGCAAGGAAAATTCAATTCAGTAGCAATGTTATCACTGTTAATTTGCTTATCCCTTTACACTGTATTAGTTTAGTTCTGTTGCAGACCTCCTCTTTAATTTTAAAAAGACAGGTTCTGGTGTTTAATATTTTTAGGTATTTGCACTTCATAATCAGTCGTAGGGGTTCTAGTTCTCTTGCGTATTGGCTGCTGTAACTTGCCCTTTTATTTATGGACTTTTATTAGTTTTTTCCTGATCTTGACATTTGAGCAATTTTAAATAAATTCTCTACCTTTCCTTTCTGATCTTTATGCTAAATATCATTCATAATGTACTTTTTATTTATACTTTAGACTTTTGGGTGTTTCTTGAATAATTTTATAGATGTTTCTCTTCTCAAATGGTAGTATTCTATCAATGCATTAGTGGGATGGTTGGGTATGTTGTCATGTGTGTGGATCCTTCTACTAACAGTGACATTCTCTTTTCCTGTGCAGAGTACTGTGGAACTTTCTGTTATCCAAATGTTGCCCAGTCACCATATTTACGGACTGTAGGAGAAAAGCTGCTCCCTGGCATCGAGGTGTTATGGACAGGTAAAAATTGTTTGTTTTGGAGTTTTCTAGGTTTTATTGGTGGTGTGTTTTGTTTGTTTGTTTTGTTGTTGTTTTATTATTTTATTATTTTTTTTTATTTGCTGATGGTGTTAAAAATTAGTGCTCATAAGTATTTAGTAAAATAAACTGTCTGACTACCTGCGGATGGAATCTTCAAGTATATGCAAAGGCCTCTGATTATCCTGTTTCCCTCTTAGGTCCGAAAGTTGTATCCAAAGACATTCCAGTAGAATCCATTGAAGAAGTTTCTAAGATCATCAGGAGAGCACCAGTTATCTGGGATAACATCCATGCCAATGATTATGATCAAAAGAGGCTTTTTCTTGGGCCTTACAAAGGTCGGTCAACTGAGCTCATTCCTCGATTAAAGGGAGTTCTGACCAATCCAAATTGTGAATTTGAAGCCAATTATGTTGCTATTCACACACTTGCAACCTGGTACAAGTCTAACATGAACGGAGTGAGAAAAGATGTGGTGATGAGTAAGTATGCGTAACTGTTTGCCGGGATCTATGCTTAACTATATAAGTCATACTGATTTATTTTGTTTTTTTTAATGATTCTAGCCTTTCCTTACCGACTCTTTCTTTTTAAGATCACCTAACGTTTTCTATCCCATAAGTAAATGGCAGTTGCCTGAAAGATATTGACCATCTAGATTGTTTTACTGACTTCCTGGGAAGTATCTGTAGCATCTCTTTGGTCTTGAGAAGGTATCTGTGGTTGCATAAAAAGTACTCTCAGCAAGCAATTTTAAGGTCCAAATTTGACATAATTGTCCACAGATTTGATTTCATTGGAATGTAAGCAGTTCAGATCAAATGAGAAGCTCTCAATGCTGGAATATCTAGTTTCTGCATATTGTTTCTGTGCTGGTATTAGTGGTGACCATAGTTTTCCGTTTTGTCTAATTAGGATGTAATGCTTTGTTCTTTTTTTGTGAAATAAGGCTGTTAAAAAGTTCTTGAATGCCTTGTTTAATGTGACTTTTTTGTTATAAAATGAAACTTGTATAACTTTTAAAAACTTGTGTCTGTAGCTGATACTGAAGACAGTACAGTTTCTATCCAGATTAAATTGGAAAATGAGGGGAGTGATGAAGATATTGAAACAGATGTTCTCTACAGCCCACAAATGGCTCTGAAGCTGGCCTTAACAGAATGGTTGCAGGAATTTGGAGTACCTCAGCAATACAGCAGTGAGTCTGATTTGGTGGTGTTCTGGGGTTGGTAGAAAAATGGGGTTAAATGTTCAGTACTTAAATTTAGATTAAAACTATTTTACAGATTCTGGCAATTTGTATACTTTTCAGTTGGAAGTGTTAACTGCCCTACTGATTGGGGAAACATTAATAATAAAGAGGAATGTTTGGCATTCTGCAGCATGCCTGTAGTGCCCTAACTGATCAGCAGAAGCAACCTTGACGTATGATCCTTTGGCACTTCTGATACAAGACAGGAAAGAGTCTGGACCTTGCTAGTCCCAGTTGTTACTAGATTCCATGGGACCTGAGAGAATAGGAAGAATAGTATTTTTTTGAAGTGGATGTTAAAATATTGTAAACTTTAATTCTGCCTCAGAAGAGTCTGTGTTCTTCCAGTTGGTTTAAGATGCCTTTAGTTTTCTGAGTTTCTGTCTACAGAAACCAGCTGAGTTCCTTCCAGCATTGTACACCTTTCTGGTAGCAATGAGAGCTTGGGGTCTGAGGTAAAATCTGTTTTTCTCAAATGTGTGTTTGAGGTGGTCAGAGTGCCATTCTCTGATAACTGGTGGTGGAATGGAAGAACCTTTTCAGCATCAAAGCAGATTTGGGAGGAGTTATCCTTTTGAACTGCTGTAAGGTTTCTAATATTTCTCAAACTGCTGCAGCAAAAACATTGGGTGAGGGGTGGTAATTAAAGGGTCATCTTCCTCCATTTTCACAGAATAGTTTAGGTTGGAGGAGACCTCTTGAGATCTCTTGGTCTAACCACCTTGCTCAGGTAGGGTGAGTTTAGAGCAGGTTGCCCAAGACTGTGCCCAGTCAGGTTTTGAATATCTCCATTTTCCCTAGGTTAAAGATGTTTTTACGGTCAAAATACTTAAGTATCCGTCCTTTTGTTTTGAAGTGTGGTCTATTTCTAAGTAAAACTTTAACAAGTCGGTTGTTGCAGAGGAAAACACTTAAGTTTAAAAGCTTTTTATTCTGATGTCATAGTCAGAAATGCAGCTGGCAACACACAAATATTAACTGATTTTCCTAACTTTTCCCCCATCCTATCTTTGTTTACCAGTTATGTGGAAGGGAAACTTGGGAAAAACGAAGTCAGTAGTTAGAATTACAATGACAAAAGCGAACAGGCAAAGCTCTGAAAGGAAACTGCTGATCGGATGCTGTGGCATCAGAATCCTCCATGATTTGCAGTAATTGCTGATTTGAATGTTAGTTGACAGATACTGAAAACTCTAAACTTGTTTCTTTTTATCTCAGGTAGGCAAGTGGCCCACAGTGGTGCTAAAACTACTGTAGGGGATGTAGGGCCTCTGGTGGCACCATCCACTTTAAATGCAGCAACTGTGGTTACCACAGTTTACCAAGAACCCATCATGAGTCAGGGAGCAGCGCTAAGCAGCGAGTCACCGGCCTTGGTAAAGGAGGAAGAGAAGAAGCAATCTGATGAGGAACCAATGGACATGGTGGTGGAAAAACAAGAAGACGCAGACAAGACTGCAAATCATATACTGACAGATATTGCTGAAGCCAAGATGGCAGAGGAGTTGAAGCCAATGGATACTGATAAGGAGAGCATAGCTGAATCAAAGTCCCCAGAGATGTCTATGCAGGAAGACTCTGGAAGTGACATTGCCCCTATGCAGACTGATGAGCAAGTTAACAAAGAACAGTTTGTGCCTGGACCAAATGAAAAACCTCTCTACACAGTAGAACCAGTGACTTTAGAGGACTTGCAGCTTCTCGCTGACTTGTTTTATCTTCCTTATGAACATGGGCCTAAAGGTGCACAGATGTTGAGAGAATTCCAGTGGCTCAGAGCAAATAGCAGTGTTGTTAGTGTTAATTGCAAAGGAAAGGATGCTGAAAAAGTGAGTGTGAATCTTGTTTCTCTCCTTTTAAATGAAAATCCTGAGTGATGTTATCTGTTGTCTGTAATAGAGGTTGATGTTCCACTTCCTAAAAGCTGAAGGGTAGAGTATGACTAACTGTGGGTCACAGTAACTTTAATTCCTGCAGTGGAATCTACTGTTTTAAGCCCTGTATGCCACATAGCTATGAAGGCAGTCTGGCGTCTGCATTTGACTGGTGATCCCTGCCGTAGAGAATACCTGTGAGTCATGTGTGGTGTGGTAGTTGATGCCGGTAATGCCGGTAAAATGAAGTAAGGAATTGTATAGTCTTCCTCCATACTTAGAGCACCCCTCCTCCATAGAAGGCTGTGTTTGATCTTGTGGATCTTTTGCCTCCGTTCATAGATAGAAGAATGGCGTAACCGAGCAGCCAAGTTTGAAGAGATGTGCAGCTTGGTGATGGGGATGTTCACTCGCCTCTCCAATTGTGCCAACAGGACAATCCTTTATGACATGTACTCCTACGTCTGGGATATCAAGAGTATTATGTCAATGGTGAAATCTTTTGTGCAATGGTTAGGTAGGTGCATTGGGAGCCATTATAATCCCAGATAGTGTATTTTTTTTTGTTTTTAATTAGCCCACGGGGAAAATAAAGTATTAGGCAAATGTGTTTTCTTGGACACGGGGTCTGGTTTGACCCTGTTTTAAAAGTTTTCCTGGCTCACTATTTGAAGCAAAGCTTGCTGTGAATTTGCTTTGGTATTGTAAGTGAAGTCTGCTGGATGCTTAAGATTGGAGACCTTGATTTTCTTCTTGGGCTAATGAAACTTGAATCTCAGCTGACACGTAAGTGTTGACTTTAACTTACTCTTGACTGAATGCACACTGGACTATGCCATGTGACTCCTTGGGTACCCTGGTGTATGATTGGAAATGACACTACGAAATGTGACCACATCAGCCATCTGCTGCTTGCTCTGTCGTGATAACATTATTGCTGTCTTCAACAGAACAATTGCAGAAGCGACCTTTCAATCGGCCTGGCCAAGAGGAAGCCGATCCTCCCAGCCCTGTGCGCATGCGAGCTTTAGCGTAAGGCTATTCTGGTGCAAAATAATTTCCTTTAAACACTTTCCAAATTGTTGATTTTTATTATTATTATTATTAATTTTTATTTTTTAATTTTATTTTTTGATAATGGATGGAAATTATGGAGCTCTCTAGACAGATTTAGTCTGAGACTTAAACTGATCTTAATGTTTTTTTTTTTTTCTTTTTTTGTCTTTTTTTTTTTTTTTTTTGATGTGTGGCTTTTTGGTTTTTTGTTTGCCTTTTTTTTTTTCCTGAAAGATTTTTGGGGGATCCTAAGTTGGCAGATAGCACCAGCATGGCCTGGGTTATTCTAGTGACATCATTTCACTTTCAGGTTTTAATCCAACTATAAGGAATATGCTGTGGACTTGCTTGACATACACAGCAGGCAGCAAAGCTGATGGTCTCACGTCACACTTTTTGTAGCTGTCACAAACCTCACAGTGGTTAACCATTACACAACCTTGGTCCAGTCCTAGTGTTTGGATTGTCTTTAAATGATACTCTTAAACACTGGCAGGTTTAAGCAGAGACAGAGAAGATCAGTTAAGTCATCAAGTCAGTCCATGTTCAACAACCTCCTGTGTTTCATGCTTATTAAATATCTGATCCCTATATATGTGGTTAATGAAGAAAGAAGAGCTTTTAAGACTGCCCTCTGCAAAGTACAGAGAAGAAAACTAGCTTGGCACGAAAACGCGCCAGCATTGTAGTATGTTAACATCTCTGCCTAATGCTGTTTAAAAGCTTTAGTTTGTGCATTTTTAAGATTAGTGTGACACAACTCCCCCAACTTTACTATTCTTTCTGTATGTTGACCTTCAGCTAGAAAGAGTGATCTGTTTTTTGATAACTTCATCTGTTTAAAACTCCAGGCCAAAGCTCTATAAAGGGAACAGTGATTCTTGTAATCGCTGAACATTGAGGGCCCAACTTAAGACTGCATTTCAGAATTATCAAACTACCTACTGATTTCAGCTGAAATTGTCTTCAGTTTTTAATGTCCTTGTAAAGCTGGCTTCAGATCTTTTAAATGCATCTTGGGAATAGTTCACATTAGAAGTCAACTCTCTAAATACTAGCTCTATTAACTTTGACACTGTTCTGTCTCAGTACTCAAAGTGGTATTGGATAGTTGAAAAATTAATTTTAAGAGTTTTTGGCAGTTTAATACTCCTATGCTAATAGTGCTTCTCTGAGAGGGGATGCTTTTGTCTTCACCTTGCATTTTATCGCTAGTGTAAGTACATATCGAGCAAAGGTCTTTGGTGAAATACATCATTATATAAAACTAAGTACATTACAGATCCAAACAAACGGTGTGCTCAATGGTCCACTGAATGTTCACTTTCTTCACCTCTCCTCCCAAGTCCAGCTAGCATTCAGTCCCTTAAATTAGTGTGGCTGTACAGTACTATGGATTACTAATGACTTCTATTGTCTTCTTCCCCATTGTGTACAGATGGGAGAATCCTCAGCACAAGTTTCTACTGCTATTGGATGGACAGCGCCAGATGTTCACAGCGCGTCGTCATTAATTAATTAAAATGGAAAGGTTTTGTCTGTGAGGCAGCTCAGATAGATTAGATGTGCAATAGGCATGAACTGAAGTCACATTTGCGCAGCGACTAAGGCATTAACTATGTTTTTCATTTATACAGCTCTTCATTCACGCAGCTCTTTACTGTAATAATTGGAAGTGCTAGTTAAGTTGTAGTCTCAAAGGACAGACAGATACTGTCTTCCAAGTTATTGACTAAACCTCCTTGTGAAGGGTATCTTTTGACTTGAGAATTCTAAAATGTGGGAGTAAACCAAATTCAAATTCTGGTGCTTGGATCGTTTCTGAAATTTACCATGCTTAGGGTAGTTTGTATTTAAAACATATTCCTAAACTCTCATAAATGTCAAACTTGGCACACTTTGGGACTCTCTGACTAGCACAACATACTTGTCTGTACTGATCTGAGACTGTTACTTGAACAGGAGGTAGATTGCTGTCCACAAAAGGAAAAGAGTATTTGCGCTGCTCATCTTGTCAGAAAACTAGGCGGGTAATTGAAATCTCCACTCTGGATACTGTGGTTTCTCTTTTTTTTTTTTTTTTTTTTTCCAGAGTTGTAATTTGTATTGTGTTAGTTATTGAGGGCTGTGGTGCCTTGCTGGCAGAACAGTATTAAAAATCAAACAAAGTTTATTGTCTGAAGCAAGCGTGAACTAAAGCTGAGCACTGCAATGGGTGTGCTGTGGTTGGTTGATCAGGAGGGACCCTGGTGCATCTGATAAGATTGAGGAGGAAAAAGAATCAAGATGCTAAAAAGAAAAGCTAGTATTATATGTGGCCAACAGGGTGTACTAGTTAAATTGTGAGTTAATTACAGGTGATACTGCTTAGCTTTTTAATGTGCCAGCAACATTGTGAACGTACAGCCTGGATTATGTAAATCTGCATAGTCTCTTGCAAGAATACTGTTTCATACAACTGTCCTGGCTGCTGAACTGTTACAGACTGTTTGCATATATTGCCAGTCCTAGTTTTCTGACAAGATTAGAAACAATCATTACTAAAATGTGACTTCAGAAAGGTCCATTTTTTTTCAAGGGGCTGTGATAATGGCATTTGTTTGATCTAAAATTTACAATAGTAACTATTGAGCCATGTAGCTTCCAAGATGTGATCTTTTCCTAGATGAAATGGATGTTTCTGCCACAAATATACAAAAAAAACCCCAATGTGCAAAATACCTGGGAAGCTTACATAATTGTGCATGGCACCATTCTTGTGCCTTATGGTCTGGAATGACAGGGGTGTTAGCTGAATCACCTCGCCTGTGCTTAGACTAGTCTGTTACAGGTAATCAAAAATTTGGAATACTGAAATTAGTGCATAAGCACAAAGTCTTTATAAATCATACATTATTACAGCCTCCCCCCCCAAGCCCTGGATTCTAGCTCAGTTAGAGAGCTTTTTCCACAAGTGTGTGTTAGCTTTTTGGACATGTTAGACACCCAGGAAATCCCCCTTCTCGTAACATTCTCCGCTTGGATCTGATCTCAACAGGGTGTCGTAGTCAATCTTCAGCACAGTTCTTAAGTGGAGACCAAGAACCCTGGGCCTTTAGAGGTGGTCTAGCAGGAGAGTTCCAGGTATCAATATGACTTCACAACTGAATGACATTTTCTTTGTTTTATGAGAAACCTTTTGTTGCACATCAGAGGTCTGGAAGGATTGGTCTGCCGAAGGCTTTCTGGTCCAAAGCCCATTAGCCTTACAGCTTGGTTTAAAATAATTTTCCTCCCCTTTCTACAGTAATTTCTCAAGGAGATGCTGCCTGTCCCACGCGCATGCGAAGCGCAGCGGCTTTAGTTGTACATTTCACATTGTTTCTTTGCAGGTCGCACAGCATTTTTATCTGCGCCCGCAATTGCACAATGCGCGCATGCTTGTCTGCCAATGGGAATTCCATGAGCAAAAGGGATAGTCATCCAAATTTTGGTTCCTCTCTAAATAAAGCTGTAGTGCTCTTTGTTGCAAAGATTTCAATTGGCAAATACTCTTAAATGGCTGTTTATACCATGTTCAAATTTGTTCATGGATTTTTCAGGCGCTATACTTTTCCCCCCTCACAGGTGCTCTGCGCGCAGCAAATTGAATCAGCGCATTGCTTTTGGGATAAAGCGTCTCCTCTGGCCAGTTAACCCTCTTCAGACCAAACCTTTCCTCCTGACATTCTATGTTCTTATACAGAGACAGTGTAGATATGATTGGTAAAAAGTATTTTAAAGCAGATAAGATTAACAGACTCTTAATGTGCTGTTTCAATTGCCTATTTTAAAACACCAATTGGATATTTTCTATTCAAATAAGGTCTTTGCATTTGTAAAGCATACCAACCCCACCTTCTCTGGGGTGCCTGCAAGTAGCAAATGTTAATTTGGGAGTCTGCAGTGCACACCCAAGAGTGATGGGTTTTGTTGTTCATACAGTCATATTAAGTATTTTGTTTTCACAGCGTTTGCTGCCTATTGATGGGGCAAATGACCTCTTTTTTCAACCACCTCCATTAACGCCCACTTCCAAAGTGTACACCATACGACCTTACTTTCCTAAAGATGAGGTAACTGCTTTTGACACTTGTCACTGTTGATGTTAGTGATGTGCTTCCTTTTGTGGCAACACTAGTTCCTGCTGAGTCCCTTCATCCCCTAATGAAACAGGTGTCCCAGCATCTTGCACAAGGCCTAAATGCAATCTCACAGGAAAACTGAGGTTAAGTGACTTGCCTATGGTTCAGCAGCGTGCTGTTGCAACAGTACAGGTATACCCATATCTTGATTCCCAGTCTCCCACCCTACCATATTCTTTAAATCCATGAGTGCCTTCTGTGTTTCTGAAAGGCAAGTTAAAATTGTTTGCTGCTGGAAGAGGGATTTTTGCAGTGGGAACACGTGCAATGGCTTAACTTTAGGGGGAGTGCATATACCTGTTTCCTCAATACCAGCAGTTACCCCAATAATTATTCTCAGAGCTACATGGGCAGAAGGTTGATACTGTGTCTCAAAATGTAGTTGTAATATGCGATGATAGTTCAGCCATTCTAACTGGTTTAATTACAGTTGTAAACTTTTTGGTCTGTTTTTGAAAGGTTTATTGTCAAATCTGCTTCGGAGTGTTTGATACGTTGAAACCAGGAATGTTGTATTAATCTTTATTGATTAGAGGTCCCCCCTCCTTTTTTTTCCTGAACAGATGTGTAGTGTAGCTTTATTCATATTAGCTTAGCAAGAAGAGTACTCAAAGCTAATGTATCAACCAACAGTTAACACTCTATGGATGCAGTTTAAACAATGTAAGGATTAATGTAGCTTGAACTTTGCATTTGTAGCCACATTGAGATGAAACGTATCTCCTTTGATACATAAGTATTTAGGTTGAGTTTGCAGCAGCTCAAATGAACCTGACTTTGAAGCAAGTCAGACAGACGGGGCGTATCCTTTACCTGCTTGTTTTAGGCACTGTCCTGTGCTGTTCTCATGGGCAGTAAAGCAACCTCTTCCATATCTTAGTGCAGGACTGTACCTAAGGTGGTTTGTTCATTTTTAGGCAGTGGAATTGATATTTCTAAGCCACCTAAACAATTGGTGATACAGCTAATCATGCAGTCATAAAGAATACTTCTTCTGAGAAAGAGTTCCCTTTTTATGAAAGGAGGCCAGAGTCCTGTCAAATGCAAAGCCTTTTTGTTGAAAAGTGTAAAGTTTCTTATTTAAGGTGTGATTGATACAAGTTTACGCTCTAAAGAGAGTCAGCAGAACGCCTTTTAACATGCAGAAAGTCAGGGTGGGTCTGTCTTCCACAGTGGTTAAACTGTTGCACTTGAACATTGGAGGTTTTGAAAAGGGACTCTGTATCAAGGGTATTGCTCTTCAGATTGTTTGGTAACTAATCCTCGGGATTAATCTTGTGCTGTTACAACCTGCAGGAGGTTGACCTCCAGCCTTTCCTTCCCAGCCATTCAATTTAACCACAATGTTTTTGACAGGCAACTTTGAGTTACACTGGGGAGTGGGGGGAGATAGATCCTTTCTCATAGATGGTTATTTTTGTTCTGTGTAACTTAAATGCCTGTCAGTACTACTTTACAGTGGAGCTGTTAATGAAATGACTCTAAAACAAAGTTGTTAACTTTTGAATGTGACCAATTACTTGAAATCATCTCTTCTCTCCTCTTAGGCATCTGTATATAAGATCTGCAGAGAAATGTATGCTGATGGAGCTGATCAACCCTTCCATAGTTTACCAGATTTAATTGGAGACAAGTATGTATTAGGAATGAATGACCTACAGAGGTGCTTCTGAAGGATGGAGTCCTGACAGTATATCTAACTTGAATTTTTAAAAGTGTGTGTAGGAAGAATGCAAAGAGCATTTGCTTAAAAAAATAAATAAATAATAATCTGCCCTCTGCAGGCCTCAGGAAATTGGGGGTTTCGTTTCTTAAAGATACCATGAACAGTTATGTCTCAGATTATGCTCTGGTCACCTTTGTGAGCTGTTAGAAAAAAAGACTTAGCTGAAACCTCTGCGTTATGAAACATGTACATCATAATATCCTATTATTTCAGATTTTGTGAAAGTAAATTATGAGAGTGTTCATATTCTCTAGTTACCCTCAGGTATTTTTTTTTTCCAACCTTGTGTAGTTCTTCAGATAATTGAAATTTTTTGAGGACCAATCTCCCAGCCAAGTATCTTCATTTTTTTCTGAAATCTGTAGATTACCTGTACCAACTTTTTAAAAGAACAAACAATGGCAAGTGAGGTGAAGATTTAAAAAAAAAAAAAAAAAAAGGGGGGGGGGGGGAAGCATTACATTGGAGCTGTAAGATGAACTACTTTGAGGTTGGGTTTTTTTGAGTGTTTAATTTAGATAGAACTTTGTAAAGAGGCTGCTCTGAGTGACAGGAATGTAGTTAATAAAGGGTGTGTAACTGGTATCAAAAAATACCTTTGAAAAAGAAGATGGAAGAACTAGGAGGTAATGGCAGCACAGAAACTGAGGGTGAAAGGTGAAGGAAGTTTGTGCCTCTAATGAGTCAGAAGAGCATTGTGTGTAGAATTAAATTGTGGCGTCCTGAGGTGCAGATGTTGCTCATAGCTGAGTTTTGACAGCTGATCAGTCTGTTAATGCTTTGTAGGAACTAATTCTGTGACTGGAGGACTCTGTTCCTTCTTTGGATGACCCTAGAGTCACCTCCAGAATACCTGAAGAACATACTTGTTCAAAGTGACCTTCTTTTGACTGAATTTGGACACTTCTTTCTGCAGGTTAGTAGGAGGTCTACTCACCCTCAGCCTGGATTACTGCTTTGTCTTAGAAGATGAAGATGGCATATGTGGCTATGCTTTGGGAACAGTTGATGTGACTCCTTTCATTAAAAAATGCAAAATGTCTTGGATCCCTTTCATGCAAGAAAAATATACTAAACCAAATAGTGACAAGGAGCTGTCTGAGGCAGAGGTTGGTATAACCCATGAGATCAGAACTGTATGCTGAACTCTTTCTTTCCAAAGCAGGTCTTTATTTTTCTATTGCATTTTGAGCTTCCTTGTAATTCAGTTTTCCTACCTTTCTGAAGTCTTTGAGCATGGTGTCTGACGTGTCAGAAGGTGACGGTAAAATTATTCACTGACAGTCATATACAGCTGCGTGTTCTAATACACCCATGAGGTGTACTTTAGTTGTAATCAACACAGTAACTGTAAGACACCTTAATCTGGAGAAAATTACATTTTGAAAATAAAGGTTTCCTTCTGCTCTGTTCTCCTGCAAAATGATATATTAGTTTCCCCATGTGCAGGTAAGCCTAACCCCTGGTAGTCACATCAGTTTAAGTATGGAAAACAAATTAAAGAGCATTTGTTTTTGATGTTAAAATCCATGAGCTATTTATGGAGTGTGACAGCTGTAAGTGGTGCAAAACAACATCTCGCCTTTAGCAAGTGCTAAAAATCAATATCTTGAACTGAGTTTGGAATAAATTGGAAAAACAATGTCACTGAACTGTCAGAAATTGTGAAAAGTTCTAGCTGATGCATTCTTGTCAAGGAAAGAAATGTGTTTAATACTAAGAGGTGCCAGTCTACACCTGTAAGTGGAAGGAGGTGTGGACAAAGTTGTAGCAGAGGCAGGCCCAGAAGCACCACGTCTTAGCCTTTTTCTTTCCCTCTCAAGAAGGAAAGAATACTTTCCAGAAAGTGTTCTCCAACAAGTTGTCTGAATACAAAGGCTGGTGTCAGAGTGGTGGGCCTCCTAAGGGAATCCACAGCTGTTACGGGCAGGGTAAAAATGGCGTATATCGCAGTGTGCCCTTGCTTTATTTGACTAGAACTTAGACAAAGTCTTATGAGGTCGTGGCTCTGCAAGCACAGGTGTACCCACAAGCAAACCAAGGCTTCCTGAGAATTGAATGAGATCTCACCCTATTGTGAAAATGGCTGCTACCTATAAAGGCATGTTTCATGGGGAAAAAGTGAAGTATATTTTAAAATAAAACAAACAAAAAAGACCACCCTTGTAGCAAGTATCAGTGTTCTGGGGTAGGTGTGACTAGAAAGTATCTTAATAGCTCCACTACCACTGTTGAAGTGGAGCTGATTCTGCAGTTTATAGGGTTTATAACTTGATTCTTCTACATTTGCACAGTGCTGTGCTTTCAACTGTATATGTAAATTCAGATTTTGAAGCAAAGCTAATGCATATAGAGATAATGGAAACTAAACACAGCAAAGCTATAGTAGATATAGTAAGAGAGAAGGGGCCTTGATTTCCAGAAGTTTAAAGCCAAAGTTCAGAGAGAAAGCAGGAGGTATTTTGTACTGATAAACTAGCTTTTCCATTGAGATGTTTAAGAACGTTTTTTGCTGTTGGTACATTGCCCCAGAATTTCTGCTGCTCATGCAATATCCCAGAAGTCTGTTTCTTGAGACTTTGGGCTTGAGGGATGTTCCTGGGAGTACAGAGGAGCTCTTTGCACTTTGCTCTTGAGATAAATGCTATGGGATTTTATCTGTTTAGCCTTTTGACACTATAAAGGAGTGTAGAGAATATTCAGTAGTTGCTTAGAAGCCATGGTGATTGAAGATCATGTAGGGGAAAGTTTTCTCACAGAGTAGGATTGATTTGGTTTCCTTTACAGCCACCTTACCTCTTGGTATAATCTCAGTCTCCACTTTGGTTTGAAAAGCTTCCTTTCTGTACTTTTTAGATCATTTGATTCAAGTTGTTGACTTCTAATATGGTTCATTTGTTCTTTAGTTTACTTAAATACAACTTCATGGGGTAAATATAATGTTTTGATTCACAAAAGAAAAATCCAGTCCTCTGACTTGTGCTGTGAGCTTGTCTGGCATTTTTGTCTATGTTCCTGTCAGGGAAGTTTATCTGGTATCTGCTTTTCCTGAGATTAGTTATTATTGATCACAAGAGATGAATGCATCATCTCTCCAACTGCTTCTTAACCCCACCTGTACGCTACTCCTTCAAGAGGTAAAACAGATTATCAGGCACTTCTGTGGTTGGAAGAAACAGGTATCACCTGTGCCTTCGTGCTTGAAGCCAACGTGGCTAGCTTGGAACACTTCCTATGAGATTTTGCCGGTTACAGCTCTGATAAAGAAAAGCCCAGGGGAGCAGGTGTGGTTCTGAGCCTGAAGGAGCTCAACAAGTTTGAAGTAGTGACTTTGAACAGAGGCTCTCCCTGCCAAAGTTTGGGAGATGGCAGTTTATAGGTTTGAGGGGATTGCAGTTAAGCTTGACCTGAAAAAAAAAAAAAGGGAGGGTTGCTAATGTTATGGTTCCTTGTGCAATGAAGTCCTAGTTTGGGTTGTTACGAAGGTGACTTTCATTTATACAAGAAATGAAGTTAGGTGACTTGTTTACTTGAGCCAGTAAAGTAAAGGCTCAAACTAAAGGTTTTAAAAATCAGTAACCAGCAGCAGGGGGAATAACTTGAGTATCTTTCAGATACGGCTTTGTCTACTACTGTGTTACCTCACTTGATTGTTCTGGTACAATGAGTTGCATAAAGTAAAAATCTCATGTCCCATTCCCAAAGGCCTTCCTGCGTGATCACAATGGTCTGAAGTGATCAACAACATCTTTTAGTCATCAACAAGGCTTATTTCAAGCTAGAGACAAATTGGCCTTTGGGGCAAGTTCTCTAAGATAATTACATGGACATAAGAGATGTTTCCAGCCTGCTGTGAACCAAAGAATACGTGTGGAAGGTTAGGACACTTAGAGCTAAAACTGCCCATGTGAATTGCAAAGAAAAGGAATACCTGTGCACAAACTGTTTGTTATGGGTTGGCTAATGGTTTTTCTCAGTTGAAGTGTGGGTCACTGAGAAGCCATGCAAGGAGTCTTATATTCCTCCTTTGACGGTCTGAGAAGCTTCTGTAGTTTGCCTTTTTATCTGGAGTACAGAGAACAATTCAGCAGGTAAGGAACAAAGTGACCATCAGAGGTGTGGTTGATAAGCGTGCTGATTTGCAGGTATACTCCGTGAGCAAAGCAGCCTCCCTTAATAAACATGAATGAAAATATCTGCCTCCCATATTCTTTTCAGAAAATAATGCTAAGCTTCCATGAAGAGCAAGAAGTGTTGCCAGAATCATTTCTTGCCAACTTCCCATCATTGATAAAGATTGATATCCACAAAAAAGTGACGGATCCAAGTGTGGCCAAAAGTATGATGGCCTGCCTGCTCTCTTCTCTAAAGGCTAATGGTAAGCTTCTTGCACTCAAAATTCCTTGTTTCCTAATTACATGTTGGGTCTAGGATGCAAGGCAAACTTGGGATGATTATATTAACATTACTGTATTTGTATGTAGCCTGCCATAATTGGCACTGTAGATTTAGGTAAATAATTATAAAAGATTTTGGATAGCTAACTTCTGCTGCTGCCTTCAGTAAAGGATAGCTTTTTACTTTAACTGTTATCCTGCAAATTAGAAAATGGGAAGAACTGAGGGAGCAATTTGGCCACAAGAGCACGTTTTTACATATTGAACAACGCACAAATGTTTATATTTCCCCCGCTGGCATTGGTAATGATGCTTTTTCTTATGTGTGGCAGTGTGCACTGGTGGGTAATTACCAAAACCTTCAATATGGGGAAGTACTTGGCTGTCTGCCTTACTGCGCACCTGAGGTTCGCAGTTCTTTTGCGCGATTTGTTGCCTGCTTCTAGTGCTGTTTTCTGAGCCAACATCAGTTTCAGGATGCTTTTATGTGAAATAAAAGGTGTGCAGAGGGGAGATAGTTTGTTCAGACTGACAGGGCATCTGCAACATGCAGCTCCTTTAGGAGCTGGTCAGCTGTGTTGCCATAAATCTGCTTTCTTTTGGGCACTACGCTCCATATGGAATTGGATCAGTGGTTTCATTGGGTTTAAATGTTAAAATATGTGGGAACTCTAGTAATATTTAATGTCTGTGCTTTTTACAATAACTCTTCTCCTACAGCATTTTGTTTCTCTCTTCCTTCTTCAGGCTCCCGTGGGGCTTTTTGTGAAGTGAGACCAGATGATAAAAGAATCCTGGAATTTTACAGCAAGCTGGGTTGTTTTGAAATTGCTAAAATGGAAGGATTTCCTAAGGATGTTGTTATCCTTGGAAGAAGCCTGTGAAGCGCTTGACAGCGAACTGTTCCAGTACTGTAGTCCCTTAACAGCTGGGCAGGTAGTGGTGGGGATCTTCATATGGTCTAGCTGCACAAAGCCAGCAATAAGCCAGCTTGGTAAAAGGGGCTATGCGAAAATCACCCATCACACATTCAGACTGTAATTTGTTGGAAGAGGATAATGCTGCTGAAAACACTGTTTTAACAAAGAGAAACCTTGTCCTCTCCTGGTCCTGTGTGAAGTGCCAAGGAATCTTGCATGGGCTATAGCTTCTCAGAGGAATCCCTCTCAGTCGGCGCTGTGGTTGATGACAGTTCTCTGCATTGATGTCTCAACACAAAAATGGTCTCTGTCAGAAGTATCTATAAAGATGCAGGGTTTTTCTCTGTTGTAGAGCAGGATGTGCAGCTGGAAGTTGCAGAAATGGGAGGGATTGCTTGTGTCAATCAGCAAATTTAAAGATAAGTAGCTACAGTTCTATTTTTGACTATCTTTATGCTTGTTGATAAAGCAATGACCCGTTGTCACTTCTAATGACCATTGGTTCAAGCTTTGTGCTTTGTTAGGGACAAATGTGCAGTGGTCTGTGGCAGAAGTCACTTAATGACAAACTTGTAAATTTCAGTGTATATAAACTTAGCCGTATGCTGATTAACTTTTCGTTTACCAGTTTTTGTAACTTTTTCTTTTGAAAAGTGAAATGGTATAGGTCCAAGATGGCACTTTCGAATAACCTAAAACCACAGTGGAGAACGAATCTGTCCTCAGCACTGACCTTTCTTATTGTGCCTCATGTCCAGGGCTAGAAACTGACCATCTTGGGTAAGGGTAGCGGATCCCAAACGATCCTTCTTTTGGACGGCAGTTTGTCGCTGCTTGAGGTTATCATCATTCTCCTGGGACTGAAACAGCAATTCACAGGGTGGTCTGCCAAACACGTTAATTTTGGTAACGTTCACACAGGATTGTGGATGAAAGATGGTGAGAGGGAAAGAGCTGGCCCACAGCTGAGACTTGTCTTTGGAACAGTCACCATCTTTCAAAGCCTGTTCGTACTAGTTTGATTAAATCAGGGTCTTCAAGTCCTGCACATTTGTATCAAATAACTTTTCTATAAGAAATGCCACAATAAGCACATTTTTACACATTATTTAAATGGTTACCTACTTTTAAATGTTCCAAGAGTTCAATGCTTTTAGCCAGGTCTGACATGTTTGGCTATGGGATGGAATTGGCATGGTATGGGTTCTGGTAGTGAGGAAGTTGCATCATTTATGAAATTGGTATTTCGCTAAAGTCCCAGTGTCCCAGATATGTAATTGGTCAATGGTATACACCTTGCAGTACCTCGCTTCTTTCACCTGCTGCCATCAGCTGTCTTTATCTTCCTTTTTAATTTTCCTGGTTTTTTGTTTTGTTTTTTTTTTTTTTTTTTTTTTTTTCCGTGGTGCACAAAGGAACTTCAATTCCTTCTATAAGCCTCCAGCTGCATAGAAGTTAGGCAGCCTATAATGAATGGCATTAAGACTGCAATAATGTTGTCTGCGACCTGTAAGGAGATGCTGTATTTGGCCTTCTGGTGCAGTCACATGCAGGATATATATTTTTTTTTTCCTTTGCAGAATGTGAACAATTTTTTAATGCGGTAGCGAAGTATTTAAGTTGAAACAAGATCATTTCATTTTTAGAGAGAGGTACGCGGTTGTGCTATGGGATTTCATGTAAGTCAGAGCTGAATGCCACTAGTTTTTATACAGCTTTGAGTGCATGTTAAGTAGCTGATACCTTGGTTTATCAGGTGGGAGAGTTTCGTTTCTTCATGAATACCAGAGTCAACTTATTTTATCTGGATGCATAACATTGCAGCATAGGATGCTTGTGGCCTTATTTCTTGGCTTTTAAGGAGTTGCCACATTTTCTCTTCCTATGACTTTGTTATTATTATAGAAGTTAATTGTATAAGCCTATGGAATGTCAGGCCAATACCATCATTCTAGGATTGTAAAGTGATATGTTGACATATCTTTCATGGTTATGAATTTTCATTAAGGTTGGAATGCCACTTTCATTAATCTGTTTTTAGATCAACAGTATCTGTAGCAGAAAAAAAAAGACCTGTAAAACTGTATTTGAAGACCATGCGAGAAATAGAATAAAAATTGAGAAGTGAATGTAACTAAAATGCATGTTTTGTGTATGAGGCTTCAAAACCGGAAATGGGTCAGCAGCGTGTGTTACATCACACCGTATGTGTTGGATGCCCTTGGGATTGGCTGGCAGAGAAACTTCTCTCTCGTTTTGGTGGTGGCAGTGAGTTGCATGGCAGACACTTCTCTGTGCTCATGTTTTTCATAGGCAGGTATCCAGTGACCCTTCAGAAGTACTGGCGCCAAAGATCTTTGGGGTGGCAGTGACCTTTCTTGTTGGCCCTTCTGTGAGTAGCACCAGCTGAACTGTACCTGTCTTGAAAAAAAAAAAAAAAAAAAAAAAAAAACCCAAAAACCAACAAACAAAAAAACACCACTTTTTTTCAAAGGTGGTCTCCAGTGTCTGGCAAAGCCAGTGTGAACTGTGTTGCAGCAGTGCTTGTTTGCCCTTTCTTACTCTTGTGGTGTTTGGGGGTTTTTTACGTTTTGGGTTTGTGTGGGTTTTTTTTTTTTTTTTTTTCCTGCTTGCTGGCCGCTGGATTAAGAGGTTGCTGAAACCCTGAGTAGCCTGCCAGCAGAAACAAGGTGAGACACAAAGTAATTTGCGGGATGCATTAATAAGGGGAATCGTAGCTCTGCAGTCTGGCCTTAGTTCTACGTCCACAGAATTTGACTTACGAAGCTAGACACTTGAGATAGCTAAAGCAGGCAGCTTCCTGCTGAGAATCACAGCCAAGAAAAAGGGATGGGTCAGAGCTATGAAAAACGGTTTTTTCCTAAGGTCGGTTCACAAGAGTTCATCCACCTGCTGTAGAAGTGCACTGGTTATGCAATGCAAACAGTATATATTGTGGAGAACGTGATAATGTGCAAGCTAAGCAGGGAAATGAGCACTTAAAAACTTTTCTCCTAACCCAGTAAACGTGCCATGTTGAAACAGTAGTCCTCACAAAATTATAATGTGGTGTGTGTAGTCATCTTATTTTTTCTTGAAGCCTGTTTCACGAGGTTATGGCAGAAATGGCAATATGACCTGCCTATGTCAAATGCATCTCGGCCTAGGAGGCAGGTTTGGGCTCGGGAACTTTTCCTTTAAGGGAGCGTGAAGCAGAAGTGGGCTCTCTTGCCTGCCTGCTCCAGGGTGGTGGCTGCAGATTGGTCACTTAGGTAATGCGCTGCCGCCAGCCAGATGGCTGCGGAGAGCAGCTGCTGCAGAAGCAAACCAGTACACTTGTATAACTATCACTGAGCGAGTGCTTGCCCTTTTCTGGGACCAGGATCAGCTTTTCAGACCTCTTCAGTTGTGTTTTTCTTGAATTGACTCCAACTAGAGCAGAGCAAATGGCTGGCTGGTGGAGGTCTCCTCTGCGGTGGGAGCAGAGCCAGCTTCCAACAGAGAATGCGGTGTGAGCTCATAGTTAGTTGCGTTTGTTTTCAGCTACTCCCCCCTGCAGCACGAACTGGGCTGCTTCCCTTTCTGCTCTGAGAGGCCAGTCTGGCCCTCTGCTCCCTGCAATAGATGCTGAAGCAGGATACTGCCTTCTGCATTCAGAGGCTCCTGTACCACAAGTCCCCTGTGTCATATCACACTGCTCTCATCCTTGCCCATGCTTAAAGGGATAGAGATGAGATGATCCCTTCCCACTGCACCACTGCCTCTGTCACTGTCACCCTCCTACCCCTCTGATACTCCTCTTTATGCCCTTGGCCTTTTGCTTTTCCTGGCTCTATCCATGCCCTGTATCTTCTCCCCGGTGTCCAGGAAGGCTAGTGGCCTGGGGCCAGGATAGGAGCCGTACATGGACAAGCAGCGTAAGGGCCATTTTTCCACAGCTGGCAGTGTGGTTAGTAAATGCATTGTCCTGCTGAACTAGGCAGGATGGGCAGGGGACCTCGGGTTAAAGGATGTGGTGGTGTCTTTCATCTCCAGCGTGGCTTTTGGGCTGTTCATCCTCACGATGTGAGACCCTCTCCACTCCCACTATTCCCCTCTCCTCCCCCCGAAAAATCTTCTGACAGAAGAGGCCGGTTACCAGGAAAAGTCATTAGGATCCCGCTGGGGTAATAACCCTTCCGCTTTTAATGCAAGGAAATAAAATACTAGAAATACGGCGTTTCACCAGCTGCTCCCGCTCCCCGCTCTTCCGGAAAGGTCCCCCCTACACTTAATTGACGCTGGCGGGGTTTCCCCCACGCAGGATGCGGGACGATGCGGGGGGTGGTCCTTTGGTTTGCCGGGGGCGGTCGCGGGGCGGAGCGGCACGGCACGGCACAGCCCGGCACTGCACGGCCCTCCCCGCTCCCAGCGCCGCTCTGCCGCCTCATGGAACCGCACGGGCCTGGCTGCCCCGGCAGCGTCCTCTTCGGTGAGCAGCACGGGGGGGAGGGGGGATACAGGGAAAGGGTGGTAGAGAGACCGGGGGGGGGGGGGGGGGGGGGGGAGATGGGGACAGGGGAGACATGTGGGGGCAGTAAACGGGGGGGTGGGGGCAGAAGAGGGACCGGGGGAACAGGCAGAGTTTGGGGGGTAAAGGGGACGGCGTGGAGGCAGGAAAGACACGTGGGTGGGGAATAGACCTGGGGGGGACACGTGGGGGGCAAATGTGAGACGTGGGGGGAGCAGAGACACGCGGGGAGGCAGGGGGGAAGGAGGCAAGAGAGACACGTGGGTCTGGAGGGACACGTGGAGGGAATTACTGAGGCCTGGGGGGTGCTAGACGTGGGGGCGGGGGGGGAGAGACACACGCCACGGACACGGGGGAAGAGAGACACGTGTGCGGCCCGGGCGTGGGGTGAGGGCGACCAGCGAGTCCCTGGAGTTCGGGGAGCGGGGGGACACGTGTATGGGCGGGTTTGGGAGGCAGCGGGCACGTGGTAGGGGTCCCGGGGCAGTTTAGGGAGAGTCGCGTGGGGTCTTTGGGGTCTTGTGGATGTAGAGGGCCGGGAGTAATTTGGGGGGGTTGGCAGCCCCGGTTCTCGCCGGTGTCACCCGTACCTCCGGTTAATCCCCCGCGCTCCCACGTCAGCCTTCCGTGGGTGCCCTCCGAGGGGCGGCAGAGCCGTGTCCCTCCTCTCCGGGCTGGGGCTGTTAAACCTCCGCCACACGTGGCCCGGCGCTGCCGCTAAACGTGTGTTGCGAGCGGGCGTGGGCACAGCCGTCCCGGGCTGCTCCCGGCCCAAATCCCAAAGGGGGAGCGGAGCAGCAGCGCCCCCCCTCCAGGCCCTTCATGCACCTGGATTTTGGTCCCTGCCCTGGTGAGCTGAATATGTAAGCACGGTCGGGAAGAGGTCCTGCCCTGGGCTGTGTTTGCTGAGGCCGATTCCTCCCTCTCTCCATGGCAAACGCCGGGTCTGGTATGCAGGGCTCAGCTCTGCGTTTTTCCGACCTGCTTCACATTGGTGAATCATCCAGCAATAACCAAACACACCCAGGGCGCTCTGCCTTTCCTTCCTCCCCATGGTTGGCTGAATCCTGAGCCAAAGAGTCAAGGACATAATTTTGCATCTCCCTTGGTTGTTTTTTTTTAGCTGTTTGGAGAAGTATGTAATAAAATCTGTCTTAAGACTTGCCTTGAGGGACCCCGGCTCGCTGGCCCAGCATCCTCCCCTTGGGTTGTTCCTCATCACTCAGGTCTCACACTCTGTGTCTCTGCCTCCAGCCTCTCGCCAGAGCAGATGTTCTGCTGATGCTGGGGGGAGTGGAGCTGCCTCTCTGTCTGCTCCCTCTCCTGTTGTCCCGAGCAGAGCGGCTGCATGGCTCTCTGGAGGGGTTGAGCCTTGCCCTGCCTGTCCTAGTTGGCCTTGGGTCTCCCTGGGCACTGCTTTGTGGCAGCCCAGTTTGGGGGACACCAGGTTTTGTCCCTGTATGGCGCTGAGCTGGGTGTGTAGTTCTTGGGGACACTTTATCCTGGAACCCAGGGTGCCCTGGCCTGAGATTGCTCCTGAGCATGAGAAAATGCAGTGTTTTAGGGATGCCATGTGGTTGCCCAGCCAGGGTTTGCCCTGGGAACCCTTTGCCCATGGCACTTGGGGCCACATAACGACTGCTGCAACTTTTCCGATCTCCTCTTTCCAGGCTGTGAGCTGACTGCCAATACCAAATCCTACACGTTTCAGGTGGATGAGGAAGATGACTCTGACCACATTTTGGCCCTGTCTGTGGTAAGAGAAATGAGAATTAACTGTGCTTGTCCTCTTCCATGGTGTCGCACAGCCTCATGCCTCCTTCCCAGGCGCATTCCCCCTTCCCTGGCTGTTCTGGACCAGGGGACTCCCTTAGCTGAGGTCTTGGCACTGGCTGCTCTCAGGGCAGGGCTGTCACATTTATGGAGGTGCTTGAGCAAAGCCAGTGGCATCAGGAGGCTGCTCAGCAGAGGAATAGTCCAGAGATCAGGTGAAGGAAAGTATTTTTTTCCTTGTATTTGACCTTGCTGGAGCCTCCAGCTAGAACATGGTCCCTCTCACCAGCTGAGCCTCTGTCTTGATGGTCTCCAAGCCCAGGTAGATGCAGGGCTTAATTCCAGCCTCTCCCTGGGGAACGCTTTCTGTCCTGGGAGTGCAGGACCTGTCAACATGGATCAGATCAGCAGAAGATGCAGGCCAGGTGCCATCTCTTGAGGCTGAGGAACAGCTGTCCCAGCTGGGAAAGGCACAGAGCCCCTCTGGATGTGGTCAGGGGGCAATTGCTGGGAGGGGGGATGGGACAGGACGGGATGGGATAGACACAACACAATACAACAACTCTGCTCTCCCTGTTGTGCGGTGTCCTCACACCTTGCATGGCAGCCGGGCTGGTAGCGTTGCTGTGGGTCACCTGTCCCATGGGGAGCCCCAGCTGTCCCTTGTGTGTCTCCTGGGAGAGCAGCAGTTCATGATCTCCACTCCCACCCAGGTCTGCCTCACGGATGGTGCCAAGGACGAGTGCAATGTGGTGGAGGTTGTTGGGCGAAACCATGAGAACCAGGAGATTGCTGTGCCCGTGGCGAACCTGAAGTTGTCATGCCAGCCCTTGGTAAGAGGTTGTTATGAAGACTCAGGTGGGGATGTCTGCAGGGAACTGGAGGAAGGACCCAGAAGAGTAAAAGTGAGAGAACTCATGGGTTGAGATAAAGGCAGTTTAATAAGTAAAGCAAAAGCCATGTGCACAAGCAAAGCAAAATAAGGAATCCATTCACCACTTCCCATGGGCAGACAGGTGTTCAGCCACCTCCAGGAAGGTGGGGCTCCATCACGTGTAATGGTCACTTGGAAAGACAAACACCGTAACTCCAAACTTCCCCCCAATTCCTTCTTCCCCCAGCTTTATGTGCTAAGCATGACATTGTTTGGTACGGGACATCCCTTTGGTCAGTTGGGGTCAGCTGTCCCGGCTGTGTCCCCTCCCAACTATTTGTGTCCTCCCAGTCTGCTTGCTGGTGGGGTGGTGTGAGGAGCCAAAAAGGCCCTGACTGTGTGGAAGCACTGCTCAGCAATAACAAAAACCTCCCTGCGTTATCAACGCTGTTTCCAGCACAAATCCAAAACATCACCCCATACCGGCTACTATGAAGAAAATTAACTCTACCCCAGCCGAAACCAGCACACCCCAACTCAGCTCCATCTCCTTTTCTTTGCAGTTGAGTCTGGACAACTTCAAGCTGCAGCCTCCAGTCACCTTCCGCCTGGCAGCGGGCTCTGGCCCCGTACACCTCGCTGGCTGGCACCGGATCAGTAAGGACTGGTGTGGGAAAAGGGTTGGGAGGAGCGAGGGGTATGGGAGGGCTACCTCCAGCGCGAACATTGGCCGGGGACCCCCTGGGAGATGGTGCTTCTCAGCACGTGCTCAGTGCCTCCTTTGTGCTGGTTCCCCCAGGCCATCTTCATGCAGGGATGCCAGAAAGCCTTGCATGGGAAAAGGGATCTGGATGACCCACACTTTCCCTCTGGGACCTCCCCCCAGCTGGGATACAGCTTATTGCCCACAAGCTGCTGTTAAAACTGCTCCAGTGGGCTGCTCTGCTCTTGGGGTGTCTTGGGGGGCAGTTGTATTTGCAAAGACACACGTTGGTGAGTAACAGAGTTATCTGTGTGTCCCAGTGCACAGGCAAGATGCTTCCTTTGAGGAGGACGATGACTTGTCTGAGGAGGAGGAGGAGGAGCTTGCTCCTATCATGCCAGCCAAGAAGTAGAGGAGGAAGCAGTAACTTATCTCCAGGCAAGGTGAGGGGCCAGGCAGCCTCGGAGGAAGGGTCCGAGTGGCCATGATGTCAGTGTGTCATGTGTGGGTGGAAGCTGCCCTGCTGCAGGAGGCTGCTGGTCTCAGTCTGGTTCTTCCTCCAGGTACTCATTGGGACTCCTCTGCCCGGATGGCTTTTACCTCGGACACCTCTTGCCAGGACCTCAACATTTGCTGCTTTGGGGATTTTTGTTTGTTTGGGTTTTTTTTTTTGTTATTTTTTTTCTGTTGTAACTTTTTGGGGAGCAGGGGCTGCTCCCAGCACCTGGGTGGCTCCTTTCCCACAGCCCTGGGAGGCTGATCCCAAAACTGGATCAATGCTGCTGGTGTATCCCCTCTCCCCCATCCCCGTGCTGGGAGTCAGGGATGGAGGACGTGATCCTTGCCCTGTGCCTTTTTGCTGTCCTGAACCTCTGCTCTGTGCACCCCCTCTCCCTAGCTCTGAAACACCCGTCCTGGCCCTTTCCCCAGCAGATGGACATAAAGCCAGCGGTGGGACAGGCAGTTTCATTGATTCTAGTGTGCTTGCTTTTCATTACTCACAATTTGATGGTGTTGTGGTTTAACCCCAGCTGGCAGCTACGCACCGCGCGGCCACTCGCTCAATCCCCCGGGGGGATGGGGCAGATAATCAGAAGAGTAAAAGTGAGAGAACTCGTGGGTTGAGATAAAGGCAGTTTAATAAGTAAAGCAAAAGCCATGTGCACAAGCAAAGAAAAATAAAGAATTCATTCACCACTTCCCATGGGCAGACAGGTGTTCAGCCACCTCCAGGAAAGCGGGGCTCCATCACATGTAATGGTCACTTGGGAAGACAAACACCATAATTTCGAATATCCCCTCTTTCTTCCTTCTTCCCCCAGCTTTATATGCTGAGCATGATGTCCTATGGTATGGGACATCCCTTTAGTCAGTTGGGGTCAGCTGTCCCGGCTGTGTCCCCTCCCAGCTTCTTGGGCGCCCTCCACCTTCTTGTTGGCAGGCTAAATGAGAAGCTGAAAAGTCCTTGACTGCTTAGCAACACCTAAAATACTAGTGTGTTATCAACATTCTTCTCATCCTAAATCCAAAACACAACACTGTACCAGCTGCTAGTAAGAAGGTTAACTATCCCAGCCGAAACCAGGACAGATGATTTTTATACACTTGGAAGCGTGAAACAGGCCCGGGCTGTGTCCTCAACTGGAGTTATGGTGAGGTGGGAGCTTACAGCCTATTTGTGATTTTGGGGGAAGGTTCCAGGTCAATCTGCTTTGTAAAGAACTGTTTTTACACTCTGAATAAAGGTCTCTCAGGCATCAGGTCTGGAGGCATCACTGCTGGCTGACAGGTTCCTCCCATGTGCACTGCAGTGGGAGATGCTTCTCTGTGTCCAGTGTCTGATGTTTTCTTCCCTTGAGAATGCTGCAGAGCTCCCAGGAGGGACCCAGGGGCTCCTCTCCTTCGTGGGGTCTATGCACTTGTGCCCCCTCAGTCACCTCAGCGCTGCACCCAGGATGCCGAGGAGAAGAGGCAGAGTCACAGGGGGCTGTATTGGGTAGGGACCCGGTTCCACGAGTGCTCCCAAAGGTAACCCAGCCGTTGGCAACACTCTCCTGGTTTGGGCCACATTGGCCTTGGTGCTCGGCACTGTCACAACAAGGTCCTCGCTTGTGTCTGCAGCAGCCTCCTTGTGGAGGGGTGAAACACCGGTGCCTGCAGTGTGCGGTGGAGGTCTGAGCTCTGACCTTTGCTGGGGAGTCACTCTCCCCACTGGGTCTGGGTACCTGGAGAGGGTACACCCTGCTTCAGTCGGGTGGCACTTCTCAACCCAGGGGGCTGATCCTGCCTTAAAGACTTCTGTGGCGGTTTCCCTGCAGCTGATCTTGCATCCCTGATTAGTGACTGTCCCAGCCCTCCTTGTTTGTGGCATTGGCTGTTGTCCCTGAGAAGCACCATGTTCTGCCCTGCCGGCCCTGTTGGTGTCCTGGGACAGTGAGTTTCTTGGTTGCATGGACTCAGGTAGGAAATCCTCCAGGGCAGATCCTCAGTTCAGGCTCCATCCCAGGTTGTTAGTGGATCTGTTTCTCTCTCCCGGGGTCCGTGCAGCTCCCCTCTGGGTCCCACATACCCTCCGTTTCCTTCTGGCCCCCAACAGCCCTTGACTAGCATGGAGGGAGGCTTTGATGCCCCTTGCAGCAAAGGAAAAAGGACTGTTGGCATCCCAACCCCGTGGCACAGGGCTGTGTCCCTGGGGACCGTGACGACCCGGGAGGCACCAGAGGCCGGAGCAGAGCCGGTCTGGGGGCGATGCACCCCCCGGCGGGTGCGTGGCACCCTGCAGCAGCGGTGCGGGGGGAGGATGCCGGGGGGCTGGGAGAGACAGCGGGGTTACCCCGGTACCTGCCGGGGGACCCGAGGGCTGGGGCCGGTGGCGGGGATGGCGGGTCCCAGCGCGGGGACCGCTAGGTGGCAGGCGGGCAGCGCGGCGGCTATGCGGCCCCGCTCCCGGCCGGGGCTGAGGGGAGGGACACCGGTGTCCCGCCGGCTCCTGGCTTCTCTGGTCGCCTTTCCCCGCCCCTGCCCGCCCCGCTTGGGGGGTCGCACCAGGGCATGGTCACAGTCTCCGGGTCTGGGCAACCCCTGGGATGTAAAGGGCATCCAACACTCTGCTCCTGCTGCGGGTCCTGGAGGATGGGTACCAGCTGGGAGAGGTCGTGTCCCCAGGGAAGTATCATCCCTGATGCCACCCCGGGGCAATAGGGTGCCCGAGGGTGGTGGTCTGTGCCCATGGCCACAAGCACTGTGAGATCTCCCAGCAAATCTCACTGCCCTGGGGAAGTTTGTGGGAAGCCGGGCAATTCGGTGGCCTCGGTGAGTGAAGAGATGTGGGAGCAACCTCCCCAAGGGCAGGATGTGTGTTTGAGAGGTACTGGTGGGGCACAGTGCACCAGTGCCTTGTGCTGGTGGTGCAGGAGGGGAGTTCAGGAGCTGTGGCTGTGCCAGTGCCAGGATGGTGCCCAGCCCCTGCTCGGGCTGGCACACACAGGGCCTCACAGATCTCCCTGCCTGCCTGCATGTGGAAGGGGTCAGGGCTAATTTATCTGCCAGGCCTTGGTCCTGCTTGCTCTCTGCAGAGGAGCAGCTTGGCTTGGGGGAGATAAGAGCCAGTAGATCATTTTTAACAAGGTGCTCCTGGAAGGGTGGGCTGGGGGAGGTGGCTGGCTCAGAGCCCAGTGGGGGGTGCTGGTTCCCTTAAAGTTGTCTGGGCAGCTGGGACAAGGGGTTGTGGCAGGAGGGACAGTCCTGCCAGGGGCCAAAGGTGGCACCAAGGGGGACACAATGCTGGTGGCAGGAGGCTTGAGGACACCAAGCTTGTCCACACCACTGCAGGACCAACCCATCCCAAAACCTTGCAATGAGTGCTGCCTGGTCCCCAGCGCTGCTGTGGGGCAATGCCAGGCGAGAGGGAACACCCCAGTCCCAGAGGGGACAATGGAGGGGCTAGGGGATGTTGGCACTGCCAGGCCCCTTTCTAAGTGACTTGAGGAGGTTTGCTCCCCCTTTTCCAGCAATGTGCTCAGGTTGGGGAGAGGGAGATAAGTGCTGAGATGGCAGGAGGCTGGGAGGGGGGATGCGCTCACACACAGTGCTTAATGGGGAAGGATGGGATTACAGGGGTCACGCTAGGTGAGCAGCTTCCTTCGTGGAGCTGATGGTATCAAAGCAGGTGCCCCCGGCTGCAAATACCTTGGGCAAACAAACAGGGCTGTCTAAGAGCAGGTGAGCTCGGGCACAGCCGGGCTGGGGGGTACTCAGGGGTGGCGGGGGGCAGGAGGCTCTCTGTGCATGGGGAGTGAAGCGTGGGGCTCCTGGTGTGAGGGCTGCCTTGGTTTGTGTAGGGTGGAGGGCAAATTATAGTTGTTGTGTGTCTATGGACATATGTGGGCTCCCCATGCTGGAGATGCATGTAAGGGTGTGGAGCCCATCGCTCTCCCATGGGGTGGTGGAGGTGCCGGTGCCCAGGGAACCAAATGATGCCCCAACCCAGGTGATGGCTCTGGGGTTGCTCTGGGAGGTGGTTGGCTCTGAGCATCCCTCCTCCCTGCTGCATTTCAGGGCTCTGCATGCTGACATCGCGGGGGACAGATCCCTCCCTGCTTTGGCAGCACCAGGGAACCCTGACCCTGGCTGAGCCATGCAGCAGAGAAATGTAGCCATAGCATGGCTCAATGTGGAGTTCACCATGCATGAGCACCATATCCATGCGCTCATGCTGCTGTACTCTCCATAACCCTCCCAAACCAGCCTGCTGTGCCCAGCAAGAAGTTTGGGCTGCTTGCTGCAGGGTCTGGCTTAGGTGCAGCCCCACTGTGCTGGGGCTTGTCTGCCTGCATCCAGCCAGGTGTCTGGGCTGGGCCAGCGGCTGCCAGAGGATGCTCTGGTTTCAGAGGTCAGGTTTGAGTTGCTTTTTCAGGGATGGAGGAGCAGGATGAGGAGCTGCTCTGCTGAGTGTGGCCAGGCAGCGGTTTTCCTTGTGATGCCCCAGCCAGTCCTGCCCCAACAGTTTTCTTGCTGGGTTTCAACTCTCCATGGCTGAGAACTGGGCCCCACGGCGGCTGAGAGGCGCAGCTATAACTGTGCTGTAGGTGGGGCTGGTCCCCTGCTCCATGAGCTAGCTCTCTGTTGCTGGTTCCCACACTGAACTGGGGTAACACTCTCTTTCTCTGAGGCTTGGCTGCCTGGGCTACAGAGAAAGCCAGTGGGACCCCCTGGAGATGCAGCATCCCCCATTATTCCAGGGTGCAGTGGCTCTGTGAGATGGGGCAGAGAGCCGTGAGGTGCAGGGCACCTCAGTGGCAGCCGGTGCCAGGAAAAGGGCCAGCAGAGCCACCCTCAGCCAGGGCCACCCTGGTGGTGGGTGTGATGAGTGTCCTGTTCTCTGCAGTGTTAGCTGACTGTGCTATCCCTGTTCTGTCCTGCCCGCCAGTGGGCACAGGTAACTCTGCTATTGCCTCAGGGAGCCCTTGGCACCCTAAAGCACAGGGCTGGCCCTGGCAGAGCTGAGCCAGAGACACATTGCAACCAAGAGAGGAAGCAGCAGGACCTGGAAGGGCCAGGTTGCCGGTATTTCCCATCCTCTTCCCATCAATACACCTTGCGGAGGGAAATGCTGCTTGTGCAGTTTGTGGAAACAGCCCTGTATGCTGGAGAAGCCAAAACTTGGGTCTGGGGTCATCTCCTGCTCACTGGTGTTAGCTCCCCAGTGTGCCGTGAGCTGGCTGGGAGCCTGGAATGTGTGGGTGTTCACCCCACCGACTGCTCTGTGGGAGGAGAAGAGGCTCTTCCAGGTCTTGGCACCACAGTGGGTGCTGGCAGCTGATTTACCACGGCTGCTCCTGGCTGCACATCCCAGCACAGAAGGTTGCTTACGGACAGGCTCTGCTCTGGGCGTTCGCAGGCTGCGATAGCTGCTGAGTGTGACTGCTTGCAGTGGACGTGCATGTCCCCAGTGCTGCCCAGAACACAAGAGAGGGTTGTTTCCAAGAAGGTGCTGCTATGACAGCTGTGGCTTTATGGTCTGCAGTAGGGACACAGCAGAAGGGACTGGGGGAGCACGGAGTGATGCCGGAGCAGGGGTTGTGCCATGAGTTGGGTTTAAACTCATAAACACATGAAGCAGGTGCTAAAAATGAACATGGTTGGGCTGTGGTGGAGAGCGCCTTGCAAGACAGCCTGGGTGAGGCTTCATTGCAGCCATTCCGCACCATCCCCTCCTGCATCCCCAGCACAGCCCGCCTCGCGCCAGGGCAGTGTTAGCAGCTCTGTGCTCGACAGCCGCAGCCAAGATACCCAGAGGTCGCAGGTGTCCTGGCCTTCGACCCCTCTGAGGTGCGAATCTAATCGCTCTGGACTGGGCTGTCCCTGACACTACCAGGACTGTCACCGCTGGCTGCGCATCTCTGCCAGGGCTGGTGGCAGCTAAGGGGAACGGGGTCTGCCCAGAGTGGCTGTGCTGTGCCCCGAGGGGATTTAGGATCTGCTGGAGGGATTCTCCCAGGGAGGCAACTTGATGCAGGGAGCACAGGGATATGACAGTCCTCTGTTTCCAGCCCAGGAGGTGGCAGAGCCCTGGGCTGGAGGGGCAGGATTTGGTCTCCACGGTGTCCTTGCTGGTGATAGTTCTGCAAAGGCACTGTGGGACATCCCATACTCCCTCCATGCCTCCAGTCCCTGCTTCCCCAACTGGCCCAAGGGGGTGGAGGCCACCAAGCTGCAGCACACAAGGTTTTGGGGGCTGGATAGGAGGGTTGTCGCAGATGGGCAGAGAAGAGAAAAGAGCGCAGGGGATAGGGATCTTGTCTGTGGCAGGTGGCAGGTCTGCCCTGCTAGACCTCCTGGTCACAGGGGAAGGCAGCATGGTCTAGTGGTGGGGCTGGACCCATGGGAGATGGGATTTTTGCTCCTGGGGAAAGAGTGGGAGCAGAGTTACTGGACCCCTCAAACCCCATCTGAACCCCCTGGGTTCTTGCTCCTGTGCCCAGGCTGGCTCCCTGCGGCCCTGACCCATCCCTGCACACCCTGGAGATGGTGTCTGCACCGTGATGGGAGCTTGCATGACATGGCCACGCTCCGGGATGGTGTGAAGTCCCCTACCACAGCCAGTGCCTGGGAGAAACCAGTTACAGGCTGTCTACAGGCTCTGGCTGTGGTTTTGCTTGGGACCACCTGCTTCCCACCTTCCCAAAACACAGAAGTGTGCAGAGTGGCACAGAGACCAGACATGGCTCTGGGCAGGGGAGCTGGAGAGGGACACTCCTGTGCCAGCCCCAGTGCCAGCGGGGGGTGGGGGCTGTAGGACTGACAGGAGCTGGAGGGCTGGGCTTGGCTAAGGGCTAGCAGGGGGGGTTGGGGCAGGTCTGTGGGGCTGGCCAGCGAGCTGAGGGGCTGCGGCCACCCTGGGGGAGCAGCAGGTGCCATGGGGAACATGCCCACCTCACCGCTTCTTTGGGGTTTGCTGTCACTGGGCCTGTCACCTCCCCCCTGTCCCCCTGGCTCTTCCTGGACCGTGTAGGGTGCCCCAGGGACTGGCTCCCCGGGGCCAGGGTCAGGACGAGCTGTGGCTCTGCCGGGCTGGGATGTCAAAGGGGCCATAACCCTGGTGTTTTGCAAACTCCTGGGGTCAGCAGTTCAGCTGCCACTGACACAGGGGCCCGGAGACACACACGGGCATTTTGGGTGGATGCTATAAGCAAACAAACGAAGGTAGAGTTACAGCCGATGGACAGCCCCCACCCCTGCTGCCCCCTGCCACTGCTGTTAGTTTTAGGCTTAACCCCCCCCCCCCAGCCCGCGGGCTGGGCACAGGAGACCTCTTCCTAAGAGGACCCAAAGCAAAGCCAAATCACCTGGCCCGGCTGGCTGGGTGCTCAGGCTGGAACTG
Organism: Vanellus vanellus; assembly: GCF_965231255.1. Classification (NCBI taxonomy): domain Eukaryota; kingdom Metazoa; phylum Chordata; class Aves; order Charadriiformes; family Charadriidae; genus Vanellus; species Vanellus vanellus. The sequence continues at coordinate 16,143,852 of NC_138912.1, read as the reverse complement.
GGCAGCAAAGGGCATTCTGCATCGCTGTTTCCACTCCTCATGGCCCTGAAGGAGCCTCTGAGCCCTTCCCACAGAGAGGACAGTGACCCCCGGCACTGAGTGATGGCTCCCACCTTCCTGGGTGGCCAGTGGAGCCCCCTCCCACCCAGCCTGGCTTTGACCCCCACTTCCCAGCCCTGCCTGAGGCTGGAGACCCTGAGGAGGGTGCTGCTGCTTGGGCTGGGGCCACGATGCTGGTGAAGTTGTGCCAGACAGGAATGTCATGGGACCAGGTACTGGAGATGCTGTTTGGGCTGTGCAGTGGGGTCAGGAATGAAGTGGAGCTGCCTAAATGCCACGAGTGCATCCTCATCCACATGTCCATGTGTGTCACCCCCCTTCCCGTGCACACGTGTCATAGCCACTCCTGGTCAGGCTCCTGTTAGATGCAGAGCAGATTTGCACAAAAATGCTCAACCTTGAGTTTAAATCACACAGGGCTGGGAATGCCACCTTCTCCCTGAGCTGGTCCCACAGGAACGGCCCTCACTACAGAGCTTCAGTCTTCGTTTCTGGCTTGCTTAGCTCAAGCCCAGCTGGGGAACTCTGTGTGGACCCCTTCCCAAGCTGGGTGGCCGCAGAGCCACCCCAGTTCTCTCTGCTTGCAGGTAGATGTGGCCTGGGGGTGCATCTCATCCCCATCACTGCGCTCCACGAGGCTCCTGGCCTCGTTCAGCACTGCCAGATCTTTACCCCTGTGTCTGGCTCACCTCTGAACCCCTGCCGTGTGCTGGGTGTGGATGCCAGAGCTGAAAACAGCGCTGGTCTCGGCAGACCCAAACATAGTTATAAGACAAATGCTTAACACCAACAGAAAATCCCTCTGTGCATCCATGGACCGCCCTGGATGAACTCCGGTTCTGCCTGGGGACCCGGAGCGAAGCTGCCCCATGCTGAGCCCCCCAAGGCTGCCCCTGCTGTGCTGATGTGCACAGTGAGCTCTTCTCCAAATCACCCAGCCTGGATGGAAAGCTGAGCCCAGCTTTGACTCTGATCCACATGAGCATTGCTACCTGGGAGTCATCATGTGGCCACTGGAAGATGGTGGAGCCGGTAGTGCCACCAGCACTTCCAGGAGCACAGCCTGAAATTATGGAAGCAGGAGCCACGTTTCCAGAAAACTGCTGAGCAGGAGGGACAGGAGGTGATGAAACCACCTCCAAAGAGCAGAGGAGTGAGCCCAGTTCCCTGGAACGAAGCCATGAGAGCAGATCGCTGAAAAGGCACTTAACGGGGCCACGTCAACCAGGTTGGTCCTGCACAAGGGTGGGCACAGCTTCAGGGGGCTGTGACCAGAACACAGGGCTAGTCTCCTGGTCTGGTGTTCCCACCGCCCATGAAACATGCCTCAACCCTGCTGCTAGTAATTGAATAGAGAGGGGAATTAATTGTGAGCCGGCTGTGTCTCCCCTTGCCGCTCCTCGTTTGCCCCGGGGCTGCCTTGGCGCTGTGGGTAGCGAAGACAAGGTCATTCCCATGTAACACATCCCGGTGGGGTTTGGCCAAGTTCCTTCCCTTGGGTGGGGGGGCTCAGGTTAATGGCGAGTGGTGGGATCGCCCCAGGCTGCTCCGTGCTGCTCAGCCATGGAGGAGCTGCTGTTGCCTCCGAAACGCCCCATTAATGCTGCAGTCCCTCTGTGAAGGATCAGCAGGCAGGGCTGGGGGCGCAGGGCTGCGGGTCTGGGGTTGGGAAGGGTGAGAATGGAGCGGGCTAGCATCCCTCTGGCTCTGCTGGGAAGCCTCCACGTGTTTATTCTGGGGTAGCAAAAGCTTGTTTATGGCCAAGCATCCTCCAGGCACAGTTGTAAAATATTACAGGATTCTGGTTTTCATGCGTTTTGGCTCTCCATCATATGGTGTTGGAGGGGAGGGAGATGCTCGGGTGCAGCACAGTGCTGCCTGTGCTCCAGTGTCCTCCTCTTTGTGTGCCCCAGCCTTTGGCTAGCCCTCAGCCTCACGCTGGCTGCCCCACTGCCTACGCTGTCTGTCCCCTTTCAAAGGCAACTGCTCCGCTGACTCTCTGACACTCTGTGCCTGCAGGGGAGGTCTCCTCACCCTCCGGACAGCTCAGTGTTACAGCGTGCTGTTGCAGGTGCTGCTCTCTTCCGACAGTCAGATTTAGCGCTGTGGTCCTGTCTATGTCCCTGGCCTAGCAGAAGAGGGGAACTGTGCCTGTTGGCCCGTCTCTGGCGAGTGACAACGATGCCCTGCTTGCTTCTCTGCTTGATAGTTTCCCCTAGTAAAGAAATGTTCAAGCCAAACCTCCCGCTTGTGTTTCACTGGCTACCCCTCACCCCAAATTATCCCAGCCTCCTCTTGTTATGTGGACCCCCAGTTTGTTCCAAGCCTTTGCCTCCACTTGTCCTGGTGTGGACTGGTTGCCTCTAAAGCTGTGGTTGGTGCTGCTTTTCTTGGCTCTGCCTTTCCGCAATAAGCGTTGCTAGTGGGGAGGTTTTAGGCTGATGCTCAGGGAGGAGCTGGTAACAGCTACACCTTGCTGGCTTTGACCTCTTGTGGGGACTGGGGGCTTGCTCTGCCATCCCTCACCCTGCAAGAGGAGAGGGGTGTCATTGGATCACTTCTGACCTGGAATGGGCCGGACAGGGCTGATGCCCTAGAAGAAGCAGGCTGGAAGCTGGAGCTGGGACCTGGCTGTGTCCTGCAGATATGTGAAGGAACATCATAGGATAGAGCAGGGATGATGCTGGGGTGGCCACGGGGAGAGGAGGTGCAGTGTTGAGGGTCACAGAGGGAATGGGGAGAGACCCCCACAGCACCCCCTGTGCTCTCTCTGGCACAGGCAGTGCCCTCCCAGTGTCTCACAGTCCCTTGCCTGCTGCCACTTCTATCTCCCCGGATTCTCTCCATGCCTGCTCACCGCCAGACTGCAGTCTAGGCTGCTCCAGGAGCTGCCCCCATGGTTCCTGGCTGCCAGGAGCCTCTATGTGAGGTGCAAAGGGGAGGCGGAGGTGGAGAACGCCTGGGAGCAAGCCTGGACCCCAGTCAGGCTGAGTCGGCCATCTCTGTGTCCTGGTTCCTCTCTCAGCTCCTGCTTCTTGGTCTTGCAGCCCTTTGGCTGCACCTGGGCACCCTCAGCTTTGTAGGAAAAGGGGTGAAAGGGCTGCAGCTCACATCCCTGGTGTTTGATGCTTCATCTGCAGTATTAAACATCCCTGAAGGGCATGGAATACACGAGCTGTTCTCTGAGGGAGACATGCTCCTGTGCCTGCCCAGCTTAAACGTGGTCCCAGTTCTGCAGATCAAAGCAACAGAGCAGTGGTGCATCAGGATGGGACGTGATGGGACCGTGCTGGTAGCCTCCTCCAGGGATCACAGCCTGACAGCTGCCTGGAGCACTGGGGACACAGCAGGTCCCCGAGTCTTTCTGTCGGGAGGGGATTTCTTCCACCAGCTCCACAGCAGCTTGGTCTGAGGCCCAACTGGTCTCAGGAGTGCTGGGCTGGGGGTTCTCTGCTCCGCAGGAGAGCCAGACAAGCCATTTAGCCTCAGTGCCTGGGGATGGAGGGGACCCTCACCCTGTGGACCAGGGGACTTAGCCCAGACGGCCTGTGAAGGAGCTGATAGGCAGGCTGATTGCCCTTGTGCTGCCGTGCACAGGAGAAAGACTTTCCAGAGAGGCTTGTTTTTAACTTAGAAAACAAAAGGGGGGGTGTCATTCTTGATGCAAACATGGGTGACCCCATGGTGGGCTGGGAAGCCCCGAGGGAAGGAGGTAAATGCCTCTATGCAGGCACCCGACTTCCCTGTAAGGAGCAGATCGTGGTCGTGAGCCGAGGTAGGTGCAGAGGTGGGATGAGCACAGCAGCCGCAATGTTGCCTGTCCCCAGCTGCCGTCACCAACCCGCTCATGTCTCTCCCCTGCCCAAAGGTGGGGTAGGAGAGGGGCTGTGGAGGCCTCGGCTGTGGGCCTGATGATGGCTGGCAGGAGCATCGTCTGTCATCCGCTGTCAAGCGAAGTGTGGCCACCCCTGGGTGATCCCGCACCGGCTTGATTTTACAGCCATGACTGGCACTTGAGCCTGTTTGCCGAGGGCAGGGGGCACGCAGGGCTGTCAGCTCGCGGCTGCCTCTGACCCCGTACGGGACACCATAAATCTCCCGGTTTAAGGCAGCCCGGGCTGTTCTGGACACGGTGCTATTGAACACGACGTGCGGTGTGCAGGATAACGCACAGCCCAACCCTGCGCCCACCGGAGGTAAAGCAGTGGTGGCCGCTGCTGAGCAGAGCATCTGGGAAACAGACAGTGCCTAAAACCCTTTAATTTTTTTATATATAAAAAAGTGAGGATTGTCTATATTTAGAGCATCAGGAATATCTAATGCTGCCTCCTCTGGTTTTGCCTGGATTTCCTTAGGCAACTCAGAGAGGTGGCTGTGGGGAGCAGCCTCACTCGTGCCATGGCACATCAGCTGTTTGCATGGCTCGACATGAAGGGGTTTTTGCCCGAGTGTGTGCTGGACCGACCGGCTGAGCGCATGAGCATGTGCTGCCCATGGAAACCATCTCCTGCTTCAGCTGAGCACCTTCAGTATCCATCCTGCCCATTCCTGTGGTGCTCCTGAAGTCTTCCAGCTAAACACAGGCTTCTTTCTACATGTAAGAAAATGCCTCAGAAACATCCTTCCGGCCTTTTGCACCAAGAAAAGGGGAAGGAAAATGCACAGGGGGCTGATTTTGTGGGAAATTTTGGCCAGAACAAGGCAGTTGCCCTCCCTGCCCTGTGGTAGGTATGATGATACCAATGTTTTTCTCCTTGAGCCCTGTGGGGCCACCCCAGGGATGGGGCAGTGCCCGGGCTCCCCTGTCTGCCTGTGACACTTCCCCCAGCGGCGACGACGCTGGGCAAGACCAGGTGAGACCCCCGGCACCTCTGGGAGACCCATCCCTGGAGGTGACTGTAGGCAGCGTTTTGGGGTGAAACTCTGAGCGTGCGGTGGGGAGAGGTGCAGGGGCACGTGTGTCTGGGTTTGCTGTGTGCCTGAGCAAGGGGGAAAATGCGCGAGCTGGATGTCAGTGTGTGTGTGAGAGAGAGAAATGTCCTGTGACTGCAGCTGGTGTGTGCGAGATCGGGGGTGTGTATTTTTGGGGTAGGGGTGAGCAAAGAGGCGTGTGTGTGTCTGTGCTGGGGAGTGCACCGTGTGTGTGTACAGAGTCGCGTGTGTGTAGGGGGGCTGTGCGTGTTAGGGGGGTGAGTGGGAAGGAAGAGGCTGCACGGGAAAGGCTGTATGCGTGTGCAAGCTGTGCGTGCTTGCAGGGTCTGCGCCGAGGGCCTGCATGTACGTGCGTGTCAGGGCTGCGTGCATGCGTGTGCATGTGCAGGAGGGCTGTACAGGCGTGTGCAGGGCTGTGCGGGTGTGCAGGCGGGCTGTGCACGCGTTTGTGTGCGTGTGCGGCGGTGCGGCCCGCCGCTCTGTCACTCAGAGGCCGGCTGACAGGAGCTGCCTCTCCAGCGGCGGCAGATAGCGCTGATTGCTGATTCGAGGAAACAAAATAGCAATTGTAATTATGGGCTCTGATAAGATAAAGGAGGGCGCGGGGAGCGCGGGGACCGGCAGCGGGGCACGGCCGGCAAATTAGCAGCTGTCACTCAGCACCGAGCAAGGCGGCGCCGGCCCCGGCCCCGGCCAGGTACCGGCCCCGGGGGCCGCCCGCCGCAGCCCCGCCGCAGCCCCCGCCCCGGTGCGCAACAGGTGGCGGGGCCGGGAGCGCCGGGGCTCGCCGGAACAATGCAGCCCTCGGCGGCCCTGCCCGGGCTGCGGGGCTGAGCCCCGTCCCGCCACCGCCGCTGCCCGGCCCCATGGCCCCGCACCGCCGGCCCTGAGGGCGCCCGCCCGCCTCACCAGGTAAGCGCCCGGCAGGGATGCTCGGGGGGGGTGGGGGGGTGGGTGAGGAGGAACCCTTTGCCCACCGCCCACCCCGGCTGCGGTATTTGCTCAGCCTCGCTCCCTCTCGAAACTCCGGCCCCCTCCATCTCCCCCCTCCCCCGGTAATCCTTTTAACGTCTGGCACGTCCCGGGAGGGCTCGCTCGCCCGGTCCCAATCCACAACGCGCCCGTGGAGCGGCGAGCCCTCAGCGGGGGCAACGCGGCCCCGACGCCCCCTCCCTCCTTCCCAGCCCTTCAACCCCGTTTTACAGATGGGGAAACTGAGGCACGGGGCGGGGACGGCGTCCCGCCGGCGGCTGGCCGCGAAGCCCGGCTCTTAGTGCCAGCCCCGAGCCCGGCGACACCTGGTCCGCCGCCCCCTCGGCCTCGGCAGGTACCGCCGGGCCGGAGAGGGCAGCGGGGGCGGCGGTCCGGCCGGGCTTCCCCCTGCGGAGGCGGCGGCAGCCGCCCCCCGGCCGTGCCCGCCTCCCCCCCCACACCCCCCCCCCCCCGCCGTCGGGGCTGCGGACCGGCCTCGCCGCCTCCCGGGGCGGTAGCGGGGCCGCGGAGCGGAGCGGGGCGGGGGTCGCCCCGCGGCGGGGGGCCGCCGGCCGTGCGCCCCGGGGGCTGGGCGGGCGGGCGGGCGGGCCGGCGGGGGCCTTTCCCCTCTGTAGCGGCTTGTGCCCTCCTTTCCTCGGGGCGAGGACGCGCCGGCAGGGCGAGAGGAGGCGAGGAGCCGAGGCAGCGCCGCGCCGCGCCGCGCCCCCCCCGGGCGCTCCCCGCCGCCGCCGGGCCCCGGGCTCCCGGCCCCCCACCGGCGCCGCGATGGACCCCTGTTCCTCGCTCTTCAGCTACGTGTGAGTACCGGCAGCCCCCGGCCCTCCCGCCCCGGGCCCGCAGACCCCTCCGGTTCACACCTCTCTCCTGTTTTCTCTCTCCCCCCTCCCAGGTTAATGCACTTGTTCGTCCTCTGCCTGCAAGCCCAGGTAAGCGCCCGCTTGCCCGCTCGGCTTTGTTCGCCCCTCGGGGATGGGGGGGTGCCCCTCAGCCGCCGCCGAGCGCCCCGGGCTCGGGAGGGATGGAGGGAGGGGAGGAGGAACAGTTTAAAACCCAGGAGACAAAAGTCGCCCGGCTGTAAAAAGCCGAAACCGAAGGGGGAAGCCCCCCCCCGGGCTGCAAAAATAAGATGCGGAGGACTCGGGCTGCGAGGCAGGGAGTACCAGGGATTTCATGGAATCGCGCAGGGTTATTTTTAAGTAGCTTTAGGTCCCGTCCCCCCACCTCTAAATGGCACTGTGGATACCCCGGTTCCTCTTGTCCGTTTTTTATTTTTTTTTCCTACGCTGCTTCATCCAAAAAGTAAAGTGGAATTAAAAAAGGGGGAAACGAAACCACACCAAAACCTTACTAAAAAGTGCAGGTTTTGATTCAGCTTAAAATTGTCAGACTTTAGCATCGCTGTTTTTTATCGCCAGAGACAGAAGTGTCACGAATAGATTAAATAGCCCGGGCAGAGCTTGTGCAACACCCGCATACCGGCAGGCACGCGTCGCTGGGAGCGGTGCGCCTTCAAACTGGGGTGAAGCCTCCCTTCCCCCTGAGATCACAGGTGCAGAAGCTTTGTTTAAAATGCCCTTTAAGCTAATTTTTTATTATTATTATTTTCCTGGAATCTTGGGGGAAAAAAAAAATCGAGTTTCCAGCCGAAAAGTGAAGGGAATGAAATGCTGGGAGTGTGCAGTTGTATAAAAACATAGCTGTAATATTTTGGAGTATGAGATGGAGACCGAATAGCAGCATGGCTAATGACCTCTCCTCCACATGGTACCCTCATCAGAGCTGGGGAGAGAATCCTGCTGCATTATCCAAAACCCGTCTATAGGAAACACACATGCACAGGCAGAAGCAGAGGGAGAGAGATGACATTGTCAAGGGGAGATATCTCTATAAAGCCAGCTTTGGGAGAGCGGCGGCTTTTGCTTTTATTGGGTTTTTCTGTTGTTGTTTAAGACAGGAGGAAATCTTCCCATTTGACGTGGGGGTGGCGGGGGGTAGTCCCAGCCTTCTGATGTTGAAAGGAGCTATCTCCTAACATTTGCTCAGAATACATCTTTATAAATGTCAGGGAGCAGCGAAACTTTCCAGACTTAAAAGAGGGATTTGAGATGAGGGGGGAAAAAAAGACTTCTGTGCAAGCTCGCTAGCTGGGGCTGAGGGGGGAGCAGGTTTGGCAGCTCATGAAAATCATTTAAAGCCCAGGAGCAGCAGCGTCGGGTCTGGAGGGGATGGGCTCAGCTGCAGCTCTGGGGCTAACGGGTTTGGTGTGCCGGTGCTGGGGACAACCCCGCTGCCGGCACCTAACAGCTGGCTGCGGATGAGGCATGTGTTTGCACAGGCAGTGCGTTAGTATCCTTGGGGTCTTATGCCCTTAAATACCCAGGCTGCGGCACGGTTTTCTTACAATTCCTATACCTCATAGCTCTACGTTCTCTGGGGACTCTGTATTTAAAGAGCTCAATAAGTGGGGTGTTTGGGAGCAAATAAAGAGCCTGGGACCCAGAGGAAAGGCAGCTGTTGAAACCGATGATGCAGTGGCCGGGGTGTGTGACCCGGGCAGCCGGAGCAGTAGCATGCTGCCGCAGAGGTGACAGAGGTGCGGGACGAATGTCTCAGCCCCTCAGGGGGGCAACCCAGTGCCATCCTGCATGACCCTCCCTGGATCCCTTTGAGCGCCCAGACTTGATTCCCATCTCGGATACTCTGGTGCCAGCTGGGACCTGCTGAGTCCCAGAGAGGCCTCTGGGGTCACTGAGCCCTGTCACGCTCCCAAGTCGCCTGCACCTTTCTGCTTAGGGCATGTCCGGAGTGGGCACAGTTCTGTAACGGGCTCTGGTCGCTGTGTCCCGGGGCTTAATGCTCCTTCTCCTGGGGAGGCTTTGCTGGTGCAGGAGGTACCACCGTGGTCCTGGCTCCGTGCCTCCCTATAAAGCCCGGCTGGAGGCCGGTGATCTCGGCTCAGCCCATTTGCCCCTCTGAGGAGTAGAGATTATAATGGTGTGTCGTATATTTTTTAATTTCCTAAAGGTAACTGTTCAGTCCCCACCTAATTTTACACAGCATGTGAGGGAGCAGAGCCTGGTGACGGATCAGCTCAGCCGGCGGCTCGTCCGTACCTACCAGCTGTACAGCCGGACCAGCGGGAAACATGTGCAGATCTTGGACAACAAGAAAATCAATGCGATGGCAGAGGATGGGGATGTGCACGGTAAGGATGCACGATGGGGGCGGGCGAGGGTGGGGGGGGGACCGGGGAGGTGTTCGCAGCGTGGCGATTGATGATTTCCGTCCTGTTTGTTAGCCAGAAATCATTAAAATCGTTTGGCTTGCGGGGGCTTGTAAAGGGAGAACATAGGGGTCAGCCATCAGCGGCTGTGTGATTCAAGGTGAGGGCAGGTTCCCCGTGCCGAGGGAGGGGATCGGTGCTCGCAGGATGGGCTCCGCTCTCCTTTCTTTTGCGTTCTTGGTTTGCACCTGACTCGGAGGGCTCAGGGCTGTGCTGTGCTGAGCAGCATCAGTCGTCTCAGCCCAGCCCTTTGCAGGGCTGGGAATCTCTGAGACTTCCTTTTGGAAAAGAAATAGAAAGGAAAGTTGAAAAAGAAAAGGGGGGAGGAAGGGGGAACGGCTGCTCTGGAAACCTTCCCTAAACTAGAACTGTCCGAAGTGGTATTTTTCCCCCCCTTCTCAAAACAAATCCCGAGCAGAGGGTCAGCGAGGCAGTTGTCTGTGAGCAAAGATGCTGCAGCATCTCCAGAGACAAAGTGGGGGGACTCTGCGAGCACCAGAGCCTGCACTGCACCGTGGCCCCTCTGCCATCACCCTGGCCCCGGCACCCCCTCCCCAAAACCTCCCCCGGGGGGACCGATCCCTCTGCTAGAGACACCCGAAGCCCAAATACTTTGATTACGTGCACTAATGACACACTAGGACAGTCAAACGCCACGCAGGGGTCAGCGGGGCCAGCGAGCCCCGGCACTGCCGCGGGGCCGGCTGCGGGAGGCCTGATCCTGCACCTGGATCAGGGAAGTGCCTGTATTCGCGTGTGTTGTACATCGGAATCACAATTGTTTTTCTTTGGTATTAGCTGCAATTTCCCTTTCTTGCTTGGGGAGATTAGTAGAAACACTTTTCTTCCTTCCCCTTCGGTGGGTTGTTTTTTTTTTCCATCCTTTTGCTTTGGCTGAAAATTTCACGCTGGACTTCAGCAGTTCAAGCGCAGCACAGATTCCATCTATACGGTGTTCCATACATCCAGCATTAATCTTCCAAATGAATTATTCCCACCCTAGAGCAGCTCTGGCTTGAAAGGGCATTAGCTAATTTCCCAAGCAAAAAAAAAATCACGTTGTTTTAGTCTTATAATGCCTGGATTTTAAAAAGTAGTTAGTGCATATTTAAATAACGACCAGGTTTAAATAAGGCCAGAAGGAGGGGACTGGTGGTGGCTTGAAAAACTCTATTAAAATGTAATAAAAGAAGGTTAAGCATTTGAAGAGCTAAGGAGGAAAATGAAGACTGATCTAAACCAGAAAGAGAACAAGCAGTTTTTCAGATATAAAGTTTTAAAAGAGTTGCAAGTCTGTAAATGTTAAAATAGAGGTTCAGGATTGTTCTATATGAATCTCTAGGGAGGCCCCCATGTCTGGAAGAACTATTAAAACGCTTCTTACTTTCACCTTTTTTAACATTTCCTGAATACTTTCTCCTCTTCGCAGTCCAGTTGGGGGATCAAGTGTGTCTCGCTGCATTTTTTCAGCATTTACGTAGCCACTTTCCCTTCAAAGTTTGAGCATGAAACATAATTTTACTGGGATAAATCTGTCACTTAAGTGAAAGAATAGAGTTGAAAACGTCAAGCCCCCCCCCCCCCAAAAAGGAAAAAAAAAAAAGGACTCCCCCAAAACGTTATTTAGAAATCCGCTTTGAAAGAAAAGAGCCCCCCCACCCCGAGCCCTTCCTTCTGCTTTTTTTATCTCATTTTTGGGGGTGGGCGTGTAAAAAGGGGTTGATTTATTTTTGCAGATGACCCCTTTCCCCACGCTGACGTTTTTACAGCTGACTTAACATCGAGTCCGGCATTTTCAGTTATCTGTCTTAATTGTCAATATTTGATTGACTTTTTTTAATTCTAAGGGAAGGCGGGTGGCCGGTGCAGCCCACCTCGGTCCCTCCTGGGCCGTGCCTGCCACCGAGCAGACCGCTGCCGGCTGCAGCCTGGACTAAACCCCGCAAGTGGCCGGGGACACGGGCGCAGCTCCCTGCCGACTTGCTGGTTTTGTCTGCGCCTGGGTGTTTTCTGCTGGTCAGGGTGGGGGTTTGCATGGTTTTGTGGGTCACCCGCATGGGTCTGGGGATGCAGGTACCTGGGGACAGGTTGTCCTTGTCCTTTACTGTTGGTGGTTGGCGGGGCCGGAGCCGTGCTCTGGCTGGGCTCATGCGGGGTGGATAACCCGGCTGGTGGCTGTAAATCACGGAGGTCGGGGGGGAGGGGGGGGGAGGCCAAAAGGAAAGCGAAGTGCACCTTTAAAGTGGGGTTTTGTGCTCGCTGGGGCTGAGGCCTCCCTGCTCCCTCCCTTCCTCCTCCGTCCCTCCCTCCCTCCCTGCTCTTTCTATCTCTGGGAGAGAAAAATCAATTCTCCTCAAACCTTTTACTGCCTCCGAGATCAATTCCCTCCCCTTTCCCCAATATAGATAAATAGGGGGTCACTGTCTCGGTGCTTCGTTTGCAGAGCACCGTGGCTCACATGGCTGGTTTTGGGGATGCTGGGTCCATACCAGGCGTTGGTGCTGGGGTGGCACAGCCTGGAGTTGGCTCTTCCCAAATTTCTCGGCTCTTGAGCCCAGTCTGTGCTTGGCTGGGGGTGGGGGGGCTGCAGGCATGGGGCCGTTGGGGGATGAGAGATGCTGCAGGGTGACACAGGCAGGAGGGAGTGTAGGGAGAGGGTGCCTGCATGTGCATCGAGCCTGGCTTGCCCGGCAGCACTAAATCAGTTGATCCCAGCAAATTTTGGGATGCCCTTTCCATTGCCGAACTTGGCTGCTGCCAGCACTGCCTGCTTACTGTCCCCATCCTCGGTGCCATTGACCTCAGCAGTGCCTGTGATGCAAGGGATGCAGGATCAAGGCATCACAGAGGCAGAGAGGCAGTTTGCTCCTAGCCCGGAGTGTGATTTAGGCTCATTTTAGCTTGTGTGTGTGACCATAGCCGCCTCCTGCCATTCAAAGCATCTTCCTGCAAAGCCACCAGCTCCAGAGCCACATCACTGCCCTCGCTGGGGCTCACCAGTGACTGAATATCTTGGGGTAGAGATGTGCAAGCCAGGGTGGACCACAGTCCTGAGGAACTGGGCGACCCTCACGCAGAGATCAGAGAGGAGAAATAAGGCATCGATGGGCTTATTCTTGTAACAAGACTATAAATTTGGAAGCCTTGTGGTCTGTGCTCCAATTACCTTGCCAAATTGTGCTTGTGGTATCGGGGGCTGATGCTGGGCAAGAGGTGATGGTGGTGAGATGGGATAGTCCCGGCTGACTTTTCAGTGCCACAGGGAAATCTTTGGTGCTTGGCACAGCACAGACCTTTTGAGGCGCAAACAGGTAGCCACCATCTCCTTCCGGGCTTGCCCCAGGGAGGGGAGCTGGCTCTGGGGACAGCAGCTGCAGGGCTGGGCAGAAGGATGTCCTGTCCCCATCCTCCCCCTTCCCTGGGGATGGATGGGCTTCGGGGCTCGAGTTCCCAGGGCGGAGGCAGGGAGGGAAGGTGACAGGTCTATTTATAGGCGGCCCATCGACCCGGCGATTTGCATAGCTCCTTCGGAAGTCGATCGATGCCTCCATTAAAAAACTGAGACCAAATCAATACGCCCTCTCGACTCGTGCAAAGGTGAAAGGCATTAAAAGGATGGCCATACCCTTCACGCCTCCCCTGCCAGCTGCAAAGTCACTGCTCCTCCTGCAGTCCTGGCCCGGCAGAGAGGCGCGGAGCGGTGTCCCCTGGGCTGGGGACAGCTGGCAGCACGCTGTATGCTTCCAGAGGGTGCCTGCCTGCAGGCTGGCCCAGACCTGCCTCCGTTTGCAGGGCAGCTGGCTTATTCTCCACCGGCCGGTGTGCGCCCTACTCGCTGCCCTGCCTCCCCTCTGGGACATCTCTGTGGCACCTGAACCGCTGAGCCCCATGGAGCCAGGCAAGGCAGAGCTACTCCTCCTCCAGCATGGCTCGGGGTGGCAAAGGGAAGTGACCGAGGTCATGCAGGGACACAGTGGCAGGGTAGAGGGGCCAAGGCTGGCTTTTAACCTTGTGCCCTGATTTTAGGGCTCTCTCTGGCCCAGCCGCCTCCCTGTCCATTGCGTGCCCGCAGCGTCCAGCAATGTGCATCGCTGGGGTCTCCAGCCCTGTGCCTGCCCCATCCCGGAGCCCCTCTGACCTCCCTCTCTCTTTCCTCCCGCTTCTCTCCCTAGCCAAGCTCATCGTGGAGACGGACACCTTCGGGAGCCGTGTGCGCATCAAGGGGGCAGCCACAGGTTTCTACATCTGCATGAACAAGAAGGGGAAGCTGATTGGCAAGGTAGGGTGCTGTGCTCAGGGGCACGGGAGAGCCAGGGAAGCGCTGTGGGTGCTGAGCAGGACTTGCTGGGAGAGGGGCTCTTACCCAATACGGAGCCCATCCGTGGGGATGAGAATCCCAGGGATGGGCTCAGCCAGCGCACCCCTTTGGATGCAGGCATGGACATGAGCCACCCTGCAGCCTGGGTGGCGGGAGGGAAGGGGGCGAGCAAGGGAGGCGGGCGGGTGCCGTGTGGGGCGCATTCCTTGTATCTCCCCGAACAAATAGGCGGATTGCCGGGCTATTCTCCCCGATTACATGGTACAAGTGCCAGGAATGTTAAGATGCTCCGTGGGGCTGGCCCCAAGGCCAGGCCCCACTGCACGCTGGTTAGTCACGCTCCCTCCGAGCTGAGCCTCCACGCTCCCTCCCCGGGGGCAGAGGGGGCTGGATGTGCAAAATCCTGCTGGGACAGCAATTGTCTGGGAGGATTTTCCATGGCAGCTCCTTCCCTGGGGCCAGCCAATATAGGGACCCTTCCTGGTCCCACTGCTTCCCATAATGGGGGGGAACACATCCTGCAGCTGCCCCCATGCTCCCTGCCACCACTGTCCCCAAGTACCCCGCATCACCTGCCCCCTGGTGCTCCTCCTATATTAAATATTCCGGGGGGAATAGGATGGGTGGGTGAATTGCCACTGAGATGGAGAGTTGGCTTGCGGTCATGCTGGCGGGGGAATCCAGTCCCTGGTCCAGGTGGGGGCAGGATGGGAGCAGGCAAAAAATCCCCTTATGGGTGCAGCAGAAATGAAGGCTGGGACAAGCTACCCTGGGGCTTGCAGCCTGGTGCTGGCATCACGTGGAGGATGTGAGCCACAACGAGCACCGGCTGCCTGTGCCACAGTGCCTGCTCCCCCCAGCTTTCTAAGGAAAAGCAGATTTTGGGCAATTCTGACCTGTAGGTGGGAAAAGGGAGTCCTTGGGTGCCCACAAGCACTGCAGCCCTGTTGCCGCACCAGCCAGTTTAGCTTGGGGTAAGGAGAAGAAGCCCTCTGACCAAGCGCCCTTTGCTTAAATCCCCCCCTCTGTCCCCTTCTCAGAGCAACGGCAAAGGCAAGGACTGCGTCTTCACGGAGATTGTCCTGGAGAACAACTACACGGCGCTGCAGAACGCCAAGTACGAGGGCTGGTACATGGCCTTCACCCGCAAGGGCCGCCCGCGCAAGGGCTCCAAGACCCGGCAGCACCAACGGGAGGTGCATTTCATGAAGAGGCTTCCCAAAGGCCACCAGACCACCGAGCCCCACAGACGCTTTGAGTTCCTCAACTACCCCTTCAACCGGAGAAGTAAAAGGACTAGAAATTCCAACTCCAGGGTGAGCCCTTGACTTGCTCACCTCTGCCACCCTGCCTGCACCTCTCCTGGAGGACTCTCTTTTGAGCTTGGTGGACTATATGTAGAGACTTTCCCATATGGGTATTAAACAAAAAAAAAAAAGGGAGGGGGGGAGGATAAAAAAAAATTACCTGCTCTAGTTGTTGATAATTTGGGGGGTTGGGAGGGTTGGGGAGGTGTTGTTTGGTTTTTACAAAAAAAAAAAAAAAGGAAAAAAAAAAAGAAGAGAGAGGCTCTATTTTTGTACTCCAACTTTAAAAGAAATGAAACGTTCAAAGACTGGTGAAGGGGGAAGAGCCCTTCACTTAGAAATGTTCTAGTCTGTTTGGGGTCGCGTTTTGTTTTTTAATTTTTTTTGTAGCTCTAGGGGTAAAGGAGAAAAAAAATCACCATTTAAAACAAACAAGCAAAAAAAAAAAAGGCAATCCAAATCTGGGAGCAATGTGCTACTTAAATGAACTGAATTAATGCTTACCGGAGAAGATGGAAAGGTTGGAAAACAATGAAGGGAAGGGGATTTATTTCAGAGGAGGCCTTGAGGTCTCCTGGGCAGGTTTTGCAGCCTGGGTGATGTGTGGGCACTGCATGCGGGGGCTGGCTGCAACGCCCGGGGTGAGGACCGCTGGATGCTTTCCTTCCTTGGATGCGCCTACTTCTTCGGCTGAGCGAGGGGTTGTTGGAAGCCGCTTGCATCCTTCCAGAAACGCTGCTGGCTTCGTGACTCCCAGCTTAATTTTTCTCAGGAGAGGACAGGGGTTATGGACGCCCCAGAGAAAGTCCTGGACTGACTTGGTACCTCTTACCCATGAGAGCATCTCTGGCGTTTGGTTTGTTTTAAACTACTAAGGTGAGGCAGTGGGTGACAGCTGCCGTGGAGCAGGCTGGTAACTGGGTTTGGTTTTTTTATTTCTTTTTTTTTTTTAATGTGGAAAATGTGAACTTCTCGCCAAAAATTGATATCTTTTCTGTTTATATTTTTTTATCAGATGGAATTTTTCATCCTTAAAATTAAAAAAAGTTTACAAATTATTGTGGAGCCGTTTCTGGCTAGTTTTGTCGTAATAGTCAGTTTGTGGTTGGCACTTCCATTGTCAACTTTCAGGTCTGCTTTTTGCGAAATACCACCGTCCTTGTCCTCATAGGAAAGGAGAGGTTTTCTTTCAGAATTTCTGTGTTGACAGAAGCCAAATTTTCTATTTAGGAAAAAAAAAAAAAAAACGAAGGAAACATTAAATCTCTTGAGTGAACATCCCCAGCCAGCCCCGCTCTGCACATGCTGCCCTGGGACTGCGACTCTCTCCAAAGGGTTAAAGCAATTATTCTTCACGGGGAGGGCAAACAAAGACACTGGATAAAAGCCAGAACCAGGGGTGACTTTTCATCCAACCTTTTTTTTTTTTTATTGTTTGTTTTTTGTTTCTTTGAGGATTTTTTTGTTTTGTTTTGGTTGTGTAAAAATTAAATATGAAATGATTGAAATATTTATTTAATATGTGCATTAAAAATTTGTATTAGTCTAACTGAGCCTGATGCTTTCCAGGGAGGGGCTGGGGCTGGAGAGGCAGGTTGGAGAGGGGCAGAGGAGGATGGCGAAGTGCAGGATGGGGCTGAGGCTGCTGCTTGAGGCTGCCCCTTTTCCAGGGAAGAAGATGTGGGATGAGTAAGGATGCCCTGAGATCTCAGTCCCCGATGGGTCTTGTGGAAATCATGGTTTTCCTTCCAGCCAATTCCAGGTTCAATGGGCAGATGCCACCTTTTTGCCCTGTGGGGACAGGTGCCCCCTGCAGGCTGGATGGGGGCATAGTGCAGCGGAGCCTTGAGCACTAGTTTTAAGCATGGGATGAGGCTTTCCAAGAGAGACAGCTGGTGTCTGGTCTAGATGAGCTTGGTATCTGTGCAAAACACGCCGTTGCGTCCCCTCCTTTGGAGGATACTCAGCCCTGCCAAGGTGCTAGATCTTGCTCAGAGGAGCTGATGGAGGACTCGGACATGGTGTGGTCTCAGATACGGAAGGATGCAAGAATAAAATAATTTTTTTTTTTTTTCTTTAAACATAATAATTGCAGAAATAGAGCAGTCTTGCAAGGCGAGAGTGTCGCCGTTGGCAGCGCCAGCCCTGATGGTGCTGCCATCCTCAGGGGGTGCCTGCAGCATCGTTTAGTGTTCGGTGTTGCTTGTCGGCAGGGTGCAAGGAGGAGCCATCTCCTGGCTGGTGCCACACGCTGGGCTGAGCTGTCCATATATACCATTAATTTCAAAGATGGAAGCCTGGGGACCGAGCGCTCGGCCATGCTCTGTCTGAGCATCGCTGCTGCGTCACAGAGGTCGTGGGTGATGCTTGGGCCATAGGACAGTGCTGGTAAAGGCAGATGGCATTTGCCTGGCTGCCCCAGGAGGGACCCAAGGACTGCAGAAGCCTGGAGCCTGCAGCACTAGGGTAAGCCCATGTTGTGGTTTCCAGATGACAAGAACTAAAAGTGAATGGCTCCTGGCCTTTCCCCAGGCAGAGATGGTGTTTGATAGTCCTTAATGGGTGCTTTTCTTTCATTAATTTGTCTAATTGCTTTTCCTAATGGCTTTGTGAAGCAGGGTGAATTGGTGCTGGGTTGCTGCTCCAGGTAAGGGTAGCAGAGCTCTCCTCCCTTGTTATCTGTCCCCCAGGAACAGCGATGGCAGGGAAGGGTGAGGAGTAGGTGCTCAGCCTCCAGTAAGGCTGTTCCCCCATCCTTGCCACTCTGGAGTGCAGATGAGGGCTGGAGCAGGGGATACCCAGCACCCTGGGGTTTGAGCTGAGGAAGGACACCCTTGCGTCCTTGCACCGCTCTGTACCACACACTGTCCCCAACTCCTGCCATCTGCTCTGCCACAGCCTGCCTTTATAAAAGGCACCCAGGTCTGGCTCCTGCGAAGGGACCCCCTGCTTTCCCGGCTTGATTTTTCCATGGTTAATTACCCCCTTTTTATTAAAGGGCTTTTGGGTGGCCGTTCTGCCTAGGGACACTACAGCTTGGGGCTTTGTTTATTGCTTGAATCTGTCCAGCTTCAGCTTCCAGCCAGCAAATGTTTTGCCTTTGCTTGGAAGATTAAAGAGCCCACTACTAGTTAGTTAATGAGTAAGTGAATTAATTAATGGCTCCTCATACCCTGCCTCTGTACTGATACGGCTTAGTCTCTGGAATGACTGGAGCAGCTCATGCTCTTCCTGGTGACCTGGGCCCTGCAGGGTCCTGAGCGTGTGGTCTTCCAGGGCTGGTAGCTCCCACCACCCGTGCAGGGAGATGGGGACAGTTCGTGTTGGTACCTACTGTTTCTCCAGGGATGCAGAAACCCTAACTGCTGGTTGAACGCACAGGGTCAGTCATCAGCCCATGAATTTGGGACTTTTCCCTCCTCCTTCATCAGCAGGTGTGTGGGCCAAACTTGAGAATCACAGCCACCCAAAGGCCCTGGGGACTGCAGGACACTGAGCCAGGGATGGACCCAGGACAGTGCTGGGGACAGGAGGCTTTGGAGGCAGGTGTTCGCTTCCACCAACTCATGCTGTTAGCATGGGTGTTTTGGGCAGAACCCCCTGCTCTGAGCTAGCAAAGTCCTTGTGAAGGAGATGTGCCTGTCCCTAGCACCACCACTCCCAGTGTCACCCTGTGGTGCCCTCACTGTGACCGGCTGGCCAGAGGGAGGTGGCAGGTGAAGCAGGAGAGGAGCTGTACTGCCTTGGCTGTTGGCACAGGGATGACTACCCCGTCCTGCGCTCCAAGCAGTGGTACGTGCGTGTCCCTGCCTGTACAGGACTTTGCTGCATGATGCTGTCTGGACACAGTGGCAAGGCTGGAGTTGAGTGATGTTTGAGAGTCTGCCTCGTGAGACAAGACCAGGACACCCAGCTGGTCCAGCCAGCCAATGTGGGGTAAGAAGTAAATGTGGGGTGAACACGCCAGGGCAACACCAGGCAGGGAGAAGGCCTGTTTTTATGTTAAATGTGGCTACAGCAGAGAAACAGTAGAGAGGGAGGAATAAATCAAAGTGGCAAGGAAAGAAGTCCCTGCTGTCTGAGCAGGGGCTGCACCAGGGCTTGGTCCACCAAGCCCCAAAGCTTTCGGCACATGCTGTCTCCACTCCCATCCCCTCTCTCACTGTACGAACACTGCTGGTCTTCATTGCAGGGCTGACCCATCAGAACTTTGCTGCGAGGTCTGCTCAGGGAAGGGTGCCCGCTGAGAGGGGTGGGCTGTGCGATGCTGTGGCAGGGATGGAGGGATGGGGCTCGCCCAGGCCCCTTTGGGCATGCCCTGCCTTGGGAAGGAGGACTGGGGTGTTTGTTTATTGCATCAGGCTCAGCTTTCAAACATCTCCCTGCCATCCCCATCCCCCTCCTTTAATTAATTCTGGGTAAGAAGTCCTGGCTTTATTGTGCCACCGAGCTCAGGGCTCCCTGTGGGAAAAGTCACACCTTCTGAACAGCTTCTGATACCATGCAAATGAAGGACAAGTCCAGGAAACGCTTTCATCTCGGACCTGTCCAGCCCCCTGCCCATTAATTACGCACATTTCATTTGTGTGAGAGCAATTCTTCTTGGGGAGGGGGCGGGGGACAGCCGCAGCTTGTGGATCATCTCAGCCCCACTCTCTAAAGACCCCTCCTTGGAAGGGGGTTTATAGCCAGAAACGCGGATGCTCAGGAGCTCAGTGGGGGATCCCATATTTCTGCTCTCGCACAGATACTCCAAATCAAACTGTCTCGTTGGCGGCTGTATCCTGCCAGCAGGGACAGCTCACCGCTGCCCCATGCCCTGCTTGGTGCCAGCAAGCCCTGACTGTGGACCCAAGGACTGTGGGAGTATCCTGGTGGGAGGCGCAGGATGGAGCAGAAATGAGCTCAGCGCTGTCTCAAGGGAGTGATTCCCCAGGGCCAGGAGCTCCTGAGATGGGTAACTTTGGGCAGGGTGACCACAAAATTAATCTCATGTAGGGAAACATCTTTCCATGCTGCCACTGAAACACATGTGTTGGGAGACTGTGTCACACTGTGACGAGGTTCAAAGCCGTCTTGGCCACATGTGGACCAGACCCAGCTCTCCTATTGAGCCTTGGTTTCTCTGTGCTCCTCTCCTTTCCGCACAGCCCCTCCGACCACAGTGTCTTGGTACAGCTGCAGCCAAAGGAACCTCCAGGCTGGCTCCTGTTTTCCTGGGGCTCATGGGGAGAGTCAGCTCCAGATCCTGGAGACAGAGCAGAGCGAAGGGATGTGGAGTATGGTGGGTTTTCACAGCCCGTTTCCTGGCCATGATAATAACACTTAGCACTTCTGTAACACCTGGGATGCTCCAAGCACCTACACATCTGCTCCTCATTACCACCCTGCTTCCCATCTGCAGTGTCTCTGCCCCCTCCCCATGCATGCCTACAGCAGAAACAGCTCTCCTCTAGAAATGGAGCCACCCCTCAACTTTTCTCCTGGAAATCTCCTTTAGGGCAAGGTCACAGGGAGCTGCAACCACATTCTGCTTTGGGGTTGGGGCTGGAATCTTGCCTTCCAGAACTGGGGTAAGCAGTATGGGTTGGCTGCTCTGGCTTTGCTGCAGAAGACCTTTGATGGGTAAGTTTGCTGTTTACCTTCATCCTGGACTGAGAAGGCACAGTCTGTGTCCTCTGGTGTGACAGCCCATGGGTCTGGGGTCACGTGGTACTTGTGGCTTGATGCACCAGAGGAACTCTTGGGAGATGTTGGAGGGATATTTGGGACTTGGTTAATGGGAACCTCCAGCCTTTCTGGGTCAGAATCAGCATGAAAGTGGTTCTGGGCTCTAGCAAAGCTGCTTGTCTACCTACTGGTCCTGTGTCATGTCAGCCAGAGGATGAGAGGCATCCCGTATGGATGAATTGAAAATTACAACCATTACTCCAGATTACCTGGTTGATGGCTCAGGGTACTCTTCAACAAAACACACTTTAGATGTGCTATACTGGGAGCAGACGGGATGTTTTGGGGCTTCATGTGACTTACAGCATCTCTCCTATATTCATAGTTGCTGTAGCAGCAGAAGGTTCTTCTAGGCTGTCAGATGTGATGACCAAGATGCAATCTGTGGTTGCAAAGTCCTGGCTCAGAGGCCAGGGGAAGCTTGGCTGTGTTGGGAAGAACCACTCCAACCATGCCCAGGTATTACCACTTTGCTAAGCTTGTGCTGTCAATCGTTGTGGACTGGAAATGGGATGGTGAGGTCTGCCAGAGCCTCCCCAGTTCAGTGGGTGCCTGACCTGTGCCCCTGCTCCCATTCAAGTCCTCTGTTCAGCTATGGAGCAACCCACTTTAGCCATGGTTGAGGAGAAGGGTCTCTGCTTCCTGAGGTGACCTCTCCCGCCAATATGGCCGATATTCCAATATGGCCGATATTCTTTTTTTTTTTTTTTCTCTTAAAGCTTTTATAGCAGAAGGAGAAGGAAAAATTCAGCCGCACTCTTGCTGTGATTATTTTGCCAATTCTTTCCACTGTAGTAGCACATCTTAGTGGCTGGAGTCTCTTCTTTTACGAGCTGCTCAGAGAGTAAACAGCAGCCTTTGCCCCAAAGATGTGCTCTTTTGTGTGGTTGGCCGGAGCAGATGGCCTAAGCTGGCAAGACAGCCCTAACCACAGGTCTAGTTGTTACCCCAGCAGAAGAGAGTGCTGGGAAGGGATTTGAAGGATGGCTGGAAGGTGTCCCTGTGGAATTTCGTAGCAAACATGAGAAAAACTCCAATTGCAACATCCAAAAAAATCAACAAAAAAAATGCTGCTAGAGTAGCTGAAGTGCAGGATGATGAGACCCAGGCTGTATGTCGATAGGAAAATTTTGGCTGTTGAGATGTGAAATGGAACCTTGAGCGCTGGCTGTACTTGCCTGCTCCGGCCCCGGGACGTGGCTGCGCTCCCCATCGCCCCCGTGAGAAGCAGATGCCCAGCTGGGAGCCGGCCCTTTGGTAATGGCCCGCGAATTTCCCTCGGCTCCGTTAATTGCTGCCTGGCTGCTAGTTACAACTCCGAGTCAATTGCTGGGAGTGTTGGGCCCTGCAAAACAACCCCTTGAAATCAGTTGTTAGCCCAATTAACAACCAGTTTGGCTTCGGTTCAGGCTGTTAACCATCAAACAGCTAACTGCTGGTAATGATTGATTTCTCAGCAGTTGGGGCTGCAGTGGAGGAGCCAACCTGTTTCACAAAATGCTATTAAAGCCAAGACTTTGTGAATGCATCTGGCTCAGACAAACATTCGAGATGTCCCACACCAGTAGAGCGGGCGAGGTGATGGCCAGGATTTCTATCCGTTTTGGTTAAAGCATGGGTTGTTGGGGTGTATTAGGATGAACTGGCAGCCAGCAGGCCACCGCGCCGTGCTCCAGGTAGACAGCCACTGCTGTGTGGAGCATCATGGTTTTCAAAGTTTCCATGGATGGGAACTGCTTGGCGTCCAGCTCTTTTCCACAGTTGCTGTTCCAGCCAGCAAACCTGCAAAGATTAGCTTGTCCAGTTTAGATGGTCGGGTGTTTCCACAAATCACCTGGGCCATTTTCATCTGCACAACCAGCTGGGAACTTGTAAGGGGAAAGTGGTTCCCATCAGCGTATGCCAGCCTGGAGATGCCTCTGAGCAGCCTGGGGCCGATGCTGGCCTGTGTCTGCTGGTGGGCAATGCAGACTCATCTCCATGAAAGCCATAAAATACTCTTTGAGTCCCAGGTAAGGCCGACAGCCCAGGGTTCAGGCAGGGTTTTGTTTAAGACTACTGATCGTGTCTTCATCCATTTCCCTCCGCAGCTTCAGGCCCTGGTTCTCCGCTGTGCACTGGTGGGTTCTGATAACACATTGCTAGTGCTACATCAAGGGCTTTTCTCCCTGGGATGTTTTTCCCCTGATCAAAGTGGCCGATTCAAGCTGCAGCATGTACGGGGAGGAGGGAGACAGCCACCTGTTAGTGAAAGACTTTGAAAACGCAGAGGACGTGCTGCAGAGGTTGACCTTGTGAAACATACACCCTGATGGTGCCGGGCAGCAGAGTGGTGCAGGGCGAGGAGTGAGCGTCTCGGCGCACAACACCATGGTCCTCCTGCTTTTGAGGGTGCTTGGGGACCTGTGGTCCCACCAGGGCCTTGACACTGCAGCCTGAGCTCTGTTTCTGAAGCTGGGTTCCAGTGACTTTCAGCAGGAAAGCACCCAAGACTCGTGTAGATGTTTCAAAGATTTTCCTGCAAGGTTCTTCCAAGTGCAGATCTGGTTCCCCCCGATGCCATGCTTTTGCTGTCCTTTGGTGGGAGGTACGGTCATCCCAGATGCCCAGCAGTACGTATCCCAGCGCAGCGCATATTTTCTGTACTTCTCTGTATTAGATATTCCTCGTGAAATCAGGACAAAGCTGCTTATTCCATCAAATACCTACTAAGAGTAGCTCTGCTCTCGCCCATGTTGGGATTACCTTGCCACCCTTATCGAGGAGGCCGGTTGTGGCTGGCACTCCCCCTGTGCCAGGCAGTGCATGTGCAGTGAGTCCCGCATCCCAGGGCTCAGTCAGGATTTCTCCCTCCGGTCCGTACAAGGCGAATCTGATTCTCACAATGGGAAAAATGAGAAATTTGGGGTAAGAAGGAGACCTAATAACCCAGTTTCCCCGCTCCTTGGGTCTGTAAGAAAATGTTTGATTTGCAGCTTGTGTGTTTAACTGTTTGGGGCGCACACAGCGATCCTGGTCTGTGCATCTCCTGAGCGTCTCGTTCCCCCTCAGTTGTTGCTAAATGTGTCCTTCCAGGAGGTGGTGACGGGTGCCTCTCACCTGCTGGAGCCGGGTGAGCTCTGGCTGCTCAGACTTTTTCTGTATAACAGAGAAGGTCAGTTATAAACAGAAATGGATGGTTTTGCTGGGGGCTTTTTTTAGACATCAAAAATGCTCCATCATCATCAGGGCGGTTTAGCTTTCAGCAGCCAACGCAAATGGAGCCAAACCCTCAGCAGAGGATTCAGCAAGAGAAGTGGCACAGACTTTCCAGGGCAGTTTCACTGAAGTCTTGCATCCTCGTTCCTCCTTTTACTTTGTGCCGCAGCAGCCGATGCTCTTCTGGGTTCTGCGCAGACACAGGGTGAGCCTTGAGGAGTTCCCAGCTGAAGCTCAAAGCAAGCAGCATATCCCCATTTTAGAGAAGTGGGGGGAATTAGTGCACAGAAAGATTAAGATCTGAAAGAAATCCTGGCAGAGCTATGAATCATCTGAATCAATCTGCAGGAGGCCAAGAAAAGGTATGGAAGTGGCCCAATGGGGGAAGCAGCGTATGTATGCAATAACCTGAGCTATAAATGAAGTACAAACCACAAAACTGATCTTTTTCTAAACCTTACGTCCGATTCCCCGGCTTTGACTGAAGGTTGGACTCTGTCCCATATCCCAGCTAGAAGGAACCTGCTTTTGTACACGAGCAGATTTCAAGGTCATGGGG
This sequence comes from Vanellus vanellus, assembly GCF_965231255.1. Taxonomy (NCBI): domain Eukaryota; kingdom Metazoa; phylum Chordata; class Aves; order Charadriiformes; family Charadriidae; genus Vanellus; species Vanellus vanellus. The sequence continues at coordinate 16,119,472 of NC_138912.1, read as the reverse complement.
ATTACTCTGAATGTCTGTCTTCTGCAATACTCAGACAAGAGGATCCTGCTCACTGCCTTCTGAGTGAAAGCCATAGTCCTTGTTTAAGGAAAGGGAAGTAAGGGTATCCCACAGGCACTCCGTATTTCAATATTATTTCATATTTTTGGTTTCAGATTGCCTAAATTCAACTCACAGCACTTGATCTTGCAAGCTTTTCTTCCATCTTACAGTGCCATCCAACCTGACCAGGCTCCTGCAGGCACTGCAAGCAGGTTTCCAGGTCTCTCCAAGCTCTTGTACGGATTTTTAAGCTGATTCCCATCTGTCAACATCTCTTGTGAAGTGCAGCCAAGTGTTTTGGCCGCAGCATCTGGCGGTGAAGTCCGGCATTGGCTTGGTTGTGTCCAGGATCTTGGGAGAAATGATGCAGTGACCACCCACTGAAGTGATCTCTCTCTGCTCAGGGCTGGTATTTTCCAAGAGGTTCTTGCAGGGACTTTTGGAGTCTGATTGTGGAGCTGTAACCCTCATTTTGTCGGGATCACTGTAACTCCAGTCTGTTTTGAAGAAGAGCGGCATGGATGGTCCCTGCAGGAGGTGCAGCTAAGGCATGGTTACAGTCTCCTGCCTCTTGTTTCCTGCTGCAAAGGCTACAGCACATCTCTAAACCACAGGTAGCATTTATTTTATAATGAATCCTGAAATTCCAAGTCTCATTCTTGCACAGGAGGGCTCTGCCTCTGGTCATTCAAATATTCAGTTGGTGAAGTCTGAGCTATTTTTGCTCTCAGTTGTGATGGGTAAAGTCCCAGTTGTTCCTCTGACTTCACTAGAATCGCTCTGGATTAGTTCAGATGTGAGCAGAGGTTGGTTTGTTGACCTAATTATCCTCAACACCCATATCTGCAATCTTCCTACACTAAGCCAGCACAGCGGCAGCAGTGAGTGCGGAGGTTTTCATATACCCAAAGGTTTTTGCAGAATCAGTGTCTGAAGAGCTGGTCTCTGTCTCCAGATGCTGTCCCACAGCACTTGCTGAGGTGTGACCAAAAGATGGAGAGGACACAACTGGGCAAGGAGAGGAAAGGTACTGTGGAAACTGCAAATTCCCAAGGCTGTGCCTTGTGGCCGTACATGCAGCACCTGCCACACTGACCCAAATCCCACCTCTATCATGACCTGGTTAATCATAAGAAAAGTTCTTTCCTACTAATTGCTGCTGGCTGGAGAAGGGACATCCCCAGCCCCTAAAGGACTGGGGGAACTGAGAGGGAAGAGTGGTGGTTGCTGACACATGCTGAGCCCTCGCAGCCTCCGTCACGGGGCCCAGAGAAGTGTCTGCACTTCACTCCCTCTCAGAGCGATCATTGTGAGGAGCTGAGGGTTTCACCACCTCCCCCTGCAGAGCCATGGATTTGCCGTGCACTTGACACTGGCGCAGGGGTATGACTTGCACTTGATGACTGTCTCCACCGCAGCAGCGACCTGTCCTCCACCAATGCTCCCCTATAACTGCCTTGCAAGGAGATGGTACCATTCCTGGTGCAAGGCTGATCACCAGGATGGTGCGGTGTGACATGGAGGTGGCGTCCTGGGCAAGCTGGTCTGGTGGGAGGTGTCCCTGTCTATGGCAGGGGGGTTGGAACTCGATGATCTTCAAGGTCCTTTACAACCTAAACCATTTTATGATTCTATTCTATGATTCTATTCCCCACGGGTCATGCTGCCAGCTGGTATGGTAGGATGTGGCAGCTCCAAGGCCACTATGGTCCCAGGCACTCTGGTCCCCAGTCAGGGCTCTCCTGATGCCTTGAGCATCAATGAGGATGAGAAATTTCCCTACAGGGAAGGGAAAATCACAGCTGAGGTTTTTGCCCTGATGGTGACACATCCAAGTGAGGCACTGCATGGGGCAGTCTGCCATTGTTTTTTGTTGTGTGTTTTTTTTTTTTTTTTTAAATGGTTGGACTTGATGACCTTAAAGATCTCTTCCAACCTAGACAATTCTGATTCTACGTGAGGGTCCGTGAGCTGGGATTTTGCACAAACCTTCATCGCTGTGACGTGAGAGCACCTTACACGTGGTGAGGATGTGCCGTTTCTTTTGTATTTGCTACCTACGGTGTGGGAAGGTCTCCTGGTGATGTGAGTAAAGGGACAAGCAGTGGAGGGGACAAAGCAAGCAGGAGCGTGGGTAAGTCCCAGCTGGAAAGGCAGAAGGCAGAGGAGCCCTCTCTGCAAGGCAGCTGGACTTGCCAGCAGAGAGGAGGGGCTGTGGTCCCATCCCTGTGCTCCCTAAAGTACATTCCCACAGGGAGGAGAGGGAAGCTAGAGCCAGTCAGAGAAGCACATGGCATGTATCCTTGTGGATAGAGGAGGCTTTTAGTCCTCCTGTCACCTCGAGGGAACCCAGAGGTGACAAATGTGCAGCTTCTGCTATTGAGACTAAGTGAACCCCTAATGGCTGCTTAGGGGACCCTTGCTTAGGGAAATGCCAGCAAGGCAAAACCCTGGTGACACAGGCAGCTAAGTCATGGTTGTTTTGCTGGGTAGCACCCACTGCTCGCTGCTCCTCCATTGCCTGCTTCACCCCAGAGCTGGGTGCACCCCACAGCATGGCGACCTGGGCTGACCTGGCCATACCCTGTCCTGCCGCATCGTCCAGAGGAGTTCTGCTGACTTCTTGGGGGAGATGTCAGACACTGAGATCAGACTCTGCTCTGCTGTCTGGGTGGCATCACAGGTACTGCGGACCAAACCCATCAGCCTTCGGGGTTGCCGTCTGTGCCGGAAAGCTCCGTGTGTGCTGGCTGCCTTATTGCCAGGTGTGCTTCCTTGCTGGTTATTATGCATGGGATACATGCCATTGCTGCTGTCTGGGGCAGGTTTGGCGCTGCTATTTGAAGCAGGACACCTGGTAGGTGGCCATCATACAAAAGGCCACAAGAAGCCCAAAGAACAGTCAGCCAGGCAAAAAGGTAGGGTGGGTGCTGGGCAGGGCATGAAGAGCTCAGGGCAGGGAAGAGGAGAGTTGGCGACGTGGTATGGAGCCCACGTCCTCAGAAAGCTTCCTGTGCCGCTGCTTCCTCTGATTTAAACCTATAGCTGGTTCCTACAAGGATGAGAGCTCCAAAGTTACTTGCTGCTGTATTCTTTAAGGGACACACATTGTGGGGTAGCAAATCTTTCCCCATCAGTACAGTAAATTTATACCTCTGCCAATGGCCTACACAGAGAAGGCTCAGCTCTAGATAAGACCAGAGGCAGCAGGGTTGAAGATCAGGATGCTGCAGGACAGTACTCTGAACTTAGCTGCGAGCTGAGTGCCCAAATCACTGACGAGAGCTGTCATTGCTGGCATGGAAGGCAACAAGTCTCCTTGAGGTTTTTGGCCAGTATTGAGCTGCTAGGGAAATGTCTGACCTTCCTTGGAACTAGAGCATGCAGCCCAGCCTGCTGACCCTCAGCAGTGATGTCTGGGCAGGAAGCACAGACGTGAGCGATGAAGGCAGCAGGTTTGCTGAGGAAATGCATTTAATTCGATCTACGCTGCAGTTTTTGTTGGGGAAAAAACGTTGATGCAGTAACATTCTGCACAGTAACTAGGGGTGGATTAAAGGTCGTAGAGATAATGTAGCGTGCTGAATTCATAGGCACCAGATGGAAAGAGTCCTAGACCCACTGGGAAATTCTCCCTGAAGTATTCTCTACAGCTTTGTCCATTCTACTCAAGGACTGTGTTTGCTTCCCTTTCCTAGCAGGTTTCACTCTTGCCTGGACCTTTTTCCTGAGGTTTAATTCATGTTCCCCTTTTCTTGATTTATCCCAGCAGCCCCAGTTAACGCAGCTCTTTGCTGTGCTAACTGATTTTGCTCAGGGATGTTGCACCTCTGCACACTGGCAATGCTTGGCTAGCAGGTCTGCACCTGACTCTTTCCCCTATGCTGTAAATGATGGAGCGGCAGCTTGGCACAGCATGGGGGGAGCAGGGAAGTGCCTTCCACTTGTGATGCGGAGATGGCTGTGCAGGCACAGTCCTGTCCCGTGTCCCGTCCCCCCCCCCCAAGAAGCAGCTTTTGTGCACACAACTGGGTCTCACTCCTGGGCGAGGGCAGGAGAGGGTTTCCCCAGTCTGCTGCAGCTTTTGTGGTCATCTGAGGTTGATGCAAAAAGTCTCCTGTGGTGGAGAGCAGGTCTGTGGCAGAAGCATTGTAAGGGACTGTTCTCAGAGGGGTTAAATCCAGCATCGTGGTGTGGGAATACTTGTGTCTCAATGGACAGAGGAGAGAGCCACGGATTTCAGCTCACAACATGGAACAACTGGTCGACCACCTGAGCTCCTCCTGCCCCCTGCTTGAAACAGAGATGGTGCCAAATCACTTTACAGATCACTGGAAGTTTAATGCAAGTTTCCCAGAGGTTTTGGAGTGTGCAGTGAAGGATGCTGCAGTGCAAAGCGTTGCTGTTTATTCCACTGTTATCACCCAGTGGAGAAAAACGCAGGGTTCATCGTGACGTCTACTGAAATGTCATGGGAAAAAAAGCCAAAAGCCCAGCAGTGAAGTAACCCCGTCCTGCAGACGGACCCCCCCCCGCCCCAGTATTTTGTGCTCTGTCCCAGCAGAGGGAGCCCGAGTTTATTAACAAATCCCGATCCCGGAGATAGCTGCTATCAAGGTGGTACCAAAGCCCGGGCAGGATGCACGCCGGTGGAGGAAGGCTGCAGAAGGTGGAGGGGGTCTAGCGGCGATGCTGAGAGCAGGGCTGTGTTTCCAACCAGGAACGCAAGCTAGTGGTTCACCAGGAGGGCCTGCAAGTATCTCTGCTCCTGGGACACTGCAACCGTGTCAAGAGGCGAATGGCCTGCAAGAGCCAGTGGACGTGCTTACTGCATGGGGAAAAAAATCTGCACTGAAAGATGCAGGAGAACCACGCTAATATGGATGAACTGAGTTTAATTTGTTTCGGAGACTTCCCCAAGGCACAGTCAGTGACTTGTGTACCTGCATTCGTACTGGGCTGGCCAGTTTTAATCCTGTCATCTAGACAATTCTCCCAATAGCGTTCAAAACCATCGATCGCTGCGGTACCAAACCCATAGCTGCTTGCTGTCTTGCGCCTGAGTCTGCTCCCATTCTGGCTGCATGGCGATGCTCTATAACCACTGCACGCATAGGACTGTGGGCTTGATTCACAGCTTCTTAAACCTAACGGTAGCCTTTGCACTGATTTCCCTGGGTTTTGGAGGTTCTGTGTTAGTGTACAGAGGGCTCTGTTTGAGGAAGCAGAAGTAGTTTTAGTGACAAGCCTTCTTGAAGCTTGTGGGAATGCCTTAAGTTTTCTCTGCTGATAACGTGAAATGAAATGTCTCCTAGGGAGACAGATGAGTCTTGGCTGTGTGTTCTTTCTTGCAGCCCATAGTTGCGCCGGTGCCATGGATGCACACATGGGTACAAGATTATTTGGGAGTTGTGGGATTAGGATGCAGGAGGGTCACAGATCATTTTAGGCCAAATCCAAAGACCATTTAAATCAATGCAAAGCCCCTCATTAGCTTGAGCGAGCCCAGAGACACTTGTTTTAGAAGCTGAGTAACAAACTGGAACACTTCAAGGGACAGAGATGGGAAGGCAAACAACTCCGGCTGCACTCTGCAGAAAGCAGCAGACAGATACTTTCCGAGGCAACTTTTGAAAGGAAGGTTGAATTTCTCCAAGATAAGGAGAGCTCCAGTGAACTGGAATGCATCGCGACCCCCCTCCCCAGCTCATCCTATGATAACAGCTGTTGTGTTGGAAACCTAATGCTGATGAAAGAGTTAAAGGCTGGTTGATGGGCAATATCGGTGACACACCTCTGAATTGAGCATACTCCTGGAGTGAGACTGCGGACTGGTGTTACTCAATGAATAGAGGCCACTCCAAGGGAGTTTTTCCTTGAATAGAATGGGGTCAGGGAGCCGCTTTGGGGAACAATGGTTGCCACCGGCTAGCTGAATTTCTTACAATCACACACCATACCCCCTGATCAAATAGCTCCTTTGTCAGTCTGATATAAAAACATGTCATACAATGATGATCTGGAAGAATGACAAGAGCTGGCCTTTCAAAGAGATCAGAAGGGCTTGTTTTGCACAAAAAGAGCCCCCATCAGAGTCAAGACAGAAAAAAATGGAGAATAAAAAGGGGGTGAATGGAAACAAACAGCAATAACAACAACAACAGAAAAGAGGGCAAGTTGGAAACTTGGGTCTGGCTTGTTTCACAGCATCCCATGGCCACAGCAGCGCAGCACGGTCGAGTTGAATCTCTTTCGGTGTGGATGTGGATGTCAGATTGTGCTGCCATTGGGTTCCCATTGTCATTCTGCACTGGGACAGAAGAAATTGCTGGATGGGAAAAGGTCACTTGGCCTAACGAATCATCTCCCTCCCCCCGAAAATGTCTCAACACCATCTCTCTGCTTTCTCACTGTAGTTCTCTGCTCTGCCTTTATAATACAATGTTCGTTTGCCGCCTTTACGCTCCTGTACAAAGTTCAGATTGCTCAGAAGGCTATTCTTGTCCATCTGTTCATATGAGTAGAGAAAATGTCTTTATTCTCTCCCATTCCTTTGTTAATTTTCACATTTTTTGTTTCTTGGAGCGTTTACCCTGTTTTCAGCCCTCTTAACAGGATTTTCAAGGATGTAATTGAGAGTCCGGATGGAGAGAAAGAGTTTTCCCCCAAAGAATGTTTTAAGATGTGCAGGGAAGTGGATCCCTCTTGGCTGCTTCCAGAGGAACTGCATTCCTACAGTATCTATCGCAGGAGTCCCAAGAGATGGCATTTACACGCAATCATGACAATTATTTGCGAGCTAGAAAAGTTCAGCAGTCCCAGAAGTGGGCAACTAGGGCTGCCAGATAGTTTCAGCACCTACAAGTGGTTGAAATAGCTTATACTCAGATTTTAATTTTGTATTATATAAAATAAGGAGTCAGAACAGTCAGAAGAAATCATAGCATGTAAGAGACTGAGCTCTTGGAAAACTACTCCTGAAAATACAGCCACAACAATGACAATACACCGAAGCTTTGTCCCATGTTTAGTTCCTTTTTTTATTTTACTTTTTCTCTCTTTTTATCACAGCATTGTTTTTGTCAAAAGAAAAAAAAAAAGAAAAGAAAAAAAAGAAAAAAGAAAACCACAGTGCTAAATCTTCCAGGAGACCGTTAGGTTTGTATGATTAAGCACGCTAATCAGGAGGTGCCTCGCTGTAGAGATAACTAGCTCTAGCTGCTTTCATTTATGCTCTAAGACAAGTTTCTGTTATCATCTAGGATTTCCTCATTGTACAATATTTGATTTGCCCTTTTCTGCAATTTTGTATAGATTCTGTTATACTGTATGTTACTTGGCATATATTAATTCATAGGAAAAATACTTGGTAAACTATTTACACAGTACACCGCTTATTAAATACAGAGATTATTTATAAACACACAGATAATACTGACTTGTATAAACCAAATGAAATTGTTGCTGACCTGACTGCTTGAGCTCTTCGATTCCTTTACCTAAAAGTCTGTATTGCACAAAATTAAGGTCATAATTAATCACCTCTTCTCCTGAAACATAGCTCTGAAAAGCTGTGCAGCTGGCTGAAAATAATTAGGCCACATTCTGGGTGCTGCCAAAATAAAGATACTAAGGAGATACTGGTTACACATCTCGGGTAGTTTAAGTTGCAAGGCAATTACCTGATACTGCCGGTGTATTTGAGGTGGTAGAGGAAGAACAGCCCGTGCTGTGTTGTGCTGTTTGGGAAAGAATTTGGAATTGTAGTATTAAAGCTCGTACCACAGCAAAGTAGTGCAAAAGGCAGGTGAGTGTAGTGTTAAGAGTTAGAAGCTAGACACTGAAAGCAGTATTTAGGCACCTAAATAAAATGACATTTCCAGTGGTGTTGAGCACCCAATAGGTCTGCTTGACTTTCACAGATATTTAGCAGGCAGTGACAGACAGACAGCTTTGAGTTTGTCAATCTGGAAGGCAGGTTTCAGTGTGATGAATTGCATTTAGGATTGCTCCAATCCCCAGCTGTAAACTGCAGGTAGCACAGAAGGTGACAATTCTGTTCTTAAACGGGATGTACCTGCCCCGGGACCGGGTGATGACCTGAACTGAACTGAACCGAACTGAATGTCTTGTAAGTGGTGAGCGGGTTTCTCAGTGCTGGTTTTATCTAGCTATCATTAAAGCATCTCAGGGTCTCACCATTTTGTGGTCAACTGGGGCTTCGTGAGAAGAAGCTCTTGGCATGCCATTATCTGCTGACTGGACTTTGCAAGTTCAGTTTGACTGGGAGAGCGTTATGTTTTTTATGGCAAGCTCTAAAATCCCCACTGGGGCTCAGGTCCGCTGGGTGGTGGTGGTAACCTGCAATTTCGCAATACCTTTCTTTTTCTTGCTTAAACTGTTTTGCAATGGTGGTGTTTGGCTGTCACTGGACATTTCTGTTTTGCAGTTAGTCTTGGTTGCTAGATTTTCTTTATTATGGAAGTCCTGGATAGGCCCGGTGGGCAATTTTTGTGTCGGCTTTGGGTGATACCCCGTTTTGGTGTAAAGCAGCATAATTCCGCTAAATGCAGTGAAATTGTTGTTTCACAGCAACTTCACACCTGACCCGGAGACCCTGGACAACTCAGGGAAAGAAAAAAATATGTTAAGGGAACACTAACTGTATAATTAACTATTCCAAAGCTTGGAAGGCATAAAAGTCAGGTTGCACGCACATCTTAATTCTGTCCCTTTGTCAACAGGTGGTACGATCAAAATTTAAGTGACACTTCTGCCTTCTTTGTGCTGCTGGCTCTCCTGTGCTGAATCTCGCCTGTTCAAATTTCCAGTGAACCTTCTTGCATTCTCCTCTGGTTCCTACCCTGCAGTTATAACCTCGGTATTGGGAGCAAGCCTGGAAAATTTCAGAATGAAAACTGAAACCTTCCAAAAGGTAGGAGCAAATAAAAAACAGAGGATATTAATATAGCAACAGCTGGACTTCAGCTTTAATAATGTATATATTTTAGAGCACGTAGCGATTCAGATCAGATACAGGTATTTCTGTGTGCTTCTGTTAAATCAGACCTCTTGCCAATAACACAATGGAAGACTGGTACACTACATTAAAATATTAATTACCAAGCTCTTTTCTTTTGATGGGTCTACTAAAGATCCTTCGAATGGATATGTGAGAATTGATCAAAGATTTTGCAGGTTGTTGCCACTGCTCACTGGGCATTTCAAACCAAAACCGAACCTGACTCCCATGAAAAAGATACCGTGTTTTTACAAGCAATAAAAAAGCCCCACTGGTCACTTGATTGCTATGGGGATGGATATAACTAAACCGGGCTTTCTTAAGGCAGAGAGCACGATCTAAGAGAAACAAAAAAAGACATGGGAGAGGGAGGGAAAGAGCGAGCGAGCGAGAGCTGAATTGATTTCAGTCTGTTCAGGTCTAGCTGGAAAACACAATGCAGCGAAACGGTCCCTTAGTCGGCAAGCTTCTTTTCCCAGGTTTTTCCCATGGTTTGAAGTGGAGAGGGAGGGATAGTATTAGAAAAAGTGTGTGTGCGAGAGAGAGAGAGAAGGCTGTAGGAAAGGCAGAGAGATGAGAGACATCATTTGGAAGGGTACAAAATAGTCCATTCCTTCTGGGGAGTGGAAAACTTTGATGTCCGTGTCTCTGGTTTTAAAGCGGCAGTGTCAGGTTCGGGCTGAAAGGCCCCGGTATTCGAATCTTTGTCTGTGCTTGCGCTCGGGACTTTGCCTGTGCACACACCTGCACGTCCAAACACCTGCTAGAGCATCCACGCAGCAAATGGGCCTTGCACTTCAGAGCGGGTGACAGAAAATAAGCAAGTAGATGGCTTCACCGATTCCTTGTGCAGAGATACATGGTGAAAAATAAAGAAAAAAGCACGTTTGTATGTTTGTGTGCATGGAAAGAGAGATAAGCAACGGGAAAAAAAGGGCTGTGGGCTCTACCCCTTTTAAAAAGGTATTCTCTTCCTGGCATTACTAACGCGGTCATAAGGCTCAGGGTGTGTTACAAGGCTGACAAAGTCTAGAAGAAAAGGCACAGTTACAGGTAAGGAGAATAATCTATGAGAAGCACTGTGATTTGGCAGTCATCGCATACCGGTAAATTCAGTTCCAAGAGGCACAACTGATGTCTCTAAGTCAGAAGCCCTCACTCCCCTGCAGGGTCATGGGCATCTCGCACAGCCTGGCTGTTTTGTGCTTTGAGACGCTTCTCAATACAATGCTACTAATAATTCAGACACACTAACAATGTTAAGTCCACTGCCAGCCTGGAGGAAAAGAGGAAGAATAGGACCACATCTACCACTCAAGTGAATTCTGGTAAAAGCCGATCCAGAGTGCAGGAGGCTCTTTCTCCTTTCCTCCCTCCCAAGAGCTTTGCCCTCATGGTGGAGCTGAGCGGGCTTGTCCTCTGCTAACCCCACTGGAATCTGCACCCAAAAACTGCACCAGGCACTAACAAGCTGCAAAAGCAGAAAAGGTATTTGAGAATTATGCAGAGTTTCAGATCAAGACAGCAACAGATGTAAATGTTACTGTGATGGTCTTGGGCTGCGAGGTCCCGCTTTCTAGCAAGAATAGAATCATATGTGCATGGGGTGGTTTGTGGGTCCTGATGGGAGCCAGACAATGGATCAATTTATGTTCAGTTGACAGACTTCCTTTACTGGAGGGGAGATTTTGACTTGAATCCCTGGAATGTCGGTGTTTTCCTTCCCAATACTCATTTTGAGTTTAAATAGACAGAGTGAAAGGCCTATTTTCATGGCAGGTGGGCTAGAGAAGGGAGGTTTTAATGACTCTTTATTCTTGGATTTATAATCTGACACGCTGTACGCACATGTGTTTGTCACAAAACTGTGTGAGGTGCCCACCACCCATCCACGCATTGTCCAGCAGATGTTAAACCCATCAAGTGTGTTTGCTTCCAGTTCCAAAGGAAAACATTCTCTATTTTGGGATGTGGGATTTTTTTTTTTTAAACTGATCTAAACAAACAAACAAAAATAGCCTTGGAGAGGTAGGTCTTACATGATCATAAGAAACCTGTGTAAATGAGGATCTAAGGCCTGTTCCCTGACCCATAAACTGGGTTAGTAATTAGTTGTTCCTGCAGTTTGTTGTTCTCGTCACAAACCCTGAGGTTAGGCTGTGGACTAGTTAAAAATCATGTGCATTAGCAATAAGGGATATCTAAGCATACACTTACTGCAGTGGCAGAGCATTAGTTGCTCCTTATAATAATACCTACGAGCCGGCAGTCACAGCAGAGGTCATGCCATGTAGCAGCATAGAAAGCACAGCGCTTTCCCCAAGGGGTTTTCAGCCGAAGACCTCAAACATACAGATGAATCTGCTTGGTGGGACCTTGCACTCACGTGGGGCTCCATTACAGGACTAGGACCTACAATGTATGGATACACTATATTTTTTAATATACACATGTGCTTCATTAATGAGAAAATAGAGGGTAAAATTTGCCTTATGGCCTGGCATAAGCTGAACTGAATAGAAATAAGGGCTGTTTCTATCACTAACCAGATTCCTGTTGCTGCACTATAAATCTCTTAACCTCAGATTGATGAAGTCTCTGTTTCGGTGACGAGATAAAACAGAATTAACCAGCAAGAAATAAAAAGTGGCAGCCTCCTGATTGAGAAATCCTACTGTGCAAGAAAGAACTACTAGTGAAATGTTGCCTCTGGCTGTAGGGGAAGAGAGAAGGAAACCTAGAACTCTAGTAATTCTGCAAATTTGTAATTACTGCAGGTAATTAGGCTCTGTCTTGGTTGCCTGGTTGAGGCAGACCCAAAACTGCTTGTAGGATTAGGTTTGCTCACTTTCCTTGAGCAAATTATTACCTTGTAAGTGATATGACAGTGGAGCATCCTCCAAGAGCGAGGGACCCCACTGCATCCATGGGCACACACTGAGTCAGGACACCATCATGTGTGCTCATGGACAGGCCACTGTGTGAAGTAGCCATGTAGGTGGAAGGCAGATATGGGATAAAACAGTATCATAGCCACTGCTACACCGAGGATACTCTTACATTGCTTTAGAAGCACTCCAAAAAGTTTTGGAACAAACTATGGAATTAATGAAAACTGAGCCGAAAATCTCTAGAAACAACTTCGTAAGACTTGATCTTACTCTGAAAGACACTGGTGGGTATTTGAATGTTTAGTTCCTCAGGCTCTAAGTATGAAAGGGAAAAGCCCCTAAAATATCTTCATAGGTAGCCCCTATAAAAGCACAAGATTCAAAAGCATTCCTTCAGGAGATCAAGGACGGTCCAGCCTTTGAAGCTGGGAGGATTGGGAAATTTAAAGATCTTTGTGGCAATCATATTGTGCCATTAGAAATCTACCATTTGGAATTGTAAAGCGTTTAAAAGGAATGATTCCAAATTCCACAGCTGTCTGGTGAGTGACAACTTGATGTGGCCTGGGGGGGAGGAAGAAGGTCATTGTTGGGAAAACAGTTAAAATGAACATTTTCTGAACAGATGCTGTAGATAATACTTTGATAAATGAGGTTAAAACCAAATAAAATATTCTGGGTGACTTCCAGAAAATAACAGATTAGTAAAACAAACAAACAACCTCAAAATGCAAAGACAAGGAACAGGTATATGGCTGGTACTTAGCAAATAATAGCGGACTGTTCAAAATAAAATGAACAATAAACAAAGTCTAAACCAGCAAGACGAGACAACTCTGCTGGCTATGGGAGGTGCTACATTTTTTTATTGCACTGCAGTTTTGCCAAGCAAGAGAGGTTCTGGAAGGCTCGGCTGTTCATTTTGATACACTAAAAATACACTAAAATATTTGAGAATCCATTTTTATTGCCTTTTTTTCCAGACCATTCAAGCAGCTCAGCTGCTGATCAAAATACAAAAGCATTGCATATGCCCAACACGTGAATAATGAAAGCGATCCCCTCAGTTTAGTATCTTTGTCAGCAGAGTGAAGTGAGAAAAGTAAACAAACAGCATCACTGATGACAAACTGATTTATGGAATCGTTTGTTTTCATAATTTTCATCATAATTATGACTAAAGGTCCCGATCCTGTGGCTGCTGAGAACCTTGTAGGGGTGGCTGCTGGCTGGGTGCCTGCCCTTAGTACTCATTAAAAGCTCCTTGTAGATGTGGTTTAGAAGAGCACAGAATAGGGTCTGTTGGGATAATTTTTCAGGGAAGTTTCTTCCTCGCCCTTTAACAGAACCCATACCAAATAGCTTCTAATCCTGATTTCTTCTGGCAGACCTTTTATAGGTAAAACCAAATCAATATGTATAGTTTGTGACAAAAAGAAAATTTACCCCCAAATTCAGCATAACCTTTTAATTTTATCCTCTTTAATCCTTTGATAATTTTTGTGCTTCTCCTGCAGAAAAGCAATTTTGCTAATCACCTTTGTGCCAATCCCTGCATTCCTGACAATAGCATGAACAGCTTCCATCAAAGTCTTTGATGTGGGAAAGACACACACACATGTAATCTGAAAACAATTCAGCTCCTTGGTTCTCAATGGTGAGCACTCTGCTTTAATAGAGTGCAAGTTCCATGGAGGTTTCTAATCCTTTCTGCCAAACAGAAGAGACACAGTCAGGTAGCACACCTTATTCAGAAGTTAAAATAACATGTTACTTGCTCTCAGAGAAAATCAAAACAACTCAAGATCAAAACCAGATTCCGCCAACCCTAACGGGATAGACTTTCTACTCAGATAACTCTTGATCTAAGTGTGTAACAAGTAACCTGCTTTAATCCCTCAAAGCGATGGTGTTACAGATAAGTACTGTAGTAGCAGAGGAGGTGTCTTAAGTTTCAGAAATACACAAAAGCATTGGTTGGAAGGAAAAAGAAAACAAAGGGCTGTCCACATGATTGTGTCTTTAGCTGGGAAGGTGTATTTGAGGGCACTGCAAGAATAAAATCCCTTGAAGACAGCAAAAAAAAAAAAAAAAAAAAAAAAAATTGACAGGCATGTATTGAAATGCTGTTTCTTCCGAACTGGATTTCATTGGCTTACACTGTTAAAGCACAAGATTTACAGGTATAAGCTCCCCCGTTTTTAGCTTACAAACCCTGCAAGCCATGATGCTGGAATAGTTTGCTACTTCAGCACAGAACTCTACCCCGTTTTCTAGAGGTTTGGAGGGTATATTATTGACTTTATGATTATACTCCACTGAGCACCTGCACTGAGTCCTTTATTAGAGTATGAACAATGTAGTGGGCATAATCATGCTACACATACAGTTTTAGTAATGATTCAGAATCTTCCTTGGTTCTTGTTCCTGCAGACACCTACATATGCGCTCACTTCGGCATTGCTGGGAGGACTAGTGTCATTGGGTTCTTAGCCTATGATGCACAGCTTTGACAGCTCCACAGCAGTCACAGTAGCTGAAACCATGCCCAACAAGAAGTATACGCAGTTGCAGGTCCATTTCTCTTAAAAACCCCACAATAACGGATGATATATATGTTTTGGGCAAAGAATAATTGTTGTTACTATGTTGTAAGGCAATTACCTGGCAGTGCTTCATTTAAGAGCAACGTAACATATTTTTTTCTTCATACTACTCTTTGTGTCCCCTGCCTGAAGCATATTTGGTCCTCTCCATGATTACTGCATGCAAACACACGTTTCATCTTAGCCAAATATTTCATAGTTGTTTATACCTCGGGTCACAAATTGGAGAGCACTGAGGCTCTGCTTCTACAGATGCGCTTGTCATACCTTGGTCATGGTACCCCAGAGGGTCACACTCCATGTGTTACTTTGCTCCCAGGCTCCTTCTGGATTACACCAAGTAGTTTCCTTGGGAAGCGGCACAGGCACAGACTGGTGATTACTGTACAGTGGAATATGGGTGTCACATAGTGCGGGGAAACACGCGCTACGCAGATGTAGGCTCTGCAGAGTAACAAAGCCTAAGACCAGAAGGGACCCCTTTGACTGTCTTAGTCTGATCCTGAGTTAGGACTCGCCAGGTCAATTCCAGGTTTAAGTTTTAGTAGTTGTGGTCTAGCCAAGCTCGCTCGCTAAGGGAAGAAAAAACCCTGATATTGTTTCTTAAAAAAAATATCCAGTAATGGTGAATCTACCATAAGCTGTTTCAACAGTTAATTTTCTTCACTACAAAAGGACACTTTATTTATGAATTTGTTTCCCACCACCTTCTGTCAAGAGATCTTATCTCTTTGTCTGCTAAATTGAAGATCCTGGTATTACCAGATTTTTCTTCCTGTTTCAGTGCTCATAAGGTATGATCACCTCGCACCTTAACCTTCTCTTTAGAAAGCTAAATAGACCGAGCACTTTGGGTCTCACTATAAAACATGTTTGACAGTCCTGTAATCATTCTTACTACTCTTCTTTGAAACCCCTCTAGTTTTTCACCATCCTTCTTGAAATGTTGGCTCGACAAATTATTTCCAAAGCAGTCACAACAGAGTGAAAAACAGAGGTAAAAGAACCTCCTGGCTCTTGTTTGTTTCCCAGGACAGCACTAGCCCTTTGGTCACAGCTCTGCAGAAGGAGCTCACGTTCAGCTGATTATTCATCTTAATGAAGTCTTTACAGAATTGCAGCTTTGCAGGATAGGGTTACGTCCTTTCAGTGTGACTTACATTCTTTGTTCCTCGATGTGAGACTTTATATTTGGCTTGATTGAAATACATACGATTTGATTGTATGTATGCATAGGGTTATGCAGCCATAATCATCCTTTGCCTTTTGCCCAATGCTTAGCACCTTCTACAAAGCTTTTCAGATTTTTTTTCAGGTTGCTAGTAAAAATATAAAATAATGTAGGGTCCATAAGCTGTCTCTGTGGGATCTCACGAGAGAAAGATCAACTTGATAATAAACATGTCTTTACAATAATGATTTAAGACAGAGAATTCATTCAGCTTTAAATAAATTTAATGTTTCAGACATTGCTGGTCTATTACAAAAGAGCCAAGTTTAATGTAATCAAAAATATATTAAGGTGATATAAAACTGCATTCACATCAATTCCATAATCTCACGTTAAGCAAAAATTTGCTGTATTACCTCTCTTTCAGTTGCCTACATAGGTCCTGTACTAGATGTGCTGGTTATTTCACCTGAGCTCTAACTTAGATTGAGAAATTTTTAACTACTTGGGCCATCTGATTCACTCATTATAAATGCTGATAAAACATTTGTTGCCTTCTGTAACTTCCCTGACTGCCAGCGTATATTGAAACTTGGTGTAAATGGACCAGATAGTTCCTTAGCCAGCAGTTTTGGACCTCTCAAATACAAGGCTTCCAGAGTTGGTGATTTAGACGTATGAATATTTGAGTGCTTGAGATTACACAGACAAGATGACCTTCTGGAACAGGATGCAAGTACTGTCTAAAGGCCCGTATGCTATGGTAACCTCATTATATGCTGAAATTTATTTTCCTACTCCACTGTGCAAAAGGTGATGTAGACTGTGGTGGGTAAGTGATACCTGTTCAAAGCATTCTAGGCAGATGATGAACTTCTTATAATTTATCTATTTTTTAATTTAAGGGAAAAATTTCCCCAAGCATCTCAGGCTTCTGTAGAGTGGAAAATACTATAAGAAAGAGTAACACAACACTGGACTCATATTTTCCCGCTCCACTGTCCATGTAGGGCTACTTTGCCATTTTGGATCAAAATCCTTCTGTGTTGTCAGTACTCCAGGCTCCTGTGGATGGCAACAATGACTCAGTTATTATGAACTGTTCTTTCATGGCACTGTGCTTGTATATATGTACACACACATCTGAAGTGTGAGCACTTTTCAGTCCCTGCTCTGTGGAACCCTGGAAGGGGGAATGGGCTACACTGAAGGGTCGGAGTGAAAAGCCAGCCTTAAATCCACTGTAGCAGGGCCTGCTCTTACATGGGGAAGACCCTTTATTTTATGTGGCCCAGGAATCTGGGAGTGTTGAAAACTGCTGTGCAGCACCAGATGACTCCTGCCGTCACTTCGTGAGTGACAGGCACTCCTGACCCTGCTCAAGGATAATTAATGAGCATTAATCACCTTGCTATTCACCTTCCTTTGCAGGGATGCAGTGCTTAGCTGGGGTTGCTCCAGGTGGTGGAGCAGATGCTCTGGTTAGCAGGCATCACCGTTCTCACCATTAATTATTCACGTTATTAATGAATATGTGGATCAAGGTGATGTTATTAATCCCAGCTCGTGAGAATACCGACCCGTACGCCGGGCTGCGGGGGGGGGGGGGCAGCTGCTCAGGGGGAGTCCCAGCGGCTCCCGTTAATGAATTAATTCGCTAACGAGGGTGGGCTCGGCGGCCCCGTACCCCCTCCCGCCCCGGTAGCCGCCTCCTCCGCCGGAGGGGGGTGTGTGACAGGCAGCGGCTCCTGCCCCATGTGACTGGGGAGCGGCTGCCCCCGTCCATGGCTTGGCCTCCCCCGGGCAGCAGCAGCTCCGGCTCCAGGGGAGGAGGGGCAGGAGCTGCTGCTCCATGGGGAGGAAGGGCAGCCCCCGATCCCCCCAGGCGGAGGGGGGATCCCGGGCCGCCTCCCCCCCTCCCTCCTCCTCCCCCTCCTCCCCGCTGTGGGCCTTACCCGAGGAGCTACTGCTCCTCATCTGCTCCTACCTGGACGCGCAGGCCTTGGGCCGCCTGGGCCAGGTCTGCCGCCGCCTGCGCTTCCTCAGTAGCCGCGATCTCCTGTGGAGGCGCATAGCCCGTGGCTGCCTCAACTCCGGCTTCACCCAGCTCGGCACCGACCTGTAAGCGCGGCCTTCCCGGCGGAAGGGCGGGGGGGAGGCGGCCGCGGCGGCTGGGAAAGGCCGGGGATGTTGCGGCCTAGCTGGTTGCTAAGGGGCGTTCTGCGCTTTTGGCGTAGTCGCTAAGGGGGGGCTCCCCGCTACCGTGAGGGGGCGGGGGAAGTGTGTGGGGGGGGAGAGCTATTCTCGAAGCGCGGCTGCGCCGTAGTTAGTCTGCGCCAAGAGAGGTGGCGAGGGCAGGGGAAGGGCCGTAGCGCCGGACCTGCAGTGCGGCCGCCCCTGGGAGGGGCGGGACCGCGTATGGCGGTCCCGGGGCGGTGGGGCCTGACCCCGGCTCTGCCCAGGAGGTTTAGGGGGTTGTGGGGAGGCGCTTCGTCTACCCGCGGGAAAGCGGGCGAGCGTGGCGGGAGCTTCCTGAGCTCCCCCTCGGCGACAGGCCCGGCGGCAGCGGCCCTCAAACGTCGGGGCCTGAGGCCCTCTCCAGATCACCTCGGTCCCCCGTACTTCCCCTGACAAAACACGTAGGGTCGGGGGCTTCAAGCTTGGGGAGGACAGAGCCACCATGTGCAGCTGGGGTGACTGCTGCGTGTCCGTGCTCCCTCCTGGCTTCTGAGCAGCTGCCCCTGCCATTGTCTCGAAGGCACCTTGGAGAAGAAGCCACAAGGGAGTGAGGCCTGGGCTGGTGGCTTGGGGAAAGGTTGGAGAGTAGGCTTATGTATGTTCTTGGGTGGAAGCGCCTTTGGGGGGGTGGGCAGGAATATGTGTTTCTTAGATTCTCTTCCTCACAGAGTAGCTTGCTGGTACAGCTGGTGATGGCTGTCACAGAGAAAGTGACTCTTGGACTTTTCATAGCTTCTGGGTTTTAAAGTTTTGTGGGTAGGGGTTGTTATTCTTTTTTTCCCCATCATTTTTTTCCCTAATATAAGAGCACATCACAGGTTAGGAATAGGTCTGAGTCTTCTTGGCTTTATTGTGTGTGACAGCAGCATCTTTCTAGATGAAGTGCCTTTGGGGCTTGGGACTTGGCAGTGGTTGGTGAGGACCCAAAGATTGCTTTTCCTCTCAAATTTGCTAGTGTATGAAATACCACTTAGAGTCAGCCACACAATCTGGGCTTTCCTTGCTACTTTAGGGATCCCAAGAGGAAGTTTATGTTCTTAGGATCTCTGAATCCCTTCTTATGGTTTCCCTTTAGCTGCCATCTCAGGATCTTGTTTGTCATCCAGTGACTCAATATTGTTTCCATAAACACTGTGTTGACATAAATCAAAAGAAGGGATGTCAGTTTTTGAGGCCTATTTTGCTGTGTCGTATTGCTATCGCATCAATAGCACAGACTTTAGAGAAACAATTATAGCTCCTGCTGGCAGGAGCAGAACTTCAGTGGTGCTGAAACTCCTTGTGTTGGGTTTTCAGGCCAGCACTTCAACCCATTTGGTCTTCACAGCTTGAAAGTTGAACACAGTTCATTTGGAAGTCGGCAGGAATAAGTGCTGCAGAATGGCTGTACGTGGGACTCTGTCTACTGTGATATATGATTTTGTCTCCTGAGGAAATGAAGTTCTGTATTTTTCATTAAGAATAAGGTGATACTATGCTCCTTCAGTTGCAGGAGGGATCAGGTGTACAGCAGAGCAGGTGCAGTGTATGTAAGGACCACCACTTCCCCCTGCAGAGGAATGCAGGTCTATAAACAGCTACAGAAGAGGTTTGCTAGGTCAGAGGGTTTAAGTGAAGGGAAGGCTGCTTGAGTATCATAAGCTCCCAGGGATTTCAATGCTGTTAGGTTTTCTATGAATGTTTTTTTTATAGTAATTCTAGGATGTGCTTTTATGCTGAGTCCTGTTTTCAAGTTTTCTTTAAACAACTCTAGTACTGAGTGCTGCTTTTAGCATTGGTCAGCACTGCCCTGGTCCTAGGGAGTTCAATCATGGGTAACACAGAAAGTAACGTTACAAGTTGATTATGCAGGAGCCTTGAGATATATCTGGAGGATGAATCCTTTAATTACTTTTAACTTAATGGAAGACTCAGACAATCCTCAGTTCTTTGAAATAGCGTGCCAGACCTTATGGAGAATACCTGAAAGCCAAGCACTTGTTTTCCTTGTGCAGAAATCCAGCGTCTGGGGACAGTTACAGGAGTTTTGCTCCAGTAGGGTAGACAGTTTTGGCAGCAGATAAAAGACAAGGGCATATCGCAGTACCAGGGGCTCTGGGTATCTGTATGTCTCCAGAAGAACCAGCATTAGTATGTGTGTTGAGTTGTGGTAGAGCTGTAAAATTTGTACTTGGCTGAAGAGGAGCTTAATAGTCTCTGTGGCAGCTTGAGGGTTTTAAATAGCCATGTGTCTTCCGTACCATTTGCTCCTCATGCATGTCTCCAAGATCAAGAGCAATCTCCAAGATTGCTGCTCTTGCAATTGAGGGAGTAAGATTTGCAGACAGGGGTTATATTTTATTTGACTACTGATATAAGTTGGGGAGGGGGTTGAGGTAGGCTTCTGGGCACAGTCCTTCCTGATAGTAATTCTAAGTAGGAACCTGATAGGTCGCTCATTGAAGGTTACATTTGAGCTAAGTAGGTATTTAAGCTAAAATATCACTGGGTAAATAGAAAGGTGATGAAGATAGCTGGACCTTCTTGATAACTGTGCTTTCTTAGTGATATAGAGTAAATCTTGAGTTTGTCAAGCTTGGCTTTGACTCACTCAAGAGCTGAAGCTTCTATTGCATGTTCTGGATAACGGTGCATGAGGTGGATGCTTGTTTTTTCCTTTTAAGACGTTTTTGTGCAATACTGTCTGCAATTGAGAAAGCAAAGGCTGAGACCATTTATGGTAAATGTACTTAATGAAATAATGTGCATGGTTCTAACATTAGATCTTGAGCTGATGGTCCCTGAGAGGCTGGCATAAGTTAAAAACTAGTCTAGGGAATAGTTACTGTTTAAAACAAAAACCAAAAAAAGTCTCAGAATAGTTTGATCATTTCTGCTGTTAAATGGCTTTTGATAAGCCATCTGTTAATGCTTTGTAAATAGAAATAAATTTGAGCCTGGAGTGTAAGGTAGCTGTGAAACTTACCCTCTTGCCCCTACTTCTCCACTCTTTAAAATGTTTCTGTTAAGTATATCTTCAGATAATTGTAACAAGAAGATCAGAGGCAACAGGCTTTAGCTTGTACATGGAACAATTGTTTGCTCAGTCAGCTTGCTTATAAAATGTCTTTATGCTGAAATAAGGAAGAGAGAAAATTTATAAGAAACTGGTTGCAAAACCTTAGCTGTTAGCAGCATGGAAAAGAGAAATTGTAGTATACCTGAAACAATTTTTAAAATTATCTACTTCTCATCCTGACTATCTACCTTTAAAAATTGGCAGCTATAGTTAGTTAGACTTAAATAATGTTAAATTGATTTGCTAATGTTGTCCAAGGAAGATGTGGACTTAATCCGAGATACTAGCTGTTATGCTGAAAGGCATATTCACAACATTGACAATCTTTCATATTTGCCCTTTCTGGTGGGAGCTGTGGATGTAAGCAAAGTTAAGCGTTTAATGTATTGATTCAGTCATGCACTTGCAGAAGAAGAAAGAAGTTTGCTTTGAGCAATGTTTCTGTATACCTCATTCCTTAGCAGGGGAGGGAATCATTAGGTTCACATCAGTGTGAATTACTGTATATTAGGGACAGCAGGGCCTGACTTGGAAGGTTCTTAAAGTACACTGTTAGTGTTAAAAATGTGCTGTTGCTTCTTTGAGCAGTAAGTAAATGTTTAATAGAATATTGTGTCACTATTATGGATTTATAGAGTGGTTTTAGATGGATGTAGCTCTTGGCACCTGTCCTACAAGTCTCTCTATGTCAGGCAGCCACTTGTTCTGTATAGTAATGTTAATTTTATGTATAGACCTGTACTGCAACAAGACCTTGTCATGGGGATGGTAAAAAGATAGCCCCTATGCTGAAGATTTTTGCTTTACTCAGTCATAGGAGCTGCTGAAGCAAGAGTAGAGTCGTGTCTTCATGACGTAAGGTGAATGGAGCATTTTTATTCCAAAGATGCATGGCAGCGTATCACAGAAAAATTAAGGCTTAAGAATACATTCTGCAGCTAAACTGTAGCTAAGCAGTAGCACAAACCCTTTGGGGTTTTTGGTGAGTATAGTCATATTACAGTTGTGTCTGGTGGCCCGTTCCTGTTTTGCCAGCTGTTGTACAGGCCCAGCAAGAGCAGTCTCTGCCCTTACCAGCTTGCTACCTAAATAGCCAGGGTAAACAAGGGCTGGAAGGGGAAGCAGAGGCAGAGAGATGTCAGCCAAACTGCCCTCTGTGCAGCAGGTCAGTGTCAGAGCCAGGAATAGCAGAGGGTGCTTTAAGCCTTCATCCAGTGCCTGCCTGCCGGACCACCTTGGACTGGAGAAATTGGAGAAGCAAAGAGCTCATTGCAAGGTGGCTCTTTATTTAAAGCATGGAAGAAAGGAATAAAGTTGCAGCTGGGCTAAACTTATTTCCTCTTTGTAACAAAGGAATTTTAGGGGCAAGTTAGAAGTTGCAACCTAAATAGCTTGACAGTGTGCTTTTTGTAATATATTAATAGCTGTTGTCAAAATATAGAAATGTTCCACTGTGGGTTTTGTCTGTCCCTGTCTCCTGGTCTCCCTAGCCCACTAGGATCATGGTATGTTCTCCAGTTCAGAGAAACAGATTCATTAATGGATGAATTTATCATCTTTGAGTATTTAAGCACTTGTGTAAGCATTTCTGTGAGTTAATAAAAGCTGTGTTTTCTCCCGATCTTGGAAAAATATATACACCTGCAGGAGCAGGAAATGGCCAATCTATGCAAGTCAAATCCAAATGCAAACTGCAGCAATCGTAGGAGACCTCTGCCTTCAGTACTGGAGGGGGAGGGAGTGTGAATGTCTGTAAAGCTGCTTCAGTTTCCTTCATCTTTTAAAATTTGTTCTATCAAAGTTTCATTACTTTAAGTCAGAAATGAAGTAGGCAATGAACTGGTGCAGATGATGCAGAGGAAAATACTCTGGGGAGGATATTGCAATAACAGCAAAGGCCTGGAAGAGGGCACACAGCTATTGCTTTGTGCTGGAAAAGTCAGTGGTTTTTAGAAACTCCTGTTAGAGTTAGATTTGTTCTTATTCTGTCTTAAACTGGTAGTTCTGGGAGGACAGATCTGCCAGGACAGCTCCATTTAAACTGCTTCTTGTTCTGGGAATGTGAAATTGTTTGTAAGACTTCTTTCAGGCCTGCCTGCCCTTTCCTTTAAATCTTCATGAATTCAAAGTGGAAAAAGAATTTTGTCTAGTTCATGACTTAAAAAAAATGTGTGCTGCGTTTGTTGCTATTATGCCTGTAACTTGCATAAGTGAACTAGCTATGGGTTATTTCACTCTATATAAATACTACCCTGACAGTCTCCTTTTTCAAATCAGAATATACATGGCAACTATCAAGCAGCTGGAGGTTTTCTCAGATCTTCCCAGGGCTATGCATTTTTTTAAGCAGCCCAGATTTCACCTCCAAAAACCCTATAGAAGTCCCTGAGAGAGGCCAAACCCTGCCTGGAGTTCCTAGCTGCGTTCCCATTGCAAACGCTTGTAAGGGAGAGGGCCTCTGATGGCAGAGTGATCTGGCTCAGTCTTTGTGATGGTCTTTTTTGGGGAAGCTTATGTGAAGGTGTGTGTCTTTGCTGTGTGTACAGGAATTTGCCTGCATCTCTGATTCTTATTAGAGTCTCTGGCTTCTTTGTGCAGGTGAATGAGAGCTGTGAAGTGTAACCGTAAACCTACACAGCCTGGTAACATCTAACTGAGATAGCATAGACACATGAGGAGGCAAAAAACAGCGAGAGAAGAGTCTGCAGAGCTCTCTTCCATCTCAGAGTTATGTGAACCCATGTCAAATAGGAAGGGGGGGGAGCATAGAAGACAGACTGAACCTGGCGGTAAGCTGAATAAGGGTCATATGCTAAAGGAATTCAGGTGGAATTTTTGTACTGGAAGAGACGTTTTGAAAGCCGGGCAACTTGTTGAGGTCAGCAACAGGAGCTCTGGACATAAATAGCTTTTCCCTCTTGGCTGTCTGTTGGTGGCCCATGACTTGTAACTGCACCGAGACCCTGCCATTCAACAGGTGTGTCCCAATTACACAAATAAGTGCAGTTGGCCCCTCTGTTAGCCATCCCTGCCACAGGGCCAAGGTTGAAAGTGGGGCTTAGCCACTGTGACCTATTTGTTCCTCTGGGTGACCCTTCCAGTCAGGTCTGAGGCAAGACGGTGACAGCTTTTGTGCAGACAGCAGATTTTGTCCACAGAAGAGATTTGGTCTCAGCAGGTCTCTACAGACTTGCATTTCCAGATGAGCTCTTCAGCGCTTAAAATGTAGCAAAATGTGAAGGACTTTGGTGGGTTAGGATGCCCCATGCAGCTGGGAAAATACACAGTATGACATGTTGGTGTTACCTTCTGTAACACAGTACGTGTTGTTGCAGGCATCGTTGTTTTGGCACATGCTGAAATTGTAGATGGCCAGTAGAAATCTCCCTGGGATGCAGTAAACCACAGAAGCTTTTGCTATTGCAGAAATACCGTTTCTGGTGGCAAAGGACTTTGGCTGGGGAGGGGATCATTGAAGGCAAAAACTGTTGGAGATGAAGCTCTAGGAGAAGATGTGCTTAGTCTCTGGCTGAGTGATTCTTTCTTTTGTTGCTTTCTTTTGGGGCCTGGGCCAGAAACTGCCGTGGTTCTGAGGTCACCTGGGTCAGTGGTGCTGTGGGGGGATAGTCCTAGTCTCTCACTTCAGCAGCTGGGAAGTGAGCACCAGAAGGAATATTACATTTCTTTTGGTAACTCTGCCAAGAAAGAGAGGAAATCCATAATTTGAGCAAAATACTTTAACTTTTTTTGTAGGGTGGGGTGACGTAGGAAGGGGGAAATGAAAAGTCCTTTATAATGGGTTGCTTGGGATGGCTTTTATCCTGGAACTCTCTCTCAGGCTGTAAGAAATGTTCAGCTTCTCTTTCTTAGTGTAACAAAGTTTTTGTAAAGGGAGCTTCCATCAGGAGTGTGTGCAATCGGAAACATGCATTAGCTCAGGTCATTTATTGCACCACATGGTTTGGGATCCTGATAGAGTGTTTTTTTGGTTAATTAATTAATAGCAAAGATAGCCTTGCATATTCTGGATCATGTAACTTTATGAGCTGTTGATAATTGCTGCACCCTAACAGAGGTGGTAAAATGATGGACTCTGTGCTTTAAGAACATTTTGCTTGAATTTTATTGAGTTTTCACATTCAGTGTTCACTGGTTCCTTCCTCCTGTGTTTCCTGTCATCCTTCTGGGATGTTGGGCTGTACTTCAGTTGCTTTCCAATGCAGGGCTGTGTAGGTCCTGGTAAAAGTAGCAGTCCTTCCTCAGTGAGTCAACCTTCAGCAGTCTTGAAATTCACTGTTGGGTGGCTTCTTTGAGCATGTGGATGCCAAGATCTTGATTTCACAGGGCACTTAAGCATGTACTGAATTTTAAGCACATGGCTTAGTTTTTCACTGGATTGCATATTAAGAAAGGTCAGGGTATTCATTGGCTGGTGGATAGTGGTCCTTCCACAGCATTTTACATAGCATTTGTCTTCATAAGGTGGGTTAGCCTCCTGAGTCTTTGGATGTTCAGTGCAGTTGCTGAAGTGGGAGGTACTTGGTTAAGTCTACCAGTCGGTGTGGATGTGTGATGTCTGTTGATTGTCTTGGGTCATCATGGAACAATTCTTAAAGTTTTGCATGTGTAGAAAGCGTGTAGATTGTGATTGAAGCAAAATGGTCTTTGTAGGGGAGAAAAGGGTCTTTTTTTATCAAACGATTAAGTTTATATGGTGATGCCCTTTTTAACTCTCTAAGGTTTGAGAACTGCTCTGGTGCATTGCATTGATGCTCATCACATTTTTTGATGTGTTCTGGGAGTTGCTCTGGGGGGTGCTGTTGAGGGAGCAAATCAAATGATCAAATTGTATCTCGGCACTTGATTCCATCGGTGGCCTTGATTTAACTTCTTTGCTGGTATAGGGGATCAAATACCTCTGACCAATACTTGAAAATCATTGCAGTTCAATCTCTGCTACCCTGGTATTGGCAAAGGAGAGGGATGTATCAGTCCAATTTCTACATCCCCTTTCTCATGGCCTCCATATGCTCTGTCCCCTTTCTTCACTCTATTATGAATAAATAAAATGTCTGGAAAATAAAAGGTGGATGTTTCTAAGTTATGTTTAAATGAGCTTAAAAGTTTAAAAGATCCAAAGTTGGTATATGGAGGAAGCAGGCTGGATAAATAATGTACCTATTAACAGTAAAACAAACAAAAATACAAAACAAAACCTGCCAAAACCCTACTAGACCTTCCCCTTAAGTCTTCCCCACCCAACCCTCACCCCTTCCAGACAGGAACTGTTGATTTGCGTGAAAGGAAGAGGTATCTGTTACAGGAGTAACCGCCATACTGGACTGGTACTGTGGGCCAAGCTAGTGTGTGACTCTGTTTTGAAATTCCCCTTTCAGCAGCAGGGGGATCAAAGCCTTCCCCCCAGCTAGAAAAGTGACCAGCGGTGTAAGATGGAGGCTACTTTTTTGACCTTGTATTCACCTTTTTCGGAGCCTTGGAAATGACATCTAGTCTTAGTAGGGTTTGTGCGTTGAGCTCAGGATGTCTGCTTGGGCCAGTATGCGTTGGGAGGGGGTTGTGGCGTGAGTGCATTTTCCATCACTGTGCAAGCTGGTGACTTAAAATCTGTACGTGGGGAGAACTTAACTGAGGGTTGAGTGTGGGGAGAAGTGTTTTGGAGTAATAAATGGAATTGGATGTAGGCGGAGAGCCTGAACTCTGTCTGGGAGAGTAATAAGCAATGAGGAGGCTGCTGGACCTGACCTGACTTTTCAGTGCTGTGCATTCCTCATCTCAGACACTATCTGGCCGTGAGCTCCTGCAAGTGCTCTCTTTAGAAAAGGAATTCCTCTCCTTGCAGACTAGGCTAACTCTAT
Source organism: Vanellus vanellus (assembly GCF_965231255.1). Classification (NCBI taxonomy): domain Eukaryota; kingdom Metazoa; phylum Chordata; class Aves; order Charadriiformes; family Charadriidae; genus Vanellus; species Vanellus vanellus. The sequence continues at coordinate 16,092,568 of NC_138912.1, read as the reverse complement.
AGTTTTATTATCTTATTTTTTTTAAAGGGTTAGGAGAAATAAAGAGCTTGTATCTTCATAAACTCAGTTTTATTTGGTGAGGCTTTACTGATCACAAACTTACAGTTGCAAAGCTTTCTAGGGCATGAAAAGCTTTTCTATGTGTGGTTTCTGTTTTCGTTTAAAATGGATCACGTGCCCAGGAATGCAGTCAAATTATAATGGTGACTAAGTGCCGGAAAGCATAGAAGAGGGGAGGGAAGGGTGAGCAGAAAAAAAAAAAAGGAGCCTGAGGCTATGGAAGGAAGGCTGGGAAAATGAGAATCTGGCCAGGCCCCAGGGCCAGGTTAGAGATTCTTACACCCATTAACAACCACAGGAGATGTTTATTTACAGGGAGCTAATCTTTGTTTTAAAAATGACAGAGTACCCAAAAATCCCACTTTTTGAGAAGTGGGTTGGAGGCACAGTAGGGATGGGAGGAGGGAACTGATTCTGATTGGGCACCAGTCCCCATCTCTTGGGGATCTTCCCTTCATCCTGTGCACCTGAGAACATTGGCTGTTGAGAAATGCATGAGGGGGATAGACTCTTGCAGTCTAGTGAATGGTTCCCAACCCCTAGTTACAAAGGATAACTTCAAGAGTTTCTTTTTGTTTGTACTTTTCTGATCTTTTCTACCTAAGCAGCTCCACTAAGGATATTGAGTAATTGAGTTTATGATATGAGAAAGATGGGAGCTAAAGCTGCCCCCCCCACCCCCCCCCGGCCAATCAGCCCTGGATCATGAAAGCAAAGCGGATGTTGAACAGCTGTTTGAACTGGGTATGTTCATGTAGACTCTAAAGAGACCTTGGTGCCTACCTTTTGTCACCTCTTGAGCTGTGTTGATCTTGGCTCGTCTCAGCTTGTCCCAATAACTTTGATTTGTATCCCAGCAACTGCTTATGAACTGCAGTCTCTTTTAGTAACTTTGTCTGACTGTAAGTAGAGAATTTTCCAGTGATGTGGTGGAATTCTCTATCCTTTGATGAGCTGCTGCAAAAGACAGTCCGTCTTGGGGCATGTGTGCATTGTGTGCTTATACAGATGAATAACATTTATTTTTAGTTTGAACATATCTTGATTTCTAATTATTGTATCTGGTTATGTGATTGTCAGACAGGTGAGGGTCTGGAGCAGTTTCTTTACTAGTCTTCTGGCTAGACATGCTCTTCTGGCTTCTAGTGTCAGTGTTCTGTTGATTAGTGTTTCCTCCATTTGTTCTTGTATGGTGTTGCCCTTATCTTAACTGGCTTTCTTTAGGCTCTATTGGAAGAGCGATGTCCTGTTTCTCTAGTTGTCATAGTTTCTTTCTTGTTTTGATTACATTTTGCCTGAACCTGAGTTGCATTCAATATACTAGATCAAGTTTTAATCAGATTTAAGACTTATACACTAGTGATCATCAGGGATGGCTTTCTTTGCTGGTAAGTACCCACTCTGCTCAGTGTTCCTGTCTTGTCAGCTCTGACGAGTGCCCTTGTGCTGGTATGGCTCAGGCACCGTCAATGTTTGCCAGTTCATAATTTGTGGAACAAGAGTGAGAGCATACCTGTGACCAGCTTAAGTGTATTTGTTGTAGGTATAGCATCAGTCCTGGTTGTTAATCTTGTCTCTCTTCCTTTGTCTGCAGAGCGGCTGGCATTCCAGTGAAGGAAAGGGTGAAAGTATCTCAGAACTGGAGGCACGGACGCTGCCGGAGGGAGACAGTCCTGAAATGGAAATGCAAGCAAGTGGCTCCTTTCTCTTCTACTTTTTTCTGTGTCAGCTGCTTCAGGGCCTTTGGTTTGTGTTTGTGCCCTAAAATTGGGTGTTTCCTGCTCCTTGTGATCCATGAGGTCTTACACGTGATGTCGCTGGCCTGTTTTGGATGTGGCTGGTTAGCTGGATGTGGGGTAATTGGAGTTGCTGTCTTACCCTAGAGATTCATTCTGAGAGTCAAGAGCTCCTCTCTTAGTAAGACCTTGAATTTGGCATTGTTCTGATCTTTCCTCTTCTAGTTGGATTTAGCAATCTTTACTACAGACTTCAGACTGTTACATTTCTACCTATTGCTGTATACCATGAGCAATTTCCTGTCCTGCTCTCACAATGAGCATACCTTGGTCCCAGACATGGACTTATGTGTCCCCCCAGAATCCTTGATTTGTCTCCTGTGCTTTATTCCGGCCCCTGATTTGGATGTACAAGTCTAAAATGCTAATTGCCATTCTTCTACTTTATGCTTCTTCATTCTCCTACCTTGTGCTTCCATCCTTCACTAAAAGAAAAAAAAAAAGTATATTTGATATTAATAAGATGAGATTGTTGTGATTGTTGTTAAATTCTTGCTTGCAAAGGTGTACTCAGCTTTCAAAGCAAAGCATAAGATAGGTCTTTTGTCTGAACAGCACATCTAAATTTTCAGCCTTCACATCATCAGACAGAAGGAGAAATGAAAGACTATGGTTTGTTAGCTGCTGAAGAACACGGACTTGCTATTGAGATTTCATGCTTTTTTGTGCTGTGTAGATTGAAGTGGTGGATAATGTGCCACTGCTTGTCAAAAGTCCTGGGAACAGCTGTAATGAACAGAGTGGGTTTTGGTGCAGGTTGTATACCTGCCTTTGAAGTGCTTGCAACCATCTGTGAAGACAGGCTCTGTGGATGTTAGAGATCATTACTAAACCAGCTTCCCAAGTGAAAAGGCAAGGACTGATTTAATGAGGCCACCATCTAAAGTGCATCCTCTAATTTTCATTTATCCTGCTTCAAATTTGTTAGTTCTCCTTATGAAAAAGCCATAGAAAAAGGTAAAATGCTAAACTGCAGCAGGAGGAGAGCCACAGAAACTGGCTGTAGTCTAGGTAAGCTGGATATTCGCTTGCTTTTAGACGACTGCGTAGGAGTGGAGGAAGGAAAGGGAAATCGAAGCCTGCCTAAAACCAAAGCTGCTGCTCCGAAGATGCCTCTTATTTTTTCCATGCATATGATCAAGTCCCAAATGACCATTATAACCTGTGCTCAACTCCTTTGCCTGTGTGACTAAAACCCTGTTATTGGAGATGAATGCAGGCAAGCAGGAACCTTCCATCTAATAAGTAATCTTGTCCTCTTGCTTGTTTCTAGTTCCTCATTGTGATGTTATGAGTGTGGCTGTGTGTAATGGCTCTGCTGACACAGAAAATTATGACTTCTGAGGATGAATGATCTGCAAAAAAGAGGGAGACAAGTTTTTATGAGAAGCCCCTTGCTTTTAAAACAGTTTGTTCCTGAATAGTTTGAAAACTGAAAGCTGTGCTATGGAAAGGCTCTGGTTTTGCTCGGTGTTTGCGTGGGTATTGGTGCACTCAGCAATGACTGCAAAGTGGAGACAATTTCATGCTTCCATGCCCCATAGGATATGAGCCCCATGTCTCTTTGTATCTGGCCTTGCTGTATCCAGAAGGCCTATTTGCTGATTCTCTGGTGGCTACACAAAAGCAAGATCTTGAGCAGAGCTCGCTGCCTAAGTGTGCGTTGTAGCCTGTTCTGGTTTTCTGTATTTTGGGTTTATTTCAGTAATAAACTTGTGATGACAGACTTGACTCAGACATTCCTTGAATGTCTCCTTCTCTTGGTTCCCCCAGGAAAGGAAGCATATCTTCTATTTGTAACTTCAGTCTTCAGAATACTTTGGAACAGCTCCTTTAGCAGTCCACTGCTCTTGTCCTGGAACCTGCTACGGTTCCATAGACAGCAAGGGGCAGAAAGGGTGTATGGGCTCTTCTGAAAGATGGGCAACAGAAATCAAGAGGTTGTTCTGCAGTTGCTTTTGGCTCAGCAGTGGAAGAGGTGTGAATGTAGAAAAATACCTTGTCTACATGATGAGCACAAAAGTTCTTGGATAGCCTCAGGCTTACCCTGCTGCTTTACATATCAGCATACAGAGAATGCAGGAGGTGGAGGACTTTCTGTCTGTGGGAAGACCTGTGTTATTTGATGTGACCTGCTCCCCTGCTCAGATGCAGGTGAAACAATGGCAGCTTTGTGGTCTCTGCTGGGCATCAGTAAATACTGTGCAGGATCAAGACTGACTGACTGCATCAACAGCCTCATATTGAAGGCTCTGTTAGAAATGCTTGGCATAGCTCACAAATGCCTGATAGTCTAGTTTCTTAGAAAGTACAGGGCTTATGAAGAGGGTTCAGGGAGCCTTAAGTATTTCCTATCTAAACTCACTAGGCTCTTGGCCATCTTCTCTTTCAGAGATTCAATGCTTCCTTTTCCTCAGCTCTTTGTTAGAAAAATGCTAGCAATGTGATCTGCTTTGTAGGTTGCTGGAGAAGCTTCGCTTCTTAGCTTTGCTACTATATTAAGCCCTGCTTTTGCACGTGGCCAGAAGCTTCAACATCACAGTTTTCTTGAGTGGGCATTTGCTATTGTTGATATGTTCACATATGCAGTCTTTTTTTTTTTTTTTTTTTTTTTTCCTTTTTGGGTGTGAGGTTTTTGTTTTGTTTTCTTCTCCCTACCCCTGCACTCCCCCAACCTGCTATCTGTTTGCAGTTTGATGCCCTGGATGGAGCTGGATGGCGAGTATCTCTACCTGTCTCAAGCCGAGAACATCCAGGCCTACCGGCTCTGTCCAGACGGTACAGGTTTGCAGCGTCACCCTCAAGCTATCTTCTCTGGCCACCAGGAGGACGTATGTCGCTTTGTTCTTGTCAACTCCCACATCGTCAGTGGAGGGGGGTAAGTTGCGTGAATGAAGGAGCCCAAGGAGTGTGGTGGTGAAGGTGGAAAGGTTTTGTGTAACTCCAGCCCAGTGCAGAAGGGTCAATCTTGCCACACACTATCCTTATGCTTGGCCATGTTCAACTGCTGCTGCTTCCTCTTATGATTTGGTTCTGTCCTGAAAAAGCTTCTGTAGCATGGAGGAGCTGAGTCTCATGCTGTTGACCTTATAAAGTGTCCTTTTCTCTTTTGAACTTGTATAGATGTGCACAGGATTGTTGAATCAGGATTGACTGATGTACAATTTTCATTTATTTCCCTGTTAAGGCCCAGGTAGCTAGACTGTGTTCTAATATTCAGAACTGCTGGTTAACTGGGACCGCAGTGGTGCATAAAGCTTTCTAGAGACAAGTATATGTTTATTAGACCTACTGATATAATTGTGGAGAGGGGGAAAACTGCCAAGCATTCCAGCACACGTACACTTCTCCAATTAATTTTGCATTTGACTGGCCTTTTTCAATTACAGCAAATGACAGAACTTTTATTTATAAAATTTTAGCTATTAATTACAGAGTACTTAAGCACACAATTGGGAGATGTGAGCATGGCTGTCTGCCCTGGCTGTCTTGAGGCTCCCTGGTGAACTGTAGCCCAAAATTCAGGTGAAAAATGAAGATGTGCATTTAAAATTCCAGTAACTGTATTGGTTGAAAAAAATCTAAATGTCTTTGTAGTTAATTCAAAGCACGATACCCTGCACGGCTGCTCTGAAATGAATGAAAAGCTGAGGCTTGGACATGGGTGAGAATGACCTCTCACTTGTTCCCTTACTCCAGCCATTCAGCATCCAGGCAGGATTCTGGCAAGCTCAAAGGAGCAGTAGGAGGAGGAATGGCTGCTCTGCTAATTTCTGCAGCTTAACACAAAGTGGAGAGAGATAGCTGGGAAGATTTTAATGTGTGGCAGATCAGGCTTTTACTGGCCAGATGTGGGATTACAAGAGAACAGGTGATGTGTGAGGAGTGGAGGGTTAATAACACTGCATGAATTTCAGCTCCTGTGAGAGATCTGTCCTGATCTTTTTGTGGCACTCCTAAGCACTGATGGAAGGTGCATGCAGCTGATACAGACTCCCTATATGGGGATTTGTTTTTCAGAGATGGAAATATTGTCCTTCACAAGATACATGGCTCCTACAGCATCAAGTTCTCTGCGCATGAACAGGAGGTGAACTGTGTGGACTTCCAAGGTGGCCTGATTGTCAGCGGCTCCCGGGACAGAACAGCAAAGGTGAGCAGTGAAGTTCCAGCAGCTGCAGGTGCTGCTGCAGAAGTGACCTCAGAGGTCTTGTGTCATGAATATTTAAGTGTCAGCACAACAGTTGTGAGCCCTGTCTTACTTGTCTGCAAGAGAAGCTGGGTATCTTGGTGTAGGCTCATGTCTCTGAAAAGGTGCTTGCTGTGCCAAGCTTTTAAGAAAGAGTTTTGGCAGTACTTTATGACATCAGCTGCTGGTTTAAACCAGGAAGTGCAGAAGGCAGCTGCTGATGTACTGCTTCACTAAAGAAGCAAAACATCCATCTAACACTGCAGTGGAGATCCCTGCCAGTTAGTCTGAAATTTGCCATATGTATCTCAAGCACATCCTTGCTTTGTGATGCAGTGCTGCTTCGCATGATCCCTATTGTGTATTTGATCTCTTTAAGAGATAGCATGATGTCTCTTCCAAATTTGTGGCGTTGTGGTTTGTTTATTTGTGGGTTTTGGTGTTGGGTTTTTTTAAGAAATGTATTTATTTTAATTTTTTATGGTTCTTGGTTTGCAAGCCAGGAGTGAAGTTAGACTATGGATACTGCTAGCTCCTATTTTTCTCTTCCAGTTGGCATCACTAAATCCTGTCACATAATTTTTGGCTGTTTCTTTTTGAGGCAGGACACTTGATTTTTGTCCTTCTGGATCTGGTTGGCAGTGCGGTGTTTGTACACGGACCTGGAGAGTTGTTCTCCTGAGCTGTAACAAGCTCTGTTTTAGTAGTTTAGGAAACTCCATGTAGGTGTTTCACCCTTGTCCTGCTGGCATGATGTAGTACCTGTAGCATCTTCACAACCACTTGTTTCATCGTTGGAAGTGGTTGCTGTACATTGAAAACTTTGGCTGCTGCTCAGGGTAGGCTGATGGATACTCTTGGTCCCTGCTACATATCATAGAACATTAATGGAGTTAAGGGGAAAAACTTGTATTCTTGTTTTGTAAGAGGGGAAGTTGGGGCAAAGAAAGGCTTAAATGTCTCTTTCAAGGTTTTATAGGAAGCGTGTGGTAATGCTGAGCAGCATGACCCTATCTGTTCTTATTGGTCCCTCTGTATGGGTGTACTCCTGGGTAAAATCACTCCCAAGTAGAGCAGCGTTCAGATGCAAAGGGTACTGTTGGGGATGCTGCTTGCCTCCTGGGTGTGAGGCCTTGATCCTGCTTTGTCTCACACTTAAGCAGGGCTGCTCCTCTCTCTTCTGTGGAGCCTCTTTACTGGGAGAGTGCCTTCTTGCTGCTTCCCTGGCAGCTGGGGGACAGAACTCCCTGACCTTGAGAACAAATTCCTGAAGGCCACAGGGGATTTTAGGGCTGTTTTTCTTGGACCTGGTGTGAGATCTTGCCCACCCAGTGCTCCCCACAGCATAGGCTTTATGGATGTTCACCTCTTATTTTTTATCATCTCTTTTGTAGGCTGTCTTGTTTGCATGAATGAGACTCTTGGAGGGTGGAAGGGAATCCTACCAGCCTTTTAAAGGAGCTCTAAGTGTCTAAGCTATTGAGGGCTCTGCTGAGTGTTGATTAGGACTAAGCCCTGAAGAGCTGCTAATGTACATTCCTCTGTGATAGGCAACAGATAGTGTGCTCTGAGCAATATTTTTAACCTGTAGGAGATAGGGATGCCTTAAAAGAGTTAAGCTTTTCTCCTGCTTTTGCTGACACTAGGTGCTAAATTCCCCGCTGACAAGAATAGCCTGCAATCCTGGGCATTATCAACAAACAAACAAATAGGGCACTCCCAGCTTTGAAGTCTTGAAGTGAAACATTGGGGGTCGGTTACAGAGAACTGGGGGCTCAAGTCCTGTGGGCCAAGAATGAAGGCAAGGTGGAGAAAAGGAGGGCCACAAGCAGAAGCCCCAGCAAGAATCTGTGGGGCATTACTAGGACCCAGAAACAAAGAGGGGTGTGTGTGGTGAACTGATGGAAAGGGATCTGCATGTATGCACAGATGGGGAAGAGAAGAGATTTTCTCATGTTGTTGGTGAGCAAGGGGGGCCTGTTTGAAAATAACCTGGGGTACACTTAAGAAACTTGGTCAAAATGGGGTGGGTTTATTAAAAAAAAGCAACAACTATTGTACAGGCTAGTGAATGATTAATTTTATAGATAATATGAATGGAAATTTTTCAGAGATGGTGCAAAGTCTTCCCAGGCTGTTCAAGAGAACAGCAGAGACTTGAACAAATACCACTTCTTGTTTATTTAACTACAAAAGATGAGAAGTCTGTGTTGAGTGCTGCCCTAGAGAGCATGTGGTGATGGGGTTGCTCTCTCTGTTACCAGTGGGATGGAAGGTCATACTCGTAAGCTGAATCTTTGTGTTACTTTAAGTGCTTGCATCTGCCAGTGATTGAAGGCTTTGCTCCTCAAAAATAAGAGATGGGATTTCAGGGAGAGGATCTCGGGGAAGGTGAGCATGGCAGTTTTGGCAGCTCTTCCAGCACAACATTAGCAGTGTGCATCCTACATTCTGCACCTTCTGGGTGATGTAGCATAACATGCATCTCTCTCTTTAGGTTTGGTCCCTGTCCGCGGGCAGAGTTGGGCAGTGTCTACATACAGTGCAGACAGAGGATCGAGTGTGGTCCATTGCTATCAGCCCATTATTAAGGTAACTGAGATCTCTTTATTCTCAATTTCTGACAGAGAAGTAAAGGAGTTGGATAGGCTGTGTGTCCACAAATCTATCCAAGGCACCAGTGTGATGCTTCAGGGACTTGATTTGGGTGGAAGCTGATCAGGTGCTTGTGCCTACAGCAGGAGCTCAGGGAGGAACATGTGGTCTTTGTTCCCCATAACAGTGGGGCGATCCACTCATAAAGAGGCTGTGAAAATGGCCCTGCACTCCTGTTAACTGTCTCAGGTGGGACCTGTTCATTCTTACTTGCAGAGCAAACTCTGACTTGCTAATTAGAAGCAATGAGCTGGATCCTCTTGAAGTTTTCTGTACTGAAAAGATGCCAACTTGTATTCTCATTCTCTGGCAGGAGAGATGCCAAGCAAAAAGGGATCTGTGTACAGTGGTTAGAGCTCAGTTTTCTTTCAGTATGCTGAACTGGGAGAGATGGAAGTGGAGTTCAGGGATGAGGTTTTCTAGCCTCTATTGCCTGTAGCCCTGTGCTTCTAGTGCGGGCGTGATGCTACAGCTACAAGGTCAGCTTGGGAGGCAAGGGCAGTACCTACACCAGTGTCTTCCAGGGTGTTTTTCAAAATGCTCCTGTTCTTGAGGAAGTGAAAAATCTGAGAAACCTAAACTCTGTCTGTTAAAATCTTACACTGGCCAGCAACAATCTGTCTCTTTGGTTCACTATTCAGCTGGTCTTTTGCATGCAAGAGAGATTCTTCCTCAGCCTTCCTCAAGGGAGGGGGCAGAAGAGCTGTTGTTGCTGCCCATGTGATTTCTGCAACTAGTGAATTTTAGGCTTGTACAAACCCAAAGTGCTTCCCACAACTGCTATCCTCATTTGATTTCCAAGCTTTTTTTTTTTTTTTTCAGGCAGCAGAAACTCAGTGGTATGGAACTAATGGCATTATCAGGGAAACGACTCTCGAGGCCTGCTATGATTTTTTGCTGTTCCCTCATCCCATTGCTCCAAGTGTTAGAGACAGTGTTTTTGAAGAGCTGCCATATGCGTTAATGCTGCTGCAAGATGTTAGATAGAAGCTCTTTGCTGTCTTGTGTGCTGCGAGGGCACCTTTTCTAGCAGACAGGCTCTGACTCTAGCACCATGGCTGGTTAGAGCCCAGTGGCATGCTGCTTCCTACTCCTAAGTGATGACCTACTAAGGTGGCCTCTTGTCAGGACAGTGTTCCTCTCCCTGGTGTGCACGCTTGTGCACACTCTCTGTCACAATATTTACCCACTGTCTCCCCACCCCCCCTTTCCTCCCTGCAGGGTGATAAATGGGAGGTGGTGGAATAGCTACCCCACGAACAAGTGGGCTTAAATTGTGCACTTTTTTTTTTTTTAATGAGACTGTGGACTGTTCCAGCCTCCCCCACTAGCCTACCCTACTGCCCCCGCCTTACCCCTCCATATTTTGGGGAGGGGGGTTGGAGAATTAGAGCCAATTAGCCACGTCATTAATTCTTCAATTTGACGGCTGATATAGCAGGGCCTGAAACACACTGCTGACCTCGTATAATGGGAACCCTGCTCCTTAACATATTGACGATGGGAGAAGTTAATTAAAATTCCACAGAGAGAAGGTGTCGGCTAACCTATAAACCTGTCGCTTCTCAGAACAAATCGCAGCCATCCTAGAAGAGAGAGAGGATCAGAGTAGGAGGGCATGTGATGGGGGAGGGCCGGGGCAAGGGGCAGAGGAGATGAATTTTTCACTAATAGGTTTTATTGCTTGCTGTCTAATGAGGGTGAGTATCAAAAAGATAATATCTGGTTTCTAGTAAGGTCTGCTTTGGGGAGCTCTGCGGTTTCTGTTTTATTTGAAAGAGCCCCTATTTCACCCGTATGCATACCCTATGCACTTGGGTGTGAAGCTTTTCCTCCCTTGCAGCCCCCATCATTCTTGCCAGAGCTTCCATGCATTTGTTCCTCAGTGAGGCTGAACATGGCCTATAACCTCCACTTCCTCCTAAACGTTTGACATGCCCTCCCGATTCTCCCTTCTCACCTGTGCTGGTGTATAAACTGAGAGCTTCTCTGCAAGAATGAATAGTTCTACTGGTGTAGAACTGCTGTAGAATCAGGCATCAACCACCAAAGTATTTTAGCCCATCATTGCTGAGAACCCACCAGCTTTCTCTACTATGGACACATAGAGCTCAGGAACAGCTCAAAGCAATTGTGTGTGGTGGGGTAGGAGCAGGGAGGGGTCCTCTAGCTCTAGTCATTCAGAAGTGTTTTGGAGAGGCTGCAGTTTCCTGACCTGGAGGTTTGCCAGGACTAAAACTCTCTAGAGTAGTCAGGGTTGTATTCTTACTGAACCTCAGCTGTTAATGGGCAGGACTGAAACTTTTCTTTTTGCTTTTGAGTGGTATCTCCCTCTGTGTGAAGCTTCCTTAGAAAGTATCCTATGTGCTGGGTTTTCTGCTGCAGTCCTGCTCTGCTAGACTGCTGCTCTAATGAACAGCGCCTGTACGCCCAAGCTAAGCTTCAGAGACTTGTGCTCTTAAAGTGCAGCTCGCCTGGCTACAGGCATCTTTCCTTGGGTGTTCTGCTTTGATTAATCTGCAGTTTCCCTGTGTCATTACAGAGATCTTCCTGCAGATGTGCAGAGCTAGGGAGGAGGCTTCCTTGCTCTTTGTGGAGTGATGCCGGGCTGGATGCCTTGGAGGGTCTGCAAACAGAACGATGCCTGTAAGGGAGATTAAGTAGGGTAAAAGGCAGTAAAAGAGTACTGAGAGTATTGGATCATCTCTTACTGTGCAGGGGAGAACTGTGCTTAGTCCTTTGTATAACCTTTTCAGCCATGGAATTGCCTTCACATCCATGCGTGTTATTGGAGCTTCATTGCTTTGGCAATCTCTGACAGTGCCCTGCAGGGTAGTGGGGATGGGGAGGGCATTGTGTTCCTTCTGGGTTTTCAGCAAGTCTTCTGCATAGCTCTGCTGGTCGGTGTGCTTGGAACAGCAGGTCCTACATTACCTGTCGCATCAGGGACTAGAGAAGAGTCTGAGAGTATCCTTAAAATAGGATACTTAAGGGTCCCTCAGCTTGTTCTGGCAATTGTTTTAATTGGTCTCCAAAGCTGTCCTTCTCCATGGATTAGTAATACGGTGTGCTTATAGAGAGGCTGTGTGCTTCAACCATGTTTCCTAGCTGCTTGTAATCCCCTCTCCCCCGAGTTCATTTGCCTTTTGAACTCTGCATCATGCAGACGTTAAACTTTCATTTAACGGTGCTTTCTGCAGTGACTTATGTGTGCTCGGGGACCAGGGCAAGCCTGAGTGCAGTGGACCAATACAGATGTGCAAAGTGAGGCAAACCCAGGGGTTTCTAGTGGAATAGTGGCACCTTCATGCTTTGTGATTCCCTGAGGTGGCAGTAGCCAAGGAAGAGAAGTGACCACTGTACCCTGTTTAATTTGAGGAATAGGTTTATGGAGAAAATTAGGTCCAATTGCCTGGCATTTATGGCTGCAGAAACATAAGGCTCATGATATATGTTGTGCTACTGAAATGTTCCTTTTATTTAGGGGAAATTTTGTTGCAATTTTTTTCCCCTAATGACAAAAAAGCTTGTAAACTGGAGGGGAAAGAAAAAAAAGTGGACCGTAATTCATTATTAATCTTAGATTCAGAAATTCTTTGGTGTTGGATTAAAAAAAGTATTCAAATCTAAGCTGGCTTCTCCTGCTGGATCTGGCCACTGGCATTTACTATTCAGATTTTAAAATATTTATCATGAGAGCTCATCTTCCCATGTTGTACTCAGTGAGTCAAATTTTAAACCAAAAAAAGAGATGATGGAGGCATAAAAATGGTTTTCAATGTGCAACTATCAATAGAAAGCTAGGAAAACTTTGATGCAGTTTGGGGCAACATCAGGCAACCATAATGTGCCCTATTGAGGCAAAGATGTGCTTTGGGTGTGTGAGCCCAAAGGACAGTCTCTTTTCCAACTGTGTCATTAGTCTACTGCAGTACATGACCTCTCCCTGCAAATGTTGCCTTGGTGAAGTGCAGGTTTACTCCAGAGAGGAGGAAAGGTTGTACCAAAGACTAGCTATCTGCATTAAATGTTTAATTTAAAGGAAAATTGGTAGTTCTGTGAGCAGTTGAATTTAGAAAGCCAGGCTTGCTTTCTCTCTTCTGCTTATATGGTGGTGTAGTTGAGACCTGACTCCTCTATTTTAACGTGCTAATTTAAATCTCTGTTAACCTAATTGCCTCTCCCATGGAATATTATGGGGAAGTAATATCTTGAGAGACCTCTGCCCCTGTGGACCACCTCAGACAAGTTGTAAAACATACTCAAAATTTGCTGGGGAGAGAAAGGAAGAGAAGGGTTACTGACAGGCACCTTGCCTGAATGGGCCTCTCTTCCATCGGGAACAATCAAAATGATTAATTTTGAGGGCTTCTTTTTAATGGTTATCTGGAAACTTTTTGTGAAAGTGAAACAATCTGATCTTGCAGATTGCATTAGAGCAAAACAACCCACTTGAGTCACAGCAACTTTGCAGTGGTTTTAACTGTGCAATTGAAGCCCTAACGTGCAGCAGTTAGTACTCCATTTTTATCAGCAGATATCCCCTACTGCATATCAAGATGAGCTTTTGGCTATAGTGGTGCTCTCTTTTGACCTAGCTTTGCACAGTTAACCTCTCTGAGTCTGCTAGGACTTGGGACAAGTAACTGGGTTTTATTCTGGTTTGTGTATTGCCAGCAAAATAGCAGGCAGCCTTAGCTCTGCTGTCCTTGGGGATCTCTGTAGAGCCTGGTCGGTTTGAATAATTGAGAGGGGACTCTGACCTGCAGCTGTTTCTTAAGCAGGGGCAGGAAGAACCTGCTCAACTGTGAGATCCCAGGGTGGACTTGTAGAGTTAGTGGTGGCGTTAACTACCATCTCTTACTGACCTCAGAGGGTGATCTGGATGTGGGTTTCTAGATATGTCATATAGTCATAACTGACTTGGTGCTCTTTTACCCTCAAGCTGAAGAGCAGGAAATGAGTATCAGTTTCTCCCCTCTGAAGCTGAAATGACACCTGTGTCTTATCCATGTGCCCTGCCTGTTCCCTTGATGTTGGGAGGAAGAAGACTTTGTTTTACCTTCTTTAATTGTGTGATAATGACTGTATTTGGTCTTTTTCACATGGGCGCACACATGAAACTTACATGTCCCTTTTCCCTTTCCTCTAGAAACAAACACATATGCAAACACTTTTATAGGTTAAGAAACTGCAACTTGCCTGTCTTCACTTTCTTTCCTTTGCCCTCTAAAGCTCACACAGCTGATTGCTTGCTCCTTCTTTGTCACTTTTGGCCAGTACACTAATGTATATATTTTCTGTGACTCTGTGAATTGGCTGACTAGTGGTTGTGGGCAGGTGAGCAGGTTTTGGGAGGCAGTAGCTAACTGAGTTAGAACCCAGACATCTGTTTCTAATCCTGTGGAGCTATGTTGCGTATTGATTTTTTTTTTTTTTTTTTTTTTTTTTTTCTCCCCCCTGCAGTTTTTTCTCATCTTTCCCCTCGCTTGAGGGGAAAGTCTGTCTTGGAAAGCTTGGGGGAAGCATCTTTCTTGTGCTGCTTGGTTTGCTCAAGAGAATCCATGTCTGTTTAATCGATGTGACAGAAGAAACTTAGTTGAGGGGGGTGGCAGCCTTATGGTTTGAGGTTTCTATTTCCAGTTTGCGATCGTTTTCTCTTTGCTTTTTAAATTCGCAGAGGGAGAAGGTAACTTCACCGGACTTGGCTGCTGTTTACCTTTGCTTGGCTGTGCAGTGTGCCTTTGTTTTTCCACCTTTGATCAGTGTCCTGCCAACAGATAATTTAGCAATTGCATCCCAGGGTGGAAGTGTGGAGTTAATGTTAAAATTAGGGTTTTTTTTCCTTTCCTAACTTCTCTGGCTGATGGAGCAGAGAAGGGGAGAGGGGAGGTGAAGGGGGCCATAAATTCTAGACCTGGTGATTCTGCTCCTTGTAGAGAAACGAAAGCCTCTGATGTCTCTTCAGCACTTTCATTAACATTTAAATTAAGGGTTTGTTTTTCAGGCAGCTTGAGTCACAGCCCTTTCATAGCCTGACACATGGAGACTGTTCTCTCTCTCTCTCTCTCTCTCTCTCTCTCTCTCTCTCTTTCCAGCTTGCAAATCAGTGTACATTAGTAATCACTGCCTTTTTTTTTTTTTTTCTGATCTCCCAGAAGGGCAGCGACCTGACAAGCTGTACCAGAGGTTCAAAGAGAATCAGAAATGGAGTGCAAAGGTAGATGGGCAGGAGGATGCCAGGTTTCACTCCTACAATTAGAGTGGTCTCTGTTCCCTCCCCTGCCTTTCAAAGAACTGCTTTTGAGGGTGGGGAGGGACAGAGAGGGATGGACCTTTCTTGCACGGTGAGAGCCCCAGGTGCAGATGCCTCTAACCAGGCTCAGCTTCTACTGTTACTCCTCCCAGATGAGGCCAGAGGTGTCACTCAGAGGATGTGAGCTCATGCCCTGAGGTGGGAAGTGGAGCTGTAGTGTCCTAAGATAGCAGCCTAGTCCCTCTAAAGGAGTGTTGATTCACTCTGAGGACAGCAGGAGGCTGGTCCTCAACCTACCATTGGCATTTGAAAGGAGGGCGATAGTGAAGGTTATTGCCTTGAAGTAAGAAACTCACTTCTGTCTTCTGGGCTGCAGCAGTGAAGTCATGTCTGGTCTGAGAACCGCACCTTATTGTAACTGTACAGAAGATAGCTGGTTTGAAGTGGCCATTTGGATCTTGGCTTACAACAGCCTAAACCAGGCCACGCCTTGCTGTAGCTAAGTAATTTCTGATATAGGAACTAGTTGGTTTAACATAAAGAAGAAAAAACTGTGTTCCACCTGCTTCAGAAATGTGTAAGAGGCAAGGAACAAGGGGACAGTTTTAGGAATGGCAATGACTTGCAGTGGAGAAGCAGTATAGTAGGATTTATGTAAACACATGTGTGTCTGTCCCAAAGCTTTTTTGGAATCTTCCACTTCTCATCTCCCACCCAGTTGATAACAGCCTACCAGTGGTGACCTTCTGTGAGCTCTCTGATGGGAGTTTGGAGACTCTGAGTAGCTCTGAACCGATGTCTTTCATGAGCTAAACATAGAAAAAAGGCAGAGGAAAATGAGTCAACAATGAGTGAAGTGTTTAGCATAATGAAACCTGCAGCTTCATTGCCGTGACTGTCACACTGTTCATGTCTTCACTCTACTACCTCAAATTTGCTTGCCTTTCACTAAGAGCTTGGCCCGGATGGGCTTTTAAGGATGCCAACAGGATGAGAGCAGCAAGCTGGCAGTGGGATTGGGAAGGGTGTTCCCTGCATGGTGGTAGATGGCGTGCCAGAAGTTTCTGCTTCTTCAAGACTGGACTTGTGCTGGTGGTGGCTGTGATTTATACCACGTGGCTCTTCTGGAGGACCTAATTCAAAATCATGCATTTGCAGAAGCCTCCTATATATGCTGGAAAATGTTTCTGTTCTGGGGTTTGGATTTTTTTTGCCCTTTTGTGTGAACTACCACAGATTGTAGTCTGTCACTTCTTGTGTCACTGTTGTCAGGTTGAAGTATCGTATCTAACTGTGTTGTTACTGAGTGTGTGGTGATGACTCTCAGACAGCGAGTGATACGCAACAAATTTTCAGGGGTGGATGATCTTGTCCATATTCCAAGCGCTCTGGAGCTGTGTGGTGGGATGTGCTTCTCTGATTCTGTCTGACCTGTGCTCTGTTTTTGTACCACCCACCTGATTGCTCTTTCACTGCAGGTGGGTTCTAACTCCTCTCTGTGAGAAATTTCTGCATAATCCTAAGAACTACTACCATCAAAGTCATCTTGGTATCTTCATCTGGTATAATGCAAGGGGGATTCAGATTGCCTGCTCTGCACTACTGTCATCCATTCACTCTTCCAGGTGCTTCAGCTTTTAGAACTTCATACATTCGTGCTTACTGAGGTTTTTCTTCTTCAGGGCCTGGTGATGGATAGTGCTGAATATGTTTCGTGAAGCCCACAGCCTGTGCAAACCAAAGCTATCGGGAATGGGAAAGAGGATGCTTAGTACTTGTCACACAGTGTTGCCAATTGTGACTTCTGAGCTGCCTCCAGTGTTGCTCAGTCTGTAACTTTTCAATGAGGAAAGCTTTTAATTTAAGCTCTCCTGAGGCTGGATGCCAGCATGGAGCCCAGCTCAGCTGCCCCAGCGGTACTCGGGGCAAGTGTGCTGTGGCACTAACTGGGGTAACTCCTACTATATTCTCTTTGGAAGCTCCACTGTATTTATGGGTGGGGAGGGCGGGGGGTTGCCTGCCCTCCCACCTTCCCCCATGTTGTCTCAAAAGGCCCTGGTGCATCTTTGATTAGGTGTAGGTCAAAAGAATTTCCACATTGTGACCTTAATAACTGGGGTTGATTGGCAGGCGGTCTGCGGAGAGGGAGCAGCCTGTCCCTTTCATCTCCCTTGGTGCCATGCTGGGACAATGGGCCAGCATATTTTCCTTGTTGTTCCTCATTTGAAAAGGGTCTGGTATCTCTACTAGGTACCTGTGACATGGGGGTCTTGATTGGGGTCTCATAAAGGGCCCTGTCAGTGTGTCCAAAAGCCAGAAATACAAAGGCGATCAGTGGGTGGGGGTCTCAGCTGACCACTGAAGAAGGGAGGGGAGGGTCCTGGAAGCAGTGGAGGGAGAAGCAACCCCTGATGGGAGACCTTAAAGGGGGGAGGGGGGGAGGAGGCGGCCCATTTTTGTCCTGAACTCATCAAGCACATCTGCAGAATTGTCCCAGCCGCTGCCTCCCAGTTTCAAAAGAAAATGATCGTTTGATAAACCGTCCTGATTCACCACTTTCTCACAAGGGAGGGAGACCCACCTTTGACCTCTATGATTTCACATTGGGCCCAGCTCCCCCCCTCCCCATCCAATTGGAGAAACTTTGAAATGCATCCCTTGCGCTCCCTATCCTTCTCCCTCTTTCCCTTTACTCTCTCTCTTTTTTTTTTAACTCCCCCCCCCCCTTTTTTTTTTTTCTCCCCCTCCTCCTCTTCCCACCACCCCCACTTCCCTGCTCTCCCGCTTTGTAAAAAAGCAGGCGTACTCTTTGGAGTTTAGGCAAGTAATTAGTAAAATCTTTTCTGCAGCACAATAAACCCGCAGCGCTTGGCCCGCATATTCCCACAATTTACATACTCGCGGGCATTCGAGAAAACAGGTGGCATTCCCAGTGCATCGCTGCCTATGAAAATCATTTGGAAGGCAGGGAGGGGAGGGTGCTGGGACCCGCTCGCTCCTGCGAGCTATAGGAATGTGCATGAATATATTAAAATGTTTTCACACAATGCTTTTATTTTCCGACGAGAAGAGGCATCTTCTGGATGAAAGGCGGCTGGCCCAGACACAGGCCTCTTCCAAACGCTCTTTCCCACTCGGGGTTTGTTCGCATGGACCAGATAGAGAGGGGGCCTGGGGGGGAGGAAAGGGCAAGGGTGCTATCTATGAAGAGTAAATCTTTGTGTGCCTCCTACCCACTCCCTGTTTATGGTCCCAGAAAGAGTTATGAGGGAATCATGTCTGTGGAGGGAGGCAGGAAGGGAGACCATCAGAACTTTCTGTAAAAGCTTTTGGAGGCATTGCAAACGTAGAGAAGAAACCGCTTGTAATGGAGCATATAGCTCTGACCGACGGGATTCAGTGGCTGCAGCAGGAAATGACTGAGAGGGAGCTGGCTATCTTGGGCAGTATTAGCAAAGTGCCTATTAATAACAGAAAACACTCTTGCAGTACTTTTCCAGCTTCATCTTATTGTCAAGAACAGGCTGCTCAATGCTCAGCCTGGGCAATGTATCCAGCTGTTCCTCTCTTTTTTCCAAGAGGGTAGTTGTTCCAGGCTGTGCCACAGGCAGAACCCAGCAGTTCCCACTCCATTTCAGTCAGGGACCACTTAGCTGCGTTGCTTCATAAGAGGTTCTTTGGGTACTTTCAGCTTCTAGGGTGTTGACAACAGATATGTGGTGAACCTTGTGTCTAGAGAGTGTAGATGAGGGATTTTCTTTCTTACATAAAAGTGGAGAGGATTGACATGTGAAGGGAGGGAGAGGCTGAACACAACTAGTGAATGGCTCAGCTTAGGAGCAGAGTGTGAATGTATAGGGCAGACCTTGGGTTCAACTCTAGGGATACTTTTTTGCTTGAGAATACTGTGGCAGGCTGCAAGGGGCTTTGTTGGAGGAAACAGAGGTAGGTTGGTAGCAGGATTATTTTTTATTATTATTTTTAATATTCTTTTGGTGAAAGTGCCCTTTGAAAATTGTGGGAAGTGGTGTGGCACCAGTATGGTGATCTGGATCTCTGTCTCATATGTGCTACAGATAGAGCCTTTGTAGAAAGCTCTTCTGGGCAGGCGTCTTGTCTAGATGGGTTCTGCCCTGAGGATTTACAAGCCTGCCTGCAGCCAGCCAGAACCACAGCAGCACAAATCATGGATGCCACGAAGAGCTATTTGAAAGCCTATGCTACCCAGCTCAAGCTTCTGCTCTCCTGAAGGAACTTACCAAAACACGGGCTCCCAGAACAAGGCATAACATATTTTGGGAGGAGAGGGAAGAGCTTTACTGAGGCTTTCTCCTCAGCTAAGCCAACTTTCCTTGTCCTTTCTGACCAGACTCTCTCTGCGACAGGTGGGAGAGAACGTATTCCTCAGCCCTGCAAGGAGCTAAACAATTCAGCATCTCAAAACCTTTTGCAAAAAGGTATTCTTGCGTGTCAGCTGTTCCTAAAATGGATCTGCAGAAGTAGAAAAGCTCTGTAATGCTGTTTCTCCCAGCTGGCCTGCACTGGTCATACTGGTGTTGGTCACGGTGCAAAGGTCTTTAACATTTTGTTGGAAACAACCAACAATCCAACTGGCAAGAGGACTTACTTTTTATTTTTAATTCTTGTCTTCCCAATTCCCTACTCCTCCCCTTCATCTTTCTTCATTTCTTAAAGAGGCAGTGGAGGGAAAAAAGCTTTGGTTTTTGTTTGGGAAGGGGGTTAGGAAGGGCTACGTGGCCCCTGCAACCTCTCATAGGGGTGTCTTGTCAGGGCGCGGCATGAAGGGCACAAACAGATCATAACCTTTAAATGAAAATGCGATGGAGGGGAGAGATGAAAGCAGTGAAACAAATTAGATACATCTAGAGGGGGTGCTCAACTGGAGAAAATTAGCATTTCTTCCTAATTGGAGTGCAGGGCATTCCATTACAGGGTTTCATTACAAGGAGGGAAGCACTGGGCCTCTTTGAGGGATTTCCCCCTGCCCTTAGTTCTTCTAAAATTAAAAAAATATATTTAGGAGAAAACTGAGAAGGACTGAATTTATCAGATGAAGGTTTCAGACTGCTTCAGGAAGAGGAATAATAGTAAAGCACCAGTTCTCTGTTTATTAAGAGAAGAAAGTGATGATTGTGTGCATGTCACACAAGTGCTCGTCAGGTGCTAGCCTTAGTTTTCCTGAAGGAAACTACAAAGTTTACAGGAGGCTGCAGGTGATGGTAGCTGCCTGATGCTAGTACTTGCTGAATCAAATTTGTAAACTGTATCCAAAACACACTAGTTTGAAGCATAGGGATATATGTTTTATGACTAAAATCAGTGGTGTCAATTCAAGCCTGCTTTACACTGCATATCAAATCCATGCTGTGCAAAGCACTCATTCAAGGCATGTCTGTCTGATTCTGCCTCTAATTAGAGCTGTCATATCTAACAGGAATTTGGATATATCCCTGGGAATGCAATGGCCAGCTTCCAGTGCAAAATGTCTTGTGCCTGCTCTGGGGCTTATGCATAGCTTTGTGGTCTAAATAGTTTGTGCCAACTTGAGAAACAGGCATGCATGGATGTTCTTTATATGTGCATCTTTACATATAAACGGGTGCTAAGAATAATTTAAAGGAAATTCAAGGGACAAGGTTTTGCATTGCGGCTCTTGATTAGGAGTAGGGGGAGACAGGTTTTT
Source organism: Vanellus vanellus (assembly GCF_965231255.1). Taxonomy (NCBI): domain Eukaryota; kingdom Metazoa; phylum Chordata; class Aves; order Charadriiformes; family Charadriidae; genus Vanellus; species Vanellus vanellus. Next base: position 16,071,908 of record NC_138912.1, on the reverse strand, counting down.
GTGGTTTTTTTTTTTTTTTTTTTTCCAAACAGGGATTGGATTATGAGTGCTCTAAGGAGAGGAGGGGAAAATAGAAGAAATAAAGGAGACTTGCTTCAGGTGTGTGGTATGCAACTTACCTTGCTCTGCCAATCTACAGTTACAAAATTTCTTGTTCCAGATCAGGAGAGGGAATATAGAAGCATAGGAATGTGGATTGTAGGAATCTGCTGAAGGAAGGGTCCTATCTGCACAGAAGGTGGTTCCTAGCAGAGAGGGAGGCTGTTTACAGCAGCACTACCTTCATCCTGGGCAGGCTCTGTCATCCATGTGTCCAGGATGAGGTTGCAGATGATAGGAATTTACAGAGTTCATAAATGTAAATCTCTGAACTTAAGCCTTGAATTTTGGCATTTTGACACAGAGCATAGCACTGCCCACAGGAATATCTTCAGGCCTAGAGAAAATACTGTTAAAAATGAAGGCATGGCTCGGAAATGTGCGGTATTAGGTCTGGCACACATCAGGATAATCATGTGTCCCATCCCAGTCTTCTCTAGTCCCTTCAGTTCTTGCAAAAAAATGCTTCCAGACTGTTTAAAATGGGCAAATGCATCAGTCTGGCTCTAGATTAGTCAAGCAAGCTACTTTTGAAACACTGGGGGCGGTAGAGAGGAGATGGGAGCAGGACCAAAGAGGCTGGAGTTTGGAGAGGTGCAAATGACTAGAAGATAGTCAGGCTTGAAGGGAAACTTCTTCTGCTGAAGAATGGGAATTTCTCCTCAACGTGTGCCATTGTGCATCTGGCTTGTGTACTAATATCCTTTAAAATACAGCGTGCGGGCGTACCTCTTGCCTGTAGTTAAGCTTCAGCTTCTCTGAGTGGCTGTCTTCCTGCACCTCTGTTGTGAGTGGAATGGGATGACTATGATAGGACAAAGGGTAATGGCTTCAAACTGGAAGAGGGTAGATTTAGATGAGATATCGGGAAGAAATTTTTCGCTATGAGGGTGGTGAGACACTGGAACAGGTTGCCCAGGGAAGTTGTGGATGCCCCATCCCTGGAAGTGTTCAAGACTAGGCTGGAGGGGGCTTTGAACAACTGGGTCTAGTGGGAGGTGCCCCTGCCCATGGCAGAGGGGTTGGAACTAGATGATCTTTAAGGTCCCTTCCAACCTAAACCATTCTGTGATTCTCTCCTTGGCTCCGTTGCTTCTGTTTTCTTTTCAGAGCAGCGTGAGACTGCTCCAGACAGGAAGGCAGATTGGAAAGTCTGTTCTCTCTGTGTAATGTTGCCTGTAATGTGTTCCCTGGTTCATTATCTAGGATTTGTCAGGTTTTCTCTACCTTCCCTCCTGCCTACATGAAGTATGACTGCTGCAGCCACTTTATTGCTCTAAAGAGGTATTGCAGGTTCATGATGCTCTATTCACTCCATTCTCTGCACATGCCTGCACATGAGATGTACTTGTACTGCTTTGTAGGCATCCTGACACCTCACAGATGCAGGGCTAATTTGGGGCCATGTGTTAAAGCCAGCTTTTAACGTGCATTGCCCTGTCTAATTAGTAAATCCTTGTTTTCTCTCCTCTGAGATTGAGGTACATGTTCCTCTAAGTCTAGCTGTCCATCAAAGAGGACTTGAAATGAAGCTCTGCTATGGTTGGTAGACACGGGCAGCTAATGAAGAGAGAGAGACCATTTCCTTTGAGAAGAGAGACCTGTACCAAGGTGATGGATAGTCCCAGAGATTTATTAGTGTGGAGGCTGGATGGAGGCTGGCAAACTGGAACCCAACAGCTTGTATTTTTCAAGGGAAAGAGAAGTCTGGTGGTCATCTGTGTGTATACCTTACACCCTCCACCCCCCACCCCCCCCACCCCCAAAAAAAAAGGGGGGGGGACACACTAAAGAAAGAAGTGAACTGATCAGAGGAAGCAATTACAGACTAAGCTGGGCCAAGCAGCAACTGCTACTATTGCTGTGCGTGGTCTCTGCCTCCTGGTGCAGCTGTCTTGAATTTTGCACCTGCACTTTGTTCGGTGACCTGCTTCGCTTGTCCAGGCTAATTTAATGAGGGATGGGGATGGAACAGGACTGTCTGATGGAATAGGCTTTCTCTTGCTTTTTATTTTCTGTCTTCCACAGAGTATTTATTAGCGCATGTGACCTGTAGCATGTTTTTCTTTTTTCCTTTTCCATATACTCCCCCTGGATTTTCTCCTCTTAGACAGTGGAGAAGCATGGGAGCCTGCTCCAGAAATTAGAAAGGCAATAATGTTTCTCTAGCACCTGTCTTCTGATGGTCTTAGAGCAATCTGGGAACATGGATTGTGTGCAGACCACTTTGGATAAGTTTGTAGCCTGGCAGAGGAAGGAATTACTGTTTCTGTTATGTGGTGAAAAATATCAGGTACTTCGGTAGTATTGAGTGCAGGTGAACAGTACTGTTCTTGTTGTGCTGTGGCTCTGTCCTCTGCTTCCCAAACTATGGTTTGCGAGACCCTGATGGTCCTCAGACCTGTGTTGGCTCTCTAGCTCTTGCCATGGAGCCAGTGATACAGGTCCCTGCTGGTCTAGGAGTGACTGAGACTGGTTGAAGCCTCAAAGCTTGGAGTAACCAATTAGCTCTAACCTGCCTCAGAAGGGGCAATAAACCAACAGGGTCTGAAGAGGAGACACAGCAGAGAAACACTCCTCTATACCAAAGGAATACCAGTTTGCGTTACTAGTTTGTATCTTGTTTTTGTGGTCTTTCCCCGTATTTGGTCCCAAGTCAAATGATCTGCGGAAGTTATTGATCTACTGATATTTGGGTGCCTTCATTAGGCAGTTCTGGTAAAACCAGCCTGAAAAGAAATATGGAGAGTAAGATGGTGGTGGGTAAGCTTGAGTGTGGAAGTGTTATTCAGTAAATCCTACAATAGTAGAACTAGAAACATTTTAAATTACTAGTAGCTGCCTTTAAAATGGACAAAAGATAGTATTTCTTCATACAGTGTGTAGTGAACTTCCTGCTCCAGAAGGTTATGGAGGGGGATGATGCCAACAGTTTTGAAAGGGATTTGGCGAATTCATGGGTAGCAGGTCCATAATGAAGGACTAGGTGGGGATACACTCTCTTAAATCCTTAATATGGTAATTGTGGATGCTAGAGAAGTACAAAGAGAATGATCACACAAAGTTGCCAAGCTTACATGTTCTTCCTAAACAGCATCTGCTAGTACTGCTGCTGGAGACAAAACGGTGAGCTAGGTGGGCCGTGGCTTGACCAAGGTGGACATTTCTCATGTTGTTCTGGCCATGGTGGGTCAGTCCAGCATCCATCTAGTCCAGTGTTTAGTGTCCAGCAGTGGTCAGTAGTAGATGTCTAGGGAGAAGGGTAAGAAACAAGACAAGCGCAAAAAGATCCTTTCCTGCTTGTTCCTTCCTAGCTTCCAGTGATGAGGAGGTTAGGGTTTCCCTGGCTAGAGTTTGTATCCAGACCAGTGTTTCTTTCATATTTGCAGAAGGTAGCTCTGTGAGCAGCTCATCTCTTCTTTCTTAACCTGTTAATGTTCTGGTCTTCATAGGCTCCTTTCTGATTCAGTATTTTGTTGTGAGGAAGAAACACTTTGTTCTATTTCTAAACCTTTTGCCTGATTGTCTTATGGGGATATACAGTGAATGATACCTCCCTCTGAATACCTTCTGCTCTGTTTACAATTTTAGTATTTTTCCCAGCCCACCCCAACTCTAGTATTGATGGTCTTGTGCGAAGCAGTAGCAAACCATGACTGTTGTGAGTACTTGCTGGCCAGTTGTTATTTATTTAGCGTGGACTTCACATATGGGTGTCCCTAAGATGTGGTAAGTTCATCATTTCCTCCCAGTGCAGCCTCTGACTGGAGTCCACAGAGATGCAGCCTAAGCTGAATGGATGGTCATGCAATTGGATCTTGTGTATCCACATGATAAAGATCAGTGACAGCTTTGACTGAGACACTTCTTGCTGCAGAATCAAATACTGACACTTAAGTAATGTGCTCTTTTTGGTGGAGGACATGTGAGCAGGCTTCGTTCTGGCATTTCTTCATGTGGAAGTTTGACTTGCCAAGTAAAAATGGTTCTTTTAATAACTGTGTTTTTGGATGAGATTTCCTAAACTCTCAGAGTGCATGTGAATGGGGCAGGCCATGGAAAGGAAAGGAGGAAACTGTGGTTTCACACTCCTGCCCACAAAGCTGCCTGTGCATCTAAAGCTTTCAGACTACTGATCCTTGAAGTGTTGGAGGACTGACTGCCAGCAGGTTGTCCTGCTTCACCTAGACAGCAGCTTACTGAGGGTCAGGAGGCAGTGGGGTACTTCATGTCCCTTTATCAGATATTTCTTGACATCAAATGATGATGTGCTTTAGGGAATCCTGTGTTCCATTGCAGACTTGGGAGACGTGTGCCTGAAGGGTTTTTTTTCCCAGTACTTTCCAGTGCAATCCTTTCCCTCCTACTCCATTTTCTGTGTATTTTTTTTTCCCAGTATATTGACATTAAGCATCATAATAAATTACTTCTAGCTTTCTTGCCTTGTCCTTTCCCTGTCTCTACAGCATCTGTTTTGCCCGATCCCTTTCATATCTTCATCTGGCTAATCTTGTTTATCACTGGAATTCAGTAGTTCTTGGGCTGCCTTGCAGCCCAGCCTGAATACAGATACTGAAGATAACATGTGCTGTGAACCTATGTTTTATTGTATATTGATGTCAGGATGGTTTGAGCTCTGGCTCCTGCAATACTTTTTCAGCAGGTTTTTGGGTAGTTCAGGACCTGTGTGGGAGGTGGCCACTAAACATCCTTATGCCTTAGATGCGTGTTGTCTGTCGGCTTGTTTAATGAAATCTTGTGTGCCTTGCTGCATACAGGGCTGGGGCTTTCCAGCCTGACTGGCGGGTTTTATTTCTCATTCTGGTGCTTACTCACAACCAAGCTTGCCCTGAACCTGCAGATGGAGAGCAGGAGCTTCATTCAGGATCTTGCTTGCTTAGGGGTAAACAGTTGACATGCTCCAAACACTTAGCATGAAAACCCTGAAGCAAATCATAGTACATAGAGCAGAGAGCTGGGGAGGGGGAAGCTGCCCGGAGCTTTAAAAGCAAGTGAATTGAGGTTGTTGCAAGCGTGTCCGTCTCGGGGCTGGAATGATCAGAGCAGGAAAGCTCTAGGAGTCATTTCATGGCTGAGTTAAACGCAGATGAGGCTTTGCTCGCCTCCTCCACAGAGCACCTGTGTCTCCATGCCTCAGTGTCCTGGACCCCTCTGTGTGCAGCATGTGCTACATATACACACTTCTCCCCTTTCACCTTTCCTGGTCTTTAGCTTCTTAAAAGCCTCTGAGCGGTATTTCCTTCTCCCCTGCTGAACAACTCATTTAGACTTCATTTGGAAATTATTTGAATATCACAGAGCAGAGAAGGAAGATCAAACACTCTGTTTTTAAGTGATTTGGCTTCTTTCCCCTATAAACTTGAACAAGTGCAGCTCCTGCCTCTGCATGAAGTGGAGAAAGAACTGCCGCCCTTTGTGGGAAGTTGATGAAAGTTTATGTTTGTTGAGAAGTCCTCTTCTTCCTCACCACTCTGATCACTTTTTTCAAAATTCTCCTAAATTGGGAAGTTTGAATTTGGTATACATGCGTGTGTATGGCAAAAGGAATAAGACAAAAATAATTCATGGTTTGTGGCACCAGGAAAACAGATTCCTTCCCACCCCTACTTTTAAACTGAAACATTCTTGGGTTTTAGTTGTTCTGGCAAACCTGAAAGGATTCTCCCCTCCCCCTGATCTCACTGGCATGTATGGATTGCTAGCTTGTTGAAAAGCCATTTTCTGTTACATGTTCTAATGGAAAAGTTTAGATAAGCTGTCATTATAAATATGCATTTTTAAAAGAATACTTGTTAACTGAAAACTCTGCCAGTCACGTCTGAAAATATGTTGGGATTGGCCTTGGCAGTCCTGAAGCTTAAAAAATAGAAAGGATATATTTTTAAAATAGGAGAGGTTTTCTTCTTTTGCATCTTGATTCTCTAACCATTTTCTACGCATAAGCATGTATTTAGACTCTTGTCCAAAGCAATGACAGCTGGAGTATTTACTTAAACCAATTCTACATGTCCCCTTGTTGTAGGGTGTGGGGTTGTAAGAAGAAAAAGCCCTGGAAACTGTAAGGCTGGTGATAAGGTATGAGTACAGGCAACATTACGTATCTTTTCCTGCTGGCACTGGGACTGTTCACTGTATTTCTCTGCGTAGCCTTGAAATTGGCCTGGTCAGCTTGGGTCTGCATATTTCCATGCACATTCTTGGCGTCTGCTTCTCAGATGCTGGCATTGATTTCATGGCAAGCACATTTTGTTCAGAAGTGTCAAAGGTTGCTTTTATGGAAAAAGTCTTGAGCACTGATGAGCTGAAGGCACACAATATCTAGCTGAACTCATCTCCGTGGCCAGCACTTAAAGCAGCTTGGGTGAGGCTGCAAAAAAAAAATGAATTGAGATTAAGAAATGGACTTTTCTGTGGGAGTCTTTAGTAAAAGAAGAAAAAACAGACTATCGTGGGGTGGAATCCAGCAACTTATCCAGTTTGCAAACCGCTGCAGTGTTGGGTCACAGTCATGCATTTTAGGCAGCTCAGAAATTACAAGTCTGTGCCCTGGGGGTTGTGCTGCCTGTCTCCTTGCTACATATTGAGTCTCTGGGGATCTCCTTTCCTTGTTGTTCAGATTGTTGTGACTACATTTCCTAGGGCTTGCTCAGCACTCCTATGTAACTGGTGCTCTGATGAAAGCAGTGGGCATCTTTTTACTTGCCTGCTTACCATTTGGTCTTCATTGCAGAATAAGGACTGAGCTTTCAGACCATGACAGTTCTTGCTTTCCAGTAGGGTGCTGCAGTCATAAGGGACACAAGATGAGTTTTCCAAAGTATAATTTTGCATCAAAAAACAACAAAAAGACCTTATTGCACTAGAGCTGGGATCAAGTCAGCTGAGCAAGTTTAATTTGTCTATAGCCCTGGAGCTGACCAGCCAGGACAAGGATTTCTATCCTGAAGGTAACAGTGATAATTCAAAGAAAGTGTAGATGCTGACAAGTCTGGAGAATCAACAGAGGCACTGTGCCACACAATGCCAGTTTCTAGTTTGCGGTACAACTGATTCCACAGTCTGGTGCAACTCAGGAGGAATACACTGGGAACCAAGTCGTTTGGTCAGCCCACATGCAGCAGGTTTCCTGGTAGGTTTTGCAGAACCAAAGGCTTGTAGCAAAAGGGAGGTGGAATATGCGAGCTCCCACTATAAAAAGCAGTTTTGCTTTGCTAAGGGGAAATGGCTCAGCAAAAAGAGAACCTGGAGCCTTCATTGCTGTCCTCCTGGATCTGCTTGTTGCCTGACATTTGGGGCAAATGCTGGAAGGGTGAATGATTCTTCCCTGTTTTTTCTCAGCAATAATAGTTCTCACTCTGTCCTCGTCACAGTTCTTGCTCTCCTGTCTGGGACCTGCACAGTCCAGTTTCCTCTTCCCAAGTCTGTTGCCTTTCTTAATCTCAATGCAAACGTACTAGGCTAGAAATCCTGCCCTGGGAGTGTAGGTTACACCAAGCCTTCAAGAATCTGTCATGCATCGCACCTCTTCATATGCTCCTGTTGTGCATCTACTGGATCTCTTTTCTCCTTTACCCCTTTTTGGCTTCCTGCACTGCCCTGTTCCACAGGCTGTGGGAAAGATGCTTGTCATGATCTGACCTCCTCGGCATGTGTCCCACTGCTGACCATGCCCCTGCTCTGCCAGGCAGGCCATCCCACTCCAACCCCCTCCTCCTGCTCCAGATCACAGCCCCTGAGGGGTCTTTGTCCGCCTGTTGAGAGCAGCCCCTGTCCCGCCATTCCCACATGGCGCACCCTCCCCAGCAGCCCCCTCCCCATTCAGCAGTTTGGGCTGAAAGAACCTTGGCTAATTATGCCGGGCTGAAAATTACCACTTTGCTGTGTTCTCCTGCTGCTGGGCCCATTTGTGTGGGGCCTGTAGTTAGAGGGAACAAAGTCCCCCCTGTGGAGCCAGGCAGGCCCCAAGTGTGAAGCTACAGGTACAAGCAAGAGGGGAATGAAGAGAATAATTACCAGCTTCTCCAGGTGAAAGCCCCGTTAAAACTTCAATAAGCCAATTAGGGGCCAGGGTGTGTGTGGGGGGAGAGTCTCCCCCACCTATAAGTGATTCCCACCAGGCAATTAACAGAAATCATTTCACGGAGAGGAGGATAAGAAATAGCTCTTAGAAATTGTCTTGAGTTGGGGGGGCCTGAAACAGCACGACTGCTGTAGTGGTCCTCGTGTACTTGTTGGAGGTTGCTCCTGGCTCACTGTGTGGCCTGAAAGTGTTGGTGGGGCTAGGGGGAGAGGGAGGAGGGAGGGAAAATGGCAAAGAAAAAGGAATCGCTGGAGCTTTACACCTGGGCAGGCTTTGAGAAAGCAAGGGCTAGAGTTCAGAGCTTCTTGTAAGGCTGTGTGTGGGCGCAGAGCACTGAGTGTGAGGGGGCTACTGGATCTGGGGGAGTGGGTGAGGATCAGGCTCAGGGTGCCTTCCCCATCGCGGTGAGGGGGGAGGCTAATGCTGTTGAACCCAGTATGGAGGGGATAGGTGCTGGGTGTGAAGGCTCATAGTGGCTGTGCAAGTGGGTGAGAAATGAGTGCCAGGCCTTCAGAGATCTGCCTGAGATAAGTGATGGTCTGTAGGTGTCCTGCCTTATCCCAGGAGCAGATGGTGTCTGGTGTCTAATACATGTGTGTGTATCTCATTCAGGGACCATGTTTTTCTGCTGCTCGGTCAGCAGCTTCACCTGTTTCTTCCTTTCAATTGGTTCTAAAAAGCCAGTGGATTTGCTCAAGATGGAGGTTTTATGAAGTCACCTTGCAGTTTCCTTGCACTATATTGCAGATGGCATGTGCAGCAGTTGGAGGTAGAGCATACTGTCTGGTCGGTACCTAGCAGGAGTCTTGCTCTACTCCCCAGAGCAGCCATTCAAATACAGATAGGCAAGAGTAGAGCGTAGGATGAAGTTTCTTCAGATGGCTGAGATTACCCTAGTGATATTGGAAAAGAGAATGCATAATATAATTAAAGAAGTCCAGATGCAAGCTGTGGTTATTTCACCTGCACTTGCAAAAGAAGACACAAAAAAAGCCCCCCCACCTTAAACTCCTCAAAACTCAAATGTAACCGTAGTACTGACTTTATTTGCCTTTCTAATGTTATAGCTTCTGAGAATTAAAAGTGTCCTGTGAGGTTTTGTTCTGGTTACTGATCAGCTGAAGCTGAAATAACCCTACTGTAGTGGTGTTTAACCACCTACTCTTGCACTGACCTGGAAGTCCCTAGACTTCCTCTTCCCCCCACCTTTGTCTTTCCCCAGAAAGCTTTCTATGGTAGGAATAGAGAACTGTGTCTCTTGCATAGCCCAGCTTTTGGACTCGGAAGTGGTTTCTCAGCAGAGTCATGTTTCTTTGATTTGGCTTCCAGGATGTAACCCCAGTTGAAGCCTGCAAAGAGGGCTCTGTTCACAGAAAGGCCTGGTAAGCATGCAGGGGCAAAACGGTTTTGGCATGGATTTTCTGCCCCCTTTGGTACACATTGTTCAGACCAGTGCCTGAGTTAGGTACTGAATTACATTTCTTCTATGGTTAAGGAGTCTTCTCTCTCCTGCCCCCTTCTTCCCCTCCTGTAATAACAGTCATAGCTTGAGCATCAGTTGGGGGTTAAATTGAGTCTGGAGAGAGCTAGGGATGCAGGAGTTCTTGTACAGAGACCTTTGTCCTGAACAAGCACTCCATGCCTTGCAAGCCCAGAGGTTAGGGAGTGAGGAAGGATGATGAAGAGGGTTGGACATACCATGCAAATAAGTGTTTTACACCATTAAACATGGGCTATCAAACCTTTCCCTTTATTAAAGGAGTAGGGCTGATATCAACCCAGTAGAAGTACTTGTGCAGCCACAAAGGCCATTCTGTTTGAGGTTCTGAAAAATGACAGCAGCACTATGAAAAGCACTGTTTGAAAACCCCTCTTCTATGGGAACACTCAGGACCCTCAATTGACTTTTATAGAGCTAATCTGAGTGTGGTCCTGTCCTGGACATTTTCTTCTTCCTAAAAGCATGTGTCATGAGGATTATATTTAGATGCAAACAGTCCATGGAACATCAGGACTGTCTGTGGGTGGACTCACTAGTTTTTAGTAAAGGATATTTTCCTGTTCAGTGCTGCAGTGTGGAAGGCCTGTGTGCGTGTGTCTGTCCTGGCTGGAATGTCTGTCTTAATGTCATTGAGCTCAGTCTTTCTCCAGAAATGGGGATTACGTTCTATATCTGGCTGCCTGTTTTCACAAAATTTGCCTACTGCAGGGACAGTGAACAAGGTTATGGGATGACTTGGGCAGACAATATGGGGTGAAACTGCAAAGCAATGAAGGCAAGATGGAGGTGTCTAGCTTGGGTACCTGCTAAGCAACTTGCTAGAGTAGGGGTGATCCATCTGCTGTGCGGGGAATTGGACCTTTGGGGATATTAAAGGCTTATTCTGTTCTTCAGCGTGTGGGTCTCTGAAGACATGAATTTAGAGGCCAAGGCAGAGGGTTGGAGAGGTGAAGCTGACATTCCCTCTGCCCTGAGGCACGCAGTAAATGATATGGGAGACAATAACGTGAGCATTTTTTCTCTCAAATATGCTGGAGTTCTGCCTCAAATGTGAGACTTAACTGTTTCAAACCAGCATCTCTACAGTGCCCTTCAGTACAAAATGCAAATGCCTTCTTTCTGGGGACCCCTTTCTAGTGGTCCACTTGAGGCTCGAGGCAGCATGTGAATGAGTTATTAGTCTCTCTGTCTGTGCCTGTGTCACTGGTGCTTCTTGCCAGAGTACAGCATTTCCTCTTGGAGCAGTAGTGGTTGTAAATGTTGTGGCGTTCATGCAGTCTTCTATGTGTTTTGTTTTCTCTGTGCTGAGTCCCTGGTGGGGAGTGGCAGAGCTCTTCTGTAGCTTCTCTGTGTGCAATTTACGATGCATATCAGGAGCGCAGTTCAACCCTGATCTGACTGATGCCTTGAGGGACGCTGCGGCATGCACACGAGTCTCAAAGAAGCAGCAGCAAACATGCCAGCGCTTTCCAGTCTGTTTGTGGAACAAGCCTGGTCATTTGCCTCCAGCTGCTGGTTCTCTTTGGCAATGTTATTCACTGCTGAACAAAGATGAGGCTATACTGCAGTGGGTCTCTGCTTGCTCAGGTGAGCTCAGTCCTGTTATTGAGTCCAAATACAAGGCTATTTTGTGTGCTTGCAAGCAGTTGGGCCCAAATACAAGCTTGGCTTTAGAGCACTCTAGAAGCTCTTCTGTGTGCTGAGTCTGGAGTAGTACAGGGACCTGAGGAGACTGCCAACAGACTCCTGAAACCAGGCTTCAGCGAAGTGCAGTGTGGGTAACCTTGAGCCTAGAACAGCAGCCAGCGACATAGATAGAAAATGTTTGAGTCAGTTTGATGGACCTTGTTGTTGTCTTTTCCTTGCACTGAAGATCTGGAGCTGAAGCATTGCGTGGCAACAGTGCGGGAGGAGCACATGGGAGGATGTGGGAGGAGGTACATGGGACTGGAAGGATGGGAAGGCTCTTGAGGACTGAGGAGTATGGAAAGACGTAGTCTGGAGTGAAAAGCCAGAGGAATGTTGCAGAGCTGTAGTAAATTGGATGCAACCTGCACTTGTTATTTCAGGTTTTGGAGAGTTATATCGTATGTCATTGGCTTCTTCACCTTTTCCAATCTTCTTCTAAATAGCTTTCCATTCCCCACATTCCCTGTTCTGTAAAGCTGTAATTTTGGCTCATTAACAGTGGCCAGACTTCTGGTGCAACTTCCTTACCTGCTGATTTTTGTTCAGTTTGTGGTTGCCGAGTTGTTAGCATATAACCCAGCTGTCCTGACTTACTTCTGAGATACTGAAGGTGCTTGGTTCAGTTCTCTGGTCATCCTGCTAGAGGCACAAAGTAGTGCTAAGGGGATGGTCTGGGGAAGTGCAGGGGCAACACCAGCCCTGCATGACCACCCAATCTGGCTTTGTCCAGCATTGCTTGAGTCAAAGGCAGGTGAGACTTGTTGCATGTTTGTGGTGCCTGCTTTCTCATGGAGAAGAAAATGCTAAACTGATGCTGTACTTTTAATTTGCAGGGAAAAAAAAAAAAATGCTCCTGGGGAAAGAGCACCTGCTTCCCCCGCACCATCTCAGTCTCCCTCCCTTTGTGTGTATCTGGTCTGTTGGAGAAGCCTCATGCTGGAGATGCCAAAACTCCTTGTGCTGAGTTTCCGACCCCCTCCTCTTCCCTTCACAATGTTGTTACTGTTGCATCTGCTCCCCAGCCTCCTGGGCTCTTCAGCAGGGGCTCCATCAAGTTTGTGTGACCTTAGCACTGTATTCATGCTGCAGGAGTTACCTTCCGTAATGATGTCAACTGATGAGGTTAGCAGGATGGTGGCGGCCACGATAAGACATGACATGTTCTAATGATTCGCCTTAGCGAGCTGCGTGTGTGTGTTGGGGGGGCAAAGAGGGGCTTAGAGAGGGGAGGTGGGGGCCCCACAGGTGCCGACAAAGACTTTGACCTTTGCTGCTATAATATCAGTGTTTCACAGGCAGGGCGGTTCGGTAACCCACTTTCAGCCCATCAAAAATTGATTTAATTGCAATTTTTTCCCCCAATTAGGAGCACTGGAGCTTAACTAATTGGAGTAATAGAGAGTAATAAGGCTCTGATAAAAAGCCTTCCTCTGCCTCCTTTGTATCTTGTGTCATCGCCTGTCAGAGGTCAGAGAGCTTGCATATTCTATTAGGCAGAGTTGCCTTCATTTGTACAAATTAGTTTACCCAACAGTAATTAAAATGCCAGTGCGGGTCGGGGAGAGCTGAATACAATTGATGGGCACGTTGGTGAAGGATTTGACAGCTCCGGTGGCCTCCCTTGCCAAAGCGTGTCAGTGCTGAATCAAAGGCTACACAAACCCACAGACCCGTGTGTTTAACCCGCAGCACCGTTGGCACCAACTGCTTTCTCTCTTCTCCACTCTCCATTTTTGGACTTGCTTTCTCTTCTCCTCCTTTTCTCATCCCACTTGAGACTTTTTAAAAAGGATGTTTCCCATCTTTGAGCTGTCCTTTCTGTTGATCGCTTTCATAACACTGCTACCAGCCCCCCCATCCTGTCTCCCTCGGTGCTCCCCCTCCTCTCCCCCTGCCTTCCACATTCCCAGCTGCAGGGCTCTGTCAAGTAATAACTTCTTTGTTTCCCGGTCCGATGAGTCTCTATATATAATAGTCTCCAAAATGGAACAACGACGTCCAATTCCAGGGGGCAGGGGAGCGTGCGAGGAGGAAGGAACAGGCTCTTGCACGTGTCAAGCAGATTCTGGATTTGAAATCCCTGAAGGAGCAGAATAGGACTTGAGAAGCAATCTGTTTACAGTACAGGGGAAGGGTGGAAGCCTGGGGCACGGGGGAAGTTTAGGCAGAAGAGGTTGGAAAAGGGCCTGTTTCACCCAGGTTCCTTCAGTCACTTTGCATTGCAGGAGTCCCAGCTCAGGCAGTGCTTGCTCTGAAGATTGGGTTGAAAGTGAGGAAGGTATGTATTGTACAATGGGAGCCTCATGACAAAGAGCATCTTTTCAAAAAGACTGATGTGCAGCTCTGATTCACCTACATCTGGCAATGTTCTCTCAATGATGGAGTAAAGAGGGATGCTACAGGTGGGGTGAAACTCTATAGTTGCCACCTTGGGAGCAGGCATGGGATCATTGTAGCTGGACTGTAGCCAGAGCACTACTGCTGTTGCCAGAAATGCCATGGAATCTCCAACAACCACAAGTCAGTCAGATGAAGTTCTTGTGTTTCTTCCAACAGCACTGCCAGGATACATGCTGTCTCTCATCCCCTGGTCCAGCTTCTTTTGTGGCGGGATGATCTTTAGTGAAATTTCTGTTCTGTAGCATAGAGAAGGTCTGGCTTCAGGAGAAGTGGTTCTCTTTTTCTCTTCTCTGTCTCTTCTCTGTTGGGTGTTTCAAATGGGAAACAGAACATCAAAGTATTAGATGAGTTGGAAGATGCCTTGCTTTGGACAACAAAAACATGCTGTGTATGAAGCATGTGTGTCTCAATGCTCTGCAAAATCCTCGCCTTCCTGGCATGGCAGATGTGGAAATGCGGTGTTGGCTTGCTTGTTTTTACCTCCTGGGGGATCCCTGTGAAGCCAGCATGCCCTGTTATGGAAGCCCTGCAATGGTGCTTATTTTCCCATTAGAGGGTCCTTTTGGAGGGAGCTTGTAGTCATGGTACCCAGCAGCTTTCATAGGGCAGAGGAAAGCTTAGTGGGGAAGGGACTTTGCATCTCCAAAGCCATCTGAAGCTTGGCCATAGCAGTCTTTTATGTAGTATGTAGATGCATCTGATCGATGTCTCTGTACATCAGTAGTATCATATATACTTCAGAGAGATGGGTCATCCATGCGGTAATATATATTAGGGTATCTTGTGCTCTCCTCTTCCAATCTAGTCTGACTCCTGAAAGCATTGTAGGCAAAATAAATGACACTCACTAAGCTAGTAACTCAGCTTGAGTTGTTTCTCTTGAGCAGCTGGCAAGAACACCAGTGGAGAGGTTGCACTTCCCTAGGTCAGAGGTTTTTAGTGTGTGCTCTGTGCTTCCTAAGACAAAAAGCTTTGTTGAAGGTAAACTGAAAGAAGCAAATCTAGTAGAAGGCTTCTGAAACATCATTCCACAGAACCGAAGTTCTGGAGCCAGCCTTTACGTGCTTAGCTCCAATTTGCTTACCAAAGCTGACTTGTGTTGGCCTTTTGCTTGGAGTTAAACTGTCGCCTCTGTGAGGTTCCCAGTTACAAGAGGCCTGAAGGTGTATGCCTGCAGACCAGACTCATGGTGAGAGGCCCTGTATCATCCCCTGGGAATCCAAACTTCCAGGTCAGTTCGCTCCCAGGCTTTGACAATTTCTCATTGGCACCACTTCATGTGTGTGTCTTGTGAATGCTGCTTTCTAATCCTGGCAGTGAAGGTGCCCCGCTCTTCTGTGAGAAGTCTTATCTTTGCTTGCTAATGGCCTCCAGCCGGTTAAAGATAAGGCCTGCAAATCTGATCCTGCTGAAGTATGAGAAAAAATTCCTGTTGACTGAATGGAGTCAGATTTACCCAGAAGAGACTTGTTTGTGGCCCTGAGGCCTGTATGCGATGCTGGAGAGAAATCTCTTAATCTAATACTATTTTTCTTTTTCTTTTTTTTTTTTTTTTTTTTTTGGTGGGGTGGGGAGTAAGGACTGAGGGGGGGAAAGCTGAAGTCCAGAACTGACATCCTGAGCAGGGATTAGACCTTGCTGTTCCTCCCACCTCTTTCTCCCTGTTGGTGTGCCTCCATGCTAATTTAGACCTGTGGCAACCATCAAAGCCTTGTGCATACCTTCTGCACAAAGGGGCCTGTCTCCCATGTGAGGGTGTTCTCTGCTGGGGCAGAGTCAGTTTGTCCCCCAAAAGAAAAATCTTAAACACCCAATTGCCTGCTTGACTGACTCCCTGACTGCTATTATGTTTCTAACCACGGTAATTGGCTTTAGTAGTTATTAATGGATTATGTTTGGGGAGGGAGGGACAGAACCCAACACCTAGCTTTGTAGCTGAGGGACTCCTTGACCATACTGCTGCTTTCCAGACATGGGGTTTGACTGGTGAGCTGTCAGAGTGGGTGTTGTTTGCTTGTTTTCCTCTGAGAGGGGAGACATTGACAAAAGGGAAATGTTCCTTCTTGTCCTGCGCTATGGTGGACAGAACACAGGTGTTGAGCACAAACTCTGTTTCCAAATATGAAATGTTGCCGCTTTCTTAATTGGCCCTTGTGGCTGCTGCACAGCAGCAGGAATTGGCTTTTCCTTAGGCTTTCAGATTTTGATCAGGGACTTTCATGGAGAATAATGCGTGCACCCTGCAGCATCTGTGCAGAGAGCTCCGTGCTGCAGGTGCATTGGGTCAATGGCACGTGCACTTGCCAATGAACCTGGGATTTTGCACGTAAGACATCCTAGTTGGAGAGGCTTTGAAATAGCTCTGGTGCTGCAGGCCTTGTCTAGCCCTAAGGGGCAGCTAAGGGTCATAGGACTTGTGAACGCCTCCAGGTATGTGAGTTTGGGTAAGAGGGATGAAGTCAGGAAAAAAAGAGAGCCTTGGTAGCTGTAGCTCTTCCTTGGTTCCTGTAGCTTTTTGAGATGGCTTGATATAATCTGCTTACCTCTTCTGTAGAGGGTATAGGCAAGGCTGCTTTGGCCTTACGATTTGGAGAAACCAATCACACAGCTAAACCACAGAGCTAGAAGTAGGAGTCCTGAGTTCTGGCCCTGCTCCCACGTGGCTCTTCTCTGGCTTTGATTGAGTTAAGTGCGTGGTCACTGCTTTGCTGCTGGGTGCCTTGTAACACCAGTAATAGTGCTTCTCTGAAGTCAAGGACGCTGCAAGAATCCCTTCCTGGTACAGAAGAGGCTTGGAGACACCTTCTGACTTCCAAAGAAGAATGTTGTAGAGGATCAAAGAAATGTTTAAAAATGCTATTTTTACAGGCATGACATTGTTTCCTTATTTTGCTTTCCTCTTTCAGCTGCCAGCTCCATGTCACGCTGCAAAAGATGTTTAGGCAAAGCACAGAGCCGGCTTTTATTTAAAGCAGGCTCCATTTCCTGCCTTCATGCTATCCTTGTTGCAATGACTTAAACATAGTTTTGGCGTTTTATTCTCAGTAGCTGTAATAAATGCGGCTTTGTGAGAGGTCATTTATAGCTTACTTAGAAATCTTTGGATGAGATGCTTTCTCTTATTTGGACTGAGAATAGGAAGTTGGCACAAAACAAGCAGTGTGGTGTGGAGAGCCACAGCACCCGTGTTCCTGCTGCTTGATTTTAAGGATTTTTTCTTGTTGTATCAACTAGTTTGAGGCCATTGGCTGTCAGGTGACCTCTGGAGCCAGCATGTACAGCAAGGACATAGCATCGCCAAAGAGGCCTTTGGAATAGACCCTGCTGGAGAGTGTGAACTGAGCCAAATATTGCTGCAGGAGAGCTGTGCTGCCTCTATTAGAGAATGCTTGAGCACTGAGGAGGGCAACCTGATCCAGCTTTTGAAATTGGCCCTACTTTGAGCAGGCTGGACTGGAGAACTCTGTTCTGTGATTCGTTAGGCCTGTGATGCTGCAGCCAATTTATGATTGTGCTTAGAAACTGCCAGCAAACAGCAGTGAGACATGAAGTGGGAAGTAACAGGGAATTTTTCATGGGGTCTTTCTGCAGCTTGCAGCATTGACTTTATATGAAACTTGCTGAGTGCTAACTGTTTTGCAAATGCTGCTGCAATTTACAGCTGTTCCTACTTTAGGTTTTCCCTCTGCGTATGCAAATACATCTTTATGTCCTACCAATTCTCTGCAGTTGCGACCTGCTGCATCTGGGAAGCTCAGCTACTGAGAGCTCTGGAGCATCGCTCCCTTTGCTGCTCCCTGCCCCTTGTGAAATATGGTGGAATGTGCTGAAACAGTCTTGAACCAGAATTCAGAGTCTTTGTAGCCTGTTTTCTCTGTCTTGCTCATGCACTATTTCTTCAGAACATGAGGATTAGTAAGTGTTTTTTTTTTTTCTTTGCTTGTTTTTTTTTAAACAGCTCATTTGTGACAGGGACAGCCTGCTGTGGACACACCTCACCTTTGAGAATCTGGGACCTTGAAAGGTGAGTGAACTTCCAGGTTACAGGGAGGGACTTGACGAGAAAAGTGAATAACAATGGGAAGTGCAATATTGGAGATGCCGTAAAATCATTTATGTAGGCAAGGGATGTTTAAGCATGATATGTGGGATGGAGTGGGGAATGGTACAAACTGGTGTGGAAAGGTGTATGTGGGGGGTGGTTCTGGTTCAGTGGGGAGCAGCTCAACTTCTCTTCCCAGCTTTTCTCATTGACTGCACTGCCATACTGATTTCTTCCCGTTACCCATGTACAGTCAGAATATGCCCATTATACCTTCCTCTTCATCTTTCTCAGTTGATACTTCAGACTGAGCCAGAGAGATGAGGAAGGTGATATGCATCTTCCCATTCACCCACTTGTCTGTGGTGCTTACAAGCCAGAGGCAAATGCAGGCCCTATAGTCATCTTGTCCTGGCTGGTGTTTCTGGTAGCTCAGGGAAGTGAGGGGTGGTGACAGGTTATCTACAGAATTGACTTAAGTCAAGCATGTTGTCTTCTCTCTGTCTTAATAAGCATTGAGGAGGTTAATTGCTGTGGCTTCCGATTTGGGGCCATTGAGTAGTTCCTGTTCGGTGAACGTGCTGACCTTAGCAACTGGGGAAATGTTGGGATCATCCTGATGTGAGACTCGACTGCTGACAAATTTGAAACTCTCAGCCTAGGGGTCTTTGTGTAGTGATGGACAGATAGCAAATATTTGACAGGATTATTGAACTCTAGCTCAGCTTTCCAGGACTGGTATGCTCTGGGTAGGAGTGGCACAGCACAGATTATCAAGGGAGTGCCATCAGGATTGAGTGGGCTCTGGGAGGGGAGGGAGGGGGACAATGTCAGAAGGGGTCTGAGGGGTGTCAGCAGAGCTGCATGTGGGGAAAGGAGATAGAGGAGGATTGGTGTGGATGCAGGGCTGGTCTGAGGCCAATTGCCTTCTAATCTATAGTTTAGATTTTAGTCAACTGCATCAAATACAGATCTAAACCTGCTTTTCTCTGAAGTAACAAAAATAAAGACTTTGCAAAGAATGCATCCCACAAAGGACAAACTAGAGCAGGAAAGACAGCGCCAGTGCATTCAGCTATGGTGCATGTTTCTCAGTGACCTTATCCAATGGTGCCTTTGGAGTACCCCATAAGGATGTAGGCTGTGCTGAGGTACCCCAGCCCATCAAGTCTTCCGGCTGTCCTTGAATAGAGGCATCTGACAGGAGTGAGGAGATAGGCAACCCTCTCCCCCCTGCCCCAGCCTCTCTGACAGCCTTTCCCAGGGAAGCCTGAAGAGATAATAAAGCTGTGTAGAAAATAGGATTAAGGTAATGAACAGGCACAACGGAGTTTGATCTTTCAATAACGTCAAAGCCTGAGTGACAGGCAAATAAAAAAGCCAAGGCAACCTAGGCCACTGGGCCTCTGTTGCAATGGCTGGAGTGTCAAACTTATTCTTCCCTCTTCACCTGTCACAGCTGGAATGCACCGTGCCACTGGGTCTTTTCCTCTCCAGGGACCTGTGTGTGAGCTGAGAGTCTCGTCAGCACGTGCAGGGCCGGAGGGTGAGTAGGGAGCATGGCCAGGAAACTAGCACGTGAAGCTTGATATGATCATTCATAGTGAGGAACTACAGAGCTGTTCTTCCAGGTCTTGACTTCTCCATAAACTGTTCTTCCTAGCGGAGCTTTGGATTCCTTTTCGAAGGCTCCAGTGGTTGCCAGAAGCCATCTTGTAGGGAAATGCTGTCTCTTCATTTGAGGCATGTGCATGTTGTCTCCCTGGTCATACTCCAGAATTGCGACCATGGCATGGAAACTCAAAAATCTTAGAACTACCCAGGACTGAAAAGCTCCTCCTGTGCCCAGTGTGTCCTGCTAACATCTGGCAGACAAAGCCAGACTTTGCTGCTTACCTCTTCCTTGTGGCCACAAAAGGCCAGAGTCTGACCTGCAGAGGCCAAACATGGCAAGGACATTACCTGTAAGAGCAGAATCCAGGCAACTTTTCTGTCAAAAAAGAGGCATGTAAAGCAATACTGTCATGGTTTGGGCTGGACTGGCCACTGAAATAAATGGCAGCTTAAGACATCTTTAAAACTACAGAATCCGTAGTACCGCTTGGGTGTTTAGCATGGTTGAAGACCAGCTAGTTCAGTTAGCTGGGCTTTTTCTGCGTGGAGCTGTGTGTAAGTAACATTGCAGCAGTTTCTGTGGCATTCTCTTCCCTTGGGGTAGGTGGTCTTTTTCTCCAACAGCTGAGAGCTGGAACATGCTACAAAAGGATTTAAGGCTTAAATAACCTTTTGTGTACTGATCTTCTTAGTTCCAGGCCAGATAAGTCCTTGGCTGGTGCTTGTAGCTGTTGGTCATGGTATGTTTTCGTATTTATGACCTTTGCTGTTCCCTGACCCTGAGGCAGCCATTCTCATCCCTCCAAGAAGACGGGGATAATGTCTTCACCTGGAAATATGTTCTGGGCTTTGAAAAGGGCTTGGTTGGGTTTGACGGCAAGGAAATTTTTAGTGGGGAAAAGAAACACCTCTTGCTGCGTCCCACCCCCACAACTGTCTTTCATTTCTGGCTCTGTTGAGATGATGGCGTTGGATCAAAGCTGCAACAGGCAGCAACAAGCAATTGTCAAGGGGAGTCTAAAGCAGGGGAATGACCACATAATGCCAAGACACTGTCTCTGATGGCTGAAATTCCAGCTGCTGTTACACCTGGCCCTTTCTCCTGTAATGAAGCAGGAATTATTTTTTTTTTTCTTGTGCTTTTGAAGCTGGCTAGCTACACCTCTGGAGGACATGTCTCATCCCACAGATGCTACATTGTGCCATCTGATTGCTTTTAGAGGTGGGGAAGTTGCCGTGCACTTATTGCCACTCAAGATCAAGGGGTGTGTGCAGAGGGGTGTGTGTGAATAACTTTGGTGATTAGAGGCCTGCACAGGAAAGAGGATGATTAGCAGTATAGGCCACTGGATACTAACCTGTGTCCTTGCATCAAGTATCAGGCCTTGCGGACTCCTTGGTTTATTGCAAGTCCCCTTGACTCTCTGCGCTAGTGAGGGATATGATGGCAGCTGCCCCTCTTGCAGGTCAGGTACCTCTGCTCCCTTTTGCCTTTCCCTGCTCAGACCTTCCTGTCCCATCTGCCAGTGCTAGTGTGTGGCTCAGCAGAACAGCCAGTTAATGGCAAGCAAGAGAAAAGGAAATTTTCTTCAGATCCTGTTTCTCTTTCTTTCTCTTCCCACCTCCTGTCTTCTTTCAAAGTTTAAACTCCTTGGGAGACAAGGGTGACGCACCACTGGGAAGAGCTACAAGGCTAGCATTTGTCGTTTGCTTGTGGAGAACGGTTGTCGTTGTTTGCTTGTGGAGAACGGTTGCTCTCCAGCTTATTGTGATGGTCTGCATGTCACAGAATCATAGAATTGTCTAGGTTGGAAGGGACCTTTAAGATCATCTAGTCCAACCACCAACCTAACACTGCCAACACTACCACTGAACCATGTCCCTCAGCACTACATCTACCCATCTTTTAAATACCTCCAGGGATGGCAATTCCACCAGTTCCCTGGGCAGCCTGTTCCAATGCTTGACAACCCTTTCTGTGAAGAAATTTTTTCCTAATATCCAATCTAAACTTCCCCTGGCATAACTCGAGGCCATTTCCTCTTGTCCCTATCGCTTGTTACTCGGGAGATCTACAGCCTCCTTTCAGGTAGTCATGGTCCTTAGGAGACAAATGACCCTGCCTCAAGAATGCTTTTCCATAAGGTAGGATACTCCAGAGGTCACTTTGCAGCAACTCTTGGAGCTATTCTGCCAAGCCCAAATGTTTGAAATGGACGGGTGATGTGTCTGGCAGTCCTCATGCTGTACACACTTTGAATGCACAAGTCCTACATTGTCCTTTCCTGTGACGCAACACGACAGACGCAGGGCAAGAGAGCTGTTGTGAAAACTAAGCCAAAGTTAGCTGTGCCCTGCAAGCCACCCCAGATCCTCTACCTTTTAAACATCCAGTCCTTGTCCATCTCCTCCCCCCTTTTGAAAGCATTTTTGGCAGGGTGGGTTTTTTTGTGTGTGTTTGGTTTGTGTGGTTTTTTTGGTGTTTTTTTTTTTTTTTAAGAACCCTCTAATTTCTTGTTCGGTTTTTCTCCCTCTCCTGAGCCCTTTGAAAGTGGCTTTACGCCGTCACTGACACCAAACTGACACTTTGCGTTTCCCCACTTCTTATCCCTTTATGGCAACAGATGTTGAAATTTTGTATCCCTTTTATCTGTCCCTCTTTGCCCTCTTCCTGTAATTAGGTTTCCCTTGTTAGCAGTACAAAGTGGCCCGGTTTGCTGCCTGGCCTTTTGAGCCATTGTGTCTGAGCACATTTTTTTCCTCCTCTTTCGGAAGAGTTCCTTCCCCCTTAAGTAATAGGCAGGGTGTGGGCCAAAGCTGTGGGTTTTTCTTGTTTCTTTGTTCTCCATTTATCTCTGCCACCTTTTTCAAAGGGATGGAGGGAAAAAAAAAATAGAGTGCATGGAAGGGGAAGATACAGAGTTGCTTTTCTTGACCGTCAGCCCCCCCTGCTCTTCAGGTGTTCAAGGCAGGTGCCTTTGATGTCTGCAAGTTTTGGGGAAGTGGAAGGTAGAGGATTCATGCGAGTGGCTTGGGAGTGGGGGAGAAGGGAGATTCAGGTGTGTGGCTGGTGCCCTCAGCAGAGGGGTGGGGAGGAGTCTTTCAGAGTAGCCAGGCAGCTGCTGAGTGGGTTAGTAATCCTTATTTGCTTCTAGTGTTAATGCATTGCGTTCTTTCTCTCTGAGAGCCAGCATGAGCACTGCCATCATAAGCAGCTGGCTGAAGTTTGCTAACTACCTGCTGCTTCATCTCTGGTATGTGCTTCTATGGAACCCTTGCTACGTTACATCAGTCTGTGCAGTGGGGTGGGCAAGAACGAGTTGCTGTCTTTCAAATTTTGGCATATGTTGATCTGCATCCACTTTGGTGGCTCTTTAGACCCATTGAGCTAGTGAATATGAGCAATTGTCAACAAGATGGGAGAGCTTTAAAACTTAGGGTCCCTGTGCTGTTCTTAAACAGCAAGTGTAATTTGACAGTTGCAGTATGTAGCACAGAACACCCTGGTTAGCTGATCGCTGCTGATGCTTTCCTGTTTAAATCCAGTCCCTGGCTTTGCATCCTGTTGTGCTCAGATTATTTTTTTTTTTTATTGTGGGGGAATAGATAAATGAAATGAGAATTTGCAGATCTAGTTCTTTGTTATAAAGCTTGTTAAATGTTTTCAACAAAAGCTTTTAATGTAGAAGCTTGGCCTGAGATGCACAGACTTCTCAGAGTTGTGTTCTAAAGCAAGTTCTGTAGAAGATCATTCTTTCCACAGCTTTGAACTTCAAGGTTTAAACAAGTTTGAGACCCTCTAATTTAATAACAAAAGGAGTTTGTTGGGTGGAGGGATCAAATGGATTCAGAACTGGAGTTGCTGCATTGAAAGGAAAGGTAACTGACTCCAAGAAGTGTGAGGAGTCTTTCACCCAGACATTTAAACTGGATTTATCCAGTCACAGAGAAGTGGGTGGGTATCTCTGGTAACAGGAGAGACAAGCAATAACAAATATTATCCTGGCACTGATAAGTTTCACAGAACTTGAGGGGCAGAAGAATCATAATACCATGCTGTAGATGCAGATTCCCCTCTCCTGCCCTGCTTTTCTATAGGTTCATCATGCCACATATCTGTTTTTGCCAAGGAGACTCTCTCCAGGCTCTGTGGGAAAGAGGCTTCCTGCTCCTTTTAGGCTTGGGTTTCTTTCTCAGCATCTCTGTCTTGGCTGAACACAGTTTTAAATCACAATAACCAATCCAAAACTTCTCCAACAGTGAGATAAACAGCTTTGTGGGCTGTGCTTCCATCAGGTAAGTGAATGCAAATCTGTGCCTTCTGCTGCCTCCACTCACTGCAGTGGGATGATCCACAGGTAGTTGCCTTTCTCAGATGGCTGTTCATTCTCTATTCCCGAGGCTCTCTTGCCTGTTTTTTGCTGTGCTGTTCCCACTTCCCATCCACAGATGGCTTTGGCTATTTTTTTTAAAGCATCAGTTCTCAGTATTCCTATTTGTGTGTTCTTTGGTTAATCAAGAACACAAATACCATGTTGTCTTCCTGAAATTCAAAGGAAAAAGGGTTGGTGAAGTGACGGACCAGGGTCTGTCATAGGGGAATTCTAGTCTTCAGGTGAACCCTTTCTTGGTCTGTTCATATTAAATCAGTTTGGCACAATGACTGTCTTTGGATTTCTAATTTGGTCCTCGGGAACTGTTCCTTCTGCAGTAAGGTAGGTAGGATGGAGAGTTCAGATGTAGATCTAGGCAAAGGGAAAAGCAGATCCTTCTTCATGGAGCTGGCAATCCCACTTGTGACTTGAGCAGCAAGACAGGATATAAACAGATCTCATGTCTGAAGACATGAATTAAACACTTGACAAGGCCAGAAGGAAATTCCTGCCTTCTTGCAGAAAGTTCCAGTTCTGGAGCTCTGAACTGTAGTATTTTATTCTCTTGCTCTGAGATCTTGGCTGTTGTTGGAGACAGGACACCAGGCCTATAGCCAACTACTTGAGCCAGTGCTGGAGAAAGGTTGCTGCTGCAGGGAGCCTCTTAAGTGGTGGTCTCTTGGATGACTGTTGCTTTTAGCAGACTTTGTTTTGTTCAGAGCTCTGTCTCTTGGCTATAATGGATAGCTTCAGTCTTGTCTGTGCAATGTATGGTATGCGTGTGTTCTCAAAACCATTTGGGGCCTTGTAGTTCTTTACTGATTTCTGGGTTTGGTGGTGGTTTTTGGTTTGGTGTTTTTTTTTTGTTTGTTTTTTTTTGTTTTTTTGTTGTTTTTACATTGTCTTTCTGAACCCTCTCACACAAGCTGGGCATCTTCTGCCTGCCTTTTTGTTAAGAGGGCTCTGGTGCATCTTAACCTAAATGTAAAACTATTGTAAGAGGAAGAACACACATTTGTTTATCCTAAATCTTGCCCTTCCCGTGGCGGTCTTGGCCCTGTCTCACTGTGGACGAGCATGAGGCCAGCTGCTGCCCTTTGGATGTGTGCATGTCCAGGGCATGCTGTGGCCTTTGCACTCCTGTTCAGGCGTATTTATGACAACTTTACAAGGCACTGAACAATTGGAGAGAGTGGGTGGGGGCTGGACACTCCAAGCGCATCAATCAGTTTCATCCCTCTGAGCCAAAGCAAAAGCAATCTTTATTTTTCCCTGGGTTGAGAGAGAATCAACAGAGGCAAGAGAGAAGAATGGGAAGGAGTGAATGAGGAACCCCCTCTGCCACTGGCTAGCAGTAGCTCATTTAAACAGATGGCTTTGTTTTGATTTGGACTCTCCATTTTTTTTTTTTGTCTCCCCGCTAAAGGAGACCTGCAGAGCTCTGTCCAGAAAGGGAGCAATACAGCCGCCTGTTCCCACACAAGTGGGGCGAAAGGCGAGAGGCTTTGAGAATTCCCTGCTTCTTTTCCTCGCCTCCTTCTTTTTCTCTTCCCTCAAGAAATCACAGTTTGAGAGAATTCCCCCCTACTCCTCCCGTTGGAAAGAAAGACAGAGAAGACATTCTTGACATTCTTTGCAGAGAAAAGGGGTTAAATGTCTGAATTTGGGGGTCACCATGTTATACAAATTGCAATCTAATCGTTTTTACAAGAACACACGTGTGCTAAGAAAAGGAGCCATGGACAAGAAAGAAAAGGGGACAGACAACCTTTTTTGTCCTATCTTCTTTTTTTTTTTCTCCCCAAGGTTTTGGACTATTGTAGTGTTCTGTCTCTCTCCCCTCCTCACCCCCGAGAGGGAGAACATTGGTTTTGTAGTTAAATTGGTTCGTAAAGCAGAAGGGCTTGGTGCCATTTCTGTTTGTTTTCCCAAATAAAAGCCCCAGCAGGGTCTCTTTTGCACCGTTGTGGCTTTATTTGAAGAAACTGGCTTTTTCCCATAGCCCAGCGTGTCAGTTTATCCTCTGAACTTAACCTTACGGGAACCCGAACAACAAAAACTCACAGGGTCCCAGAGCTGGAAAGGTAAAGAAATTGTATCTTTTTATTGGACCATTTAAAGCGTGTGTGGGCCAATTCAGAGAAAGCAGAAGAAAAGAAGGCAAAACTCCCTCTTCTGTCTCTCCCCCCTGACACAATCTCAAACCATCGTTGGTGTCATTCCCCCCTACTGCCTCAAGTCCCTTCAGCTGTGCTGAGGAAGCTGAGAGCGGCATTTCTCCGGAAAAATCACTTATAACAGCATCTCTGAGCCTTTTCACATGGAGGTGCTCCTTCAAAATTCCCCAAGCCAATCTCGCATCTCCCTGCAGGAATTAGTACCCTTGGCTTAAATGCAAGGGTAACCTTAGTTTAGGATAACTATATGAAGAACAGCTTTGCCAAAGATCTGTGTATCTCTGTACATACATTATAGATGTTGTTTGACCAAGCCTTTCCCTTCTTAGCATAAGCTGCTGCATGCCCTGGGTGCCTCAGTCGCTGTTGCAAAGCGCCTTGCAGAGCTCTTCCTTTTGGTTTTGGTGCACTCTCCAGATTGGATGAAAGAAGTTGTGCAGATGCTGCACTTTCGATAATTGTTTTTAAATGTTTTTTGTTTCCTTTCTCTGTGCAATACTTAGCTCAAATATCCCACTGTTTTGAACTGAACAGTGCTCTTTCCACATTTTTTTTTTTTTAACAAAGTATATCATACAATAGTTTGGGTTGGAAGATACCTTTTAAAGGTCATCTGCTCCAACCACCCTGCAATGAATAGGGACATCTTCAACTAGATCAGGTCACTCAGAGCCCTGTCCAGCCTGACCTTGAATGTTTCGAGGGATGGGGCATCTACTGCCTCTCTGGACAACCTGTTCCAGTGTTTCACCACCCTCACAGTGAAAAAATTCTTCCTTTTATCAGTCTAAATCGACCCTCTCAGTTTAAAACCATTACCCCTTGTCCTATTGCAGCAGGCCCTGCTAAAAAGTTTGTCCCTATCTTTCCTGCAGGTCCCTTTTAAGTATTGAAAGGTTTCCCTGGAGCCTTCTATTCTCCAGTCTGGACAACCCCAGCTCTCTGTCTCTCCTTACAGGAGAGGTATTCCATCCCTCTGATCTTTTTTGTGGCTCTCCTCTGGACTTGTTCCAACAGGTCCATGACTTTCCTGTGCTGAGGGCTCCAGAGCTGGATGCAGTACTCCAGGTGGGGTCTCACCAGACTGGAGTAGAGGGGCAAAATCGCCTCCCTCAACCTGCTGGCCATGCTGCTTTTGATGCAGCCCAGGATATGGTTCACCTTTTGGGCTGCGAGCGCACATTGTCAGCTCATGTCCAGCTTTTCATCTACCAGTACCTCCAAGTCCTTCTCGGCAGGGCTGCTCTCAATCTCTTCTTCCCCCAGCCTGTATTGATACCGGGGCTTGCCCTGACCCAGGTGCAGGATGCTGCACTTGCAAAAAAGTTGTTGGGTATCTCAGCTTTCTCCTCATCTGTTGTTACTAGTTTGACAGTCTTGCTTATCAGGGGAGGTATACTTTCTTTGACCTTCCTTTTCTGGCTGACATACCTGTAGAAGCTCTTCTTATTATTCTTTGCATCCTTCACCAAGTTCAGCTCCAGCTGCGCCTTGGTCTTTCTAACCTCATCCCTACACAACTGGGCAGCATCCCTGTACTCTTCCCAGGATACCTGTCCCTGCTTCCACTGCCTGTGCATTTCCTTCTGGCCTTTTAGTTTGACCAGCAAGTCTCAACTTGGTCATGCTGGTGTCTTTCCCTCCTTTCCTGATTTCTTACACCTGGGGACTGAGAGCTCTTGCAGTCTGCGGAAAGTGTCCTTAAAGTTCTGCCAGCTCTATTATGCTCCCTTGTCCCTGGGGACAGTTCCCCAGGGGGTCCTATTGACTAACTCCTTGAAGATCTGGAATTTTGCTTTCCTAAAATTCAGGGTGCTAACTTTACTCTTTGCCAAACTGTGAACTCCACTAGTGCGCGGTCACTGCAGCCCAGGCTGCCTCCAGTCTTGACATCACTGATGAGCTTGCTTGCATTGGTGACCAACAGATCCAGTATCACAACCCCTCTAGTGGGGCTGTCTATTATGTGTTTTAAGAAGTTATCCTTGATGCACTCCAGGAGTCTCCTGGATTCCCTACGGCTCGCCATGCTACTTTTCCAGCAGGTGTTGGGATGGTTTAAGTCCCCCAACAGGATGAGAGCCTGCGAGCGCAATGCCTCCTGTAGCTGGAGTAAGACAGCTTCATCAATAGGTTCCCCTTGATTGGGTGGCCTGTAGTAGGCACCAACCACAGGGCTCCCTTTGCCTCAGTCTCTAATTCTTACCCATAATCTTTCCATCTGCTTGTGGCTATTCTTCAGAGACAGCTCTTCACACTCTATCCATTTCTTGATGGAGAGGGCAACACCTCCACCCCTCCTTCCTCACCTGTCCCTTCTGAACAGCTGGTAGCCATCGATAGCCACACTCCAGTCATGGGATTCATCCCACCAAGTTTCAGTAATGGCAACTAGGTCGTAGCTTTCTAGCAGCACGATGGCTTCCAACTCTTGTTTGTTGCCCGTGTTGTGTGCATTGGTGTAGAGGCACTTCAGCTGGGCTGTTGGCTGTGTCACCTTCTTAGAGGAACACCCCTTAATTCCTTTGAGGTATGTCATCAGTTTTTCCCTCTGGCTCCTATTACCTCTGGAGTCCCTGGCTCATCTCTGTAAGACTTCCGAGTGTGCTGCAGTGTAGCCAGCATGTCTCAGAGCAACAGGATGAGGGCTCTCACTAGCATCCTGTCCCTCTAACCCTGCTGTGTCATCCCACAGCTTGTCACAGGCAAGCCTGATGTTATTCCCCTCCCCCTTCAAGCCTAGTTTAAAGCTCTGTCAGTAAGCCCCGCTAGAAAGACCCTCTTCCCCTTTCAGACCTGGCTTGTTGCAAGTAGGTATTGGGTCTAAGATATTGGTTCAGAGCTCTGCTCAGTTTCTGATAGTCACCTGTTTATGAGCAATGGCTTCTCATCTTTGATGGATGATCACGGTTCACAGATGAGGTTTCCAGAGCAAATGAGTATGTCCTCAATTTTGCATATCTGTATTTTCAGCAGATGTTTTGAATTCAGCAGTTTCCTAGAATTTGCATATTTGTATAATATCAGTTGTAGTGAATCAGGGTCACCAGAAATTGAGGGTGGGGAGAAAAGTGTTTATTGTTTCATCCCAGCTTTCAGAGTGTAGTTCATGTGTATTGGAGACAGCTGGCCAAGACCTGCAGTAAATGAGCAGGGTACAGGGAGGGAGGTGCCAGCTTCTTTTGGATTCCAGCTATCAGCAAGGTCTCAGGGAAATCCTGAGCTTTTATGATCCCACAAATAATCACTGTGGCTTGGGAGGTTGTATATGGCTTTAACTTTGTGACAGCAGCGTCCTGTGGGTTATATGGAAACTAACCATCTGGGCTCTGCCGTGATTGATCTTATTTTGTCTTCATATTGCTGAGGTGAGGAGTAATAGAGCCTTAAGCTGTTTTTAAAAAGAAAAACAAAACAAACTTAAAGAAAACGGTTTGTTTCTGCCACTCTTTTGTAGTTCACTTTGCTTCCAGGCTAGAAGGCTCCTGTCTTCTGGAGGAATCATGATAGCAATGCTCATGGCTAGATTTCCAGCACGGAAAGAAAAGAATGAAATGTAGAAATCCCAAACAAATAGCTTATTTAAAAAGTTATCTTAAAAAGTCTTGTTTTCTGAAGAACATGGGAATCGATGAGATGAATCAAAGGATTCTCTATAGTGCCTGAGCAAAATGCCTTTCATTGTTTGGTGTCATCAGTTTGATACATTTCCCAGGCATAGGGACTGTGTTTAAACATCTTATTCTATCAGCAAGGAGTCTGGAGGCTGGTGCCAACACAACTTTCCTGTGGTAGGGACAAAATGGGCTGCTGGATTTGCTCTGGCTCTGTTCTTTGTGAGCTGGTACCAGATTACTGCTAATATGATTTCAGTCTGTCTAGGTGCTTAAGAGAAAGTAGGAGAAACTAGCAATATCTGTGAATTTCCTGCTGGGCACTGGAGGCCTACCTGTGTGTCTGTAGGTGCTGCGTGGGCCCAGGTGGTTTGTGGTTAAGGTGCTGAAGCCGAGAGCTCTGTCTCTAGATGTGACAGCCCTGGTTTCTTGGAAAGACCAGTTTGTGATTCTGCTGCAGAGCTCCACTGGTGCAGAGTTCTTTCTGTTGGTGCCACCTAGCACTGGGACTGAACCCTGGCACTATCTGGCCCAGGCTGTTCAGTACAGAAAACATAGCAAAACTCCTACCATCTGCACAGCTAACTACCTGGCTTGTCTGAAGAAGGCCTGGGAGTGAAACAGCCTCTACTTCCTACTGCTGGAAGGGCCAGGGCATGGCGGGGAGGTGGTGTGGACCTTCCATGCTTGTTCTTGCTTGGACTTCATAGTCACTTGCTGACTAACTTTCATAGTGCTTGAGAAGGATGGGGCATCCTGGCATCTGAAGTGCTGAGGATCAGCTACCTGGGTTTTGGAAGGTGTTTGGGTGCAGAGGGTGAAAAGAGGCCCACAAAGGAAAGGAGAAGGCTGTTCCCTGCTGTGTTTGGCTGGTGCTGGTGATCTCTGCAAGCTGGTGAGAAACAAGGTTCAAAATATTTGTCACATCTCTTTCTGTCCCTTATTGAGTAAGTATCTTCTGCCCATGTAAGTTGTTAGAAAATGATTGGTGATGGGTGGCGCATCTGTTGCCCCTTGATGGGTTATCTTGATCCTGTATGGGTTCTTCAGGATTAGCTGTGGGATTTGCTCCCTAGGATGTGGAAACTGTTGGGGACTGGGGTTTGAGGGCAGGGAGTATTTGGGATAATGAAGACTGGACAATTTGGGGGCACTAACTTGTGATCCCAAGGCTGGGAGACGTGTGGTGGGAGAGAGTTCCCTGCTCAGCATGGCTGCGTATGCTGCAGAGATGTGAAGCTAGGCTGGCATGGTGGTAGCTGGTCCAGAGTCACCTTAATCTGCTGAAAAATGGGAGAAATATTAATCGTGTTCTGCATTTTTATCAATTTAAGTACGCACATGCCAGAACACTTAGGTCTTTTTGGTTTGTGTGCCCAGTGTACAGCACAGTATGATTTTCCCCTTGTGTCAGATTATAAGTGCTTCACTGTAGCAACTAATATGTTGTTTCTGTAAACTGCTAAAGGACTGCTGCTGTATGCAGGGGCTGGACCTCCCAGTTGAAAGCTGCTTTGGCTGACCTATTCTTGGGGCAGGGTATTGAACTGATTAACAAACCAGCAATGCAAGGTTTGTTTTGCTGCAGTAATTTATAAGTATCTGTGTTCCTTTCCTGCCTGCAAAGAAAAGCTAATCCATGCCCCCCCCCCCCCCTTTTTTTTTTTATTCCACCTCCTTTTCTTCATTTTTTTTTTTTTTGTTGCCTAGGCTGGAAAGGGAAGTGGAGGGAGGAAAACAGGTGTGACTCTGCTGGGATGCTCGGGTACCACTGTAGTGAGGTGTGAACGCATGGAGAAACACTGGGAGTAAGGCACCTGGGTGGTGTTCAGTGCTGCACAGGAAGCTCTGAAAGCAGGAATCCAGACTCTGGTTTCTCCTATCCCTGTCCCTTTGAAATTTTTCACTTGGAGACATTACCAGGCTGCCATTAAAAATTACTGCCATCTTGCAGTACTGCAGACTGAGGTGGAAGACAAGCTTTAGTATGGCCAGGCTCACTCTGAGTGTGATGGGTGCTTGTTAGAGGTGGGAAACTATGAGGAGATCTGCTGTGACTCATTTCAGGCACCTGAGAAGAGGAAGAGAGCTAGTCCTAGTGAGTAGAAGATCCCTGGATGTGCTTCTGCATCCTACTACCTTTCCTCAGCACAGTGCTTTGCTTTTCCTGAGCTCAGTTAGTCCTTTATATATTAAATGTGTTAGCAGGGAAAATGGTGGAGGGGAAATAAAACAATCGGGCTTCAGCTAGCTAGCAGGAGATATTAAACAGATGTGCTGCTGGCCTGCGCAGCCCATGTGCAGCTGCCCATCCTGTTTCCTCTGCCAAAGTGCCATGTGCTCAGAGCACCAGTCCAGGGGCTAACCTGCAAAACCAGAAAAAAGCAGTAGCATGCGGAAGCAGGGAGAGAGAGGTCCAAGCTGCTGGTGCTGCCTAGGACTTGCTGAGATAACTCATCTCCTGTGAGTAACTTCCTGCTCCTGCCCGAGCTACTGGCAGAGGACTCTGCAGGCTGGGGAGTTTGGCCCCTTACTCATTTCACAGGTAGTCCAAGGGTTCTTGTTTGTGAGAGCAGCTGACTCCTCCTCATACCTCTGTTGTATGTCTTACAACTCTAGGCCACACATACAACTTGTAGGATGAAGAAGGTTTTGTGGAAGCCTTGAGAAGGGTTGTGTGCATGTCCATCTGTCCTCCTGGCTTTGCAGAACAGCAGATGGAGGGGATCCGTGTGCTTGGAGGGGCAAGAGAGTGCCAGAGCTCAGAGATGCCCATCCATGTCTCAGTCTGTGGTGGAGCTGAGGACCCATCTGCCGCAGCCAAACCTTGCAGGTCTTGCTCCCAGTGCTCAGACTGTGAATGCTTCAACCTCTCGACCTGCACACAGGTGCAGAGTT
Source organism: Vanellus vanellus (assembly GCF_965231255.1). Lineage (NCBI taxonomy): Eukaryota > Metazoa > Chordata > Aves > Charadriiformes > Charadriidae > Vanellus > Vanellus vanellus. The sequence goes on along the minus strand of NC_138912.1, from coordinate 16,039,400 downwards.
GCTGCTGGGTTGGTTTGCAAGTAACCTTCCAAGGGTTAATGTATTGTGAGAAGGTTGCAAAGGGCTGAAGCCTAGAATCCCCTCGATCACTTGCCTGGAGAAACACAAAGTCCAATAAGCCAGCACCCCTGGATTCATGTTGGGGGGGATTAATTCATGCACTTGATGTTAAAGCTTGTCCGAGAGGTTTGCACGGGGGGGCCATCGCTAGGGCTGGTTGGCCTCTCTAAATGGTTGCTAGGGCCCTGGCATCAAGGGCCAATGTAGCTGCCCACAGCCACGGTCACGGAGGGAATTACACAGCCACAAAGAAATTGTTATTCTACATAATCTGCTCTTTGGAGAGTGACTGTGGGGAAACAGGCTGGCCCCAGCATGCCGCCAGCTCTGTGATCATAGAAGCGTGCTGGCTGCAAAGATCGGCCAGGGCTCGCCTTCTGATCTGGGGACACCAGGGCTCGAGGCGCTAATCTGCTTTATCAGCGATTTCTCTCTCCTGACACAAAGGTGTTTACTTGTTTTAACATCTCCCGGGACTCTATTTCTTCTTTTGTGTGGTCTTTATCCCCCGACGAGGGCTTTAGCCCAGATTACAGACAGAATTAAGGCATTTGGCGATGTGCCTCAGAACTGTGTGATGCTGGATCAAGGAGCAGAAAGTAACAAAATAATGGGGGGAGATGCTGGGAGTGACCCCACTGCGGGATCTGTGCTGTCGGCTTTCAGGACCGCTTCATTGTCCTGAGAACCAAGAGCCTGTTGGAGAGGGGTGGCCATGTGGCAGGGTTTGAAAAGCAGGTGCTTCAAGGTTTATTGTGTCTGGCATTTTTGATTTAGAGGGTGTGAGGAGGAGGAGGAAGAAAAAGAAGGTTTGTAATAGATGACCATTTCAAGCAGCTAGGCAGATTGTCTTCTCTGTTCCCAAAAGTCTGCCGTGGCTGGGTGTTGCTGTTGCTGGGGTAGGTGGTGTGATACTGGGGATAGGCTGTACCTGATGCAATTTCCTATGGCCCAGGAAAGGTTCTCAAGCTCCTTCTTGCAGTCTGGCAGGGTAGGCCTTCACCGGGTACCATCCACCTGGTGAGCTGCTGGTTCTGCGCGTGAACAAGCAGCAGAGTGATATGGCCATAAAGCATCTGTCTTAGAATTTCATGGAGATTTTGCTTTTGCTCCTTCAGAGCGATCAAGGAATCACAAAGGAGGGGGGGGTCAAAAAAAAAAAAAAAGCTAGCCTTTGGAAAGCGATCTCCAGAACAGCCCTGGGGTGGTTGCTCTTGACCTGTCATATCCGGCCCCAGATATGGTCTTTGCGGTATGCAGTGTCACTGGAGGGGGTTGAGAAGAGCAGCTATGGCAGACTGGGTCAGGAGAGTCTAATTTGCCTGTGGATCTGAACTGTGTGTCAAAGATACAGGGAAATACCCCAATAGGCAGTATATTGAAGGATGGAGTCTGGGATGGGATGGGATTGATCAGGTAAGTGGCTGTTGCTGATTATCTAGAGTTTGACTAAGTTGAGACTTGTCTCCCATGGAAATGGAACCTGTCATTCAGAGTATTGATCACTTCTCCCAAGGAAAATGATCCCATTCTTCTGGGGGTCAGCTGTGCCTGTTCCTTGGCTCTTCCTCTTACAGCTGTGACTCTTGCTGGTCACCCTCCATGGCAATTAGTGGCCCAACCCAAGTAGCAGAAGCTGGGGGAGGGAGAGGAAGACTGGGCAGGCTTTTGCATTCTGTTAAATCACAGACATGAGATCTAGGAGACTTCTGTGATACCATCTCTGCTCTGGCCAGCTGAATTGGAAGGGCGCTTTGCTCTGAATGACTCTTCCCCTATTGTGTTTCATTGCAGTGGTCAGCTGTTGACTTGTTTAGGGACTGACTTCCACCGTGGAGCTGGAGTCCTTGATGTCTTCTACGAAACACCCTCTCTTCTCCTTTCGTGTGGGTATGACACCTACATCCGCTACTGGGACATACGGACCAGCACCAGGTGAGCCTACCCTGCTGGCATCTGGGGCCTGCGTGAGGCTTCTGGGCTCTCCTTGTACAGTGTCTGGGGACTTGCCTGCAGCTGAATTAGCTCCTTCAGGCAATTTGGGCCTCAGTTCCAGTGGTGGAAGAGCTCAGGCTCAGCCCCTCTCTGGTTTGTGTTGTCCTTGCAGGAAGTGTGTCCAGGAGTGGGAAGAGCCCCATGACAGCGCCCTGTACTGCATAAGGAGTGATAAGAACCATATGATTGCCAGCGGCTCTTCATACTACGGCGTGGTGCGCCTCTGGGATAAGCGGCAGACTCGGTGCTTGCAGGTGAGGGCTGGCCAGAGGCTGGGCAGCAGCAGAGCTGCTGAGTTGTTCTCTGGCAGCCAAGCACCTGTGTCTCTTTGGAAGAAGAGACAGAGGGTGCTGGACCATCTTTGGGGCAAGCCCACCATGGGGAACCTAACCTATATGCAGGGAAAAGCCTGCTTTGCTCAGGCATCTCTGCCTTTGGGTCTGTAACACTGTTTGGGGTCTTTGGGCTGACCTCTTCTTTGAAAGGTTGTTTCTCCTGTTTTCTTGCAGAGCTTTCACCTGTCTTCACCTACCAGCAGCCCAGTGTACTGCCTCCGTTTCAGTACCACCCATCTGTACGCTGCCCTGGCATCAGCCCTGCACGTCCTAGACTTCACGGCCCCGTGAAGAGCACCACAACTTCTTCTGGTCACCCCAACTCAGCAGAGTTGATGCTTGGCTCAGGGAATCGCAGGGCAGGAGAGGTGAGAATGGCCCCCAAGGCTTCTGAAGGGATTTTTTTTGCCTGCCAGAAAGCTATATTGAAGAGTGCACAAAGGGCCAGACTTTCTCAACCTCACCTGCCCGTTAGTGGAAATAAAGACCGGTTGTCCTTTACCCTTTTTATTTTGTGCAAGTCAGGGTTTGTTTTATTAACTGTGTTCTATTTTCCTTTTTTTCTTCTTTTTCTGTGGATACAGCATTTGAGGGGCAAGTTGAGCCGGGGTGCCCTATCAGCTGTGTGTGTGCTGGTCAGGTTGAGATCAGCTGAGCTCTGAGCCATGTGAAGCAAGTCTAGGCTGTGTGGGGTGGACTAATTTGGTGGAAGGGAAAGGTGCCTGGAGCAGGGCCCACCTTTCACTTGCGTTTGCTCTCCTGACAGCTGCTTGCATTGTCCTTCGCAGCCAAGAGCAAGAATTGAGCTAAAAGGCAGAGCCAGCCCTGCCTTCAGTGTATGCCTCCCCAAGCTGGCCATCAGGTCAGGCTGTGCACTTGGCAGGGCTGAAATGGTTGTTTTGCTAAATAAAACTCTGAAGGGAAACAAGAGACTGTATGTTTTGTTTCAAGTTCCAAAGGGGCTGTGTTGTTACCTGCTGATTGCAGAGACTTGGCTGGGTAGAGGAGGCTGGGCCTGTTTTCAGATGCTGTCTACATGTCTAATGGGTCTCTCTCCCTGGCTAGGCCCTGTGACACTGCTGCGTTGAAGGCAGTTCCTGGGATCTTGTATCTCGTGTTACTTAGTCAAAGAAGAATTCAAAAAGTAGGATCTGCAACTCGCATGCTGCCTGCATAATGAAGCAGCAAACTGGACTAGTACAAACACCAAGGCCTTGATGTGATTTACTGGGATCCTGTAGGTGCATTTAAGCAGGCTCTGTTCCTTTTTGTGTCAGCCTTCTGAACCCGAGCTGGGTCTCAGGACAACCATAGCTTTCAGCGTGTTCTGTGCTGTCTTGCTGTCTGGATGAATGTGGATGTCTGGATGAATGTCCTGTGGGTGAATGCACCAGTGTCTGGGGTCTGGTCCTCCTTGGGGCAGGAGGTACGTGAACCCTACTTGGCTGTGAGTTTGAGTACCCTGGATAGGTAAAGGAGAGGTTTTGTATCACAAACTGGGAGCACTTCTAGAGCAAAGCACACAGCGTGGTCCTTTGTTAGAACTTGGTAGGTAATTTCCACTGTCAAGAGGCTGCTTTTCCCTTGTGATGCACAAAAACTGGAAGAGGATGTTTGCTGGAGCCCCTGCCCGAGCAGGGCAGGAGTGGAACCGAGCAGCTCCTCGCCTTCTGGAAGGGAGCCCTCCATTCCCAGTGGATGCGAGACAGCAGCTCAGGGTGCAAAGTAATTTAAAAGCATGGTTTTGCTGCAGGGTCACATTCTCACAAGGATCTTTCCAGCATAGTTCCTGATCTGTGCCAGTCCCTCTGCTGCCACTCGTGCCTGCTTGCTGCCGACTCCCCTCTAGCTACCATGGTGCTACATATTCTCCTTGTTTAAGTGGCAGAGTTGATGTCCAAGTGCCCCAAGCAATGATCTACTGCTGTAAAAAGATGCCATGGCTGGAACAATCTTCCATCAGCTCAAAGCTATAGATCCCAAAGGCTGCCAGACCAAGATAATGATTCTCAGGTGACCTCTAGGCTATTGGTAACACTGAGCTGTTGCTGAAATGATGGTGCTTTGCATCATGGGTTGCTAAATACTGCTGCTGTATTGCTTGGAGCACTTTGGGCCTCTGCATGTGAGGAGGTAGGTGATTAGGCATGAGATAGAAGACCAGAGAGAGCTGGCAGAGCTTGGGAGTGGGGGAGGTCTGTTTTTTTCTCAGGTCCTGGTGTGTTACAGGTCCTTTAATGAAATTGGGAGGGGAGGAATGGAGATATTAAATGTCTTCGGCAGTGTCCTTAGGGAGAGGCTGTGAAGGAACCAGAGTAACTGTGGGGTGGGAGAAGAGGTTCTTTATTGCACTGGGACTTGGGCAAGACCCAGAGTGGGGATGAGCATGTGAGCTGAGCAGGTGAACAAGTATCACTGGTGCAGGAAACTCCTCCCATGACAGGCCTGCCTGCAACACTGCTGCTGCCAGTCCTGCCATTTATCTTCTGCAGCCTATGTTGGTGGGTCCTGCACTCTTGTAGCTGCTTTTAGGTTCTTCCTGGCTGAAGGTTGGAGCAGAGCTGCAGCTCCGCGGTGGTGCCAGCGCTGGTGGTTTGAAGGATGCAACCTCACACTTCAGGTGACGTTGGGGAATGGGGAAGCTGCAAGTGGGGCTGGCGCACTGGCTCTGCTGAGCCCTGCTAGTTGATGGTGTCTCCACTGTCTTGGGGAGGACTGTGCAAGGTGGGTCCTGGAGCGACCCAGCAGTGAGGCTCTAACTGGGGATGCCACCCAGGCTCCAAGGAGTTTTTGTGGTTTGAAAGCAGCCCTCATCAGGGGAGCTATGCTGGGAGCCCGTGGCTGGCTCGCTTAAAAGTAGGGTTTGTTTGGGTAGCAGCCATTCAAATATGAACCAGGATGGAAGGACGTGAAGAAATCTAAGTACAGGGATGACTGATTCCGGGTAGAGACAGCAGCCAGTTGGAGGGCAAGTTGCTAAAGCAGCACTGCTGGTATTGTCCCTGTGCATGGGGTGCCATCTGTGCAGCGAGGTTTGTGATGGGCCATGTTTGTGCCCTCATGGAAGGGGTGTGCTACTGCTGCTTCTGAGCTGGCCAGTGTCCCCCACTGCCACTTTCCACTCCGTGCCATGCAAATGAAGGCAGCTGCGTTTTGGTTCCTGTGCTCTGCACAGCTGCCTGCATTTTGCATGTCACGTCGCACATGGCTGGTGGTAAGGAAGCAGTTGGGTGTCGTCCTCTTCATCCTGTTTTGTAGGCTGTGCCCCTTCAGGCAATGCCCATCCAGTCAATGCCCATCAGCTTTGATGCTGTTTGCAGAGATACCAGAGTCACCAGAGCATCTTTTTAACTGCACAAAGGACCTTGCATGATGGCACAGGAGGGAGTTGCTTCCAAGTATATCCCAGGCAGGTAACGGGTGCGAGGAGGGGGATCTTGTTTTCCAAATGATACTGCCTTCAGAAATGGAGGCAGACAGAGGGAATTCCCAAGGGGAAGTACCTAGTTTTCATGTTGCTTCTGCTCGTGGAGGATGGGGAGCGGGCTGCCGGGCGTGGAGGTGGTGTGCTTCCTTTGTATGCTGCACCTTCCCACAACTCGTAGAAGGATCACAAATGTCTGTGTAAATTATCAGACCAGGCAGTAAAGAGACCGACTGCCTTGCCACCTCTCTGGGCCTGCAAAGATTCCTCCAAACATCTCTATTAACAACAGGACTAATTTTTATTGGAAAAGGCAAAATAAATACCATGAACCTGTGCTGGAGACCTGCCCCCCACCTCAGCCTCTTAGCAGCCACTGTCTACTGTGTCTTACAGTCGCCATCCCCATTGTTTGCTGGCTTTATCTTCTTCAGCTCTTTCTGCAACTGCTCTTCTGCAGCCAGGATCTCCTTCGGCTTCTGGTACTGTAGGACAGACAGAAATGCCCTTAGCACTCCTGTTCAGCCTCTGCTCCAAGCAGACCAACTGGGGCCAGGTGCTACCAGCATAGCTGGGGCCCTCCTGCCAAGGGAGGCCTTTCTGTTATCAGCTGCCTCCAAAGCCTGTTTGGAGAGGTGGTGCCACCATGCCAGGGACATTTGCCAAGATCTGGAGTGTCTTTTACAGTGTGAGTAAAACTTCACAGTTGCATGTAGAGTCCTGGCCCCCACCAACCCCTCTAGAATAGCCTGGCAAGCTGTGTCATGCAGATCCCTGTGTGCGCACTGATCGTATGCTCACACGTGTTATATGCATTTTTAAACAGACAGACAGAGAAGTAAGAGTTGCAGTTCCTCTGTCCTACCCTCAGAGCCCCCTTGCCCAGCTGCAGTTTAGCGGTGGACACAGGTGCTTTTTGGCAAGGGTTTGTGCCCATAGCAAACAGAAGCTCAGAAGGACTCAAGGTGCTCCTCTTTGCCTATTTCCTCTGCATGTGCACCTCCAGCTCTGCTGCAAGGTTTCCCTCTGAGGGGATGCTCTCTGGTAGGTGACTTCTACATTTAAGAATTTGAGCACCTGCTGCTCAAAAGCATCTGTCTGCCTCTGTCTGCTCCTTGCAACAACACATGCCCGCTTTGCTAGTCTCTCACTTCTACCATGTGTCTGGAAGTGTGTCCTCTCTGGCAGAAACCAGCAAGTGATTTTTTTTTTTTTTTTCAATTTTTTTTTTAAGACTGTGAGATCTCTAAGTGCAACAGGTCCTTAGATTCTTAACACTTATGCACTGAGACAAGAGAAACTTGCTGTCACTGAGAGTGGAGGCTTGCTCAGGCCTGAGGGAGAGGATACATGGAAAATGGAACACGACAGACACTCTTTCACCTGCAAGTCACCTTGCACAGCAAGCAGGGCCTCTCCTGCAGCTCTGGCTGTCCTGGCCTGCATCAGCATGCCCAGTGTAATCTGAAACTCCCACTGACTGTGTGACACAGAAGGGGGCTCATCAGTGACCCTCAGCAGATCTCCCTGCTCTGCCTCATTTCCCCATGTGTAAGAATTTTAACTTCTTTGTGGACATAAAGAGAAGGGCAAAGTGCTGTTCTGTGTGGCTAAAACCTCACCGTGATGATCAGGGTGTTGTTGGCATGGGTGAAGCTCAGGGCTGCTGTGTCCAAGGGGAGCTGGTATCGGTCCAGGTCAGGAATAGAGAACTTTTTGTAGTACCTACAAATGAGAGAGGAGACAGAAATGAGGAAGGTGGGGTTCCTGTTTCCCTGCTAGCAGTGCTGAGCTATGGAGTGCTGTTCTACAAGCCATAGATGAGGACAACAGACCTCTCAGGGTTGGCAGGAGGACCCTGTGCCATGTTGAGTGCCTGCTGGTGCCCCCAGGCTGGCAGGAGCACTGAAAACAAACCTCCAAATGGGAAATCAGAGCTGGCAAAGTCCTGAAGGGCTTTAGTGTGTGAGAGCAGGCTGGGTCCCTCCAGCTTGCCCTTGAGTAGTGCCAGACATGGTTAGGGACAGACTACTCAGCCCTACCAAGAGGTGTCCCTTGTCTTTGTCCCTGCTCATGGCCTCTCATTCCCTCTAAGTAGCAGCTTCCATTAGCTCTTGACAACTATTTGACAAAATAGCTGTCAAAGCCTTGTGCCCTGTGACTTAATTTCCTGAGTGATGCACTGTTTTGTGTTGCGATCCTTCCTAAACCCATCTTTTTGGCCTCTTGCTGTTGTTCTGAGATCAATTCCTGCTTTGGTGGCACAGTGGTGCTCAGGCACAGCGCTCCAGGTGCAGCTGCCCACAGTCACCTGACCCTCTGCTCTGCAGCATCTCCATGCAACCCCCATGGAGGCTGTGGTGCTCCTCCGCACTCCCAGCTCCCCTGGCTGAACTTTGCCTGGTCTCTATCCCAGTTTCCCAATCACCACTCACATCCAAACAGAGGACAGAGAGGTTTTTGCCAGCTCCTTATCCAGCCTGTGTCTCTCCACCGACCAAACCTTGGGCTTTCAGATGGAAGTGGAGTGGTTATAAGCTGTCTAGGCAGCTAAGAGATTTCCTAAGACTTTGGGACCAGAACCTTGTAGACCCATGTCTGTCTTCGCCTGAGACCTTTCTTCCTTGGCATGGTTTGCCCTGCATCTGCTGCTTCTCTCTGGAGCCGCACCAAATACAGTAGTTGATGGTCCTCTGACTGTGTAGAGGTATGACTGGATTCTTAATCTCTTCCAGCACTCTCACGAGCAATCCTCTTCAAGGAATTGTCCTGTAGCTGGTACTGAAGTGCCCAGAGCAGGGCGGGAACAGGCAGCTGCTGCTGTCATGCCATGAGGGGTGGTTCTCCATTCAGCTGGCTGTGTGTGAGGCTTGGCCTCTCTAGCTACCTCTGCCCAAATTGCAGTTTATTTTCCAAGTCACAGTGAAAACAGCTACAAAGGGCAAATGGCTCTCCTGGTGCAGTGGGAGGAATGTACACAGCTTGTTACCGCAGGGCTCAAACCGTTCTGTGTTGTCACTGCTGTCGGTATTTGGAAAAGGTGGCAGACATGGATAATAAGGGAGATGTCAAAGGTTAAACAGCAGAGATTAGATGAACACAAAGACATGTTAAGGAAGTGTTAACTTCTTACCGATTAGACAAAAAAAAAAAAGCAGTACACAGAAAAAAAACCCACTGTTTCAAAGGGCCTTGGGAGTCATCAATGAAACAGCAGCATTCTGCTGCCCCAGGACTAAGGAGAAGGGGAGAAGAATGGCTTTGGCTGGCCTCAAACTAAAATCTGTGACAAGATCAAAGGAAACCAGATCTGCCTGGCCACCCCCTCCTCCTCCTAACGTTACCACTGCCTCTTGCTACAATAATTGAATCAGGTTTGGCGTTTGGGGAGGTGGCTTTCTGGGTTTGTTTTTAGAGTTTAGTTTAATGGATTTATTTTACAGCAAGAGGTTTTAAGCAAATCCCACTTGAGCAGCCCTTGCCGAGGCCAGAGGGAACGGGATTGACGGGTGGAAGTGAAGAGCTCCTGTCTGGGCTGGGGAGGTAGCTGATGGGCGGTTATCCCTGCTGAGGCAGGCAGATTCTCTGCCCTCGCCTCTCACCCCATGGCCAAGGGCAGTATTGCACTCTGAGCCTGGGTCCTGGCCCGAGATCCACAGTGCGTATGTGAAGTCACCTCTATTATTTTTCCTACTGGAAACCCACTTTTTGTCAGCCTGTAGGGAAAACTGCTACTGGTATGCTGAGAATTTAGTGCTGAGCTACTCAGTAGTGACTTGGCAACCCATCCCATTGCTTGTGCCTCTGGCTGGCGGTCAGCACAGCTCTGTTGCTCAGAAGCAGCGTGGCTGACTTCCAAGGGCTGGAGAGGCTCCGAGGCTTCCTTTCTCTCCCACAGCGATGCACACTCTCCGTGGACTCCATGCCTTTGTTGCTATCTTGGAATTAGTGCTGAGTGGTGTCTTGCCCTGGCCAAGACCCAGGAGAAATGATATAAGATATCTTGGAGCCTGTAATAAGTGTTCTGGTGCTGGAGTCTGTCCCTGCTCCCTACTGACAGCAAAGTCATTCTTGTCCCCAGTGAGGAGACTTTCAGCTTTCATTCCAAAAGTCCTTAATTTTCATATGCAGGTCATCAGCCACTTTCAGGTCCTTTAACTGTCTCTAGTCTATAAGTGTGTAGGAGTTGACTGCTTGTGGGGAGAGACTACTGTTATCCCAAGGGTGGGACAAAAATGCTTGAACTTAGGTAGGGCATAGCTGAAGCCTCAGTGGTACGCTATAACCTTACAGCACCTACACAGGCAAGGAGGTTCCCACATACACACTACTATCAGAAGGACTGGGAGCAGATAAGCCTGTCTGTGATAGTATGTGGTTGGACTTAGGCTCACGTACTCCCTTCCTGTCCTAGCTCCATAGGTACCTACATGTGGCTGATGGGACTCATTCATCTTTGCTACATAGGTCTCCCTAGTGAAGGACCACTCTTGTATGAATCTCTCTGCATGGATTCAGGCCAGTCTCTCTATTAGAGCCGTAATTGCTTGCTGCTTTCATGGGGCAGGCTCCCCCTTCCTCCTGCCTTGCCTCCTCCTGCTTTTGAGCGTCCAGGTGTGTTCATGTGCAGAGCTCAAACATCCTCTTGCCACGGCCTCTGATGTGGCAAACCCTTGCCTGAAGACTTGCGGGTTCTGCCATCAGAAAGGTGTCCAGCAGTAAAAGTGCAGCAGTTCTTTGCCAACAGCACCACCTACAGCCAGCTACTAAGAGCGGCTTAACGAGGGCAGGGGGCCGATTGGGAAACACCGGGGTTCGTTTTAGCCATGAAACTGATCCTTCTCTGTTCTGCAGCAATGTTGGGGAGGGAAGGCAAGCAGAGAGCAGCCTGCCCAGCTTTCTACACTGGTATATTACCCCAGTTTGTAAATAGCTTTCACTTATCTTCCACTATCCTCCCTTGTTCTCACAATACTTGCTCCTTGCTATCTCTTCCCAAAACTACTGCTCATCCTGGCTTATCTCACGGAGGCTGTAAAAGCTTTTGAGCACTGTGTGTTTCATTCCATGAGAGAGGCCATGTACTGTCACAGTATAAGATGATGCTTGACAGCTTCCCTGCCTCCATCTCAAATTTCTTTTGGCAGAATATTGTGGTGCTTCCTTTCTAGACTCATTCAGTCTTTCTTTCTTGCTACCTCCAGGTCATAGCATTGCCATTGTGACTACAGGTTTATTTAGGGAAATCTGTCTGCCAGTGTGCCCACGACTGTTGTACCTGCTGAATCCTGCAGCTCTGTGCATTCTGAGATATGATTAGCTCAAGGTATCATGTTGGGGCAGAGAGAAGATGGGATGCCCTAGCTTCAAAAGGTCTGCAAGGCTCTTACTTTATTTTTCTAAGGGAGCAGCATAAAGAACAGAGCAAACACCATGCTGTTGGAACTGTAAGTTTGCAAAGGCCAGCACAGAGCTTGAGGGGCTCTGCCATAAACATGTCTGGGGCAGTTGGGATTGGAAATTGGACAGCAGGAGCTGTGTGGGGCTTCTCAGCCCTTGCACACCAGGAACAGAAGGGAAGACAGGACAACCCCCCTGTGCAACCACTAGCCAGCCCACCCCAAGGGATTGTCAGCACTGGCAGTGCTGTCCTTACTGACTTCTTGTTGGTGGTCCGGATGACACAGCAGCGCTGCTCCTTCTCCACGGAGACGCTGTAGACCTCCTTGGGGTAGGGCAGGTTACGGATCCGCCACTGGAAGCTGCTCAGGGTATCCTTCCTCATGAAGACAGGCTACGGAAAAAAAGTACCTTTAGCAAGGGCCCTCCCGCTGTCTCCTCTCCTCCCTGTCCCCTTCTTCCTGTACTACCTTGAGATGCTCCACAGGGGAGAAGCTCTTTTCACATTGGAGTATTAGGGATTAACTCAAGAAACTGCCTAAGCATCACTTTCGTAGAGTGAGCACTGCTCTGCCTTTACCCAGGCACTGCCTACCTGCTTGTAGGAGGCTGAAAATGTTCAGTGAGGGAGTCTTGCAGTACAGGGTTACAGGAAAAATGGGCCCCTTCCTCATAGGCAACTGAATACTGAGCTCTGCCTACCCTAGGGACCTGCTGGATTCAGACCTGGCTCTGCCCCAATTTGCTGTGCAGGGCTGTGCTTGTGTTTCAGGTCTGTAGAAAAGATGGTGAGAGACTAAAACCTCTGTCCCCTAAGCTAGTGGGACATGAAGATGAAACAGGCCATGCTATGTTAAGGAGCAGCCTGCTATGCACTGCCTGTATTGGCCTTTCATTGTCATTGCCTCTGCTTTCCACCCACTGACTTATCCTGGCACTGCCCTTCCTTTCCTTGCCCTTCCAAAAGCCAGAATAGTAGTTGGCCAACACATCAGTACAGTTTCTCTATTTAAGGAAACCACAAATCTGTTGAAGACCCCAAAACAATTTAAGCTGTGCCTTCTTTCTACCCAGCCCTACACCTTTGGGATGATTTGTAGCAGAGTGCCGGGGGCAGGTTAAGGCTGTCTCTTGGGGCTGTGAGTTATCTATGGTCTACCAACTACTGCTGTAAGCACAAGACTAAGCCGTTTTAGGTACAGTCATGCCATCAGACCCTTGCATACATTGGAGCTGCTTTCCTTTATGAGCTCTGATTCCAGTGTGCCCAGGAGCGGTGAGGTTGGCTCTCCCACTTCAACCTGCCACTTGCCAGAACCCCCGAGGGTATTCTTCTCTCGCCATTTTCTACCTGTGGAAGGGAGAAGAAGGGTTTTCATTATTCTGCTCTAGAAGAACAACTCCAGCAAATGACTGCCGAAGTTGCCCAGTACACTGAGATGATAAAGATAAGCCTCTTAATTCCAGTCATTTCCATTGTGGTGTGAGTAGATCTGTTAGCTGGCCTATTCCTGAAGTCAGAAAGTATGTACGGAAAGCCTCTCTTTTTTGCTACTTGGTGCCGAAGCCATGGTGGGGTTGCAACAGGTGCCATGCCGCAGCTGATGTGGTTTTGGACAAGAGCCATAACCGACACCTTGTGGTTGTGGTTGCAGAAGCCACCCAAAAAGCATATTTCAGCCCAGCATGTGCTACAGACTTGGTGCCTGGCTGCACAAGATGGCAATCCCATTGAGTCCGTCCAAGTCTGTTGTGACAGATAAGCTGTCTGGGAGAGATCCTTGGCTAAAACAAGGTCTGCTATGCCATGGCAGTCAGGGAGTCCTGGACCCAAATTGAACCATGCTTATGTCCCTACAAAATTTAGCAATAGGCATGCTTATCTCCCAGAATACTTAGGGGCAATTTTTTCCTGACCAGGAGGTTGGACCCCCATCTGCTGGGGCCCAGCCGAGAGCACCACTTACTGACTAACTGACCGGTCTTCACATCATACTCTTCAGCCATCTCCTTCCCATCCTCAAACAGGTAGTGGATCTTCCGCTTCCCTAGAGGCAAGGCAAGTGGTAGGGGTAAATAGGAATACACCTATCCCTGGGTATATGGCCCTATCCCCTTGTCTGGCAACCCATCCCCCTGTCTGGAGCCGTGTCCCCGCGTTGGTGGCCCAGTTTCCCTTCCTGGGGCCCTGTCCCGGGTGCAGGGCCGTCCCCGGCAGCACTCTGTCTCCCCGCCCGCTCGCTCGCTTCAGGATCACCCCAAAATGGGGCGGGGGGAGGGGGGAGGGAAGGGGGGGGCTATCCCGTCTCGCCGCTGCGGTTACCGTCCTGCACCAGCGCTGTCTTGCTGGCAGCCCGCAGCCTCTCCAGCCAGCTCGGCACCGCCATGGCGGCCGGGCCCCGTCACCACGGCAACACGGACACTTCCGGCCGCCAACCGGAAGTACTTCCCACCGCCCCTGGCCCGGCCTGTAGGTGAGAGCGGCCCCGCGGTCGGGCCCGGTCCCGTGGCCCGTCTTCCGCCCCCGGCTGTGGGGAAGTCCCCCCGCCCAGTCTGGTTTGGGGGGGCCCTTCCGTTCCTTGCGGCTGGGGTCGCGGGGGGTTCCGACCGCTTCCCCGCTGAGGGGGAGGAGGGGGTGTCTCGGCTCTCTGACCGCTCGGGGTCGGGGGGGGTCCCGTCTTCCTCCCCTGGCCCTCGGCTCCCCCGGGCTCGGGCCCGGCCGCGAGGTTTCGGGGGAATCGTCTTCTGTCCCGGAGGTTTTGGGCGCCGCTAGCCCTGAGACGAGTTGGGTTGGTGGCATAGAAGTCTTCGTGGCCTGAGGATGCTGGCAAGGCGAGCTTGGTACCTGGTGTGCATGTTTTGGTTTAGATGCAGTAAAATAGTACCTAGTAAAGCGCTCTTCCAAGTCCTGAAGAGGATTTAGGCACCTAAAAGCTTAGATTTTTTTTTCTTTTGTGTATTTGTTTTGGTTTTTTTTGTTTTGTTTTGTTTTGTTTTTGTATAGTAGAAAGTATTACTCTTTTGAGTGGTGGCGTTTTGGTTAAAATGTCGTGAAAACAAAAAAGTTTATGTGAAGCTGAGTTTTAGACATGTAGCTGTTTCTTCTCCCCTGAAGCTGAACTCTTCCTTGCAGAAGGAAGGACTCGAGTCCAGCTCTGGGTGGGTCTTCAGAGAGGATTGTGTTTAATGCTTGGATGAAAAGGTGGCTGTAAGGAGAAGACACGGCCAGGTGGGACCATTTTCAGCTCTTCCAGGCTTCATGTGATAGGTTTATTGCTGTCCTGTGTGTGAGAAACCTCTAAGTAAAACACAAAGTGCTGCACAGAGAGGAAACCAAGTTGGTGTTGACCTAACACTGCAGCCGGGTGGAAGGGGCTGTTGGGATATACAGCAATTCAGGAGTTTGTTTGGGCTACAGAAAACTGAAGTTCCTGGTAGCCTGGGTCAGTAGTTAAAGCTCCAGAGTTTGCCTTTACAAGGTTTGTGATAGTAAAACTATAGTTGTAACTGTATTGGACTTGGCTAGTTAATCTTTACTAATCTGGTATTTCCAGCTGGAGCTGGGCTGGCGCTTTTCCTTCTGTGGCTATGAAGCACTTGGTGTTGATCAGCTGCTTTACCTCTTCTTGTTAGTGACTGGATTTCAGCCCTGGCAGGAGAGGCCTTTCCTCTTCATGGGAATGTGCTTAAGAAATGTCTGGGAAATAAAGTTGCTTCTGTTGGCTGGGCAGGAAGGAACTCCAAAATGTTAAAGTAGTTGAGTACTTTCTATTATAAGAACCTAGGTTTAGTGGTTTCTAAGACACTTAAGCAGGGTCTTCTTAAGTGGCTTTCTAGTGGCTTCTAACTTTAATTTTTCTGACCTTGTGGGCTGAAATTCTTGTTTCCAGGTGTCCTCCTCAGGGTGAGTGTTTTTGGAAGGCGAAACCAAAAAAATCCAACCCCCAAGCCAACAAAGTCAGCGAGCAAAATGAGTGAATCTTAAGTTGTGATTGTGTAACACTGTTCTAAGCAACAACCTCCCTCTTTCTTACTGGTATTCAGCAGTTGCAGCTAAGCTTCCTGCCAGGCCTATGGAGCCACAAGGGATTGTCAAAGCCTTTCCCAAGAGGAAGAAAGTGAGGGATGACTCAGAGAAAAGCGTCCCTCCAAAGATCCCAAAAGAGGAAGGAACAGAGATACCTGAGGGTAAGTCCTGTGTGCCCATGCCATGGTATATAATACTCCTACCCAAGCTTGTTAACTGGGGGTGCTGTTCCCCAAAGGCTTTTTCTGGCCCTCAAGTGTTCTCTGTAGAGACCGTGACCAGGTTGCTTTGGCATATCCTGCTGGAGTCCCCCAAAGACTGCCTGCTACTGTTGGTGCCATCAAGTCCTACATGAGATACGTAGTCTAGTTGGTTTGGGACACTGTTTCTGTTGCGACTGAGCTCTTGCCCCTGTGTTTTCCTCAGCAGAGTGGCTGAAACCAGTCACCGCCTATGTGTTGCAAGCTGGCATCGGCCAAGCCAGGGCGGAGATCTTCCACAAGCACATTGTCCAGAATGGGGGTGTTATACACAACCAGCTCTCCTCAGAGGTGACACACATCATTGTGGCTGAAGACATGGACTGGGTTCGGGCCTTTCGGCTCCTTAAATTAACCAAGCTGCCTTCAGGATTGCAGCTAGTGAAGGCATCCTGGCTAAGTGCTTGCATCAGAGACCAGAAACTGCTGAGTACTGCTGGCTATGGTGTCTCTATCCCTCACAGGTATGCAAATGCTATGCTGTCATTCCTCTCTACAGCGCTTCTATACTAAACTGAACAGCACTAAAATTTGACCTCTGCTCAAAATCTCAGACTGCAATCCTTGCAATTCCTGTGGGCATGACTTAAAGTCACTTTTCCCCATACAGACTGTGAAATTTAGTGATTTTGTGACCAGTTGCCATTCTGTGAGGTAGCAAAACATGGAATGGGGTCCAGAAGTGGTAAGAGGAGTCCTGTCACTTGCTACAGTGCTAAAGGCAGTTCTTCCTAATCCATCAGCAATAACAAGGAGATTTCTTTGAAAATGCTGAGGATTAAATGGTGTTTCTTACTTATTGCCGATGAAAAGTAGAGAGAGAATTGACTGCTAGGCACAAGAGGAAACAAGGAATGGAGCAGCAGTCAGCCACAGGTTAGGATCAAAATATTTTGGCAAAATTTTGGAGAAAGACTCCAAGAGTGAAGTAAATAGGAGTGGAAGTTGCAGGTCAGCCAAGCTGGATGGAAACTGGGGAATTGAGCCAGAACCAGAGTAATTAATCTGTGATCTGTGAGAGTACAATTCACATGGGTTGTTTGCTCCATCCCAAAACATGCAGAAGGGTTTCTCATTCAAAATTCTGGGGCCTGAGAAGTCTTTCTTCTCCTATACTAAGGCATCTGATCCATGACAGGTACCTGGAGGAGGGAGAACTGCAGAAAGAGCAGCAGCAGCAGGTCCTGGGCATTGAAGAGATCCAGCCCCCAGCAGAGGAGGGAGCAGTGAAACCAAACACTGAAGCACAGGTCGGGAATTCCTTGCAGCAAGGCCTGGGCACCCTTGGACAGCAGCAGGTGGCTGAGGTGAGGCTTCCCGCACCAGCCCTTCTTGTGAACAGATCATGCATGTTGCTTTTCCTGGCTAAGAGCATCCCTGCAGGGACACAGTGCCAGATTTTCTCAGCAAAGGGAAGGCGTTTGGATGTTTCAGTGGGTTGGTGCTGGCAGACTCAGGCTGTGGACATGGTTACTGCTTCTCTTTGTCCCTTTTAGGTGTTAAAAGTAGAAACAACACCCCTGAAATTCCTGTCACCATCAGAACATTTCGAGCTGAAGCAGTCCTGGTGCTCTGATCAGGCCAAGGCTCACTCCCGTGATCATGTTTCCCCTGCGTCCTTTTGAGCAGTATTCCCTAGCTGAGAACATCTCCCTTTCAGGAAGCTCGCTCTGATATTTCATCCAGTGTTCCTCCCTGAGCCATACTGACCCATTCTCCACTCTTTGGCAAGCACCCTGTTCAGACACATGTGCAGTGGATCAGGTTGCCACTTGAACGATTGTGGTGGTATGCTTAAAATATCTGTGTTGGGTTATTAGTGGCCTCTGCTGTGAGTCAGCTTCTCCGACCTGCTGTTAACTTTCTTTCCTTTCTCTGTTTTTGCTCAAGTTTGCTGAATTCTTTTTGGGCATTGGCATCATTCAAATCTATCTGTAGTAAAGTTACCCCAGACCTCTTAGAGCAGCAGCTGCCTTGTAATTCTGGCATCTGTTTTCTAACACAGTCTCAAATTTTGTTCCACAAAGTTACTCCCTAACTGGCAGTCCACTGAGGGCTCCTTTGTTTTAAGCTTTCTCTTGAATATGCGTAGGGGGGAATCTTTTCTCCCTAGGCTTACTATCCAGTGTACTGTTGGCAGAGTTGGCTGTTTCTGAAATTCATCACCTTTGCAGTTACCCCATCTTTGCTGGTTTTTGTAACTCTAATTGAGTGGCAATAGTTATTAACAAA
The DNA here is from genome assembly GCF_965231255.1 of Vanellus vanellus. Classification (NCBI taxonomy): domain Eukaryota; kingdom Metazoa; phylum Chordata; class Aves; order Charadriiformes; family Charadriidae; genus Vanellus; species Vanellus vanellus. The sequence continues at coordinate 16,021,667 of NC_138912.1, read as the reverse complement.
TCTCACACTTAGTGGGAGAAGGGATCTTTAGTACTGTTATGGATCCTGTGGCACGTGCCCTGCTTTCTGCTCATGTTTACTTTGCATGGTCAGACAGCTGCTGGAGTCCGAAGCCTTATTGCCTTTTTTTCTTTTAAATCCCCTCCAGCAATGATATTTCCTGTTAGTCTGTGCGCAAAAGCATTATTTGTATACAATTCAGTATAATCCCTTGTCCCAAGCTTTGGACTATGTGAGTTTGGGAAAGAGAAGAAAACCCAAGGGTTATGCTTTAAAGACAGTACCAACCACTTTTGAGACCCAGCTAAAACACTAAAGCTGAATCTGAAATCTCAGCTTAGAAGTAGTCTCCATTTAAGCACGGAGTCTTTTCTAGCTTGGTTGGATTTCTTTACTCGAAGAGATGAGTGTGCCAGTGTTTCATACTGGACAGAGGCTGCTCTGGGAGTTCTGTGTTTGGATGTAAACTCCTGTGAGGAAACCCCGTTACCAGTCAAACTGTAGCAACCACTGTGTGACTGGCATCTGGATGCAGTAGTTTTCAGCAAGGCAGCCTTTGCGAGCAGTGCCAGTTATTCACTGACTGAACCCCAGGGCTGTTACCCCAGGCTGCCTGCCTCCCTCTCAAGTGGCGTATTGCCTCAGCTACTGGGCTTCAGCTGCTGTCCTGGCTCCTGTGCTGTGCTCAGGCCAAACCATTTGCATCCCAGTCTTACCCAGCTCCAGCAAGTCACCTGCTGTAGGATCCTGGAGTATCTTAGAAGCTAATGGGACTAGTTGGTTTTGCACATATGATTCTAAAGAATCCATCAGCTTTGTTGGTGAAGCCTAGAGAGTCAGGGGTTTATGTGCTGTTTCACCTATATGACACTGCTGGCTGAGAGGTTGGGAATTGCATGCTCCAGCTGCAGAGTTGTTTGCATTGTGGTTGGATAACATGGTCCTTAAATGCTTTTAAGGGGCTTACTAACCGATCTGAACACTCTGAGGCTTTGCTGCCCTTGGAGGGAACAGTGTCTTAAGGGAGTTGCGTTTCAACAGTTTCAAGGTGAATAAAACTGCTTTAGTCTACCAAATCCTCAGTCTGACCTAGTTTTCAGAGTTATAAAACAAGATTACAAAAGGGAAACATCCTGCCTCTTCTGCCTAAAGACTTCAGCTCTATACCTTGCAGGAATTGTGTCTCCAAATCTCCTTAGCCAGCAGAACCAGAGGTTGTAAGGATATGGCTCTGACTTAGGTTGATGCTCTGCAGAAACTCGTAACAGGACTTGTGTGCTGCACATAATTGCTGGACTGATCCCAAACAAGCCCTGTGCCATTCAGGGTTACTTCCACAGCACAGCAGCTCTTGGATCTTCACAGACTCCTGTGTTTGTACACCAGGAGAGAGAGGGACCCCAGTGAGCAAAGCGGTCTACAAAGCCTCTGTGCGGCTTCCCACTTCTATCTGCTTTTGTTCAGTTACCTGAAGCCAAGGCTCATTGTTTCTTAAGTCCACACAGAGGCATCCTAATGCTGAGGGTATCAGCAAATGTATACATTGGTTCTTTCTTCTGTCACTGAGGAATGTGAAGTCCTTTGTGTCATTCCTTCCTACCCCTTTTCTCTTGCAGATAGCCATGGGGAAAATGGGGGGGGGGTGTTGTAATTTACTACCTTGTTAAGATTTTGTGCCTGTAATGTGAAAACAGGCTTCGGTGGCTATCTCCTGTCATCTGCCTCATGGGATGGAAGGTGCAGAGTCTGAATGTGAGATGTGTCTATGCAGCCACCAGACCAGCAAAAGGTTTCCCAGTGGGAGCAGGGAGTCGGGTTCTCCCCAAGTCAGGGATTTCAGCATTGTCATGCCATGCTGCTGGCAGCAGTTGCTCAGTTAGGTCTCAGGAGCTTGGCTGTAGGAGTGGTGTGTGTGTGCGTGCGTGCTTGGATCACAGGTGGATAGCAGTCTCTAGTCCCTTGTGAGATGTACCCCTTGAAGCTACATGCACATGTGTAGCTTGGGGCATGAAGAGCTCTGGTGTGCATAGCTTCCAGAGATGGCAATTTGAGCACTGCATGCCCTGAAGGTTGATTAGTGCTCTGACTTCGTGCTCTCAGGAGCAGCCTGTGCCAAGGGGACATATGTGAGGCACGCACTTATTCTCACATGGCTGCTTTTCTACCTCTCCCTAAAGAAAGTCTCTGATGATGAAGACAGTGAAGGAGAAGATGCTAGTGTCACCCAGGGAGATCTGGAAGCATTGATTTCTGGACGCTACCCTGTGAAATCATCAGAGGAGACCAGTGACAGCTCTTCCACGGTGGCCCAGCCTGCCAGCAAGTGGGTTTGTGCCCATTCCTCCAACAGCAAGAAGGAGAACCACAACCAGTGCATTACAGAGAAACTGGAAGTGCTGGCAAAGGCCTATTCTGTCCAGGGAGACAAGTGGAGAGCTCTGGGCTACTCCAAAGCCATCAATGCACTCAAGAGCTACCACAAACCAGTCACCTCCTACCAGGTAAAACACCTTCCCAGGGTGGTGGAGCAGGTAGACAGACCCAGAATCCGAACTCCGTTACAAGCCAGATTCCTTTTTCTTTCTGTACATGGAATAGTCTCTCTTCAGGCCTTGGCAATTCCCTCCTGTTGGAGGGTTTTGATGGAAGTTATGTAGCAAGTGCAAGTTGTATTTATTGATCACCTGTGGTGTTTTCAGATGAGCGGAAAAGGGGAGTCCGAGTCTTTTATGGCCAGATCTGAGCACCAATGAGATAAATGCCTTCTCCTGGCTCAATGCAGGGACATTTTCACCTTCCTCTTAAGCATCAGCAACTGCCAGCATTTGAGATAATATATCAAACTAACTGGATCTAGGCCTGATTGGCTGTAACAGCCCAGCCATTCATTGTGTTAGTGTTTCAATCCTGTTCTGCATGCTTGTCCTTTTCCACTTGGCATTGAATTGATGTAGCCTATGTAAGCCTGGCCTAGAGAAGAGAGCAGCAGTCAGAACTAGTCCTGCCCCTTATGAATCACTGATCAAATGGCTAACCAGGCTTTGAGTGGGTAGCAACTCCCCAGCTTGTCTGTAGTCTTCACTTTTCCAGTAGTGGCTCTGGTTTTTTGCTAGGAAGCCTGTAAAATCCCTGGCATTGGGAAACGAATGGCAGAGAAGATCCTGGAGATCTTGGAGAGTGGGCATCTGCGCAAGCTGGATCACATCAGTGAGAGTGTGCCTGTGCTGGAGTTGTTTTCCAACATTTGGGGAGCAGGTGTCAAGACAGCTCAGATGTGGTACCAGCAGGTAAGTTTAGTGCCTTATACAAGAGGTTCTCAGACTAGGGTTTCAACATTGCTTCTGAGTGCAGGAGAATTACTTTCACAAATAGTTTCCAATTGCCAATACCCACAGATGGGATTTGAGTCTGGTGTTATGGGAGGAGCTGTGAGGCTGAGGCCCATTGTGGGTGTGTTTGGGGAAAATGGGGTGCACCCAGCTGAGACATGAGTTTGGGTGGAGGATAGGCAACAGAGACATGCAATAGGAGGAGTGGGGGATGCACTACCTCTTCCGTTAGCATTGCTGCTTGGAGCTCATCTCACACTGTTCACTGAAATAACACTGCGAAGCGCCAGGCTTGAGCTAGAGCATCTTGGCTGTGAAAGTTCCTGGTCCAGTTGCTGGTCTGTTGACTGTCAGAGCAGCCGTCTACCTTGCACTGGATGGGTTCCTTCTTTAAAAACAATTTATTTCCTGAGCACAGCTAATGAAGCCTGGTTTCCTGTAGTGTTTGATTTGTGAGTGGAATCTTTGCTGTCTTAAAAATACGGTTCTGTTCACACTGTAGGCTTTCCTCATTGGGGTATTCTGGGTGTTGTTCCTTTACCTGCATCACTTGTTTTCTTTCAAGTTGTAGGAACACAGTACCTTAAGAACAGTAGCCTTCTGTCAGGTTTAGTTAAGATTCAAAGTCATTGTGGGGTGGAGATTAGAGGTGCGTGTGGGTAGTGGGATTGCCTAAATCCCTTCTTTTAGGAACCAGTCCTGAAGTGTGATCTCAGAAGCTGTGACTGGCCTGGACTTGAGACAGGTTAAATACAATCTTCCCCAGATCTTGGTTGAAAATATTTGAAGGACACATTCTCGGTAGATGTTTGAATATCATCTCATGGTCTACACTAGGGTTTCCGGACACTGGATGATATCCGCACCAAGGCGACTCTCACCAGCCAGCAAGCTGTGGGCCTAAAGCACTACACAGATTTCCTGGAGCGCATGCCTCGGGAGGAAGCTGCAGAGATAGAACAGACCGTGAGTAGCTTGGCCTTGGGCCCTCAGAGTGGAGTACCTGCTGGGACCTGACAGGAGGTTGCATGCTATGGAAGTGTCCTTCGCTGTTACAGCTGAGCTCTTCAGCCTCTCCTCTGAGCAGGGTCAGTGCTTGGGGGACCCTTTTTAGGTATGGGCACAGAAGACACCTTATTTTGCCATGCAGGAAGGTTCAGTTTGAGTGCCTGGCAAGGAGGAGGATACTTCACAGGTGTCGGTTCTACACACTGCTTTGAAAAAGGCTGTGTGTGGCATGGTGAGATGAACAGGTTCCCAGCTCCTCTTTCCTGCTTCTCGTCTTCTCCGAGGTGTCTCCCTGGTGCTGCTTCTCCAAAGGAAGCTGTGAGCACCCTGTGAGCTAGTTGTCAGTGGGAGGACAGAGCGTGGATATCCTTGCTGGAAGCGAAGGGGAATCCAGGTTGCAATGGGTGCTGCTTGCTCTAGTATGCCATGGCACTCCAGGATTATGGAGTGCTAAACCGGTGTACCCTAATGTGAGCAGAGAGCTTCGGGGACACGTTGTCATTGCTACCCCTGTGCTCTCTGATCACCATGGAAGCAGCAGCCAGCATGACCCTGTCACTCGGCCACAGGGCCTGGCCACAAAGAATACACTCCTGCCAGGCTCCTGCTGGGGTGTCAGTCCCGTGTGCCGGATTAGCCATTTTGGTGGTGAGTGGTCCCTTTCCCAGGCAGGCTGGGTTGAGGAGCTGGCTCTTGGGGGTGGGTCTATTGTTATCTTGATGGGATTACTGCACTCCCCTCCATACACACGCACACACCTCTGATCCAGGCCCAGGAGAGAGAATGAGGGATTAGTCACTGTCTGTGCTGCCTGTCACAGTGAGATCTGAGGAGCTTTTAGGCTCTTGGGTGGGGCTGGGAGTTTTCTAGAAATCTTCATTTAAAGACAGAAGGGGGGCAAGGACACCAGAGGAGGGCCTGCTCCGCATGAGAAAGACTTGTGGCTTCTTGGAGCACCTCTGGGGCAAAGGTTAATGGGTTTATCTCTTGCTAATGAAGGATGATCCCCAAGAGTGACAAGGGGCTCTGGGCACGGACACTGCCTTCCTGAACCCCAGCCTCTGTGATGGCCTCATCACTGGGGATTGCTGAGCCCCTAATTATTTGCTGCCAGCAGGGTGATTGGCACGATCAGACCAAGAATACTTTACTCCTGTCCAAGGACCTGGGAGCCTTTCTTAAGCATTTAATGAATGAAGCCATCAGAATTAGCACTATCTGCACAAAACAGGATCTGGAGTCCATCCTGGAGGTGGCTGCGTTAGGGGAAGTTCTGATTATACGTGTCTGATTGCTGGCAGCAGAATGTTGGGATCTGTTCGGTCTAAAACACTGCCACATTTGTGATTTTTCTGTGTCAGGAAGCCCAGCTCTCCTGCAAAGGCAGAGCTCCTGGCAGGAGTGGACTCTAAGGGACACTTGCAGGTTTCCTCCTGTCTGGGGTCCTGCTGGGGAGACTCTCCATGAGCCTACCTCTGCTTCTGAAACAGGACCTGTGACTATCTTGTGTGGAATTGATTCTCCTTGTGGGCAGAGCTAGTGAGCTTTGCCCTCCTGGCCCACAGGAGAGCTGAAAACCCTCTTCTCTCCTGCTGTCTCAGAAACCAAAAGCTCTGACAGTTTACACTGTACTTTGCCTCCTCAGCATTGCTGCATCTTCCTGCTTGACCCAACCCAGCTCCAGCCCAGTGCCCTGAAGAGCTGATGACTGACAGTAGTGCCAGTAGTGTCTGGTCTCTGACTCCTCATCCCTCTTTCTCTTCTTGAAGGTCAGACAAGCTGCCCTCGCCGTGAAGCCTGGGCTCGTGTGTGTGGCATGTGGCTCCTACCGTCGGGGGAAGCCCACCTGTGGAGACGTGGATGTGCTGGTCACTCACCCAGATGGACAATCTCACCGTGGGGTGTTCAGCAAGCTGCTTGACAGCCTCCACAGGAGCGGTAAGGGGTCTGGAGACTGGCACGTGGTGCTTGAAGCTGTTCCTAGCATGGCCAAGGCAAGGAGGCAATAAGGTGAATGGCATTCATTGAAGCACAGCAGGTGGTCAGTTTTCCCAAAGACAGAACATCTTGTAAGTCCTTAGAGTACTGCCCCTGGTCCTGGCCCCGCTCCAGTGGCAGCTCTGCAGCCAGTGTTAAGAAGGGAGTATTGCTGCAGCTCAGCATGGCTTCTCCTGTCTGCTTGAGGCTGTCCAGGCTGAGGCTGGGTTTCCCTTGGGGTCCCACAGCACATTATGAGACACCTCAGCTGCTGTCTGGACAGTGGGGAGCTTGTGGTAGAGGTGTCAGCCTCTATCATTCAGCTCCTCTCTGCCTGTTCTCTCTCCCTAGGCTTCCTTACGGATGACCTGGTGAGTCAGGAGGACAATGGAGATCAGAAGAAGTACCTGGGGGTGTGCCGCCTCCCTGGGCCAGCCCAGCGTCACCGCCGGCTTGACATCATTGTGGTGCCTTACAGTGAGTTTGCCTGTGCTCTGCTCTATTTCACTGGCTCGGCTCATTTCAACCGCTCCATGCGGGCCCTGGCCAAGACCAAGGGCATGAGCCTCTCGGAGCATGCGCTCAGCTCAGCCGTGGTGCGAGGCCCTGGAGGCGTCAAGGTGGCATCCGGCCATACTCTGCCCACCCCTACAGAGAGAGATGTCTTCATTCAGCTGGGGCTGCCTTACCGAGAGCCCTCAGAACGGGACTGGTGACAGCTGGTTTTCACCCAACACCCTGGGTCCACTGCCGTGGTGCTATTTTGAAGGGTGTTGGTTTCCCCCATGCTGCTCTGTGGTGACTGTAGACTGGGGAACACCTCACAGCAAACTGGGGCTCCTCACAAGCTCAGAGCCCTGTTGCTAGTAGAGCTGTGTGGCTTCACCCAGCAGAGGCTGACTGGAACTATGCTGGAGCACTGCTTGGTGCCACACACAGCCTCTTGTGTCACAGCTCTCAGGCAGCCCTTGACTACCAAAGGGGCTTGCTGCCCATTGGCTACCCTGGCCCTCCTCTCCCCGGGGAAGCTTCAGGACGCTGGGCTGCAGAGTCTTGTGATCCAGCCCCTTCCAGTGCTTGGGAACAGGGGAAGCGGGATGTGTCTTCCTTTGTGTCTGAGCACAGAAACCCCCAAATCTCTGGCCTGAGCTGTGTATGAAGGTAGCCAGGGTCTGGCTTGGCCCTGGAACAGACCTTCCCCCTTCACACTGCTGCTAGCAGTTGCTACTGTGGGAATCATGAAGGGCCCCCCTTTGCTGCTGCTGTGTCCTCCCTCCATCTGAGCTGACCTGTGTCCTCTGGTGGGTCTCACCTGGGTGGGGCCAGGCTGCTGCGACTGCCACCAGCTTCCCCTGGTGCCAGGTGAGCCTTGAAGGAGGCATAGGGACCTGATGTGCTGTGCCTGCTTGCTCTGAGCCCGTTGTGTGCTGTGATCCCCCTCGTCTGGCCCCAAGGACTCCTTTCCTCTCAGTGCAGGAGAGGAGCGAACCTCACGGCTCAGGGGAGCTGTGCTCAGGGAGGTTTGAATGTGATGGCACTGAATGCAACCTGGCGGGGCTGTGTGTTTGTGCATAGAAGGCATGGAGGCAGAGAGAAACACGAGGAGATAGTTTAAATCTAATTTGGGCAAAGCAAAGCTTTCCCTTTGTATGTGCGGAAGCCATGGAGTCATCTGGTCTTTGATCAGAGTGTGTGTGTGTATTTGAGTACACATGCACATGTGTCCTGGCCCTTCCGTGGGAGTGATTTTTATTTCTCAGGAAACCTCAACTATATTTATATTCTGGAGATGAATGTCCCAGAGACTTTGAGTGCTCTGTCTCCATTACGGGTATTGCAGTGGTCCCTCCTGGCAGGGGTGCTGCTCGGCAACATCAGCTGTCAGGAAGGCCAGGTTGGGTGTTTCTGTGCCAGGACCCCGGGGCTCCCTCTGGGCCTGGCCTGGCCTCCCACTCCCTTGTCTTGTGGTGGACCTGCTTTGCACTCTGCCATGTCTTTGTCATGTGCAGTGACAAGCTGCGTGTTTGCTGCCAGGGCAGGCACAAGGACATTAAACCTGATGGGTTTGCACAGTTTCTTGCTGCACCGTCAGCCATGGCTGCTGGGCACCAACAGTGGGGCTGGGGTGTTTGCTGGGCAGACCTTGACCCCAGCAGTGTCATTTGTCAGCCCAGCCTTTCTGCTGAACACCTGATGGAAATGAATGTCTTCTGGTGTGTCTTGGTGCTTTGAAATTTGAAGTGTAATAAATCCCTTCTCTCTTCTTCCTTCGCATCTCTGTCTTTTTGCTCTCCGCCCTGCAGCTATTGGGACTCTTCCCTCTGGCTGACCAGGATCCCCTCTTGTGCCATCCTATCTCCTTGTTTTCAGTACAGGCAGGGAAAAGGTGATGGAGACCTTCACGCTGTTGGACCACCACTTCTGGCTCTCTGGGCAGGGAGTTGCTGGCCACCATCCTCCCATGGCAAAGTGGGACCTGGCTCTGGCCCAGCATCCAGCTGGCCCTGTGGCTGAGCTGGGACCTGGCTCTGGCCCAGCATCCAGCTGGCCCTGTGGCTGAGCTGGGACCTGGCTCTGGCCCAGCATCCAGCTGGCCCTGTGGCTGAGCTGGGACTGGCCAGGCCCAGAGAAAGGGATGATTCCCGAGCTTTGAGCCTTGGCCTGAGCTCTTACTTCAGGTGTGGAGTCAGGAAGGGATTGCTGTCAGCTTTTCCATATTTCATCAAAGAGCAGGGTATATGAGAGTTGGCTGCTGCTTTGTCTCCTGTGCCTGGAACACAGCTCAGTCTCCTGAGCATGGAGGTACTCTTTGGTTGTCCAAGGGGAATCTGAGCAGCCTGGAAGCCAAGGGAGCACATGGAGATGAGCAGCAAGAAATGTTGGCTCAAAAGGGAGATGGAAAAGCTGGAGAGGGACAGGGGCTGGTGGCGTGGGTGGGCAGAGGCAGTGAGGGTTGGGTTGCGTTCTCTGGGGCCAAAGCAGGGTCAGAACCAGACCAGGGCCTGGGAGGTCCAGGGGGAGCACTCTGTCCCCAGGAGGGCTGTGCAGCCCCAGAGAAGAGTGTGTCCCCATCCTTGGGGTTAGCCAGGCTTGGCTGGACATGGCCACAGCTGGCCTTGTCCAGGACTGGGGATAGCCCTGCCCCAAAGGGAGCTTGGCTTGGATGGGGGCTCCTCGTCCCTCCGGTGCTGCTAGGATGATCCTGGAGGCTGGCAGCCCTGGGCAAAGGCTTATTTCTGCCTGGGCTGGGGCAGGGAGCAGAGTATGGGGCTGCTCACCCTGGTCCCTTGATGAAAACAGGTTTGACTCCAGCTCTCGATGCCGGGATGAGCTGTTCCTGGAGGCTGGGGCTGCCCCTCTCACCATGGCCACGTGCTGGCGACATCACTGGAGGTGGGGGAAATGTGGCACTGCTGGCCCCTCACTCCTTCCCCTTTGTCACCCCACACCCCACTCCCTCCAGGGACACAATTCACATCCTGGTGGAAAACGGGTGCTGCAGCAGCACATCAAAGCCCTGGCCCTGCTGTTCACGCTGCTTTTACTTGGGGGCTGGGGGAAGGCAGACACAGGGACGTGTTCGCTGCCCATGAGTTTTAGAGAGGGCAGAGGGCCCTCCTGTGGCCAGCTGCAGCCGGGTGGGCCAAGGATGGATGGGGGCCATCTCCCCTGGGTGCAGCTGCCATGAATGCAAAGGGGCAGGAGGTGAAGGAGAACGGCAAAGAGCTTGTCCAGAGCATCTGGGGGTGACATTTCTGGATGCTGAAGACTCCTGCTTCTCCTTCATGCTGATGCAAGAGAAACATGAGGGGCTGGACCGTGCTGCCCACCGCCAGCCCCTGGGCTGGACAGTCCCTCCTGCCCGGGATGCAGGGGGCAGAGCTGCCCCACACAGTCTGCTCTTTGTGCCCCTAATCCTGCTCTCCATCCTTCCAGTTGCTTGCAGACACCAAGCCAGGGGCCAAGTCCAGCCTGGCATCCCCTGAGGCCACGTACTCCTCTGAGACCCCACTTTTGCCCTTGCAACAGGGCACCCCCTCACCACAGCACAGCTTCTGCCTCTTTTAAACCCCGGGATGCCACAGTTGTGAAGAAGGTACAAGGGATGGGGCTCTTGGAGTGCCTGGGAGGAGGTGGGTGCTGAGCCCCCAGGATAGGTGCAGGCAGGGTGAGCAAAGATGGTTTTAGGCATCTCTAATGAGGTGTCGCCTGGTTCCTACTTCCCAGGAAGGGGCTTTGGCTCTTCCCCCTCCCCAGCGCATCCCCTTCCTGCCCTCCCTGGCTGTGAGTCTGATCATCCTGAAAATTAAAAATAAACCCAAACACAGCAGCACTTAGAGACTGAATGGAAAGTCAGGGAGCTGGGATGGGTGCTCAGCTCCTGCCACAGACCCTCTTGCTCCTCCCCCCCCCCACCTCCCTGCACCCCTAAGGTGGGCCCAGACTGGGGGCTCAGGCGATTCCCATCTGCCCATCAGGCATTTCTCTGCCCTCTCACCTCCTGCTGGGTAAAAGGAAGAAAAAGCCTGGGCCAAGTCCCTGCAGCGCTGAGCATTAGGCAGCTCTTCCCACCCTGCTCCCTGCCCTGTGGGGGGGACACCCATCCTTAGCTGTCATGCTTGTCCTCTTGCAGGGGTGGGAGGGTGCCAGGGCTGGGGGAAAAGGGGTGGTTTGGCTTCTAAGGCTGGCACTCCGTATTTATAAATAAATATTTGCTAATGACAGCATGGCCGGGCGAATGTAAGGGAGCTGCTCCCCCCGCCGGAGCAGGCAGGGAAATGAATATGAATTTATCATGATTAGGTGAACCCAGCAGGGAGAGCGGGAGAGAGAGGGCTAGGCAGGGAGGGGGCGGGTGAAGATGGATCTTTGCAATAAAATTAAATAAGGACACCAAATAGAGTCACTTCTCACGCGCTCGCCCGCCCTCCCGCGTGCGGGGCCTCTCCTGCCTCCTGCGCTCCTCTGGCTTTGCTGATTTCTCTCTTTCCTCAAATTTATGAGGCCAATTATGAAGATGAGGTTGGAAGTTCTCGGAAGTTCACTAAATGCAAAGTGCGGTCCCTGCTGTTCCCATCAAATTAATTAACCGAGCGCTATTGATGGCCGGGGCGATGTTGGCACGGCGTGGAGCGTGAGGGAAGGGCTGCTGGGGTGCAGGCAGGGGGGATCTGGCAGGGGGGGCAGAGCTCCCCGTGGGGCATCCCCAGGGTGAGTGGATGCAGAGCGAGAGCCCTGCTTGGGCAGCCAGTGGGCAGCAGGAGTGAGGGATGCAGGAGGGGATGCACCAGGTCCCGATGTTGATGCTTAGCATCGCAGTCTCTGTTTCCAGTACTGCTGATCTCTGGCTGGAAGATCCACCTGGGTGATGGCAGGGCTACCCTGATGGGAACGTGGCATGATTTATGGCAGGATGCTGTGCCACGTACTGTGGTGGAGGCCGCAGCAGGGGCTGGTGGTCAGCATGAGCCTGTGCCTGGAAGAGCAAAGCTCAGAGCTGGTGCCCTCTTGGGCACCTCAGGATCATCCTCCCAGTCAGGTGCGGGGGATGCTAACCCCGATCCCATGGGGGTGGTCTGCAGAGTGGCCTCACTCTTGGTAGATGAGTGACTTTCCCTATGGCTTAGCAGGGATGATGCAGCCAGGACAGGCCCACTACCGCCTTCCCCTGCTCCCCGTGTCCCAGCAGCCCTCCCTGCCTCAATTTCCTACCTGGGCTATGGGGAACAACCTGCCTGTGTCTTGCAGGTAGGATCTCGTGAGCTGAGTGCCCCAATCCAACACAGCCCCTTGGCCATGCCTAACCTTTGTGTGCAGCATCCCAGCTCTGCGCAGGGCTCACAGAGTGGGTGCGGGGCTTTGTAACCATGTGCCTAAAGCACACCAGCTCTTACAGGGCAGTTCCTGTGCCTGGAGTAGCTGTGCCACCCCACCCCACTGTAGGGAATGGCTTTTGGGGATCTAACATGGCCCCCATGTCTGCCATGTCCCATGGTGCTGAGATACTTCCTCCGTGCTCGCTGCACACGTGAGCAGCTGGGATGCTGCAGCAGCGTGGGGGATGTGAATGCCCAGACTGCTCGGGTTCAGCTCAGACACTGGGCAAACAGCTCTCCTGTTGCCTGTCTTGGGGTGGGGTGGGGGGCAGAAATTCACTCAAAGCCGTTTATATGTTGCTCAGATAAGTCTCTCCGCACTGCTGTGCTACAGCGAGTGCTTGGGGTTGTAAAAGGGCCCAGTACTGAGGCTCTGGATGAAACCCAGGATGTCGCCACTTGCTACGCTGCCACTCTGTGCCTCAGTTTCCCTCCTCCTTGAATTTCCTGAGGCTGTTTGCTGTTTGGCTCAGGGTCTGGTGTTCACTGTGTGCAAGCAGCGTCCCTGTCTCTGAGGAGCCATGGTAACATTTAGAGGCTGTGAGATGTGGCCAACTAAAGGCTCAGTCCTCACCCTCAAACCAACCTGCTTCACACCAAATATATGTGCCGTAAGGCTCCCTGCTCGTACCACCCTGGCACAGGGAGCTTCCCCTGTAGTGCCATGTGGTCCTGACTTAAACCCTTTTGCAATTGCTGTCTGCATCCAAACAAACCAGTTTGTTCGAGGGGTGAAAGATACAGGCTGTGTCCTCGGACCAGGGATCTCCCAGTGGGAAAAGGACACAGAGGTCCCAGGGGAGGCCAGGTCTGAGCATCCCACCATGTGTCCAGGTCCTGGCATGACATGGCCATGCATCCCACGAGGACGCACCAGCCCCGTGCATGGCCCTGGCTGCGTGCCTCCTCCTTTCCTGCTCCTGCTTCTCTTCACTCGCTTTGCTCCTGCCCTGGTGATCAATGGGCTCTGTTTGGGCTGGAAAATGGCACAAACAGAGGCATTTACAAACCCGCTGTCTCTCCAACAGGGCCATAACTCAGGCTCCCCGTCACTGCCGGGAATGGGAGGCAGGCGCTCCTGCTCCGGCAGCAGCGCCAACATTTCCCCTCTCGTGGTAAATGCGTTACTTGGGGATAATTTACCTGCTTATGTCAAGTTTTAAAAAGAAATAGACTGGCTGCTCTGCAGCTCCTGACACTTGCAGCCTGTGTTCGTGGACACACGTGTCTACCCGGAGAAAAAAAATCACCTAAGATAAAAGGAGCGGTTTACAAACGCCTGGACTTCAGAGCTGCCGTCCCTGTGTGGAGTCTCGGGTGTCTAGTACCGAGGCTGAGGTCTCACCACGGTCTGTCCCTCCTTGGGGTCTCTGGGGTCTGCAGCCACCCACCGGGCTCCCCAACCGCACCAGGGGCTGCTCAAGACTGGGTGCCCCATGTCCCCCGCAGCTCGCCGGGACCACCCCCTGCCCGCACCCCTTCTCCGGGTCGGCGGACCCGAGTAGTGGTGGGGATGCTGGTACAGCCACCTTTGTCGCCCGTGGGTGAGAACCTTACTGGGGACCCTGGGCGGCTGAGAAGCTGCTCCCGGCTGGTCCAGCCCCGATGCGGTGGGCTCGGGCTGCCGCCGCCCTCGCAGGCGGCAGAGGGAGCTGAAGGACTGGGTATCGGCAGCAATGGGCAGGCTGCAGGCAGCACGGGCTTCTGCTCAGCCAGCCCCATGTTGGGGGGAGACACCCCTCCCTCCCCCCCGTCCACCCAGGCTGCCCCCAACAGGGCCGCGGGAGGTGCCCCCCGCCTGCAGACTGTCCCCTCAGCCCCCCAGTGCCACCTCTCTGACCTGGCTCCAGACACATCACCCCTGTGGGCACCCAGCTCTGCCGTGGACACCTCCTGAGCTGGTCCTCCATCCCCCCTCTAGGCTTTTAGGGGCTCAGCCCTCCTGCTTCATCGTGGGCAACTTCTCTCTGGCTGGACCCCGCTGTGTCCCTTGTCACCCCTGTAACCAGACGGGGTGGGTGGCACAGCGCTTCCCAACAGCCTGAGGACCTGCTGGCAGGATCAGCATGGTCCCCAGGGAGCCTGGCTGGATGTGAGGGAGGTGGGCTAAGGCCTCCATCCCTGGGCAGCATCCCAGGGCTGAGTGGGGGTCCTGCAGGATGTGGCTGGTGCCTGTCACTGCTGTCCCCCAGTCTCCTTGCCCATAGGGAGCTGATTTATGTGCGGGCCAGCCTGCGCTGACCTCCTACTTTGGCTCAGGCATTATAACTAATGGCAGGTCAGCAGAGCTACAGTGAAAGTGAAGTGGCTGGTAAGGGCTGGGGACGGGGGACGCAGGGCGGGGGGAGGCTATCGAGGCTCCCGTTGCAATGGCTACCCAGAGCCAGGGGCAGCAGGGCTGGAGCAGACGTAGCTCCCAGCCTGTCCCCCTCCACCCTGTCCCTGTTCCGTCTCCTGAGGGCTCTCCCTGACCTCGCTCTCCTCCTCTTTTACCTCCAGGGGGGTCCTGGGTCAGCAGCATTGAGCCTGGAGGGATGTCTCCTTGTTGGGGGGAAACTGAGGCACCCACAGACTGATGGCTTCAGGAACATTAAGAGCAGACCCAGGGAGGGCACCAGGTATCTGAGCTCAGCCCCTGCCTGGCCCAGGCTAGTTGGGATGAGGGACCAGGAGGACCTGGCATGGGTACAGCAGAGTGTGATGCCACAGTCAGTGGTCTGAAGCATGCCCCTTGGTCTGTTGGCCCCAGCTTTATGATCCATGAGCTTGGGTGCAGAAATCTCCTGTGGGGGCTACACTCCTCCTGCTCCCTACCTTAGGACATATGTCCCTCCAGGTCCTAGACTCACATGGGCCCTGTGTCACTCAGCCCCATCACGACATGCTCTCTGGGTGTTCCAGAAGTAAGTCCTGTTTGCTTTCCTGGCTGGACTGGATAACCACCCCACCAGCATGGCCAGACTATGGGAGCTGAGCTTCGGGGACACCTATTTCAGCTGCCACCCCAATTTCTGCCTTCAGCAACCACTGGGGTGGGACCTCAGCACAGCTGCAAACCTTCTTGTTTGTGTAGCCACCAGGCAGCTGCTCTCTGTCCTGGGATGATGCCAGCCTGACCTGCCAGTCTAGGTGGTCTGAGTGGGGTCGGGGAACCCTTGGGGAAGCTATAAAAAACACCTGCCCCGCTCCTGACCACACACCGAGAGCCCTGGCGGGAGCCCAGCTTTGCCCAAGCAGAGGAGGGAAAACCGGGAACGAGCCTGACCATGGTCCCGTTGCTTGGAGGGCTCCCACCCCTTGGCTGCACTGCAGGAGCTCCCTGCTTGCCCAGTCTCCTGATTCTCCTGATTTGGCTTTATTTTGCTTGGAGGAGCTCTGTCTACAGTGTATTTTTCATGCAGCATGTACTGGTTGGGCTGGGGACTCACCCAGAGGGTGGCACGCATGATCCCAGGGGCAGTGCAGGGTCCTGAGGCTAAGAGATATTCCCTGGGGTGAAACCTGCATCCCCACGAGATGTCTGCACAAACCTGTCCCCTACCATCGCCTCTGAGACAGAGCCAGGGACAGGTTTTGGCAGATGTTTGTACTGATGTTGAGTGGAGTTAAATGCCGCTGGTCTCACCCAAATTTCAGGCTGGTGTTGCATATGCGACGCAGCCTTGCTGACACCCCGCCTCGGCTCTCTGCTTGGGAAGGATGAGGATGTGGCAAACCATATCCACATAAGACATTGTGGCTTTCACCCAGAGCCCAGTATCTGCCTGCTTGCCTGTGGTGGGAAGGGCTCATTTTCGGTGGGCGGTACTGCCAAGGGCTGGGGTGTACTGGCTGCCACCCCCTCGGCCGGACGCGCAGGGCTCTGCGAGCCTGTGCTGGCACTGCCTGGCCATCCCGCAGGTGCAATGGGTCTGTCGCGGTCCCACCAGGCTTCCTGCTACTGTTTGCAAACTGAGGGGTCCGCTGGTGTCCAGGCTGACACTCGTGTTCCAACTGATAACACACGTTTCTGCTCCCAGATTCTCATCCGAGGAGCGTTAACTTTGTGAGGCTACAGTGAAAGCTCACACCCTTGCCAGCAACCCCTCCCCAAGATGTTTAGCACATTCTTCAATGACTCTGTTGCAGGTCATTTTGCAACATTATGTTTAGGGTCCCTCTTAGGGCTAAGCTGGATTCAGGCCCCAGCAGCTCGTGGCTTGCACCACCCTTGAGTGTTGGCCACTGACAGGTCTGGGTGCAGCATCCAAAGCTCAGCCCAGCTGGGGAAGCACGTCCTCTGGTCTGCGGAAGCAGGAGCTCGGCGCGTTCCCAGCTGGCTTTCAGCAAAGGTGATTTGTTTGAAGTAATTTCCATGGCCTCTGCACTTCTTTTGGCCGCTGGCTTCAGGAGAGCAGGTTAAATCTATGCTGCTAGACAGCACCAGAGGCTGAGAGCTTCATTGAGAAGAAGATGTTGGAGGACACTGCTCAGCTCTCCCTCTGATCAGGCCTAAAATTAGATCTGGGATGTAAAAGTTGATGAGTACAGTTAGGTGAGTCCAGCTACAGATTAGCAGCTTTTACTAGAGCTGGCATGCTCCCACTGAACACGGTTGTCACTTGGGATCAGTTTTGCTCCAGCAGTATTTCAAGTTTGTCAACCCGCCTTTGAAGGCCTGGGCAGATGGAAGGGGCATAGGGAGCTGTAAATAAATGGGAGCTTTAAAAAACTCCCTGAAATGACCAATAAATCCCCTAGGACACGACAGGGATCATTCACAAATCCCGCCAGAAAAAATCCAACCATGCACTGAAAAGAAAAAGAACTTTCAAAAGCAGGACACGTGGTGGCTGGGCTGGGAGCAGCCTTCGTCTGAGCCTCTGTCCTCATCGTTCAAAGACAGCGACATCCCTTCGCAGGACCCCGTGCCACCCACTCCCCGTGCCTTGCTGTGTGCTGCCCGGAGTTGTGGGGATGCACACAGCAAAGCAAAAGAATGGAGAGTCTGAGCCTGCAGACTGCCCGGCACAAAGCAAATAACACAAGTTGGATTCAGCCGTAACCCACAGCAGGAGATGGTAGCTCCATGCTGCCCTGGGGGGTCCAAAGTGCATGGGGGGGCTGCAGCCCCTTGGTGTCACCCGTATCAGGTCTGATAATGGCTGAGGGGGTGCACAGAACTTCCCTGCACGCGGAGAAGATGGAAAAGCCCCACCGGTGTGGCCTCTCGCCATGTCTGCAAGGTGCCAGCAGGGCCAGATCCGGCCATGTGGAGGGACCCTGATGGCGGTGCCACTGCTCCTCTCTCGGGGCCTGGACTGAAGGCGCTGGTGGGGGTATCTACAGCCCACTGACACACCCCATAAGTAGGACCACATCTGTGGATGCTCTTCAGGTCTCTGCGGAGAGGACAGGGAATGAGTTGCTGCTTACACATCTCCTTCTCCTGCACCCCAGTGTAAACACCCAAGTGGAACGAGGGTGTGGGGTGGGGAGGGATACTGGACCTACCTCCTTGCCGGGGCGCTGGGAGGGGACAAGGGGTGTGCAGGCAGCTGGGTGGGTGTGGAGACACCCGGCTGCAGTGGGTGGGTGGCATCGGGGAGGTGTGGGGGGTCCGTTGGGAAAAGTACCTGAATCCAGGGGCCGTGAGGTGCTCATCCTCGCTGTGTACCCCGTGGCGGGGGGCTCACAGCTCCTTTCCCCCAGCGGGTGCTGGATGCATCCCTCTCCCACCCTTGCTGGCAGCTGTGGCCATCTCCTTGCCACCGAGGGCGCAGCCATGGGTGTGCTCAGTGAGTACGGATGGTCGTGTCCCCCAGGGGGGACCTAAACCCCATCCCCCAGCTGCCTTCCCCCAACCCCACCCCAAAACAAGCCTCTGCTTCCCACGAGCAACCCAGAGCCCTCTCTCATGCACTGTTCAACCCCCTGATGGCCACCCCCTCTCTATCCCCACAGGACCTGGTGTCGGCGTCCCCGCTCCGCAGTGGCTGAGCCTCCTCCTGGGGTGACACTGTCCCGGCGCCTCTCCGCCACGCAGAGCTCCCCCCTCAGCCTCGCGCGCTGCAGCAGATGGTGGAGGTGACATTTGTCTGCGAGTGACGCGCTTGACAGTGGCTGTGTGTCCCCCTCCTCCCTTCGCCTTGGATGGAGGAGCCTTGAGCCCACCTGGCAGAAGTGGGATGGGCAAGCACAGGTCGCCTCCCCACCCCCTCACCCCCCCACCCCCCCACCCCCACTATCACAAGCCCCCCCTCCATCTGCACCTCTCATCTCTCTGCATCCCCCCCAAATCCCCTCTCCCAAGGGGCTGGAGCACCGGGGTGGCCAGAGGGGCACCGTCCCCGAGGGCGAGTGCCCGTCACCACAGGGTGTTTGAGGTGGGGGTCGGGTGGGGGCCGGGCACCGGGGACTCCTGTTCGTTCTCCGTTTTCTGCCTTAATTAGAACCCGGAGAGACCAGGCAAAATCGCATTAGCGCGGGGCCCCGGTGCGCTGAGCCATCCATCTTTTTTTATTACAGCGTAATGGGGCTGCTCGCGAGGCGCCGTGCGATTTGTCACAGGCCTCGTTCCCTGATAACGGGCATTTGTCATCACTTTCTTCCCGTGTTAATGTCATCATCGGCGAGCTGACAGGCAGACCCGTTGAGGGAGCACTGGCGACAGACCACATCCGTCAACCTAATATTTCCATGGCTGTGGGGATCAGCCGGGCTGCAAACACACATTAAAGTGCTTATGAGGGGAGAGAAAAAAAAAAAAAAAAGCCGTTGTCATTAATTAAAATGTTAGTGCGAGCGTGTGCACGGGTGGCACTGCGTGGGGACGGGGGGGGGCTGTGGCGTGGGGGGACGCAGGGTGGCGCGGGTGCGGTGCGGTGGCCTTTTAACGGAGCGCGCATCAGCTACTGAAACCCATTTAAAAGATATTTGGGACTGGGGAATCGGTGGCGAGCGCGGTGGAAAGGTCATTGTTAATAAGGGAGAACGCACGGGAGCGCGCAGGGAAGGTGCGGGCGGCCGGTGGAGGATGACGGAGACAGTCATCCCCCCCGAGCCTGGGGGGAATTTTGTCCCGTGGGGGTGTACTTGAGCCACTTGTGTCACGAAATGAGCGTTCTCAGCCTCGCACGGCAGCAGGACGGGGTGGGGGGGAAGGTGACCTCTCAGTGGGGTTGCCCTGCGGCTGGGCTGGGGCAGGAGTGTGGGGTGGGGTGGGCTGGGATCAAGATCGGGGAGGGGGGGGCGAGTGCCCCACTGCAAGCTGGGTATGTGTTTGTGCCGGGAGGGTGCAAACCCACCGCGAGGGGTGGGAGAAATCTGGAGGCCCAAACCCGTGATACCTCCACATAAGCAGCCAGGGAGAAGACCTGCCCCAGGCCCTGGGGCCAGCTCAGCAGCAATGGGGCTCAGGTCCTCACCCCGTAATATTTGGCTGTTGCCATGGAAACAGGTGGTGGTGATGGGGAGGGGTGCGGGCAGCCAGGGGGTGCGTGACACCCTGCGTTTTCAGGGGATGGAGGAGTCTGTTTTCTGTGCTTTTCTGGGATTTCTGTGATCATACAGTACAGGAAGGTTTGGCTGGGTTTTTTTCTTTTTAAATTAGCTTTTGAGGTGTTTGGGAGCATTTTGGGGTGGGTGTCTCTCAGCCAGCTCTGCCCATTGCCTTCCCACGATGTCCTGGTACAACCCCGACTTGCATGGCAAAATGTGACTCCAGGAGCTTTCACGCAGCCCAGGGTGGGTTCCAGAAATGGGATCCAAAATGCTTCTCCCTCTGCCCAGAGCAAAGCCGGACGTCCCCTGGGAGAAGTCTCTGATGTTCCCAACCTGCGGCTGGACACGGTGCCAGAGGACGGGGCACTGGCAGGGAGCAGGCAGCTATGGGTACCGCTCAGACCCTGCTCAGTGCAGACAGGGGAACAGGAGGGTTTGCGAAGGTGACTGTGCATAGACCCCTCACCCCCACAACCCCCATCCCAGGGGATGGGCAGGGGCAGGCTGTGAGGAGGGCCACATGTCCTACGTCCCAGGAAGGCTCCTGGAGCTTGCTTTCATTGCTCTTTTTTTTTTCTTCTTCTTTTCCATCCTTCCTTATTCCAGACTCAGGCTCTGTGCACTGAAGGATGAGGTTTTTGGGGAGGTGCGTGGCTTTTTTAGAGACCTGGGTCCTTTATGTGTGTGCACATGGATACACACCCATGCACAAACACACACACACACACACACACACACACACACACACACACACACACACAAACACACCCAAGTCATTTCTGTTAGTAAACCTAAAAGTTTGGCTCCCAAGCCAGTGCCTGAGGCTGTCACCCAGGCTGGGAGTTTCTGGGATGGGGAGAGCTGGGAAGGGGGTAATTTTCTCCAGGTGCTGATGGGGAAACCGAGGCACGGAGCAGGGACTTGTGGTCCTCATCCACACTGTGGTTATGAGTCATCCCCTCACCGACAGCATCCGACAAGTCTGTGGATGTCAGGGAAAAGGTGTCCAGGAACTTATCTCAGGCTGCCCAGCAGTGGCTGGGCTTCCAACCCCATGACATCCCTGGCCGGGTCCCCAGACCCCCCGGCAGCAAACCTTGCCACCAAACCCTCCCTCTACCCCAGCTCCCCGCCATAAATCACTGCCCTCCATTGGCCAAGGACCTTTTAAAAAGGATTTATTAGGGGGAATTTAAGCACAGGCAGCGATACGGTTTCATAAATCGAAAGGCAATAGCGCTCATCATTACCGGTTCATTCGGGGGGTGGCATCCCCGCTCCCCCATTCCCGCCGCCGTGCTAACAGCCCCCTCCCCAGCACCGCTGCCTCCGCCGCTCCCCTTCGCCTCCCAGTCTGTGGAGACTGTGAGCGTGGAAAATCCCCAGACAGGGAGTGTAAATGCTTGTTCTTTGTAAATGAAGAACATAATTAACATTAAATTAAGGTAATACAAATGAAGACAACACAGAGCCTGACAGGATGAGTGTTTGGGGAGGCAGTAGAGAGAAGTGATTCATATTTTTAATTTACTGTACAAATAGACTAGCAGGGCTGGGGGGAAAAGGGCCATCCAAGTGGAGTGGGGATTTTTTTTTTTCCCACTGTTGTTTTGCTGTGCTTTAAGCACACAATGACTATTAAAGTCAACTGCCCATATAATAGGACATCTCCTACATGACTGCTCTCTGAGAGGCAGCTTGCTGTAGCAATAAATTCTGGGAGTGCCATCTGCTGGTGCGCGCCCTCCACAGGGCACCCTCGCCTTGGCCACCCCGGTGCCAGGCATTGTCACCTCGGCCACCCTGACATCGGGCACCCGCACCCGGACCAGCCCCAGCACCCTGCGCCTGCTGCCAAGATCTGCTCCCACGGAGAGCCAGACATGAACCCGACAGCATTAATATGTAATTATTATTTTTTCTATAGGGTAAAACCCACTTTTTTTCCCCCCAAAAGTATTCCTTTAAATCGTTCATCATCTATTCTTTTTTAAGAGGATGAAGGGGTATGGTTGATGCCGAGGAAATATTTTAGGCTTTTAAAAGAAACAAATCACTGTTCTCCACCCCTCTGAAGTGCTGGGTTTCAGCTGAGTGCCCATTACTCAGAACACAGTAAAAAAATCACCTTTTTTAGGGTTTTTCCCTGCAGAGTCCGTGTGAACCGCAGGCTCGGCTGGAGCCGGCTCTGCACTTTTAGGTGATGAGTACTGTGGGCTCAGCCTGGGGAGACCCCGCTGTGGGATAACTTTAAGCTGGGAGCGAGACAGGTTTACCATAGCGCGAGGTGTGCGTGGGGCTGTGGCACCTGGAAGGGGCACACTGCCACTGCCGCGTCCTTGTCCCCTTCCCTGGTGGACTTCTGCCACCGCTGTGCAAAGTGAAAACAAGAGAGGGCGCCAAGAGGACCCATTCCCGGCTGAAATCACCCTTCCCAGGCAGAAGATGTCCTGGGACTGTGCCGAGAGCCTCTCGCTGCATCCCAAAACTACTCATCTAGGGGGGTGTTCCTGATTTTGGGGGTGCAACCTTTGCTCTCTGAGTCACTTGTGTCCTGGCAGTTATCACCACGAACACTGTCTGTGGGTCTGGGTCTGGCCAGGCTGGTGGCAGAGAGGGAATGGTCCCAGCTCCTTGCTCCATCATTTGCCATGTCCTCCTCCTTCGCCACTTTTTCCTCTCCCCTTCTATGCTCATCTCCCAAACCACCCCTGGGGTGCCTGGGGGCAGCTCCAGTCCCTTGCTTTAAGCTTTGCCAACCTCAAAATACAACCAGGACCTCTTTAACCCCTGCCTGGGGGCACCGGGGAGGGCAGAGGGACTGGTGCAGAACAAACCCTGTATCCAAAGGGAAGATGTTCCCTTCCCTTTCCCCCCCTTCATTCTTTTACTGAAGGTCCATTTGCACACAGGGCTGTGATGGGGGTGTGTGTGGAGTGCCCCAGTGCGGGCACTGGGAGATGGAGGATCCCATCCTGCAGCCTCAGAGCCCCTGTGAGCATCGATGCTGAGCTTTGGCGGGGGATCAGCCTGCCCATCACCGTGGGTTGATGTGCTGTGCCAGATGCACTGTATCCATGCTGCCGTGTGACCCCACAACTGGGTTCCCCCTGCTCCTGAGACGAAACCGGAGAGGGCTGATGATGGAGCCACACTGGCTCCTCTGCCAGCTTTGCCCTACTCTGAATGGCCCCAAATGCATCCCGGGCCCAGGCTGCAGACACAGGGGCTGTTTACAAACTGACCTTCACCTGGGCAGTGCCCTTCGTGTCCAGTATTCTCCCGTGGCTGCAGCACTGGAAGCATGGCTGAGGAAAGTGTTCATGAACCCACCTGGATGAAAGCCAGCCTGGGCCAGGAGATGTTGTGCCGGAGGCTCAGCCCTCCACCACAACACCTCAAGTTGCTTTGTGGCCCTCAAGGCCAGGGCATGAGGCTGCGGTGCAGTTTTGTGTACCATTGAGCAGCAAACTGCCTTACGGAGCTGCTCGGCCCTGGAGCCTCTCCTCCATTGGGAAGACAAGGTGGGGACCAATCCTGTACCCACCTCCCCAGTGCAGAGGGGTGCTGCCCCAGCTCCCCTTTCTCCATGCAGACGGGGGCAGGAACAGGGGTTTCACCCTGCTCAGAGCACACAGGAACCGCATCCCACTCAAAAGTGGTCCCTGATAGAACCTCTGCCATTAGGTGAGATTGTGGGGGAACGAAGGCACCCCTGTTGGGGTGACAGGGACAATTTGCTGTTAGGGCACCTGGTGAAACCGGTCCAGGAAGGTTTCAGCCTCAGAAGCTTAGTGGGTCCCCATCATTAGCAGCATCCATCCCCCAGGACCCCATGCCTGTGGGAGCCATAGGGATCATGAACACTGGCAGAGTGCGCATGCTCCTTGGCTTATCCAGCCACAGCCTGGGGACACGTGCTGCCTCACCAGCCACCAGTGCTGGCACAGGGACACCAGGCTGTGTCCAGCAAGGTTTCATCAGCTTCCCAGTCAGCTTTCCTGTGGGATCTGGAGATATCCAGTGATGGGCCACCACCATTTCCTTGAGGAACCCACTTCTAAGTACCTGGAGAGTTCAAACTGGGGCCTTCTTTCTCATTCCAGTTTGGCTGGGGTGAGTTCCAGCCATCCGTGTGTATACCTCAATGGTTAAACTCACCCACCCTTTAGCATCGGGTACGTTACAAGAAGGCACTTACGCGTTTGGAGAAAGTCACCTTCAACTTCGTTTCTGCAAACTTTAAGAGGATCAGGAGCATTTTCAGCCATCAAAGTAGTTTCTCAGACTCTTCTTTGCACCTTCTCCAATCTTTCGAGGTCTGTTTGGACACTGCTAGAGGATACAGCCTTACCCTCACCAAACAGAACCAGTGCTTTTGGAGGCCTGAATCCAGAGAGCTGCTTTGGACATGGGGAGGCATCTTGGAGCCTACCCAGCCATATCCTTCCCAAGAAGCCTGCAGTGGAGTGGCTGGGAATGCCTCCCTGGGCAGGGCAAGCAGAGGGGAAGACCAAATTCTGCTTTTGCAAGAGTACCAGATGTGGGGGCAAGTGGGGAGAGGAGATATGCAGTTTGGACTGACAGCCCCAAACAGAGATCCTGCCCCAATATCCTAAAGGAAAAGGTGATGAGAAGCTAGTGACCCATGAGCATGGGGTTTCCGTGCTCCAACCCTTCCAGGTCCTGCCCGACAGAGGATGGACATGTCCCTTGGCACGGTACCCTCACAAGGGTCCCCAGGAGCAAATGCACCCAAAAGGTACCATAAGATTTTGCCAGTGACCTCCAGTCCTTGGAAAGAGGGGCATTCTGGCCCTGATGGTGTCTGAAGCCCTGGCAGAAATGGGTCCTGACCCCATGTTTCCCAGGTCTGCCCCATCTCCCCAGCCAGCACGAAGCAGTCCTTGGCCATAAGGCAACACTCTGGCTCCTCGGCCATGCCAGGACCCTGGGATGGGGGGGGCTGCTCCAGGGGGGCCATTGCCTCCCACATGGAGGGCAGGGGGCATCTTCCAAGCTGCCCCGCATGCTGGGTGGGAGAAAGAAATAAATACCAGAATAAATAAATACAAGTGGCAAAGAGGCCTGAAATGATGCTGTCGTTTGCTGGGAATGAGAGACACAAGTGTAATTTAGGTTTTGATATTATGAAAGTCTCGCTGCTCTAAAACAGCAGGGCACTCAGTGCCTCATTAATAAAGGATAAACTTGGAGTCTATTTACAATGCACTTTTTGGGGTTATTTACACTCCATTATACATATGTAATGCTGCACATATTTACCGCTCTGTTCTGCTGCTGAGAGCAGCCGAGTCGGGAGGGAGACAGAGTGGGAAGCGGCTGATGCTGTGGAGCCATGACCCCTGCTTTGAGTGATGTCCCTTAGGCAGCTCGAGCTGCAGGAGAACCCCAAGCCGGCTGCTGAGGATGGAGGGGCTGGGACCAGGCACTGGGGGACCCAGTATGGCCCAGTCCCTGTCCCCATTGGCCCAGCACGCACCCACCCACCCCTGGAGGCACCCCGAGGCTTTACCAAGTGATACAGAAAGGGTGAGCTCCTCGCATGGGCTGGAGCCTAGCACACCAACAAGTAACCACAAGCACCAAACGTCCAAGCTGTGGGCCCATCATGGACTGGGGAGCTGGAAAAAAAGAGGGCTAAATTACCTGCAACAAAATAAATCATGTCTGTGTTGGCACCAGAGGGTTTTGGCCACGCAGCCCTCTCCACCACCCAGCTTTTATCTCCTCCCAGAGCAAAATATTGTGGTTTCCCTGCAAATGGCAGCTCCCTGAGGAGCCCCTAATACCATGATGTTCGTGGGAGCTGCTGCGATGGTCCTGGGCCAGGAAACAGGGTAGCCCCCCACCACAGGATCCAGGGCAGAAACGTGGAAGACGTCGTGCTTGGAGAGCACCCAAGGGTCACAGCAATTCATGGAGTGCAGCAAGGGGATGTGGGTGCACCCGGAACCCCTTTGTCCTCAGCAGAGTTTGGGAGGGTGCAGGGGTCCCGTGGGAGCACTCAGCAGGGCCAACTCAGCAGGGCTGGGAAGCGCGGGGCTGCCACCAGGCTGGGGGGGAGGGCACAGTGGCTGGATGGTCACCCCCAGCTCTGAGCTGCTCCGTGGCCTTTCTGCAACTCAGTCTGTGTTTGGGTGACCAACATGGAGTGAGATGCAAGAGCCCAGGAGACACCCTGACCACCCATCCTGGGAAATGGGTGACTCTGACCTTCCCACCCAGGCACAGCAGGGAGGGGACCAAGGTCCCCATCCCATCTTGCTGCTCCCCAGTGCTCCCCAGCACTGGGGAAACACCCACCCGTGCCAGCACGTTCCAGTTCGCTGCCATCCCAGGTCATGCTTGCCAGACACCAGCTCTGGAGGCAACGGTCTTTATTAAACACCTTGTGTGGGCAGCTCTTGGCAAGTCCCTGTGCCCGGGAGTGATGTGGACACCCTGCCCCCAGGAGGTCCCCCTTTCTCTGGAAGGCATCTCTTCCAGCACGGGGGTGACGCACAGTGGTTGGTGCAACCCTGGCACATGATTGGAGTTCATCCTGGCCGCAGGCTACGGTGTGGTGAGATGTTCTGGGAGATGCTGAGCTGATCGAGTCCAAGCAAACTGGCCCTCACTTCTCTCCCCACCGCCGAGCCTCCTCCACCTCCACCTCCACCACCCCTGTCCCCCACAGCCTGCCCAGGGCAGGGGTCCCACAGTGGGACATGGGGGCAGGTCAGGGCAAGCTGGAGCCTGAGCCCTCCAGGGAGCTGCTCTCCAAGGCTCCATAGCCATTGAACTTCATCATCCCGATGAGGTCAGCTGGGATGGAGAGGAAGGAGCGGCGGCTGGCAAAGATGTGGCTGATCTCCATGAAGGTTTTATTCTTGGTCTCGGGGATGATGAGGTAGACATACAGGGCCACCAGCAAGCAGACACCACAGAAAACCAGGTAGCAAAAGGCACCAGCTGACATCTGGGGACAAGAGAGCAGGGACGGGGCAGAGACCAAGGCAATCTCAAGCTGGGCATGGCACGAGGCAGTGTCCCCTCCTGTCACTCTTCCCTGGGCTGGCTCCGGCCAGATTCGAGCTGAGCCAGGAGCATGGGCATCCCTGGGGTTAAGTCTGGCTTGGCACCCTGTCCTGGGGGAGCAACAATGCCACGTCCATGACCTCCCCACTTCCCTAGCCCCTCCGGACCTGTACCTGCAAGAAGGGGAAGATGAAGCCAATGGTGAAGTTGCAAAGCCAGTTGAGAGACCCTCCCACGATGTAGGCAGCTGGGCGGTGCGACTGCGTGAAGAGCTCGGCTGTCATCAAGAAGGGGACACCAGCTGCAGAGGGAGGGTACAGGTCAACAGGATGGGGGACAGACTGCCTCAGGCACCCCCAAGGTCAACAGGTTCTGCCTGTCTCAGCCCTGCAGCCACAGGGCTGGAGCCCAGCAGGACCCACAGGTCAAAGTGGTGGTGTTGAGAGGGCTGGAAGAGATGGGGAGCATGGGGATGGGTGGACCAGTGTCCTGCGCTCAGTCTCCCTTTGGGACCCATATCAGTTGTTGAGTGACATCACCCCGGCATACCACAGCTGCACCTAGCTGGGCGCTGAGGCCAATTTCACAAGTTACTTGATTGCAAAATTTCAGACTGAGTCAAAGTCAAGGTGGAACTTTTCATCTGGATCCTCATTTTGCAATAATTTGCTTAATACTGATATATTAAATCTCATACAGATCATAGGCACAGGGAAACATGTTTCTGGTGCCATCCATAATGCCCTTTCCAGCCTGCCTTGATCAAAATGGTTTAGAAAATTTCCTTCTGTCAAGCAGTTAAAGGCTTGGACACCGTGGCTGATTTGGACAGGAAAGAAGCAGCCACATTTCTGAGCATCAGAATTTCCCGCAGGACACAGAAATGCCATTTACCAACTGGTTCTTCCCAAGTTGTACTGTGAAAAAAACCCAGAATGACTAAAGATGATTGCCCAAGCCAACTTGGCTACTAAAAACCGAACAAGGGTTGCAGCTACTTCTCCTAGAAGGACTCAGGCCCTCCTGCCATGTGTCACTGAGCTGGCAGCCCTGGGTCCCAGGACTGCCCCTTTGCTGGAGGGCAGGATCCGAGGTCCAGAACTCATCCCAGGGCACATGGGGGTCTGGCAGGGGACTGTGTTTGACACGGTGACATGGGTTGGGTCCCACTGCCTGGGACAGGGTTGACTGGGACCTCTTTATAAAAGATGGTCCAAAGACAAACAAGAAAAAAAGTCCATAAGTGAGGGAGAAGTGGAGCCCCTGACGGACTCTTACTCACAGCTCGCCCAGAATAGAGATATATATATTTTGTTTTAAAACTCCTATTCATCATTGTTTGTGAACAATGAGCCATTAAAATCCTAATTAAAGATGTAATTACAGTGAATAAAGTCTGGGCTGAAGATGAATTATAGATCTGTTAGCAGCTCTGCTAATACATCAACTGGGTAAACCAGTCCAGGTTTCACTCCTTGCTCTTCGAGCCCACTCTCGCACCAGTGCTCGGTTAGGGGCAGGACAATGCTCATCAGCTGCCCCGTGATGGGACCAAGTGACACCTTCCGAGAGGCATGGGGATGGCTGCCAGGGCTTTCTCCTGGGCTTGGATGGGGAGCAGGGATGAGGAGGAGGAGGTGGACCATGCCCTGGGGACGTACGGCACTAGAAGGACTTGTGGTGGGGTTATGCTTGAGGGGTGCAGCACAGTAAACCAGGGTCTGGCCACAGGGAAGGGGCCAAGGCACCAGTCCTGCCACCTCCCTGCAAACGCCACTGCTCCCCCAGGACCCCGATTCCCACACCCCGCTCCCGCTGACCCCAGACCCACCTGGTCCCACGCAGAAGCCGGCGATGATGCCGACCACACAGGCGACGCTGACGTAGCGCATCCAGGGCAGGGCAGTCTGCGAGGGGACACGGGGCTGGGGGATGCTGCCGAGGTGGTGGCCCTGAGCTTCATGCCCAGCGTCCTCAGGACTGGACTTCAAGCCTGCCCCTCAGCTTGGCGGCGGCCCTTGGGGACAGTGGCCACGCAGGACACATGGGGGAGATGCAGACAAGCAATGGGTGGTTTGTGGCAAAGCTGGTGAGGGTCAGCCTTGGCAAAGCTCAGAGACTCGTGATGCTGAGATGTTCCCAGAGCTGCAGGAGCATCCCCTGGGAGCAGGCAGCAGAAGAAAGTCCCTGCGGACCTCTCCACCTCCCCTGGTATTTCACAGCCACTTCCCTGGGGACAACTAATTCTGTAGAAAAGCTACCAGAAGTAGCAGGATTTTTCTCATGTGGATTTGGGTTTTCTTTTTTTGTTGTTCTTTGCTCTGAATTTTCCTCCCCTTTAACTTTGAAGGGAAAACATTGCTTGGAAGACCCAGCTCGCCCCTCATTTCCATGCGCGCCCCCTCCCCTGGTGTGATACCCACCCCTACGTCACTCAGCCCCAGCCATGTCAGTGGCCCAGGGGGACAGCAGTGGCCAGATCCTACCTGCAGCAGCAGGGAGACAGTGATGCCAGCCGAGCAGATACCCATGGTGCAGAAGCCAGTGATGATGAGGGGCCGCCGGCCCAGCTTCTCGATGGTGAGGCACTGCCGAGGGAGAGCAGAGACTGAAGGGGTGGTGGGGCGCTCCCCACCAGGACAGTGGCACCCCCTGTACCCCAAATCCAGCTGAAGGTGGAAGGATGCTCCAGGGTTGGGGTGGGGACATGGGAAGAACCAGGACTTCGGGGTCCCAGGGTCAGCATGCACCGGATGGCAGTGGGGTCCTGCAGAGCCCTGTTAGGGTGCAGGGTTGGGGCTGGCTGGGGTGTCCCCACGGCCTCATTTGCACCGGCGCGGAGCGGAGGTGCTGGGCTGGGCTGGGCTGGGCTGTTTGCAGGGCAGCGGGCAGAGGAGGCAGGGTGCGGGCAGGCGGCGCGGAGGTGGCTGGAGCAAGCAGGGTATTGACAGCAGAACAAATGCCTGTAATTTTATAACCAATCTCGGCACGTCCGTCGGGGGCCGTTTGCGGAGCTGCTCCCGAGCAATCCGGCTGCACACCGGGAGGCTGCCGGGGGCTGGGGCGGCCCCATGGCCAGGGCAGGGGAGAATGGGGCACCCTTTGGAGGGCCAGGGCGTTGACCGAGGGGCCCCACTCTGCCGTGGGTTGAGCTATGAGGAGAGGGGAGCAGCCCCCCACTCAGCCCCAGTTTTCTGGGAGAAGCCACCCCCTCATCCATCTCTCTAATTGTCAGGGAGCGGATTTAGTGCCGAGTGCCTCGGGCTGGCCCCGGGTGACACTCGCAGATGGGACGAGGGCCATAAATCTGCCTGGCCCAGTGCTAACTCTCCAGCTAAATGAGGCCTGGCTGGGGGGGCCAGGGCTGCTAGCCCCGGGCCAGGCTGGTGCTTGGCTGGGGGGGCAGATGGGGACTCCGTGCTAACGGAGTGACCATGAAATTGGGAACCAGAAGGAACTGCTTAGCTCCCTCTATCACCCCCAACCTGCTCCTTGCCTGGCATCTCCCCCCAACCTCCCTGCTACCCACTCACCCCAAAATTCTCCAGCCCCTCCTAGATGTGACCTGACAAACTGAGACCCACTCATCCCATCTCCCCACCCCATTTTTGTGCCAAACGCTCTGCCCTGCAGAAAAGGGGCTGTGCTGTGGCATGGACAGCATTTGGGGTCCAGCCAGAACCCCCTGTTTGGTGGTGCTGGGAGCTGGGGACTCAGCTCAGGCACTGAGGGGCTGCATTTGTCTGTCCATCCATCACTCACCCCGATCAGCCCCGCGACAACTTCAATGGCACCAGTGCCCACGGTGGTGTAGGGGGTCTGGGAGACGGGGATCCCGGCGTTCTCGAAGATGGTGTTGGTATAAAACCAGATCTGCCAAGGAGGGGACGCAGTGTGAGCCGGGGGGATGGAGCCAGGGGGCACTTGGTGAAATGAGTTGCCAGGTCTCAGCTCAGCCTCTGCAAAGGCAGTTCCTGGGGGGAGGACCCTGCAGGGCTTACGGCATCGATCCCCGAGAGCTGCATGCCGGCGTTCACCACCACCACCGAGAGGGTTTGCCAGCGGACGGAGCGATCTCGCAGCAACTGCCAGACGGAGACCATGTCCACGGAGGAGAGCGACCACTGCTCCTCCTTCATCTCCTCAATCACATCCTGCACGTCACGTGTCCCCAGGAACCAGTGCAGCGCTGTGGGGAGAGTGGGGGTCACAGGCACATGTTTCCCCATCACAGGGTGGATGCTCATAGGTATGGCACCGGGCAGGGGCAGGGGCTTGGTTCTGCCCTGGCTCAGCCTCCCCAGGGGACCTCCCTGACCCATGGGGCTGAACATCCATAGGAACTGAGGAGATGCCTGACACCACGGTGATGGGCACCCTGGAAATGCTACAGCACAACTGGATAGGAGCGAAGGGCTGAACCATAAAGACTATGGTGGGCTGTTGGGTCTGGGTGTAGAAGGATGCTGTGAGGATGCACCTTGGTCTCAGAAGACCTTGGACAAGCACACAGCACCTCCCAGATCCTGTCCCCACCCCAGAACACTTTCTCACCCTCAGTGGCCCTGCAGACATCGTTCTTCTCTATCAGCAGGTACCGTGGGCTCTCAGGGAAGCAATGCAACAGCAGGAGCTGGAGGGAGGCAGGAACGACCACCACCGACAAGAAAAGAGGCCAGAACCTGTCCTGAGAGCAGTAGAAATGGGATGTGTCACAGGAAGGACAGAGCAGGGTCCAGCACACACGTGGGCCGGAGTATTGTGCTCACCTCACCCAGCAGCTCTGGGAGGCCCAGGACCTGCGCGAAGAAAATCCCCAGGCAGATGAAGATGCTGGGCATGAGGCCCAGGAAACCCCGCAGGTTCTTGGGGGCTATTTCTCCCAGGTAGAGGGGCACCACGCTGAGACAGATACCTGGGGTGGACAGGAAGGACTGGGATGGGAGAGGCAGCCCAGCCAAACCCTCAGTGCATCTCCTCCCATGCCCAGCACCATCCACAGTGGGATTCATGGCCAGGGAGGTGACCCTGTCTGTCCCATGGAGATCCTCACCACAGAACCTGTGGCCATGGGGTATATGAAGTCATCTCCAGCCCCCGGGGAATGGGCTGTAGGGGACCAAGCCATGAGGAAGGGGCCATGCACAGCCCTGCAGCGCTTACCTGAGTGAAGCCCCGTGATGGAACGGCCAATGATCACCATCTCAGGGGATCCCAGCTCCCGGCTGAAGCCCATGAAGCCACCGGCCAGGAGGACGAGGAGAGCACTGCGGCTCAGCGTGCCGTTCCTAGCAGGGCACAAGCAGCAGAGCAGCACCTCCAGCCCCATCGTACCCCTCGACCACCCTGTCCCATGCCACCCCCTTACCTGCCGTACCGCTCCACCAGCACCCCCACCAGCAAGGAGCCCACCAGCCCACCCAGGGCAAAGATGGAGACGGTCAGGGAGTAGAGGAGGGTCAGGGGGCCAGAGGCCAGCCCGTGTCCATACCGCTGGGACCATGTGGCATTGTAGAAAGCCTTTATGTGCTGCGGGGCAGAGAGAGACACACAGGCACCAAATGCGTTGGAAGAAAGGGGAAGATGGGAAGACCGGCCCCATAGGGAAAAACACTGTGGGTTTAACAGCATTGCAGGAGAAGCAGGGCAGGACATGATGACTGGGATGTGCTGGTCTGGTTGCTCAGCCACCCTCAGCACCAGAGGGCTTAAGAGATGCCACAGGCAGAGCTGGAGCTGGAGCAAGGAGGTTGTGGGGAGCTTTCCCCAGCCCCTGCCTTCCCAGGGGGACCAGTCTGAGGGGTGTACAAGAACACAGGCTCCCATGTCTCTCCCATGCCGCCCCTCTCCTCGAACTGCTCTCTGTGGGCGAGTGCCCGAGGGAAACGCCATCATTTTGATGTGGGGCAATCCCTCCACCCTCCCAGGGAGGGAAGCAGAGCCCCTTCCCCTGCTCCCAGAGAGATTGCCCCCCCCTTACCACCGCTGGCGAGTTCACCACGGCCAGGTTGTAGCCATAGAGCATGGAGGAGCCGAAGGACACCAGGAGGGTGACAGACAGCAGGGGGAAGGTGAGGTGCTGGGAGAGAGGAAGAGGGATCAGCACAGGTCACACATGGCATGAACTGTGTTGGTTCACTGCCCCTTTTCTAGTAGGGATGTCCCTGTCCCAGAGCAAAGACCCCAACGCAACGGAGCCCTGTGCTGAGCGCTGCTTCATGCCACCACCCAGCCCAGCTGATCTGGATTCCCTGTGGCTGGTCTCGTGGCTGTGGCTTGAGACTTTGCCTGGCGACAGCCCAGCTCAGGCCGCTTGTCCCCGCTGCCTGTCCCGGGGACCCCTGCCCTGGAGCTGGGAGGGGGAAGGGGGCAGGGGGCAGAAAGGGGCAGGTGGAGGAGGGAGAGACACCCATCCCCTCCTGTAGATGAGGGCACCCAGATGCCACTGCTGCGAGCTGCCCTCCCTGCCTGAGAGGCCCAGAGCTGCTGAAAGGTGCAGTTCCCCATGGCGGGTCCCAGATTCCCCCCCCCCCCCCCCAAAGGCCACATGCAGTCACTTCCTAAACTTTTGCCCCTACCTGTGCCTCCATTACCTTCTCCAGCTGCAAGGGGGGGACCTCGCTGTGGGGAGCCGATGGCTGCGGAGGGACACCCTGCAGCCCTGACCCATCCCAGGGGGTCGAGACCAGCCCACCGGGGATCAGGGCACCCAGCAGGACCCAAGAGGCATTCAGGGTATCCCACCCCATCAGCCGCAGGGGCACCCCTGGGTGCTCCACCCGGCTGTCTTCCCTGGAGCAATAAGCATCCCACAGCCCCACAGCGACAGGGCTGTGGCAGGGTGAGCCTGCGTCCCCCGGGAGCAGCCCCGCGTCCCCAGAGCCCGGCGCTCCCCGCAGCCCCCCCAGCACGGTAGCCAGATCCGTAGCACCCAGCAGCTCCCGGCTCACGCACGGCAAATCCCCGCTAATCCCATCAGGAATCCCGAGCCGGGAAAGGGAGGTGTTGGGGGGGGGATGTCAGGCCAGGGGCTGGGGGGGACGGGGACGGACACCGTGGGGCAGACGGGGAGCGGGGATGGGACAGTCTCCCTCCATCCCGTAGGGAGCTCACCCCAGTGATGTCCCCGCCGGGCTGCGGGGTCCCTTTCCCGACCGTCTGGGAGAGGCTGGAGCTGGAGCGGGGGGAAGGAGGAGGAGGAAGAGGAGAGGGGGAGGAGGAAGGCAGCCCCGGTCCGGTGGCCTGGCTCGTCTCTCCCATTTTTAGATGGAAGAAGGAGGGGGAGAGGGAAGGGAAGGGAAAGGAAGGCAGGGCAGGCAGGCAGGGCAGGGCAGGGCAGGCAGCCCGGGTGCTACCGGGGCTCATTGGAGGCGCCTGAGCGGCCGGAGGAGGAGTCCGGGGGCCTCCCCCCCTTCGCCGGGAGGGGGGTGGGGTGGGGGGTGGAGAGGCAGGCCAGCACCTCCGGGCTGCCCAGCCCGCTGAGGGGCTACGGCCAAGTCTGGGGACAGCGGGACCGACGATGTGATGCTCCGTCACCGTTGAGAGCCTTCGCGTATCCCCTCCAAACGGGGGTGGTCCCCCGTGATGCATCCCTGCATCACCCCGAGGCTGGGGGCGAAGGGGCAGCCCCACATCACCCAACACCCCCATCACCCCCCGGCCCCTCTCCAACCTTGTCAGACGTGTGGGACAGATGTGCCCCATCCCTCTGCCACTCGGGTAGGAGGGCTGGTACCCACATGGCCATGGCTAAGGGCAGCTGCCTTCCCCGGACATGGAGGGACATGGAGGGACACAGGGGCACAGCCCCCAGCTCCAGAGTAGAGAGACTCGCTCACGGCAGCTCAGAGGAATCCAATTTTGCTGCGGCCAGGAGCTGCCTCCCCTGCTGCTAATGAAGTGCCTTTAATTAGCAGCCTAATAGCAAGCTCTTAATTTGCCAAACAGCCAGTTGAAAGGATGGGGACCCCACTAAGCCACGGCTGGCAACAGCTCCAAGGACTTAAAAGGGACAGGCCCTGGCTGGCCCCACCTCGGGAGGGGTCCCACGGGGTTGGGAGCAGCGAACAGGGCTGGGAGAGCCCCACGGGCACGGGCACCTCTGGGCCTGCCGTGCCCAGCCCCAGCCGGGGCTGTCTCGGGTGAGGGAGAGCCTGGGCGCCTCATCCTCCCACACAGGGTGCTCCAGCTTCCTTCCATCTCCTCCCTCCACGAGCCTCCAGCTCTCCCCAAAAGCTCTGTGCCCTCTCCCTGAGCCACGAGCCATTCCCAGCCTGCCAGCATCCAGCTTTTCCCAGGGCGGGCACCTGCTCAAGAGCTCCCGTGTCTTGCTCAGACTCAGTTTCTCCATGTCTCAATCGGGGCATCACCTTTACCTCTATGCAGGTGTGCTGGGCAGCTGCAGAGACCTCAGTGATGGGGCCATGGTGGGGAAAGACCTGAAGGGAGCCATAGTCTTTCAGGGCACGTTCCTATTTTGTTCCCAGAGCAGCACAATGAAGATCCATTTATCAGCGATGCCCATGGGTGAGATGACCTGGCAGGAGGAGGACATGCAACCTGCAGGTACCAGCCATGCCTGCAGCAACCCCCAGGACTCACCCCAAGCCCTGTGCTAAGACAAGGCAAAGCAGCAAACCTGGGACAGGTCGGTAATCCAGGCCATGCTGTGTCCCATGTCATGGTCCCACTCTGGTAATTCAGGTATATAGCTCATCTCTGGGACCAGCAACTGGAGGGTTAAATGTGCCCGGTCCAGTGGTCTTTGTCACAGGGAGAGGAAGAAACAGCAGTAGCCATCTCTCCCCCATCCTTGCTGGGATGGCTCATCCCAGCAAGTACTCACCTAAAAATCCTCCTGGAGCTTCCCAGCCCCTCCACGCTGAAGCCCTTAGTGGTCCCCAAGCCCAGTGCTTGGCCCAGCAGCTGCGGCTCCCCTCCCACCACACAGCCTGATGCTGGGGACCGAGCCGGGATGTCCTCAGGACTGTGGTCCAAGCCAATGGGTGGCCACTGCCTTGATTTAGGGAGTAAATCTGGGTTACTGCCACCAGTTCCCAGCAGTGACGGATGCTGGGAGCAGAGGTTTAGCAGCAGATGTACAGGTGAGAAACACGTGCCAAGGGAGGAAGGAGGAGAAGGAAAGCCTGGGGTGCCAATTAAGGGCCACCAGGGAGCTGGGTTAATTGGAGACACTCCTGTGACCTGACCCGGTGACGGTGGCACATGCTAAGACAGGGATGAGTGCCGGCGAGAAACACCCACTGTTCCGTGCTGTGAGGGAACTTGTCTCCACAATTTACAGCTGTCCTTGTTACTTCCCTGCCTCAGTGCAGGGACTCCCTGGCTAAAACATCCCCCTTGGCTGGGAAAGCAGCTGTGAGCCCACAAACCACCGCTATCCCCTCCCACTGTCACTCCCAGGAGCTCCCATCCCACTCTTGCCTTGCTGCTGTCCCAGTCCCCAGATGCAGCACTGGATCTGTCCCAGTCTCAGCGGTCCACATCGTGGGATGCTCACACGCCTCTTCTCCTCAAGGCATCGCACACACAGTGCTTGGGGCTCGCAGAGAAACCCAGGCGGGCTGGAGAGGTGGAGCAGCAAGAAGAGCTGTTTCCAGCACGCATCCTGCGCAGAGCAATAACGTTTGCCAAGGCCAGGAGGACAGAGACGCTGTTGGGAGCCCCGCACTCTCCTGAGGGCTTCCCCACAGCTTATGATGTCACGGTTTCAGCTGGGATGGAGTTTTCTTGGAAGCAGCTGGCACAGTGCTATGTTTTGGATTTGGGATAAGAAAAGGTGTTGATAGCACACCGGTGGTTTTGGTTGTTGCTGAACAATCAAGGCCTTTTCTGCTCCTTACACTGCTGTGCCAGCGAGCAGGCTGGGAGGGCACAAGGACTTGGGAGGGGACATAGCCGGGACAGCTGATCCCAACTGACCAAGGGGATATCCCATACCATACGATGTCATGCTCAGAATATGAAGCTGGGGGAAGAAGGAGAGGGAGGTGTTTGGAGTTATGGTGTCTGTCTTCCCAAGTGACCGTTACGCGTGATGGAACCCCTCTTTCCTGGAGGTGGCTGAACACCTGTCTGCCCATGGGAAGCGGTGAATGCATTCCTCGTTTTGCTTTGCTTGCGTGCACGGGCTTTGCTCTACCTACTAAACTTTATCTCAACCCACAATTTTTTTCCCACTTTTACTCTTCTGATTCTCTCCCCCACCCAAACCGGGGAGATGAGCGAGCGGCTGCGTGGTCCTACCTGCTGGCTGGGGTTAAACCAAGACAGATGGTGCGGAGCTGTGCAGGGTTCCAGCAGAGCCGAGCTGCCCCCAGTGCGGGCAGAGGCAGGATCCAACCCGCCCAGAGGGGTTTGTGTGTAGGGGAAGGACAGAGCCAGCCCCGCTGCAATGGCCGAGCGCCCGGTGCCTCCCACCCCCCTGCCCAGCTCCCCAGGGCCAGGCACGAGCCAGCCATGCAGGACCCCACACCGAAGACATAAAACACTCACAAAAAAAGGGTATGAGGATTTCTGCAGGACTATAGGGAATGCAACAGCGGGGAAGATACACCGGAAGAGTCCATCCCCTTTTCCAAGATGAGCTGGAAATCCCTCGGAGAGGTCGTGGTCTTCAGTGCTGCCTCTTGGTGTTCGCCCAGCACCATCTAGTCCAAACTGGAACAAAGTCCACGAGGGAGCAATAAGCAGCTCAAATAAACGTAGGCGAAAAGATGCATTGCTCAGCAGCCACCGACCCCTTTCCCCGCGCCGGAGGAGAGGGAACTCGGGCGCACGGGCGCAGCAGGCAGAGCCGCTTGCAGACATGGCAGCAGCCTGAAAGGTCAGAGCAGTTTGCCGGTGCTGCCCTTTCGGAGTTGACACGGCAGAAATGGAGACGGTCCGGCGGCCTCTCTGTCTCGCTGCCCCCTCGGAGGAGAAGCCTTCGTTGATCTGCCTTTGTAAATGCCACCAGGGTGCTTTGGGCACGGGACAGGGAGTTTTGGACACATCAGCTGCGTGATGTTAACCAGGGGCTCGAGTTTTCTGCAAACTGCAGTGGCCTCCAGAAGAAACTTGGCAGTGTCCCTCATGAAAGCGCTGCTCAGGCTGCTGTCTCTGCCTTGTTGCACTAGAAAGCCCATCTGACCCCGTTGCCCAGCTGTGGGAAAGCTACTTACCTGTACAGGTAGGGCCTCTTCGTGCCCAGGCTTTCCTGGTCATATCCCTTATCCAATTTCTATTGTCCCCGGCAGATCAGCCCCATAGCTCACCAACCTCTCTGCTGGTTTGGAGGTTTCTAGCTGCTCCTACCAGCCAGGTCATGTCAGCAAAGCACTTGGGAGACAAAGCTCAGGATGGGAAGATAACACTGGTGAGAAACAAAGAGTATCCCTTGGGCATACAATGAATGTGTGTTCAAGCTCTGTTAGGGCAGAGCAAAGTGGCTGGTACTCACACACACGCACCGTTGGGAGCTTGCTAGAGCAGCATCACGTCCCTGTCCATCAGATGTCCTCAGCTGTTCTCACCACGGAAGGATCAGCCAGCAAAGGGGACGGACGGGCTGAAACCTCAGATTCCCACATATATTAAATTTGCATGGAATAGCTGGCAGAAGCAAGATCTTATTTTCCTCTGCTAGTCTTCTCCTCCAGCAGCGCCCTGGGACAGCGTCCTGGGCAGGGTGCGCGTTGGCAGTGAAGCAACTTGAGCACGTGGAAAGAGAGAAATCTTCTGCGGGCAGAGCTAGACAGACAGAGCATCAGGCTCTCACGCCCAGGAAGGGCACCTTATTCCCACCAAACGTTGAATCGTTTCCACACCCTCCTGGGCGCTGACAGGTCTGCCATTGCACGGGGGGAGCTCCACCACACACGGTCTTCGAACAAACAGGGCCAGGACGCTGCCGGAGCCAGGCACAGCCCGTACCCCACCGGCTGCCAGGACAAGGGGACAGGTCACCAGCAGAAATCAACGGCAGCACTGGAGCATGTCTGTCTGCTCAGGGCTTTTGTCTCCCCAGCCACGCTGCCTCCTCTGCTGGGAGCTTGCCATCCTAACCCTCCTCAAACCGGCGCAGCACCACCCAACTGCTGAATTCACCCTCGACAGTTTTTTGTAAGAATTACATTAATTCTGGCCTAGCAGGTGTAAACTGGCCAACTTCCCCTTTCCAAAACCGAGCTTACTACACTCTTGAAAGTGTGTATGCAATATAAAAAAAAAAAAAAAAAAGCCCCAACAGAAGATTTCATTTTAAAGCTGTAGGTTGATCAAATGCTGTTAATTTGAAGCTATGGTAAACATTACTTTCCTCCTTCATTTGAAGTGGAAATAAGGCACACATTTTTAAACAGAAAGGGTAATTAACCACTGAATCTATTTAAGATAAGCTGTCTGGTGTTGATTCTTTTCCAGTGGAAATTTACAATTGAAATTGCTTTTCTTTCTCAGAGCCTCTCTTTAGTACTTGAGTTTTTGGATGTGATGGCAGAATTCCTGGGAGTTTTCCAGCCCATGCCCTGCTGGAACATCAAGGAGAAGTGGGAGGACTGGCTAAGGACTGGCTAGAAATAACCCACAAGGAGAACCTGTTTCACGTAGGACTGGGTAGTATGTGTGGTGTTTGGCTACACAGAGAGACCTGGGACTGTGAGTACGAAAGGTAAGAGCTCTCGTTTGTGTGTGCTGGCAGTCACTGGTTGTTTAAATCAAGCTGCATCCTGTGTTACAGACCGATCCAAAACGATGGATGAAGTCTGTCACTGCAATCCCTCTTCCAAATCTATTAGCTGATGGGAGGAAAGAGCAGGGAGGGAACAGAAAAGGTTAAAGCGGTGTAAATATATATATATATTTATATATATATAAAGTATATATATATACTTACATAAAAACCCCAAAGCCTTGCCAAACAAAGCACACGACTGCTGGGAACGCTGTCACAAGGAGAGACAGGGATTGGAAGTGATGGGAATCCTGCTCCCAGCGCTTCAGAAAAGCAGGAGCCTTTGCAATCTCCAGTCCCCCGCTGGCTCCCAAGAATGGAGCCAGCAGGGAGAGAGATGGCGGGAGCGCGGGGTTTGTTTGTTTTCTGACCACCCCAGGAGTCAGGATCTTAAAACTGCGGTGGCCTTTGTTTTAAAAGGGGCTGTTAAGTAAAACGGAAAGATCCAAGGCTGCTATCCGAGGAGCATTTTTAAGAGAAAGGTATTCTGAGGGCAAGGGTGCTTGCGTTAAAATTCGGGCGAACCGTAAGCGTGACAGCATCCCCAGCCATGGAGCTGCGTGGCAGTGCTGCGATATGTCAATTACTCACTCATTATTGAACAGCAGGATTCTGATTAGCTTATAAAACAAATTTGTGCTTCTCCTACCAGGATCTTGCAACAGTACCCAGAAAAAACACAAAGTCTTTATAGCTTCTCCCCCCGACTTTTTTAATGGGCAGGATGGCTCCAGCTCTTCCGTGTCAGTTGCATCCATTCCCTGGCTTACGGGGCGGACTCATTTGCCCCAGCCAGAGGCTATCAGCTATGAATGGAGAGTTTGTTAATTAAAAAGTATACTGTGGTTTTAGGAATAAGTGTTTCTTCCGCCTGCCAGAGCAGTTTTTTATGCTGCATTCATCCATGAGCGGCAGCTCTGAGCTGGGACTGGCTACCGCAGCCGCTGTGTGTCCTGCGAAGCTGCATCTACCCAGACCTCGGGGCAAAGCTGTCCACCTTACGGCCGCAGCACTTCCAGGCATTCATGCTGCAAATGTCATGTACAGTGCACGTGTAGCAGAAGTGTGACTCGCGTACACGTGCCCCGAGGAAGACACAGGCTCGATATTTTGACAGTTGTCCTTCACCCCAAAAGGAAAACAGGAGAGATTCGCGGCTTAATCTTTGTATTTGTATTTAAGTTATTTTCTGAACAGTTAAAAAAAAAAAAAAACAAACAAAACCACACTGTTACCATGATCCTAGCTCAAGTGAACATTAGTACATCAACTACACATCACCGTAACATAATCACAAAATTCAAAGCACTCATTACTTAAGAATCCAGATAACAAATATAGCAGAGTAACAAACAGAAAACTCTGGAGAAACCATGTTCTTTCTCACTTCTCCCACCTCCACACCCCCCTCAGCCGGAGCGGGGAGGAGCGATGCAGCACGGGCTGGCCTGGCAGGCATGCAGCTCTCCTAAACGCAGGGACGCAAAATGACCGGGAGAAATGGGTTCTGTTACACTTTGCTGAGGTCCACATTAATTTTTTTGCCATGCTAAAACTGTGGCTAGGCTGAGCCCCGCAAGGCCTCACATGATAAAGACGAAGTAGCCGAAAGCAAAGTTTTATGCTCGAAAGCAGCTCCAGATTTTCACACTGAATTGCCAAAAAAATTTTCACAGCTAGCTCCTTGTAAAAGCCATCGCAAACAGCCCGGGACAGGCTGGCCTGCCTTCCTCCTGCACACGGAGCTTCGCTCAGACATAAACCAGTGCTTGAGTGCCAGCAGATTAAAACACTTTGCCTGCGAAGGCGACAAATTGTTACTCATCATACAGGCAGGAGCAGAGCTGCTCTGGGATGAAGACTGATATTTCATGCCGATTTTCTGGCCACAGCTGGGCTTGGCCCCTGCTTGAGCAGAAATCAGGATATCTTTAGGGTGACAGGCTATTAAAAAAAGGGACCTATTTAGGAGTTGGCTACAATATCTAAAGGGCTTGTTGTGCATCCATGTACATCAGCATCCCTCTGATTTTGAGAATATCAACTT
The DNA here is from genome assembly GCF_965231255.1 of Vanellus vanellus. Classification (NCBI taxonomy): domain Eukaryota; kingdom Metazoa; phylum Chordata; class Aves; order Charadriiformes; family Charadriidae; genus Vanellus; species Vanellus vanellus. The sequence continues at coordinate 15,980,174 of NC_138912.1, read as the reverse complement.
AACATCACTAAGGATTAACCAGTGTTGCCAACTCCCATAGGATGTCCACTGGACAACAAATGTGGAAAGCCCAGCAGTCTTTGGGAACAAGCACAAAGTCACGGGAAGCATTTTCTGACAAGCCAAAGGATGATCTATTCTGGCAGTGTGCCAAGGCCTGGGAGATACTTTGGGAATTTGCTGGTAGTTTAGCTACACCTCATTTTAAAAAAAATGGGGTGAGGGGGGAAAGGAGGGGAAGCCAAACGCTCAGCCGCAGCAGGCAGCAGTTCCTCTCAACCTGCTGCTGGGGGTGTGGAGAAGGAAGGCAGCCAAGGGACCTGCTGCTTCTGTAAATCTCGGAATTAAAAGTGGGGACAGAAAGACTGTGGCCCCCTCATGTCAATCAATCTGGTACAGATTTGCTGGCAGGAGAACAGAGGGATTTCATATGGAGACCTCTTTTGGGGACACCTGGGTCACTTGCTGTTCCCCCCTCCTTCTGGGAAGCTGCTGCTTATTGCTTTGGGGGGAACAACAGTAGGGCAAGGCTCAGCATGTCAGATGCATCATGCATGCCACTTGGAGACCCTGGCAAAGTTCATTCTTCTCTTGGCAAATGTAGTTTAGACCATCCCTTTCTCCTCATGCCCCCAGCGCAACCTAAAAGTGGCATCAACTGTCAAGTTCAACAGTTGTAGGCCTTACTTGATTACCTCCTGATGACTTTTGACGTTCTCATAGGAACCCTCTATTCTTCTGAGTAAACTACACGAGCTAAGAGATCTATTTTCAGCATTGTCCCCACTTCTGTAGAGATCCATCTCCATCCCTGCACCCCTCCTAGCTTTCAACCATTTGGGTTGTCTCCTCCTTTTCCTCCCATAATTAGGAGCAAGCCTGCAGTAGGAACGCTGTCTGCTCCTTCATGTCCACTTCTCTAGCTAGGAAGAGCTGCTAGCATTTGTGATTTATCAAACAAGTATTCCCTCCAAAGCTAATTTAGCCACAAAAGGCAGATCTAAAATGGTGCTAAAGGAAGCTAACAAAGTTAGGCAAAGAGCCCAACCTGGAGATGTGCTTCCCATCAGAGCCAGGATGCCAAAAAACTCAGAACCAAGCCTGCAGTTCTGCTCAGACTGAGAAAGGAACATGTGACAGGGGCAGGAAACACATACCTGGGAGTGGAGAAATGCACATGATACTCTCCAGCTTTTTCAGTGTTCAAAAAAAAATTAAGGAAAGAAAAAAGGATCCTTTGGAGCAGGAGCAGGTGGCAGGTAGGTGGAGCATGGTGGTCCAACTCAGCTTTCAGTTTAGAAACAAGTGTAAAGCATTTCAATGTTTCCGATTACCATAGACTTCTCAACTTGTCACCTGAATCCTTCCATTGCAACAGTGGACGTGTCTGTCCCTGAACATTAACGGGGAGCAGAGAGAGCCGCTACAGAGGAGACAGCCGCAGAAGTTTTCTTGCTGCAAATTTCTTCATGCTTCTATTTGCATATTTTAAAGCAAGCTGTATTCCTCTGAGGATGAGAAATATTTGCAGCAAAACTGTGCCCTATTGCAAAGGAGTCACAAGCAGGAGATGGTGTGGCCATAATGGATTGTCCTGCTCTGAATGTCCCACACCTCCAGTACTTTCCATCCCATAGTCCAAGGGGGAAGGCTAGCGTGAGCTTCCTACTTGTGGGAGAAGTGCCGATGTCTACGCAGCAGAGGTATTTCATTTCATTTCAAAGCGATGTGCAACACTTAAAGCCCACAGACACTTCCAGCCCTTTTTAATCTCCTTTCAGCAGGCATGTTCTAGTTATTTTCATTATAGACTCTGCAATTACTCCAACCTGGCTGAGGGATTATCCATCCAGTTCATGCTGAAACGTCTCTCTCACATGCACTCATGCACTCTTGCACACTCACACACACACATATTCTTAAGGGGGGGGAAGTTTGAAAAAGCCACTTTCCTCTGACATTGGAAGATCTACTTACCAGATGGCTCCTCCCTGGGTGCACAATAAACACTACCAAATGTCAGGCTGTGGCAGTTTCAAGTTCAAGTTAGATCAGTTAACTTCAGTTTCCTTCTTAGCTATCAGAAAATTTGTACAACTCGGGGAGTGGGGTAGGAACCCTCACCCTTCAGCGGTTCTGTATGAAGTACCCAGACACAGTCCCTTCTTGAGGGTAAGACACCATTCTTACCATGTGCCAAAAATGGATTTCAGCTGTTGCTCACTAACTGTACCTTAAACAGCTCTATACAGCAGAGTTCAAACTATGGTACCAATTGAAGACCCAACAGTGCTTAGAAGTTACACAATAGCAGCATGGAGCAGCAGGGCTATGATAACCAAGGATAATCTGCAATGGTGGTGTCTCCACGTTTGGCCAGCCAGTCTTCCCGTTCTCCCAAATTCTCTCAACTAGCAAAATAAAATGCATCCTTGCAGATATTGCCCACAAAGATGCCATTAAAATATTAGGAAGTTCTGCAGCCTTCAGAGGCTGGAGTAACAAATCATTGTTTTCTACAAATAACCTAAATATAAAAGACAGAGGATGACCAAACTGAGGAAAATAACGATTAAATCTGCAGCCAAGGTCATATAAACACCTGCTGATATGCAACCACGCTGCAGACTTTGTAATACCTGAACTTAGAGGAACAGTGTTAAAATAACATTAAGACTCAGAACTTCAACTCAGCAAAGTTTGGGATGTAAACTTCGATTCTCTCTGCTCCCTTGCCGCTTTGGCTTTGGGACTGCAGTATGCCTGATATGTAGAGCTGCCTGAAATCCAAAACAGCCTTCCTAGACTTAAAAGTAGTGCCAAAATTAGTCATGGGTGAACTTACCATTGTGACTCAGAATTTTTATGACTCTGCAGAGGTAAGTCACACTGCCAGTGTTACCTGAACACAGTCAAGTTGTTAACCTGTTTGACTCTTACAGTAATAGTTCAAACAGAAAACAGGAGTGTCACCACACGCCCCGAGACGCTCTTTAGAACTGATGTAGTCTCTAGGCTTATTGAAAATACAGGGAGCTGAGTGCTCAACATTGCTGCCCACGTGCTTCAGGAACTGCACTAGGTACTCCCCAAGCACCAGCTTTCCCTTCCTCCATAACTCCATCGCCTTCTTGTCTGTCTTAGCTGTCACCAAAATGATTTAAGTCCTCTGGACTGCTCTTTGGGGACTCCTGTCCCAGCTCCTTGCAAAATTTCATTGGTGGAAAAAGCGCATCCCAAGCAATTAGAAACAATGCAACTGCTTCCCCAGCAAAGTGAAGCTGATGAGAATAGCTTAAAAAAAAATTCCCATCTGCCAAGTTCCAAGTTTAGAGGGTTTTAACAAAGCCTGTTTAAAACCCCTCCAGCCCAGAGACGAAGGGCCCTGATTTCCTACTGTGGGATTGGAGCAACTCCCCACTAAGGCAGTGGGGGTTATTCAAAACCTACAGTGGAAGATCTGGGCCCAAACTCGGAATGGCCAGGGACCGCTTTACACAGTCTTTCCTGATCCAAATGCAGGCTTGCTGCGATTCCAGCTCTGTAAAAAATGCTGTTTTCCCCCAGACCTCTCTGTCTAGTTCAGAGACATACAGAACTGTTTCTCATGTCACTCCTCTTCAGGGCTATTTTTATCTTCTAAACAATGGCAATTTGCAAAAGCCTCAGCTAGGAAGCAAAGATCCAGCCCAGCTATCAGCAAAGGGACTAATCAGCCTGTGTCCCTAAACCGCAATGCAGCATGCACGTAGGTTAGAGAAGCGCATCAAAGGCTCTCCCTCCGAAAGCTTTCCAGCAAGGCCAGCCCCAGAAATGCTGCAGGACTGACCTGGAGCCACTGCTAACTGTACTAACTGTACTCATGGCCATACCCGTTTTACCCATCTGCCATCACCAGGGGACTGTGCCCCATTGGTGCTCATGTGAGCAAAATCTTATTGTCATGGCCAGGACATTTGTGTAGTGTCTCCACTCTAGGGTGGCTCGACCTTGACAGCTCCACAAGGATTTTAGCAACTCCCTCTTCCAGCACCCAGCTACAGCCTCTCTGAGGGGAGGAGGAATGGAAAGAAAGGAGCAATGCCAGCTGTCCTCCTCACTCCAGCCTCAAACTTCCTCCAATTTACAGAATGATTCGTAAGCCATCAGCAACACACTGTCTCGAGGGAGAACAGCAGGAGGAAGATGGTACAGACAATTCCTTTGCTAGTGAAATACTGCCCTGGGCCAACGTTTCACCCAGGGTGGGGGTGGATGGGATCTCAGCCCCAGTCCATCATGCTTGGAACTTTGGCAGAAGAGAGTTTAACTTTTCACTGACTAGCGTTCCCCAGCCGAGCAGATGTTAAGGGAGACTACAATACACATCCAGCTTCCAAAGGGTTAGCAGAGCAGGCAGGAGAGGAAAGAGATGGATTTGGCTCATAATAGTCAAATTTCAAGGGTCCTCTCTCCACAAAAAATAGGTCTGCAGTCAAAACAGCCAAAAGCCGCAGGGAAGTCGGGGTGGGAGGGCAGGCTGGTCTGGCTGTTGTAAGTGTTTCTGTTGCTCTTCAGAGCTGAATGCTTTTTCAAAGGCCTAGCGATGGATATTGATTTCAGTCTGAGATTAGCAGCCTCCTTCCCACTGACCCTCCCACCCACCCTGAAGTGACTCTCTCAGCAGGGTGCACTGTGGCTATAAGTCTTCTGCTTAACAGCAAAGCAACACATTCTGGCAACATCTTAAATATATTCATAGGACATCTGTGACTGGGTTTGGAGGGGAACCAAACAGGGTAAAGGGAAGAGGAGTGAACAGGAAGAGGGGGAGAAGGGAGGCAAGGGATGGGAAAGTTTAAAAATGTTAACTGTTCATGAAAGATAAAAGTAATCTTCTGATATAGCAGCACTTCAGCAGTCAGCCGCGCTGAGTAGACCCTGTCTGAGATCAACCGCATGCCAACTTTGTTCCAGAAACAAGTCTGAGAGCCTCTCTCTTCAGCAAGTATTGGTTACGTGGATAGTTCTTTTGTCCTGGCATTGGCAGATAATTTAAATACTGCAGCTTAAATGAGTCCTGGGAACAAAAAAGAGAACAAACCAAACAAACCCCATTCGTACTAAACCTTTTAGTGATTTAGAATAACATCTGATTGACCAGAGTGTTTGAGAAAATTAAGATGGCTGATCTAACAGCTCTGGAGCATCACTGTATATTTACCAATCAAACAGGATACAGGATGTCCCCCACAATGGAGCATTTTCATGGGAAAATGTCACTGTGGACAGCCCCCTGCAGAAGCCTGTCAGCTCTTCTGCCATTTTTCTCAAGCTACTAACAGTAATGGTGCATGTACCCACCAAAGTGGGCAACCACGCTATCCCACTCCACTCATATACATCAAAACCACTCTACAACTGATCCAAATATATGAAACATTATGTCTTCCCCACACTGTGTTGGCCAAGACAAAAGGGTAATGTGATGAGCAAACCAGCCAGGCTCTGACATGAACAATTTAACACCCGTGCTGTGCTAGAGAGAACAAGGGCTAGGCTCTATCTGTAAATGATTTTGCACATTGATGCATCTCGATTTAATTTGCCTGGGCTTGTGCCTCAGTGTCTCCTCCCCTAACCACACTGTTCTCTTGAACCAGCTTGCTGCAGAGTGAGAAGAATGGTCACTACTTCAGAGGGAGGGAATAAAGCTGATGCTTCTTGGCAAAACCCTCCCGCCTGGTGACAACTGCCCAGGGTCAGGCCATCTGCATCCCCTTGTTAGGCAGCAGCTGCTCTACTCACTCTGCAGAAACCCTCTTCCTTCTGTACAGCAGTGATAGCTGATTTAATTATTGATGATGATGGACAGAGGAGGAGGAGTTCTTCAGGACAACTCACAGGCACCACACGCCACAAATGCTAAAATAAAGTCCCTACTCTAAGGTATCAAAATCATTCCTGTCCTTTTACAGGACACTGCAATTACTGTCCAACCAAGATGAGAAATATTGATAGATCCAGCTAGTTATTCAAGCAGCATGCTCACACTACATCCAGTGCCACCTTTGAGTCTCTTTCTAGTTTTTTAAATTTTTTTTTTACCTGTGCGAGTGTGAGGTACAGTGTAGTGTTATTTATCTTGAGATGTAGGTGTATGTTCTGGATGGGGAACGAGTGGATTCTGCTTGGGCAGCTGGGTCATTCAGAAAATCCCAGATGAGGATGGTGTCATCATGTGAGCTGCTGACGATCTGGAACTCATCAAACTGAAGTCGAAAGACTCTTCCAGAATGCTCCTAAATGCAAGTGGGAGACACAGCATGTTACTTCACAAACTTGCTGGCACCTGGGATGGAATGGGGAAGACAAACTTGGGCTTGGATTCTAGTGTTACAGTCTCAGTAAACCCCACATGACACACTGTGCATCACCATCACATAGCATAAATTAAGCCCTCTTTCAGTGAAAAGGGTTTGCCATATCTGAGTACTTGGCTCACAGGAAGTTTACGTTACAGTTATCCCATTACTTCTTAATCCCAATATCGGATACGCACTGCGCAGAACAAACCAAGCTCCCTCCACCACACAATTCAGTCTGCCAAGGCTGACAGGAGCACTGTCTTTCTTGCTCCATGGTGAAACTCCTTCCCGAAATCACACCATTTCCAGATCCAGCAGGTTATGGGGGAGAGATGAGAACTTTGCATTCAAGACTTGGCACCATTGCCACTGCTGAAGTGGAAAGAGCTTAATACTGGAGGACACTAAGGAGCCTGTTGTAAAGTCCAGTGACACAGTAATAATTCCTCTTAAGCAGTTCTAAAAATATGAACTAGAAAGGGCATTCTTTATAGGCAGTTTGCATTCTGCTCTGAGGCTGAGTGGAAATGGCATGATGATTTGGCAACAGTTCAGACTGTAATTAACAGGCAGTAGTGGCAAGATCGTGGATATCACAGAGCAAATCCACTAAGCTTTCCCTTTTGGGTTGCCTGTTTTTTCGTGGTGCTTACACTGCTGCAAGAGTGAGCAGTGGCCTCCGCGGTCAGAAGGGAACAAAACCCATGTACGTAGAGTGAGCATTATCTCGTCTATTAATGCATATTTCTCTTTAGTGCTCACATGTCGTAAGGGGCCTAGGGACAGGAAAAAAACATGCTTTAAAATATTTTAGTACTGAAAATACAGGTTTCTCAAATATTTAGAGAAAAGAGAGTTGTTAGCTACTAAATGGGAAGCCTCTGTGTCTTATGGCTCAGGACTACAAAAATACAGCTGTTTGCAGAGCACAACAGCTGCTTTAAAGTGAAATTGCACATTTTTTAATGAAAATTAACCAAAAATATACACACGCAAGTCAGATTCTATTTTTAAGATAAATTTTTAAAAAGGTCCAGTAATTGGAACCTTTCTGATCTTCTAACCATAACTCAGATTTGTCTTAAAAACACTTTATGGGTTTCTATCTTCCCACCTATTCCAAAGAGAAATGTTTTTCCAGAGTGTGTATTGTAGCAGTGAAATAAGTGAAGTTCTTGCTAAAAAATATCACTACAGCAGTCAGATTCACTGAGGCACTGCTCACAGAGACACCAAAACAGAAAGAGAGGTACTTCCAAAGCCTGTTTCCAAAACTCCCTATTGTCTCCCAATCACTGTAGGCTAAGTAAGGTTGCCCTAGAAGTTCCACACAGCACTTGCCCTTTGCTGTTACAGTGGCAATAAGCAGACTGCACACCCTAAGTTGAGGCCACAAGGACCTGAACCTCGTAAGGAAGGCTGAACTGTGTGCTTATTCTATGCCTGGAAAGCGTCTGTCGAATTCACGTGGCCGCTGTTGCAGCTAACGGAAGACAAAACTGGAAGGGACCTGGCATGCAGCGAGCATTTGTTATCTGTGCACTTTCCTCCTACTGTTTGAAAATTGAACACGAGCAGCAGGAGACTCACGATGTTCATTGTGCAGCCAGGTTTAATTTTGGAGGCCAAGGGAAGAGAAAAAAACCCCAAACCACGGGTACGTGGGTATAAGGACGTCCTGTTGTCATAAACATGAAAAGTCCTAAAAGCACCACGACAGCCTCCTCTGCTCCCCCTCTTCTGGCCCCCTCCATTGCTATCAAACAGGGATTTATGAGTATCCATGTGTTGAGATTCCTACAGTGTTTCCATCCCACCGCTTCTGATTTATAATATAATTAGCTGGGGCACTTTGGCTGTCCACTGCTGGAAAACGCAGAGGAAATCACACCAGTTAAATTAAGTCTACAGGTTACTAGGCACACATTTGTCTCAGGTTGGAGCAGGAACACTGCTAATACCAAGCTGAAGTCTTAGACTCTCAGGATACATGCTCATGAGCACAGAGTTGTTCCATAGTTTGCAACTGGGTGGCTGATGACAAAGGTTTTTTCTGGATTTCAGCCATGAAACTATTTGCAGTTCTATTTGGCTAACAAGAAGGTTTTTCAACATAGTACCTGCAGGCATCCAAGGCTCTCACAGACTCTTACTCTGCAGCTTATGGTCCAAATACATGATTGGAAAAGAGTTAGCATGGCTTAATGATCTAGTGCCTGTCAGCTGAGTCACAGTAACCCTCACAGCCTGCTCCAAATGTGAAGTAAAATACTTTAGCGAAATCTACAGCAACAGTAGCAATTCAGGTGGTGAATGTGCAGAAGGTCAGCTAGCACAGCTCAGCTGGAGAGAGGTAACCACACTTTTAGAGAATCGGACAGCCTCGGTACGATCTTGGTTTAGAGCACAGACTACAATCACATGCCACAGCAGGGAAAGGTCTAACATATACCAACTCCAACACTGCCCAAACATTTCTTATCTAATAAATAAATAAATTTAGTACTTCTCTTTCAATGAGAATTTGGTACTGGATTGAAATCTTCCTTTATCCCCATGGCAAGTGCTGCCAGAGCAGCAACAGAATAGGGTTTTTGGGGTGAATGTGACAGAGGAATGTTTCCCGGAACCATCCCATGGCCTTGGCTGCGCTGCCGTTTTTATCACAACTTCCTCAGAGGCACTGTTAAGCATGACTGTGAACGTTGTTAACACTCACACAATAACATTTTAACCACACCATCATCAGACCCGCACTAAATACCAATGGACAGCATGAAGGTAGTAGTTGCTGTTTAAGGATGAGGCAATTTCACTGTGTTCCAGTCCTTACCTACTTTTTCCTTAAACACCGAAAACCCAGTTAAAAGCAATCCCAAGGGTGTTTTTATTCTTGTTCCTCAAATTTGGAATGTACCACTTTTCTTTAAGAAATTTGATGACAACAGTTTAGACACCTTACTACTACACCATGAGGCATGCACAGGGTAAAGTAAACCCACTGGCACATGGATTCCAAGGACAAGTCTCAAAAATGGATTTAGTTATTAACTTCAAATCACAGAACAAAACTGTTAAAAAGTGAGTGAAAACTACACAGGTTCTAACTTTTAATGCTTCATAGCTTGCAACATTAAGAAAAAAGTTGGACACCCAAAAAAGCCAGACCCCTAGAAATGATTTCTAGATCCTGCAGACTGGGGCTAAGCTGACTTGAGTTTTCATAGCTCAAGATAGCCCTGGATCAAGCACACTTTTCTGCCCCCTCCCCCCCCCAAAAGCTCTTACCACAAGGGTTCGCAAGCAGAGGGTCCCTGCTGGAGCACGAGGGTCCAAAGCAGCCACAAGATCCCATACTTTAATTTTCCTAGTAGTGAAAAAATAGACAAACACCATGGCTCTGTTAAAGAGAAAGAGCAAGTGCTAACAGAAAAAAAAAAAAGTAACTGTTAGTACAGCTTAGCTAATACACCACTTCAAGGAAAATTACTGCAATCCTTCTGCTCTTGAGACCTCGTTCTTGCATTTCCCCTTTTTAAAGCTTATAGAGCTTAATGGGAGGGAAAAAAAAAAGCTGTCAACAAAGTAAAACATATAAAAAGCAGGTGGTAATAACTAACAGAAACACGTGGGAGTGCAGACACCTAGTCTGTAATGGCAAATGGTCCAGAAGACATAACCACAGATGGGAAAGATTGTTCTTACTAGTGGTTCGGCTAGAATAGGTTTCAGGTTGAGTTGGTCAGATACTCTTACAAGCAACTGGACCACACACATCAAACCACACTGATTTATTTCAAAAGAAGAAAAAAAGGAATACTTTGTAGCATGGTCCTCATTTACTGGTCATGAAAAGGTCCTCTTGGTATGACAGACAAGGAGTCTAATATTTATAAGGAAGATATAGAGAAGTGGGATGTGAGATACTGAGACAGGAAGATGCAAAGTATTAACTGCACTGACAGCCTCACCCATCATATGCCCCACTGACTATCCTCTTGTTATCAAAGCGTATGCATCTCACCAACTCTTCATGGCCTTCCAGTACTCGTAAACATGCCCCACACTCGATATCCCACAGCCTGGAAGAGAGTACAAAGAAGCACTAAGAATTTTTTAATATCTGATCACTGCAGCGAAACACTTGGTCTTTGCTTGTAGCTAATAGAAACTTGGAAATAAAGACTATGATGAAACACTAAAGAAGAAACAAACTACATTCACCACTCCTTTTCCTGCTGTTAAGTGGATGCATGATTTTCAACATGACCCTCATATTACAGTATCACATGGGAAATGAGTCAGAGATCCAAAAAATTTGTTGTTGTGTCTAGCATCTACTGCCCCAGTAACAAAGAGTATCTCCCAGTTACCTTCACAGTGAGCCTCATCACTTTATTTTACTGAAGTTCATTTTTCATAAAAGTGTCCTGCCTTGATTTTAAGATGTTAAGAGAGGGAGACACACCAATCCCCTCGGCAGCTTGTTCCAATGGGTATGATCACCTTCACAGGACATGCACCCCTTTCTGTACCCCTACATGCCTTTTTCTGATTTGGAGACTACCATCAGGCAAATTAAGACATCAGTACAGTGGTGAAAGGTGTAGGAATCAACAAGCCCTTTTAATTTGTCATTTCTCCCATTGAAGGCACCTTATGCATAAGCTAAAATGAGCACACTTACGTTTATTATTTAATAATGCATTTCTTTCTTGCTCTCAAATAACTCCTGTGGCTCTCTGCTAACTGTTTCTAATAATCCAATATTTTAAAAAAGTTCTGGCACCAAAATCAGTACACAGTATCCCAGTAAAAGACCCAGCAATGTGTTATTCTCTCAACTGTAAATACCCCACAGTTTTGGGCTCTGTGAAGGATTTTTAGCATTGGGAATAAATTGAAATACACTAATTTTTATACTTACACTGTACCTTAAAAAATACTTGAGAAACACTTGAAACACTTATGAAGTGAGACTATTTGCCTCCCGTACTTTTGTCAGCTCTTTGATATGACTCCCAATTAACATAGCTAAAGAAAGATTATTTGCCTACAAGAACTGACATTCTTCGACATGTTCCACCTCTGGATGAGACAAGCTCTGCTCATACAGGAATTGTTTAACAGTAGTATCTGCTGTGGCTGCCTGACATGCAGCTGAAAGAAAGCAGTCACAAATGTTCTTAAATGCTCATCGAATTAGCTTTCAGAGTGACATGAACTTCCCAATAGTGAGAAATATGGGTGGTTCGTGGAATTTCTCTGGGTGACACATCTCGAAGCAGCACAGCTGCTGAGAGGTCAGGTCACTCTTCCTTGAGAGACAGACAAAGAGAGAGATAAATTGTCCCCACATATTTTACTCCTGAGGCACCCCAGGGAATAATGCAGATCCAGTGGATGTGTGCCCAAGGTTGGTGGATAATGACTGCAGCTGTCTCTCATGACAAGCTGCTCTCACTCTGGACAACAGAGGAATGAATGGAACTTTCGTGACTGTGGAACTGGGAAAGGATTTGTCTATGCATGTGTTTGAGGCCAATGAGGAGCACAAGGTGATTCTTAGATCTGTGAAGCTGATCTTTGAGGAATCTGTGAAGATCCCAATAGCTTTCACCTGAGTACAAGAACACCAGTCAAGGTCAGAGCAAGCAACTCCATGGCAAAGGTCAGCCACAGGCACTCTGGCTGGTTAGAGAGCATTAAGTCTCTCAAGGACTGTAAACAGGATGGACAATGCCAGAAATGAACTGGTGCAGAAAGGTTTGAAGAGCAATCTTGTGCCAGGAACTTTCATGCCATGTGTTTTCATTCCTTGCCATCAATCCTGAGATTGCCAGCAGTTCTGGGAGGCTGCATCACGCTAATTCAGGCCTGTATTTTCAGGTCCCAGTTTGAGGTTTTACCTGAATCTGAATGGGATTAGAAGAGACAATCATGTCCCTAAGCCATGGGGGGAATGGCCCTTTATGAGCAAAAGGGATAACTGCTATGTAAGAGTAGAATCTCCTAGCAGAATTGGTGCCAAGGGTACCTCCCAGATTTGATAACCTCCTCAAATTTCTACTTCTTTAAATAGTCAACGGAGCAAATAGTAAGAGAACTACTCTGAAGGCTTGAGAACTAACTAAAAAAAAATCACTACAAAGTGTATGCAGTCAAAAACACTACCACTCTTCCTTCCTATAGCTTTGGGAGAATTTCTGGAAGTAGAGGGAGGTCTGCAATTATCTCAGCCTTTAATTCACTTGAAGTCCTGGCAAAGCTGGAAGATGTACAGAAGGCAGGTGTGCCTGAATCCACATCTCCTAGAGAGAATGCTGTTGTCTAAACAGTCCAATACCAGATCCCCATGTGTGCACACACTGGAAGTTGAATACATACATGCAAATCAACTGCTCATTTAAAAATTAACCCAAGATGATGTAGTCTGATCTTATTTTCTTGATTTAAGTTCTCTTTTTTCCTTCCTTTTTTCTATACCATGCTCGTCTGTAGCAATTAAGAACTTTGGCCTCAGAGACTAAGATACTGAAGTGATTGGATTAAATTTGATGGACCTTGTTTCTACCAGATGGAAATCAGCACAATTATAGTGATGCCTATGTATCTGCTATGTATACGCTCTTGAAATTTCTGGCCTAAACCAAAACCAAAATAATTTTTATACATGGATTCTCCCTACAGAAGAAAGATATTGATTTCTCAGCTGCTTCACATGTCCTTACGTTTGCTGTTGCAAAACAAGAAATCACAGTCATCTTTTGGAAAAAAGCTTCCCTGCAACTGAGGAATGTTGAACTTCAAATTCTGTATCAGGAGGCAGCCTCCACTAAAGGCCAACCCACAAAATCTGGCATTTTACAGTAGATTAAAATCAAACATACAAATCACCAAGCCACCCACAAAGATGACTTAGTAATCTGCCCTTTCTTAATCATCCTTCCACTGACTTGTGCCCTCTGCTAACGGCTGGGAGAAAACAATGTGACCAGGTAAGTCTTGTGCCTTGCCCACACAGCTGCCAAACTTGATTTCCATTAAGATTCACTGCCAAGATTCCTGAAATTTTAGCACAATTTATCTGTCAACTAGGGATTTTGTCCAATGTAAGCATAAAAGTAACTGTATTCCTCTTAAGCATTATCAGTATCTTGACATTTATTTTTATTAGCATTGCAAGTCATATTTTAGATCATTCCCTAACTGCTGTAATATTTAACTATTTCTTACTCTAATTCTGAGACCAAGTTTCATAGTACAGTTGCAGAAGGATATTTTTTTTCTATTTGAAGTGCAGCAGTTCTCACCACGTATAAGTGGTGCTACTCTTACCCAAAACTGTGTATTACTGTAATACTTTGTCCCCTGATCAAGAGACAGAAGTTCCAGCTCTCTTGGTCATGCTCTCAGACAGCCGTATACTAAAATCTGGCACAATGACCTGGTGATGTCAACCAAAGGACCACCACTTTCCTACAGAATGCAAAGCAGGGAGAGGCAGCGTGTTGCAAGCAGAATTCAGAGGCAAACAGTAGCATGAATCATTCTCACTGAGGAGAAATTATTACTGATATGCAACGTGAATGGTTTCTGCTTACACTGTCCAACTTTCAAGTTTTATCAGAAGGCAGAAGATTATTTAAAGCAATGCAAAGACAAAAGGGAGATTACTCTTACTCCTGTTTGCATGACAGAGCCATTTCACTACATCATGTACACTACTATTCAAGCTTGCTCCATACACCCGAGATTAGTGGGACATCCCTCTGCCAGCAGCTGCAGGATGTAGGGAGAAATCCTGGCTCCTGATACCAGAAGGAGTTAAATCTCAGATTGCAACCAGGGCAGCTGGAGAAGTGCAAAAGGCAGCAAACAACTTCATGCTCTAAACCAGCTGTTCCAAACTTAACCAGGTGCCAAGTACCACAAGAAGAGTTTGGCGAGAGCCCAGGAGGATTTCTGCAGAGGATTAAATGCCTCTTACTGCAAATCTGACCCCTTTAACTAGACACATAGCCCAATTAAAGTATCACAAGAGGACCTCACAGAAAGTGGTACTTGCCAGCTCTTTCATACACCAGAATTGTCACAGCAATGCAACTTGTTGATTAGTATGGGACTCTTGAGATACAGAGGATGAAAGACAACACAGTAAAACAGGTTTCTAATATCTCTTTCCAGTAGTTCCCAATGTTCTATACCAAAGAAAGCATATTTCAAAGACGACAAGGGTACAGAGCACTTCAGTTGTCTAACCTCTGCACATCCCAGGGAATCAGAGACAATGTGCTTGCACAGAACTCTGCAACGGGGAGTGTGTCTCTCACCTGATAGTATTATCTGAAGAGCCGCTCACTACTAGCCTGTCTCTGTACTGCAGACATGCAATGCCTCGTTTGTGGCCATTTAAGGTGCGCACAAATTCGCAGGTACTAGTGTTCCATACCTGTGACAGGAAGGGGGAAGGGAACCACACAGAGACAAAATTATTAAGAAGAGACTAATAAAAGCTGGTATCTGTATGATATGTAGGTGCATCTAGAATGCTCTTAATTGAAGATGCTATCATTAAGACTAGGAAAATTACCCCTCTGATGACTTGTGCCTATAGTCTGCAACTGTTAGCAGCTTGGGTCACTGTACACAGAAGATTTTTGTTACACCATATGAGCACTAGCTTCCAAAATCAGGCTTTAGGACTCTTGGGCTATGATTGGGCAAACACTACATAGAATCTCAGTTTTCCTCAGTTTTAATGCTGCAGGTTGGGATCATAGCAGTAACACTTAAGTGACTCCTACCCACTCACCTTCACTTTTGCCCCCATGCTGCCCTCTGATAACTGTTTGAAGGACTGATGCTGAAACAGATTATGGAAGTGGTCAAGTCGAAAAAGAACACAGAAAAAAAAGTCCTTTTTCAACTGCATCTGTACCTGGATCTGATTTGCCATACAGCTCTGTAAAGAAGTTGTGCAAGCTCAACAGAGGAGGGACAAATGGAAAGGAGCAGCAGGAAGAACACAGCTTCTAAAGGAAGATCTGTGTGATAGCGGCCAAGGACCATCTTCCCTGTCTGGTCACTGTTCTTGGTTATTAAATACCCCATTGCTGCAAATAAAAAGCATCTGAAACACCTCACCTTTATAGTTCTGTCACCTGATGCTGATACAATGTACTTGTCATCAAAGTCCACTACATTGACGGCAGCTCGGTGCCCTACTAGCACCCTCCTCAGGGTGATGTCTGTTGGTGAAGCCATGTCCCACACAGCAATGGATCGGTCTTTGGAACATGTCACCATCATGCCATTATTGAAGCGGAGGTGCAGTACTGCTTCACAGTGGTGAATCAGTGTATTCAGCATCTCGCCTGCATTCACATCCCACACCCTAAAGTTTCAAATTTCAAACCAGAGAGAAGAGAGTTAAAAAACTGTACAGTGCATTTTCTGCAGAGCGAGAGAGGGATGGGGAGAAGTAATTGACTCTCTAGCAACATTAGAGAAGCAAACACCACAAGTTATATCTACATCTATTAAATAGTTCATTAAAAGACGTATTATATAAACCTGTTGATTACGCATACACTGAGACAGTCCAGCAGCCAAAACCCCTGCAATGCAGTTAACACCATAAAAATAACATGGCCAGGAAAAAAGTGGTCTTTAATTAAGGAAATTTAGTGCTGAGGAAAGGTATGAGATTGATGGCCTTAAAGACTGATTGCTTCCTGGTTGTGTCAGCCTACCACACGCTCCATTTCCAGTCAATGAGTACTTAATCATGACCTGTGGAGAAGCAAGTTCAGTGACAGATTTAATTTTTGACCTCTCTCACAGGACTATCAACTCAAAGCAGAAGCAGAAGACAAGATAATACTTTTCAAACAAATATAAGTAATTGACAGAAGTTACACGATGAATTGCATTTACCCTGCAGTGCATCTGGTACACAGCTACATTCCAGGAATGTGCTGAATACCCAAAGAGTATTTACGTCAATTTAACGTTAGTAGAACCAATTGTTTCAGCTGAACGATAATTTAAGATGGAAGTTACACAAAGGCTTCACACAGAACTTCTAGGACTTCAAATGAAGATTTTAAGCCTTAAAAATATTTCTTTTGGCTATTCTGTTGGCAAACTTCTTTTACCCTCCATAAAGAGATTTCTTTTGGGACTACCACACCTGTATCCCAGATACAGTACGTGAGACCAGAAAATGGCTGTATCATCAGGCACATCAGACATTGCAGAAGTTAAAACTTTCCTCTGCCAATAAGGCAAGCAGTCAGAAAAGCCAAGATGTGAGAAAGACTTCTAATGCCTTATTTTCTAACTTATGGAGGCTGAAGTGCATCAACTTACAGACTATAAATGAAAAAGAAAACTACATTCCAATTACAAAATGCAAAGGAGAAAAACTCACAGACTAAAGACCTGAGCCATTAACATACACACAATTTGCAGACAGGGTTGCCAAACCGAACAGGAGCTGGAGACCTACTGACTTCTTTGGACAAGTGCATCCCTGAGATCTCAGAAGCATTAAGAGCCCATCTGTACTGTCTATTGGATGAAGCCCCTCTTCCTGAGGAGACCCAAGGATAAAAGTGATGCATCCTATGTGCCTCTGAGGTCTGCACAAACATTTATAGATACAGTGGGAAGCAAAGTATTTCTGGGCAAGTAGCCAGTCTGCAATTTGGCCTGCCTGGCCTGATATGGAAGATGATAGCACTTGTTACAGAAATCAGCCTCTCTTTTGCGATCTGTTTTGCACAGTGCAGTTCGCACACCGTCTCCAGGCAGGTGGTGTTGCTGGAATTCTGGATTCCTACTAACGATAGGACCCCAAAATCTAGCAGCACCACAAGACCGCATGCATCATGTCAGGAACTAAATTTAACGGTTATTAGCTTAACAGTCGTAGTTTACATGCAAGCACGGTGATAACCACAAGGAGCTTGCAGCCATAGGAACACATGCTAATAGCTTCAGAAAAGGCCACTGACACAGCTTTTTGTTGTCTGTAACTTCACTGCATGGGCACAGTTTGTACTCTGACAAGAGAATATATAACAACATGGAGAAGACAAGACTTGCTCCTTCACATCCAAGTTCATATTGCAATTCTCTAACTCCTATGTGCCTGTATTTACACTGCAGGTCTTAAGACTCTCTGGGATCCTGTCATGTCTAGTGGACTTCACATCTGCACAACATGCACCGCAAGTGCTGACTTGAGGTGTCCAGCCTTTTGCGGGAGACTGGAAGGAAAGCAAGGTTAGAAAGCCTGAATGAAAAGAAACATCATGCTGAAATTTAATTAAAAGTCACAGACCTAGTCATACATATTTTGTTAAAATTAAGTGACATTGGATGACTAAACCTTTAAACTTGCTTTGAAAGCTTCAACTTTTAAAAACTTATTCTCAGAGAGAATTTAAAACATCAGGGAGTATCAAAACATGCAAAACCTTGGTGAAATGCCAGATGGCCTTCCTAAGTCATCTTGACCTTGACTGGCCTTTGTTTAGGTTTTCATTTATCCTTGACAGCCATTTGCATGGACATCTGATAAACAAGGACAGTACACCCCTGAACAAATATGCTGAACTACTTCACAGAACTGTTTCAACAGCACATATTTAAGACAAGATCACTTCAGCAGTTGCTAGGCTAAAATCTTAAGAGGCAGACAGAAAGCTCCAAATCACAAGCACACACCTGACTGTCGAGTCCGAAGATCCAGTAATGATCACCCGTTCATCATACTGGAGGCACAGGACAGAACCCGTGTGTCCAGTGAGAATTCGCTTGCATTCCAATGTATTCTTATCCCAGATCTAAGATAGCAAACATTCAAAACCAGACAGCTCAGTAAGGTTTTCATCTTTCAGTACTTACTGGTTTGACTGGTCTTTTTTTTACTATAACACATCATCCATAGTACAGTTAGAACATCTTTAGTGGCATCTGTACTCTTCTACAGGCTCTTTGGTGCAATACATTAACATCTTTGATATTACTGGCTTTACTATGAACGTTGGTTTTACTCTACTCATCAGGGTACAGGACACAGTAATTACACAGCCCATAATTACTGATGGACAGAAACCTCTGCTAGCTACAAACCTCTGTTTGTAAGAAAACAGGGTCTTTCTTGCCAGATAAAAGCGGCATACATGCTGTGCAGGTGTGAGGTGGGGGAAGGAGAAGGCTAGGTTACTAACAAGAGATTCAGTAGGTGTCACTGAAATTAGGACATGATTATTTATGCCATACACACTGCACGCCACTAGTATGCCATTTCAGAGCATTCTCACCTTAATAGTATTGTCTCGTAGGCCACTTACTATCTTCTGATCATCATACTGTAAACAATAAACCCCTTTGCTTGTCTCACTTCGGCAGTGGATCCTCTGTAAACTGTGCCTTCCACACCGCCAGTTTGACTCTATTGTCTTGAGGACAGACAGGAGACAAAAGAGAAGTCAAAATAAATCATGGAACTATCTCTCCCTTTTATGCTTGTTTGAGAAGACAGCAGATACTTTTCTTCACATTTTTTCCTGCAATCAGGCCCAAACAATGACACACCAGCTTTCTAGAAGTAACACATGTAATAAAACTAAATAAATGGACATAAGCCTGGAAAACATATTGTGGCTAAACTCACCTGTGTTATCTGGAACGGTGAGGAAGAAGTGACCTAAAAGCTTTTTTCTGTTTCCAACCTTTAACCCCCTGTGACTCAACAACTAAACAACTGAAGAGAAATTCTCAGTTGAGCTCTAGCTAAGTGCTTGTACAAACTTGTTACAATGGTGCCTGAGCACCGCTTTTGCCACTAGGAAGCTACCAGAAGATGGCATTTTGCTCATACTAGATACAAGGCAGCGATCCTCAGTTGCTTTCTATTTCCCTGGGTCTTAGGATTGCAGTCGTTAGCAATGCACTTTCTCCCTTGCTCAGTTCCTGATATCTCCCCATAACATCTTATTAGATCTCATCTGCACTGGGTGGAGCAAAGTACTGTGGAACAGAGAAAATCAAGATGGTACAGTGCTGCTGTGATGTTCAAGGTGTAGAGACTCCATCTGCAAACAGCCCACTGAACAATCCAATTCATCCTCTGTCTAAAGAAGCAGCGAAGCCTGGGACCTTATGTAACTATCCCAGACCTACAAACTCCGGACAAACACAGATATTTCATTAAATCTGAAGTATTTCATTAGAATGAAATATTCTCAGAATTTCAGCATCATGAATAAATCAGGGAGATTAAAAAAAAAACAAAAACCACCAAACAGCACCGCATCTGGAAAATGTTTCTTACCTCTATGTCCTGTATAATTTTGGGGTAAAGTGCTCTGTAGAAGGAGTTGGGTGGTGCAGTCCCATCAGGAGGTTTATTTTTAAATAGATATTGTCCCCTGGAAGACAAAGAACACTCCCATTGAACACAAATCATGTTTCAGTATTTTGGAAAAAGGTCCTCCTGGCTTTTTACAAAAGGGTAACCACCGTTGAAAAGCACAGACAGATTCATATTCAAAGTTAATTTACTCAGTAAGATGGGGTGATTCCTTGTTTATTTGCCCCGCAACATGTCAGTGTTGCATTTTGACACCAAAATACTAATGAAAAATCTGTGCCTAGTCACTCAGGGAAGGGAAATATATTATCTATTATGGACAAGAGACCATTCAACTCTACAGGAGGTGAGAATGGCTCATGCCTGCAATACACATGCTCACCTCCTCTAGTGGGAGGTGTCCCTGCCTATGGCAGGGGGGTTGGAACTCGATGATCTTCAAGGTCCTTTCCAACCTAAACCATTCTATGATTCTATGATATCAGAGGTCACCTTTAAAATAATGTACAAGGAAAATGAAAGAAGACAAGGAACACTTAAAGTCACTATGCATTCAAGGCTAGCTTTTATCTGCATTAGCAGGCACAGTACCAGTTTTGGTACATGGACATTTTACTGCTACTACTATATTTTGGTAAGCAACACTTCATCCGTGGTGCCTCCCTGATTTGGAATACTCATATCCCAAGCTAGATTTTTGCTACAAAAAAGATCTGTAAACGGCAATCACTACCTGCTGTGTAAAAAACTTTAATTCCTCATCCTGAAGTTAAGAAGCCACCAAACACGGTGTGGAAGCTAGTAAACCCCACCATGGGCGTACTAACTGCTGTTCTGCCTGGCAACATGCCTCACAAAATGGAGAGAGGCACAAATGCCTCCGAGTGTAATCCTGGCATCAGAGGCAAAGAGTTTATACTGGGCCAGCTCTCCGCTTCCCCCTCCCTTTCTCCATTATGGCATAATTAATTGTTCAATACTTCCTTGCGCATTTCTTTCTTGTCCTTTCTATACAGTATACCTTGAAACTCATTTGAGACACTGTACATTAGCTGCCCCTGATGTACTTGAATTAGGGAAATCACAGCAATGAATTTTTAGGCTATAAGGCATCAGCAAACTATAGGACTAAACAAACAAAATAACAAATGCTCAAGAAAAGAACTTTTGATAATTCTTTAAATAAAGTACTTTAAGTATGACTTGAGAGAAAGGTGCTTTCCACTTTGGACAGAGCAATCACGTGAGTCTTCAAATACAGTGACCAGCAGCCACTCATATGGGGACAAACACCTGTGAAGAAGGGACACATGAATGCAGGCAAACCACTAACTAGATGGTTGCCTATTTACTGTGATCCAGTCTGGAAGTGCATACAAGAAAATTAAAATTATTGGCCCAGGGAGATGAAAAATGCTTTGGAGATACAAATAATACCTAGGACACATCCTGGAAGACTTGGGGTAGGTCTACGAAATCTGCATACAAGGCTATGTGCCTGTAAAGCTGTTGATGGTTTCCAACTTTACTAGCTGACCTAATACAAGGTTTTGTTGCCATCTATGAGCCCTGCTTTGCTGCATGTAGAGTTAGTTGTTTACAATTCAGCTAAAGGATTGCTTGGAATTTCCACGGCATCCCAGCGGCTGTTGTGCTGTGGCTGTGGGATAAAAGGAACTATTGTTTGCAGGTTTTGATGACTGGCCAATTCAATCAAGTATTCAGATGGACACAAAAGTGTCCAGATTTTGGGCTTCTGTTTTACATTTCTCTAAATCTGTGTAACCCTTATTGTTCCCTGACAAGCTGTCAGTGAAGGCTACCATGCTACAGAACTGGGTGTTTCTATTGTAAACCACGAGCTGCAAATGCTGAAATCAGACAGCCGATGTGCAAAGTGAGGGAGCTCTAAGCAAATAACACCAGTCATCTCTCGTTCTGAGCTGTCCAGCTAGTCACCTCCTTGTGCCATGCACAGCACTGGGGATGATTGCAAGCTATAAAGCTCTATATGGCAGAGATGCAATTACACTGGCTAGCTCTTCTCTGCCTCTCTTGACCACCACACCATGCCTGCAGTTGCATCTTCCAGAGCGAATCAGAGGGCAATCTGAAAGACAGGGCACAACTTGCTCTTGCTGTATCAAAGTAATCTCCAGGACACAGTGTAAACCTGAAGAAGAGGTGCAGTAACAAGGTGTGACTGTCCTTTGAGGTGAGACACAAGATTTTGCAACTGTTTTTTAGCAATGTCATGTGTCTGTGTGACTAGCAATCTGTGCTAATGTTATTTCTAAAATCTGGAGGAAGCAACCTGAGAACTATCAGCTGTGATCTCTCACAAGATGTAGAGAATGGCTAAAGTTCCACAGAACAGGAAAAAGTCAAATGTAGCTCGTGCATTTTAAAAAAAGGGAAGAAGGTAGACCCAAGGAAATAGTGGACCATCCAGTTCTAGAGCACACAGTCAATCTATATGAGCGCCTAGAAGATGACAAGGTGAAAAACAATAGGCAACACTGATCAATCCAGAATACACCATGTCAAACTGACCTAATTTCTTCTTGTAGCCTATTCTTGTGACTTAGCTAGAGAACTATGATCTTGGAAGAGCTCAAGGGTGGACACACAAATGGCTGGAAAACATGGTTTATCAATGGTGCACTCTCAAACAGGCAACTGGGATCTTGCATGGAGTCTGTCCTAGATGTGTCATTATTGAGCATTTTCATTAATGACAAACAATGGAACAGGCAGTGCACTTATTAACTGGCCAATGATACCAAAGCTAGGAGAAGCGACAAGCACTTTGGAGGACAAGATTAAGCTCATAATGCTCCTGACAAAATGGAGAAATACCAAGCAATAAATAGAATCTAATTCAATAAGGACAAGTGCCAAGTTCACCGCTTAGTAACAACATAAGCATGCAAGATGAGAAATAGCAGCTAAGTAGAACTTCCACAGAAAGGATAATTAAAAGTTTTCAAACAGTATTATACCACTGTTAAAAAAAAAAGCACATATTCTACTGGAAAGCATAAAATGAAGTGTCCTCCGTACAGCATGCAAAACAATGCTTCCTACATCACCAAATTCTGGTGATGCCTCGGCAGAAGTGAGACACCCAACTGATTACACCATCCTCCAAGAATGGAGTAGAGTAATTGGGGAGGGTCTAAACAGAGAAAAACAAGAATGCCAAGGGGACAAGAAAACACCAGATTACAGTTGGTTAGTGCATCTAGTATGGAGGAAACACAATCGTCTTCCAACATGCAAAAGATTAGTGCAAAAAGGAGAATGAGAAATTGTCCTGTGTGTCTGTGTAAGCTAAATATAATGTGTCGAACTGTAGCTAGGAAGACAGCCTAGATTTTAGGAATATCTTTCTAACATTAAAGTGCGTGAAACAGTGGAATTGCTTGCCCAGGCATGGCCTGGGGAACCTCCATCAGTGAAGGTTTTTAAGAACAAGTTAGACAAACATCTGGCATGACTTAAGAGAAAACTGGCTCTGCCTTTGGGAGACGGGAGGGACTAAATAACCTCTCTCAAGGTCCTCTTCGGACTTACTGTGAACTCAACAATACAGAGTGAAAAAAGAAGTCCTGGAGAGAAGGCGGCACTAAAAGGGATGCAAAAGTTATCACTGTCATGCTTGTGTTTATTTTACACTTTTTATAAACATTACAGTATTGGAAGCAGATCAACATAGTATTTGTTTTTAAAGGATGTTTCATAATCCTGATTTACTAGCCTTTACTTCCTGAGACAAACAGTATAACAAAATTAACCGCAAAACAGGAGTCTTTGTTTGCAACTCTGTATCTTTTTCTTTTTAATAGCAACCAAAATGCCTGAGCTGTCACTTTTATCTTGTTTATGAAATATTCATACCCAGCTTCCTTTCTGCCAACATCCTAGGGACACCCTTGGAAAAGAAAATTATGTATTAAAGGACATACCCCTGAGACGGAAAGTTCTAATGAAATGTTAACAGAGCAGCTTCAAACTTGAGTGAGACCTACATTGTAGTAAGGCTATTCCAGATGATTATTAACTAATCTATCTGCATTTCTAAAGTCCCCTATTCTCCGTGGTACCTACCCTCAGCTTCCAGTTTGAAAATTAAACAGATATCTAATAGTGAAAATCTGCTGAGGAAAACAAACAGACCTATCAGGAAACAACTAATTCATAGCACATTCTGCCCCACTGCCACCCCTAAAAAAGCTCTTTTGCTCTGAACTGCTGACTAGTTTAGTGTTCCCCTGGGGCGTACACAGCTTCTTAATTTGAACCGAATGACAGCTGGGTGTAAACATCTCAGTCTCTGTATCTCACTTGTCACAGTGGGATAAAAGCGCGATCAGATGAGGAAGGTGAGGAAAAAGCCCCCACATTGCCTGCATAGCCAAATGATGCCCTAACTCCCCAGCCCCTGAATTTTGATTTAAGCAACTGTCAGGTTTGGAACCAACATGATGTTTCAGGGTCCTAAATAACCCTCTTCAACTGTGGTTTGAAACACACAGCACCTACTGTCCTGAATGGGGGCAAAAGAGGTGAAGATGCGGTTCCCTCACCATCCTCTCCTCTCTGACAAGCCCCTCCACAGGGAATCTGTCCTGACCATTCTCTCGATGAGCTTCTTCCACAGCATGCCATCCGACGTCACCCGGTACCACTCCTTGCACACCAGCTCAGCAGCACACAACGATTTGGCATCCAGGTATGACAGAATGTTCTCAGCGATGTGATCCAATCCCCGAGCTGGGGGAGGGAAAAAAAAAAAAAAAAAAAAAAAGAGGATTATTCACTGGGGAGACACAGAGTTCAAAACAACTACCCTTGATAGTACAAAGATACCCTCTCTTTCCATCTACTCTTCTGCATGCAGAGCTGGACCAAATGCACAGAAGAGCATTTGCAGCTAGGTTCAGGAGTGAACAGCGTTCTCCAACTTCCTTTGGATATAACACAACAAGTCATTAAAAATAATAAAGAATCCAAGAAGTCATTCCAATCTATTTCGATGGGTTTTAGCACTAGGGGGATATTCTATGGATGGCATTTCCAACTCAGCAACGCAGCCCCCAAAATCTCTCTATATTAGGATCATTTCTCATCTCACTGCTACAGCTGTTCTCATGTTCCAACGGCTCAAAAGCTGTTTTTGCTAAAGCAGTAGCTTTTAAACGTAATGAAGAAAAAAATATATATTCCCAATGTGTGCCCTGAAGGGTAGTGGTACCTTTAGACGTGGGGGAGGGAGAGATATGCAGATGCACGGGGAAGTGGAGAGGGAAGGAGAGGCTGTGTAAGGAGAAAGTGAAGCAGGTTTGCTAGTTTCATTTATTTTAGTGGGTGGAGGAAAAATATGCACCAAAATGGTACAATTTGCAAATATTTTCCAGTGTGAATACCAGGATTGGCTTTGTTTCAACATGGCTGGAGTGAAATGTAAAGCAATTGCTTGGTTGGCACCAAGCAGCCTGATGTACAGTCTGTGTAGCTGGGGGACAGGGAAGGTTATGCTACGTTTCTTAACTGGATGGATGTATCTAGTAAAAACGTGCCCGTACCCACTCAAATTTAATCACCAGCAAAACTTCAGAAAAATGAGATGCCTTTTAAATGAGATGCTGCACAAATACAGCTTCTCTTGGAGGCTGTTTAATTCTCAAGTGAGACACACCATCAAGAGATTATCTCACTTCACCGGTCAAATTTCAGAGCCCTTGTGAAAGTTGTAGTTTAGACCCCTTCATCCCTCAGGCGCAACGTTCAGACCAACAAAAATGAAGCATGGCAGATTGGTATTTCATGCATCTTCCCTCTGGTTCACATTTGGGACAGAGTTAAATATGTCTTTTCTTGCTTTTAAAACAACAGCCTCAAAGACCGGGCCTTGCTTGTGACGGAAAGAAAAAGCAGCAAGTGCATTTTTAGTCACATGTCTGTACTTCTGCAAACCCAAACTGGGCACAATCAGCTGATTCTGATTAGAGTTCATGAGACACAAAAGGCCCAACCTTTGTTTTTGTTAACTGAAAGATCTCAAAATTATCTCCCAATGCATGAAAATGAGAAAACTCAGCATGCCTCCTCTCGCTCCTTTCAAACATGCTAAATTTATAATACACTTTGAGTGAGACATTCTGCCCAGTGTTTTATGCTTCCATTCATAGGTAGAAAAAGCACGTGAATGATACCATGAGAGAGTGCAGAAAGAGGCCTGACATTTCTTATCTTTATAGATGCAAAATTAGATGTCAACCTGCAAAATAAAAGCATCAGCAGCTTTTAGTATGTATTTAATCTGAAAAGATATATACAGCCACTATATAAAATTCTTTATAAAAAGAAAAAAAAAAGAGTGTTTGTAAATTTAGATTGAGTCTACAGCAATTTGTGGAAAGAGACATACAATGTTTTAGTGAAAGTGAACTGGAATTTGCAGGAATTCCGCAATATGGTAGGGCAGACATGGACATCATATCCCCCTGCTTCCTCACCCTGACACCTGCAGCCCTGAGCTCTCTCCACCGGGTGGAAATAGCATACTTGCTTTCCCAGTCTGTGTTGCTTCCAGCAGGCTCAAAGACATTTACAGACCAGGACATTTACAAATGCCTGCCTGTGTAGTATCCATACCACTGGCTTTATGTAAGCAGCACAACAAGGAGTTATTTTATACAGGGAACAGACTGGTGGCTTTAAGAAGCAGGGCTACACTACATCAACTGGGCACAGCAATTTTCACCCACAAGTCTGTCTCTGATCCACCGGCCCTTTCCAGATCATCAGTAGTTGCACTTTAGATCTTGCTGCAATGAGGTGCTGTAACTACTTCCATGACCGTAAGCCACCCTTTCCCGTTGATCCCAGATCCTTCACAGAGGAGTAACTGATGCTTCAGCTGCTTCTTTTCACATTTATGGTAAGTGGAAGGGCAGAGCTATTTTGGCCTGGCTGCAAACTCAATTTTATTATTATGTTTCTTAAGAACAGCACAACTCACTGAGACATGTATCTAACAAAGCATTGCTTCCTTAAAATAGAGAAATCTCTGCTCACAAAAGTTTTTGCTAAATCAATGTGAAACACGATTAGCCCTTCAGCACTCCATACCAACAAGAATGTTTCAGTTATTTCACACATTAAACCCTTTTAAAAATTACTTTCCTAATAAAAAATGTTAAACAGCTTGGAAATGCTAAGCAGAGACCTTATTTTTCAGAAACAGAATAAAGTTTGTTAAGTACACAGTTAAGCTGCATTTTTCAAACAACCTTAATTCTGTCCAAAGTACTGGGAAAATAGTCTGAGACAATTTTACTCTGTATTAGTAAAGCGTGCTCATGATCTAAAACTACTTTCAGCTCTGGTCATTCTTTGGGACAGGGCTAGGAGGACAGAGATAAGATGCCTCATGATTTTGAAGCAACTTTATTGTTTTATTTACTCGAGGGGGAGAGCAGGAGAGAGAATGAAGGAGTAAAAATGAAAACAGAATACTGAACACTTGAGAATTTCAGAAAGCTAAAAAATACTTAAAGTTTAGGCTTTTTTGGATTATGACTTAAATTGAAATTTTAGGTTCATCGCTCTATCCTAGGGAGTTTCTTACCTTGCCCTTACCCATTCTGCTCATTAGAAACCTGCCTATACTCAGGACATCCTGCACAGACTGCAGAGCCTGCGCCAGTGTAATTCCTTGCCATTAATTTTCTCCCTTAGAGCTATATTCACTAGGACATTAGCACTTTGCAAGTATGCAAATTGATGCACATACATTATTTAAGCACGCAGTTCCCACAACTCTTCAAATACTCAGATATGATTCCTATCTGTTCTGCATACTGAAGTACTAAAATTAGCTGCTTCCTGGGTAACTGAAAAGACCACTAACAAATACAGTATGGCTACAACATTTTGAGTGAGTCTGAAAATATTTATAACATTTCCCCAAAATTTTCAGAAAAAGGCCTATAGGATGCAATTAAGCAAGTGCAAATGAGATGTGTTGGCTTGCTTTGATGGAGTTTTGTAGAGAAAGACCCGGGAAAATTGTGTATGCAACTATATGTATATTTCCACTTTAAAAGTGGGGAAACCGATGGACTTTCAACATATTCTCTGTTTTTCTGAAACACAACAGCTCCACAAGTTATAATGCTGCTCTAAGTACATGAGATTATTGTCATTGGACTACTAAAAACTAACATAAAGCAGGTACTTAGCATAACTAAGATTTTTTTTTTAATGCTACAACATCCACTTGATTACTGGGCACAATCAGCTTAAAAATCCAGTGAGTCTATGTATTTAACTTCATAGCAAAACTCCTGCAGTGCCTTTATGCTTTGCACAATTCACAGTTAAACATGATTTTTTTCCATCTTTAAACCCTAGAACCTAAATTTCATGTTGAGAAATCCCTTCTGAAGAATGATCAAATGACTGAATTGAACAAATTGTCAGAGTTCAGCACTTCTCCAAAGGTACTAACAGAACAAGCTTTTGGGAAGAGACTTCTCTCTTCAACTAGTTATTTAGAGACACCACCTGTAGTACTTCTTGCTCAGGTCCCTCTGAAACCAAGGAACTATGCCATGGGAGTGCTAATCTATTAACTGTCTATCTATTTATCTAGAGAGGTACAATCTACTGGTCCAAAAAAAGACCAAAGAGCCACGAATTTCTGTCTGGCTTTGAAACTCTACTGCTGTATATATTTTATCTCCCACTGCCTCAGTTTTCCCATCTATAAGACAGGGCCAACACAAAACCGCACATACGCTATTTTTTGTGTGCATTCTGTGAGATGCACCAAATGCCACATCTCAGAACAGCTGGGATAATATTCTCAATGGAAAGCACTACAGAGGTGCAAAAAATAGGACATTTCCATCCTTTAATCTCATGTCCTCCATTATCTATTAGCAATAAACACATAAGCAAAGTGATGGCTTCAGGAAGGTATTTTACTAGGAAAGAGAGACAAAAAAATCTAAGTAAAAAAAGGGAAAACCTCAGTTGAGCAACCAAAAAGAGTAGTAGTTTTAATTTTAAAAATTTTCGTTACTCATGCATTGTTGTGGGCATTATGAGTACAACCACCTGCCCTGTGGCTTGCGATGACTGTCCTTACAACACATAATGAGCTACGATTTACTCCTAGCCAAACCGTGTTGGTATTAAGATCATGTCTTGAGAGACAGTAGGAATACAAAATAAAATATTACTACTTTTCATACAGGTATAGAGCTTTTCTTTCAAAAGCTATCATCTATTTTGCAAACTGACCCTAGAAGAGACCTCTCCTGCAAGATAGGCCAGAGCAGAATAGTTTTCTGAAACACAAGACGGAGGGGCAAGCTCTCTCCACCTGCAGAAATACCTGGCAGTGCAGTGATGAAGTCCCGCTGTAACATGGGTTTGAGGTATGAGTTTATATGTCCGTGCTGGTAGTGACACATCTGGGAGATGAGGTGCTCCACAAACTCCACCTGGTCAGACTCGGACCACTGTTCAAAATACTTGACGCAGAGTTCCTTCTCCTTCTCATAGCTTGCAGACAGTTTTCTTTGCTTGGGCACAATCATACTGGAAGTGCCATTGGCAAGTTTTGTCTGTAAACAGGAAGGAGAGAAAAACTCAAATCACACATATGAAAAGAAGATCAAGTTTTATGATTTTCTTTTTTTGGGGGGGGGAGGGGGAGAGGAATACAGAAGGAAAAAGCACTCCGATACATAAAGTTGGCTGAGGCCATGTACCCCATTTGGTGCTGTCAGTTGGAGCGCAGCCACCGCGAGCTGTAACCCCTGCAGGACAATGCCTCGGCTCATGCCAGAGCTGCACGCAAAGGACTCTGGTCAGATGGGAAACCGTGAGTGGTAATTTAACACAAACACAATTTTATTTACATCCTGCAGACAGTAAAATGTATTTGGATTCCTAATCTACAGTTACCAGTTACTTCAATACACCAACAGAAAACTGCATTTGTATTCTGTTTGGGTTTTTTTCTAAAGAATGGACTGCTGATAAAAAACATAGGAAATACATTAAATGGATGAGAAAAAAAATGATAGTACTTCTTTTGAGTATAAAATTGTACCTTGAGAGCAAAGCCAGCTAAAACACACACTGATATTTGGTACATACTTCTTTCACAGAATAAGAGATTTTCAACTTTCTGAGCACTGTTAATATCTTGTCAGAAGGAGTCAGCTCAAAGAAGAGTTTCGGGGACAAAACAAAACACTGACATTTCAATTTACTACTTGATAGCAAGATATAATTTCTGCTTTCTAAACGATTTAACTGGAAAAAAAGTGCACATTTTGCATTGCAAGGATATCCATTGCCCAAGTAAGATTAACTGTTTGCTGGGAAGTAATTTTTTTCCCGTAATGGTGAAATAGTTTGTATTAAATGCTGAAAACGTGATTTTCTCTCTTTCACTGCAATGGTTTAACACCAGACAGGATTATAACAACAGTAAATATTATGACATCATTTTTATTTACAAAATACATTTAGATGTGCTCTATTAGACATAACAAAATATATAAAACATTGACATAGGGATGCCACATTTCTTTTCTACAATGATAATTCCAGGCATCAACCTCACCAGGAAACTTTATTGACTTTAAGTGAAAAATCTAGTACCTAAATCTCTCTGCAAAGATATCTAATGATCTAAAAGAAATCCAAGGATTAACTGATTTTACAGGAAAAGAACAAACAACAAAAAAGCCCTTTATCAGCAAGCGCCAAAACGGTGAGTTATTTGGACACCACAAAACCTAGTTACCAAAACTGGGTTTAGAATTCAGGAATTCCTCATTTCTCAGGAGTAAATAATTCCTGTATTTCAATACAGTTCTCAACCCCGACAGCAATCCAGAGTTTGAAACATCAAAAGCCTCGTAATTTGAAAATTCACTCAACTTATCACCATTTACATTTCATTTTCTAAAGAAAATCCACCTAAACACTCTTTTCGGCATTTCCAGCAGAGCTGGGCAGGGTGTAGAAAAATACATTAATTAGCAGTCATTTTTAACAAGTAGTTTCTTCTATTTCTGAACTATGGTTTGCCTTCAGTTTCTTTGAGAACACAGAACATGGAAATCCCATCACCGGTGCTCAGTTTTGCAGCTCAGTGTTTTCTACCTTACATTTACCCCCACTCCTCCCTGCGAATTTCTGTGTGTCCAGTAGGATCATGCAAGACAAGGGCTATGACCGAGCTACACTATTTCATTTGGTCATCACATGGACAGCACTGACGGCAGGCAAATCACAGACCCAGTTACTGGGCAGAAGGAAAGAAATACTCTCTCTTGGGCCAGCTTTTTATGGAGAGAAATCTCTAAAGGGACTGTGCACTTGAAGTCCTAGGTGTGAAAGGCTGAAGTTATTCCAGCAAAGTCCACAGTAGGCAACAGTCTGGCAAAAAATAATTACCAATGGACTGCACTGAACATCTGTCTTAAGGGACTCTGGTCATTTTTGCTGCAGTTAAACTGCCTGCAAAACACACCCTTGTAAAAATGCTGGATTAAGACAGCAGAGAGATGTTGTACTCTACAAGCTTGATCTCATTTCATTTCATTTCTTTTTTTTTTTTTTTTTCCTTTTTTTTTTTTCTGTGCTTTATGGCTGCAAAGCATTTTTTAAAAACCTTTACTTCTGCCTTTTAATTTGAGAGACTGTGAAGTCTGACTAATATGCTGAGCTGGAGCAGAGTAGACAGCTGATGTGCAAAGACCACAAAAAGGGCAACTCTTTTCATGGGGAGCCACCATGTTCCGGCCCTCCCTTGCCTCCCGAGCAACCTTCTCCCAGCAGCCTTCAGCTCCCCAGTTACCTCTAAAACGTCGGTTTGGGGTATCAAACAGAAGCTGCAACATCTGCAAAAACAAGTAATGGCTTATGTGTGTACAAACAGATGGCTTAGATGGGGCAAAGTAACCCATTTTGCCTGGATCCCAAGTGAATACAGGCCTCTTGGGTGAGAATAATGAGTAAATTAAAGAGTCCATTGACCAACACTTTGAACAGCTCTGGAAGTCAAATTCCATGTTTATATAGTGGATCTGCTAAGAAGAGCACGATATGCGTTACAGGGTTTATGTCCAAATTAGTAGACGGGGAACACAGTATTTTTTAGGTTCACGCACATACTTTGGCCACATTCAGACAATGTCAACTCAAGACCTGGTTTGCACCCTTGCCTGCTCAGGTTTCCCATCAAAAGGAGAGAGGACAAGCCCAGAGGTAGCCATGGTATGCCCAGCAGGTTCTGTGATCTATGCAAGCAGGGGACCAGGAGGACAGGGCAAGCCACAAATATGCCAGTTCTGCACAGTAGACAGACAAATTCATAGGGCTCCCAAATCACTCAATCACAATACGTGCTCACATGCCTGCCCCAGACCGTCTGTAGCTACAGTTTAGAACAAAATTCCAGATTTTCAATTTGAAGATTCCTAAAAATCCACTGGGGGTTCAGTGAAAAAGGCCTGTTATTAAAAAAAGCCAGCAACAAACCAACATCAAGCATCTGTATTATTAAAGTGCTGGGGGGGAGGGGGTTACTATCAGTGAGAGAATTGATTTGGCTTCCTGAGAAACCCTGATGACTCAACCACTCTGATCAACTGCCTCAAGTTCACTACAAACCATCTCAGAACAGTATCAGCAACTATTTCTTGGAGCACACAATTGTCTACAACCTCTTCCCTCTCTCTCCTGGTACAATTACCAGGCTTTATCTGAAAAAGAAAGAACTGTCCCATATGCTGTTCATATTGCCAGGGTAAATATCCATCCCAACACACTGTATACGGTCATGCTTTTTATGAACTTCACTTCCAAAAGTGGCAGAGAAGAATAAGCACTGGTAGTCCATTACCCGGGACGAAGCTTGAGTATACCAGAGCAAACTACTAACTCAGAACAGATAAAGCTTTTTTGAGTCCCTTGTCACAAACCCCTGTAAGTGAGGGCTGAGCAGTGCCCCAGCTGGCTCTAGGCACAACAGCTCATCTGCAGGAACAGTAGAGGTGTCCTCCTACAACGGTGTGCCTCAGCTAGTAAGCTGTGCCAGGAAACCCAGGGGACTGAGCGCCTCAGGTTGGTACGAGCTCAGGGATCTACCTACTATGCTCCATTGCAGCCCATAATTACAAGACCATTTCTCCAAATGGCTACATTTAACACAAAGCACATTTGTATGCTCAGTGAAGTAGAAGAGGACTAATATATGAAAGGACTTTAATCTAAATAATGGCTTGCAACTATAGGAAGGTGCAATATTTTAACACAGATAAATAAAGCCTGGATAAATCTACTGCTCTGCATATAAAACAAAGCAGCCATGGTATATTACAGCTGTAGCCCATAAATGACAACCAAGGTTACTTTTGGTTTTGTCCAGTACAGGGGACCAAAGAGCCTCCCTAAAGCACAGAAAAAACAAAAGCACAATTCTCTGATTCTAACATAGATATGTGTTTCCCCACCCATATGAGTGGCCACAACTTTTATATATTTTTTTAAAAAAACCCACCATGTCCTCTAATCATTGCAAAGCACTTTGTTAAGGCACTTTCCACACGGTGGATGAATTCAGATTATATGTTTTTTAAGGTAAGAAGGCATCTCTTAAAGTAAAAAAAAAAAAAAAAAGCGAAGCTGTCTCCTAGAACATTGAGAATGGCTTAAATTATTCCAGCAAGGTTTGGGACCTCCTGAACCTTCAAGACATCTTCATGCTGGAGCTCTGAAAAGACAGAGCTTAGACCACCACTGCAAATTTCTCAGAGTTTCTCCCTAGACAAAAGAAAGGGACTTCCCTTTGACGTTCCAGTACTGACAGGTCATCGAAAGGCTTCTCCCCTCCATCCCGTACTCACTGGGACTACCAGCTCTGACACAGAGAGATGTCTTCTACTGCTTATCTACAACCACAGCATTACACCTCCAACCACAACTGGCGGTGCAAGTGGTTAAGTCACTGATCTAGACAGAGCCACCTTAACAGGAATTTTGGATGGGTCTTAGTGAAGGGGAGGAAAAAAGAGGACATAATGTTTAATTATAAGAAATGATTGAAATAGGCACAGACATACCCCGGGTGCCTCTGCACTGCAGCAAGCTCTAAACTTGTTATCGTTAATGGTTTAAATTTCACTGTGCTAATCATTTCAGGACACAAGCCTTTCTTGATAATCTAATGAATTATTCCAACATCCTTCAGCAAAAAAAATCCTCCATGACAGCACTAATTACAAGACGTTTTCCCAGTGCTTATGTAAAATATGACAGAGCAGCAGCTTAGGGAATTGCAGAAAACTGCTTCTAATTTCCACTGAGAAACTGACAAACACCTCTCTTTCATCTCTCCCAGCTCTCAAGTAAGATTTAACTTTCTCATTTAGTTAATTACCGAGTGAGGATCATCATTTTCCCGGATCGGAGCGGCACAGAGCCTTTATCGTGTTAACTTGTGAACTTGATCGATGGCTGCTGCTAAAACTTAATAACTTCACCCCCTGGCAAATTGTAAGATAAATATAATAGGAGAAACTCTGACAGTAAAAACCTGCCAGAAATGAGCGCTGTGTTTATGTTTCTTTGCAGGCAGCAAAAAAACAACCGACAGCTTATTACTGGGTGCGTGTTACTTATATTTAAAAGACTCCAGGCAGTTAACTTTCTGCGTACTGTTCAAACTTTACTCACAAGATAAAAGACGCCGGGGAAAAAAAAAACAAGCAATAGGATGACAAAGAAAGGAACCATGGAGGTGTACATCCAGAGTGTGGGGGAAGACAGGAACTTCACAATGAAAGCAAAGCCACACTTGTCTCTGTATCCTGAATATTCTTCAAGATTAACCACATTAAAAATACCCACAACTGTGAATCGTGAATCCAGACATGAAACTAGTTTCAGCAGCGGCACAAAGCTCAGGAATTTTGGCACATGTTAGAAGCTGTGTGGGAAAAGCAGAGGGATTAAAAAGTACCAGTGTGGCAGCGAGATGATTCAGTTTGATGCCTGTAAAGCTGCTCTTAGCCAGAGAACCTCAGCACTGCTGGCTTTTCCAAAGCTACTTGTGTGGCCATGGAACTGCTTGCTACTGCCCATGATGAAATACCACTCAATACCACTCCAATGTAGTAATGTAACAAAAAAGGTGAAACAGAGCTGAGAATGTATGCCAGGCCTCTGTACTAAAGGGCAGAGCCAGTATTTGAGAATCCTGTTGAAAGAGGGCCGTTTGCACAGCCTAAAGGCAGTAACAGCATAATTAAGAGGGTACAGGTTCAATTTCTATAGCTGGCTTCTTCCTATTTAGGCTTGTAATTACTAAATGCTGCAGAAGGGATTCCCAGACTGCCAAGGCTAAGCAAAAAGGGAAGAAGTCCTTTGCAGCTTCTTATCCGCAATTTCCTATTAAAGAGCTCCTTTGCTTTGAGAATCAGGGGGGTGGCGAGGGGGTGTCTCACCATAAAGAGCAGGATCTCGTGAGCTGTAGCACCTGAAAGACATGAGAAGGGTAGCCGGCTCCTCATTTTTCTCCTCTGCAGGATGAACCTGCTTTTCCAGTGTTTGACTTGACAGCAAAGCTACAATGCTAGGTCATTAAACAACTCACTCCATTTACTTTTATTTTAAAAGCTCGGTTTAGAATCTACCCATTTCTGTCCGCCTCCATCTCACATAACAGCCTCTGTGAGGTTAACCATGGGTTTAGCACATATATGGACTTACTCGCTCAGTACTGAATTAGTTTCCACGCTGCAAAGCTCACTGAAACATGCTGAAAAACGAACATAACCCAGGACTAGATGATCATCAATCACATCTGAGAGTCAAAAAGAAAGCACCATGAAAGAAACCACAGCATCTTTACTATTTATTTTCAAGAGAAAATTCAAAATACATGCTCACACTGAAATTAACAGTCCCCTAGATGCCCAAGAAACTAGCAATTTTGCCTGTTTGGGGCTTTTAGCTGCTTGTCCACATCTGGTTTCCAATCACACTGCAGAAAAACTTTGATAAGAAAGGATACATCTAGATGAAAGATCACTGGAATTATGCTGGACACAGCAGCCCAACCTGTTGCACTTTCTGAAATCCTGCGGGGCCAATAGTTTTCAGAGGTACCACCTAAGTACCCGTGACACAGTGTCAGCCTGGAGGGCACCTGGCTCAGGATATTACTTCAGT
The DNA here is from genome assembly GCF_965231255.1 of Vanellus vanellus. Taxonomy (NCBI): domain Eukaryota; kingdom Metazoa; phylum Chordata; class Aves; order Charadriiformes; family Charadriidae; genus Vanellus; species Vanellus vanellus. Next base: position 15,944,171 of record NC_138912.1, on the reverse strand, counting down.
CACAGAAGAAAGGGAGAAGGCTGTTTTGGTTTAGGGCCAGAGAAAGCTGCAGACACCAGAGAAGTCACATGCTGAGTCTCTCCAGGGATTGGGGAGGCAGGACCGAGCCATGGGCACTTGCACACCGGTTATACAAAGAGCAGCAATAATACCTTGCTGGAGAAGCTGCTCCCCTCCCACACTGCTACACAGTAAACAGCAACTGGGAGAGGAGATTAAAAAACTATTCTTTTAAGCTAATACTTAATGTTTCAGACAGACTAATAAAGTTTAATTGTCTGGAATCTCGTAGCTCTTACTGTAAACTTTCCTTTGATATAGGTCTCCCATCTAGATTTTAAGTGCTGGCAAAACCTTCAAAATAAAATTTCTCTGATGCCAGCAACGGATGTGAATTGGGAGTCCCTCTCCTCCTCCTCCCTTATCTGCAAGTTGTCTTTGCAAATAACAAGCACTGATGAGAAATCTGCTTGCATCAGCACAGCACTGGCATATGTTACTTTCCCAAACTACAATCCCTGACCAAATGCATATCGAGACATATGAGGGAGAGGGCAGACACCATCACTCTTGAAGAGCTAGATTTCAGAGCACACCTTTTATTAGTTGCAAAGCGATCATACACAAATTTCAAAGCAGATCCTCCAATAACAACAAATCACTTCCAGTGGAAGTCACCAAAGGAAATGCTTTCTTCCTTGGCATGGCTACCAGAACCAGAGTTGAACTGCTGGGACCATTACATGTTATTACTGTTAATGGAGAGAAGGAATATGCACATTATCAACTTGGAGAACCAGTCTACTAAAGTCATTGGGTAATGGGCAGTAGCAGCAAAGGGCTCATTTATGGCAGGGAAAGGCATGAGCTATGCTCTAAGCAGCAGTTTCATAGTTTTCTGGAACAGTTGCTTCTGTTTTTAAAACACCCAAGCATGATATACTGCCTGAGTGAAGTTACTCTTTATGGGTGTTATTGTTGATTTTCTTCTTGCTCCAAGTACTCCCTTAACTCGGAGAGAAAAGCAGCCAGGAACAGGTAGGTGGACTCTAGTGATTCAAAACATGGCTGAACAGTGAAGACTATACACAAGTAGAGGGGGAGAATAACCCAAAAGACCTGTTATCTGCACTCAGTAACACTACTGAGATTTTCAAAACACCGTGGTTCTGTCTATGTAAAGCTTTTATCGTCAAGAAACACAGGCCCTCCAAGATAGCTTACCATGAGTTTCCTCCTTGGAGATGCATTTTTCTACCAACAACAAAGAGGGCACAAGCACACCAAACTACTTGGCCAAGGCAAAGTGAGTGATTTAGAACTGGAAGTCATGAATATACATGCTGGGTATCACGTACCGTTTCCCAACTACAGGAGCACTACATATTTCCAGGTGTGCCAGAGAGATGCAATGAACAAAACCGCAGCAGTGTTCTGAAGAACCACAAGATTCACATCCCTGCATTGCTACCACTGCAAATGTACTTCTTAGATCTGCTGGCAGAGTTGGCTACATGAACACTCCCTAACCTATTTCAGTCAAAATAAGCTTGTTAGCAAAGACCTGCTATTTAAACTGTCTAAGCTAAAACACCTCATCTTAACTGAAAGCAGGTTTGCAGTTTTGCTGACAGATCCTGGAGGGCAGCAACCTGCAGCAGCCAGACGAAGGCTGAGTGGTATTCTTTTCTACCAGCATAGCTAAATCTAGAAGAGGACATCTCAGCAGCTCACACTGACCGATACCGATACTACTGCTGTTAGCAGCCACCACAGAGGCAGCTGTAAGAGGAAAAGTCCATTAAATATTCTTGTACAGTGTCAGGTCAGAGGTGGTCAGTGGGCTGCAGCCAAAATCTTGACAGTCTTGCCTTGTTGCCTCCCATAACCCCTGCAACAGAATCCCGTAACTCTTACCCACTAATTTTCTTGAGATGAGCTGTTCTGCTAACCTTGCAGTCAAATGTTATCTTGGTGGCAAAATGGGGTGATTCCCATCAAGGACCACCAAGATTGCTAGGGAAATTGGATGTGTTTGGCCTGGAGAAGACTGGGAACTACCTACTAGTTTTCCACTACCTCAAGGGAGGTTACAGAGGAAAGTGAGACAGTGTCTTTTCAGAAGTGCATAGTGACAAGAAAAAAGGATAACAGGCACAAACTTTAGCAAGCAAAACTCTGTACATTAAGAGGGAGATTTTCAAAGTATGAGTGGACAAGGTCCCAAGCAAAACGAGCTGACTGTGAAGGTAATTCTCCTCTGAATAGGCAGTTGGGACTTCCAGTCCAACTCCAGAGGTCCATACTAAATTGAAGTTTTCTATTAATTTATATCTTAAGTTGTGTATGTCCATTCTTTCATTGGTACCTGGCATGGGATTCATGATCTGAGGAGAAGACTCCAAAAATAAAAGCTCAGAACGTTCTCTCACGAATTCTCTATCTTCAGTATTTGCATTGGGGTGGGTTAGGCCAAATGTTGTCGATATGTGGAAGTATACAACAAAAGAAAGGCAACAAATAGCACCCTCTGCAACAATCAGCAATCAGCTCTGACCATAACAGTGCTTCGGGAAGGCATACTCAGTTTCACAGCTGACCAGACCTTCTGCCTATCAGCTGATACTCAGATTGCACAACCCATAAGCACAGACTATCACACTAGGGATTCCTCCTTGACTCAGTGCTCAGCTGCCAATTATCTTTCAGAAAAAACCCTCAAACTAAAGGAGGGAGGGAGCCTTCCAGTATTCCACTCCCTATAGTAGACTCAAAGTGGAATTGTTTGAATATAACATATAAGCAATATAAAATCCCCAGTAAATTGTGGCAGAAAAGGATTGCTAGCCTCACTTGGTCCTTTAACACACTGTATTTTCCACATAATGTTCTTTCACTCAAAGGCATGATTCCACTATTCCTTTTAATGCAATTAATAAAGAATGAAAATAGTTATCAATCTACCTGCATTTGCCTTTCTACAAATCCAGGTTAAGTTTTCTTTTCTTCTTTTCATCCCACTTCTGAGAGCTACCTTCCTGTCACATCAAGAATGTAAACAGTGTGGAGCATATCATGTGAGAAATTTCTTCCATTCTCATGCACTGATGCATCCCATTGTAATTTTATCTAACAACGGCCAACCCTTTCTTTAACTTCTATTATAATAATTGGCTAAATATCTAAGAACCAATTACATGCTGAGTAAACTAGCTTTTCCTTCCAACAGTTTTAAATATATTCTCTTTTGAATACCATTAGGTCGTCTACTGTGAGAACTGCCGTCTCACTTGTTTCCTGTATTTTCAGTCATCTCACAACAGCCTGTATTAAGTCTAATATTAGTATACTCCAGAACGCACTATTTGCATCTTCTCATCTTGGAACAGCAATTTGGGATCATGCCTGGAAAAAACATATGCAACCTTCTGACACAAAATAAAATTAAACATCAAGAGAATTCAAGATTTCCTACCATAGACCAAACTAGGCAGATGCACCATTTATAGCCTGTTCCCTTGATCGAGGGGTTAGAGCTCCCTCTAGCACTCTCGAACCAGAAGAGCCATAGATGCTAAGCTGTGACTATCTGGTCTCACCCAAAGCAGTCTTGCATAGGGCTGTCCGTAATTTTTATTTGATTTACTTTTTGCTGTCACATGAATAATTAAGAATACATCCACTAGTTTATCTGAAATTCAGGAGAAGCAAGTGTCAGGAGAAATTCCCTCTCTAACCTATTATAAATACTCAGATTGCTATAATTAACTGATCTCTATTTTAAAATGTAATTTAGGACCAGCTGAAGGATCATCATGTCAGCTGTGTGTACAGTGTGAAATGTAGCAAGAAATTAAATGAAAAAGTTGTTGAAGATTTTGATTTTTCACAGCATAAAAAAAAGTCTTGCTACCTCACCCTCCCTTGCAGCTGACAAACATCCCAACGCAGCTGACAGGTCGCCTGCAGCTGTGAATTACATGTTTCTATTTCAGCATTAAATATTGAGTAACGCCGCTTAAGTAAAACTCAAAAGGTGTAACCCTGCTGAGTTCTGCACAATGCTGAAGACAGAGAAACATCTCATGACAGAAAGAGTGTCAGCCCTTTTTAATCATAGGTTATTACTTATTAATTCTTGATAAACTGAAAGCTGGCAGTACAATGTAAAAATGAGAAAGGAAAATGGGAGCCAAGCCTTTCGAGTTTTACTCCTAACTCTCCCACTGCCACATAGACAAGTCGCTCCATTTCACGAGTCTTATTGGTTTAATAGATGTATGCTAACACACTTCACGCAGAGGCAAAGCACAGCTTAATGCTGGGAACGTCTTTGGAGGCCTCTGCACGAAAGGTGCTCGGTGAGGGCAATGTCACCAGGTGACACCACACCACACTCACACAAGCGCAAACTTCCCCTCAACTACCAGCAAAAAATTTTGTCACTTAAAAACTAAACAAAACAGACCTGTTAGAAAGGGCAGGGCCTCGACTTCACCAATTAGAAAAAAAAAGCAGCTGTCCTAATTGTTTCAGCAGCCTTCCAAAGCAGGATCCAAAATCAAGAGCTTTAAGAGAAAAATTTACCTTGAGTTTTCTCAAACTGAGCCACCGCCTCCAGATACCGCTGCTGAAATCAATACAAGCATGGAAACAACTCACACACCCCTGAAGGTAAGCACCCCAGGGAGGGTGTGCTTTAGTTAAGTTCCTTCATTCATCACCGCAATTTCACTATGGAACCACCAGGGGACTTCGGAACATTGCTCGGGTTTAGAAGATCGCAATTTTAATATTAGTATGTGACAGAGACGAAGAAATACAATAGGATGTGTATCCATGGCTATGTTTTCACTTCTCTGACAAGTCCAGTAAGAAAGACTAGAAGTAACTAGACCCAAATAGATGACAGAAGCACCTGACCGAAACTTCCCAGCATGGCCTGCCGGTGTCCCTCAGTCCTGGCCGACAGCTGTCCTTGCCATTCTGGGCCCGAACTCTGTACACAGTCCTGCTGCTGCACCCAAATCCTGACACACAGACCTTTCTTCCCGCAGTACAGATGGTACTCAAGGCTGTTCCTTTTATCCCCTTAAGAGGACTTGGAGAAAAGTGCTGGCAACGACTTCTCTCTCCCCACACCTCTCGCACGTGGCAGGAGAGGATTACAGCCCGATACCTGACCTGTCCAGCAGGAGCGAAAGGACATCTGAAGTGAAAGCAAGACCTCCACATTTGCAGATCTGTTAGTGATGCTGGCAACCCTCAACTGCGTACCTCATTAGGCTGACACTGCAGTTCACCTTTCCTCCCCCATACCTCCAAATAGTTGTGGCTTGGATCCGCATCAGAGACAGGTAAGAAACAGGTTGTGCTGACCCAACTGCAGTAAGACATGGCATCAGCAGCACTTCCCCACACACGCAAGCCCAAGTACTGAAACTTTCACAATCTCAGATCACTTCAGTATAGTAGAAGCAATATACCTCCCATCTTCATTCAGGAAGCTGTTTGCAGCCGTTGTTTTTGTGCCTTTGTTACTTCCAGACTGCGTAACTTAATGAGTTCCTTGGTGCTATGTTAGGAGATAAAGGGAAGGAGCATTTACTGCCAAGTGTAGCCCTTCTCGTGCAAACACATTACGTACTTTGAGTGTTGCCTTCATTTCTGGGTGCAGTGGGAGACTTTGAATTGTAAGGTAGACGTTCTGTGTAGGTACAACTTGGGAGAAGCAGGTACCTAGCCGTGGAGGTTAATGGGGACTAATGAACTCAATATTCACCCTGCTCTGAGCGGAAGGTTGGACCTCCTGATGCATCTTTCAACCAAAGTTACTCTGTGTTAGAAACACATAGTCAAAGCTCATCTAGACTTCCCAGGCTTTCAAAGAGAAAAGCGATTTAGATTTTGACTGAAGCCAGGTTATAGTTGTCTGTTGTTTATGTACTTCACTTACCAAAAGCAAAATCTGAAATTATTTTTAAAAGATGCTGTATAGAGAATGATTTTTTTAAAGGCTTTCCAACTCGGGGCTTCACAAGCCTTTGCCATTGTATCATTCATCCTTTGCAGCAACCAAATACCAGGCTCTTAAAGACTTCTGCAAATGCGCCTGCTCTCTGGCTTAGCAACTTGAGAGCATGCAGTATTCAAGGGACCTGTTTGTACATACAGTCTTGACCTTCGATTCCATCCCTCCAACTATTTAAAATTTTTCAAAAACTGTTGATTTTGTTATGATGCATGTGTTCTTCAAGAACTACGCCTGATTCTCTCTACAAATTATCGAATTCTAAACTTATTTTCACTTACTACCTGAACCTATTTCAAAACTCAGGTCTCCAACAACAAATTAACGCCTAATCATCTGCAGTCTTCTAAATCAAATCTCAAAATACTCCCATTACAACCCACCTCAGAACTGTATGGGATTAGAAATTACGATCCAGAACAGGGCCGACACGTCTAAATGAACATGGCAGGAGAACAACTTGATTCAACTCTGTAGTTCACACAATTTTGTAAAATCCAGTGACTTGAAAGAAAACAACACATGCACAGAATTGGCATTAATTAAGCAACATTTTTATAACCTACAATCAAAGGCTTATAAGGAAGGTTTACTTGTCAGAAAGAGGGCTTTCTTTGCTGAGAAATTACAAGTCTTACTTAATTAACAATCTAGGTTTTCTTCTAGCATAGTTGTTAACTTAAGTATTTTTCACTTTTATTTTCTTCTAAATGAATGTTAGCCTAAGCACAAAAGCTATTGTTTAAACTGATAGAAGTGTGGGTCAGAAAACACAATGCTGAAATTTTTTAATCATCATGTATTTTCACTAAATTCTCAGTTTGTGGTCACTGTTACAAGGGTTTCATTTTTTGTTGAGAAGCAACAGGAGGATTTCAGACTTTATGGATATGAGAAGACAGTTAAATCTGAACCTGTGCATACCATTAGGACAGACCTATCATATTTCACAAATTCAGGGTATCGTGAAGGCAAGTTTGTCTGTTGGACACAGGACCCAAACAGCCTGGCTAAAAACAGTGCCCTTTTCATTCCCTAATTTCAAACTACTCTGTGAGCTGAGCAGGTAAGAACTACTTGCCTGTCAAGATTCACTATTACGGTACAAGTAATTGCTGCTACTTTGAATACTATTTTCAGGTCTGAGAGAGCAACTACTTAGTTGCTCGTTTTTAATTGTCCTCAACAATAAGGTTCAGTAATGTATAGAGCGAGTACTGCTGTCTGTCTCCAAGCTGCAGCCTCAACCAAACCGTCAGTCACACGCAACAAGGGACTGCCTGCCTTGTTGAAGTTATCTTGGATACGAGCTTTCACAGGCAGACTAATTCAAATCTATTTTTGTAAATTACATATTGTGTTAAATATACATGAAGGAAAATATGGAACAGTTTCTTTTACTGCACAATATGAGTTATCTCCTATTCTAGGTTCCCTCTGAGAAATTTCTTAATTTTAAAATCTGCCAATTAGTGGCAGTGACTACTGGTGAGACTTAATCCAGTCAAGCAGTAGTATTTGCTGAGTACTGCAAAGGGCAGAACACCACTCCAAGAGAATGAAGGGACCAGGATACCTAACAATAATAAGGGGGAGCATACAGGCGTTTGCCCAAGTGTCCTTTTCCTTTGAGAAGAAATGCAGGTTGTGTCACTGCCTTAATGTGACAGTTAAACCATAAGCTTTGCATCAGCCAGAAGAATGAGATCTTTGCACATACATAAGACTGAGTGTTATTAGCTGCAGAATAGTTATGGGCAATAATTTGTCAATTTCTGTGTAAGAGAGAGCTGTAAGAGAGAGTGATCAGAAAAGTAAACATAAACAAATTCTACCTAGAAAACAAGCTACTCAATCACAAATGCTCAAACACCTTCACGGTTTCTCTTCCCTCATTTCTTAAATTAAGCCACTCCCCAATGACTATTCAATTTATCCTAATAAAACAAAGAGGATATGACTGCTCTCTAAAAATATTACGGGATAAACACCAAAAAAGAAAAGAAACTATTGAAACAAAAGGAAGAAAGAAGCCGAGGAACCCATGGTAAAACCTCTCCATGAATAAGCTAGCTTAGAACAGTCATTGGAACAACTGGGTTATGGAAGTATCTTCTGATGGAAACAGAATGGAAAATAAGACCTCAGACCAACATTTAACTGGTGGTAAGATGAAACTCAGTAAGTTCATTAAAAGGACAAAGTAATATCTGCAAGAGCCAGAGGCTGGAACCAGCCACATGTGAGGTTCCAGAATGCAGAATGATACATACCAGGCAATGTCCTGTTCTGCAAGAGGACTTTCACCACCTTATAGCTCAGACTATACCTGAGAGGGCACAGATGCAAAGTTGTTGACTGGTAACTGAGCAAACTGACTTTCAATGATTAGAGAACATTGATGGGACTGTGGGCTCCATTCTTTTAAACATACAGATGTAGGGCTTCATTCCTCTATCGTGGATGACAGGGGACTGCTTCACCCAGAAAAATAGCTGTCAGTTTTCAGTCTGGCATGTGCCCAATGAGCTTGAGCGTACCTGATTTACGAAATGTACAATCTACACCTTTCCAATAGGTGCCGAACTACTGAGTTGCACATGACACACAGGAACGCTATTTATTCTGCTATGGTTTTATTCGTCTCCGCGCCAGGAGACTCATAGGTAACTTCAGACTGACCTGAGGCTATATTCACTGTGTCTGTGGTTGGTTCAACAGGATACCCCCTCATGGTCTCTGATGCATTTATAACAAGTGTATTACATGTGAACAGAGAATATCTCTTTTCATACCTTCATTGCCTCCAGGTAAACTCTCATAAGATCTGGGACAAACCTTTAACCTGTTCATTCATGTGATGTTTGCATGTTAGATGAAGATAAGATCTGGATGTTTGTAATGCAAGCGACCTTAGAGTCCCTGATATGGATGCACTTTTGCTGGAGGAGTTACCTTCAAGTCACTTACCACTAACTGGGAAGATTAGGCTGTGATCTGCTGTGCAGTCAGCTGTTGTGACCACGAACTCTACTGTCTCCAGGGACAATAGCCTACTGTCGCCATAATTAGAAGAAAAGATACATGGCTGATGTCAACACTATTGCTGTCTTCTGCTAGCTTCTACCTTTGACAAGTTATCTGGGTATAAGTTTCAATCTGCCTGTCTTGGGACTGCTAAGAGCGAAAACCTCAAGATAGGTACCATCTGGAGCCCAGTATGACTCCAAATCAATTCTTAAAACCAGCAGGATCAAAATTTGTCCTGCCAGTCAATGGTGATCTACTTTGAGAGACAGAATGACGGAGGCAAGTGTCTGATCTCCAGATAGACTACTTATGTTGAGTCACTTGAGTCCCCACATAAGATGAAGAGTTCTTTACCTGAGTATCAGGAAACTCTGAAGGTAAATGTGTCTCCACCTGAGATTTGCAGGATTTGCAGCCTGTTGATCTGGTCTTTCATATTAGAAGGGATTCTAAGTGTCAGCACTTGATTCGAAGAAGTTACTACGGTGACAAATGGTCAGAAATGAAGGTAAAGACAATTGCATATTTGGAAGTAAACCAAGGGTAAGACACCAAGTTCTCCAACAGGAACTGTTTTATTGTATTAAACACTATCGCAGGAGATGAGATTGCAGACTCAACAGCGCTTCCCCCATTTCCCAACTGATAACTTCTCTATGCAACCTATAAATTCACATTTCTCTGACCTCACCTTCATGGGAACTACGAGGTATATTTCAGGGACTAGTACTTTAATACATGTATTGATTTCATTAGTACAGCTAAGGTTTTATAATCTTTCTAAAGACAAATTACATTCTGAAATAGTTTATAAATAACCAATTAGCTATTAAAACCTTAAGAAGTAAGCTTACAACGTGATTTGTCTTTAAATAAATGTTCTCCTTGTGTTTTTATATCACTCACAAAAAGTTTAATGTACTTACATTTTATAGATCAGATACCACATTGCATTATTTGAGAAACAAAGTTCCCATGTATCGCATGTTGACTCATACTATGTATATTAAAAGGGGACAGTTAAAATCAAGTAAAAACTCTGAATCTTCCAAACTTTAAAGTGTTTCACCTATAAGAAGATACTATAGTAATTTTTAAGTGAGGAAGGATTTCTGGAGAATTGTAATATTGACTATATAGCTGGAAAAAGCATAAAAAAACCCGTGGGACTTGCTATTACTTCTTCAAACACAACAAAAATCTTCTAAGTTAAATTGAGTATGAAAATTGTGACCCAGTTTAACCCAGTTTTGGGTTGCTTTTTTTTTTTTTTTAAAAAGAGAGAAATTTTAAAGAAAATCGGGCTGGTGTTCTGGTCAACAGCTAGTAGACGGTTTGCTAGCCCTCATAAAGCAAAGAAAAAAATGGATAACTGGAATAAGCAGGAAAATTCTAACACATAATACAAACAGGCTTAGTTTTGGCTTCACCAACAGTATTCAGGAAGGTTTTTGGTGTGCTGGACAAAGCACATATATTCTAGGAAGTGTCCAGGTATCCATGGAGTCTAGCATTCTGCTTGGGGCCATTACAGGGGAAACCGTTTGGGAACTTCGGGTTACTTAAACATGGTCCGGTGTGCGCTTGGTTGCCTGAGCCTTTCTTTCTATCAATGTGGTTTTTGAGGTTGTGGGAGCTCTTTGAAAGCTACAGGGCAGAGTGAGAGGGAGGGAGGGGTTCTGGGAAAATTTCTTCCTGTATAGGCGCTAGTTACTTAATGATTTTCTTTATTAGATCCAAACTAGGCTGGCTTGTCTGTACGATTTGCCCTGCAGCAGTATGCCCTGCAGCAGTTTCTATAGGGATTCTGGGTAGCTTACTCAAAGATGAAAGCTGCCTCTCTACAGAGGAATCCTGGCTGGGTGAGCATCTCTTTAGATCCCAGAAGCCGATGTATCATCCTCCTCATGTATCTGTATCCTCTTCAGAGCACATACAACATCATCCAAGAACCTGGCTGTACATCAAAGCCTTTGTGGTGGCCTCAGGTCATTGCTAGCTTTACAGAAGTAGGTGTATTGCTCTATGGGGTTCCCTTTTATGTCAGTCCTGATGTTCAGAAAGTTACGTTCATTCTAGGAGTATTTTAGAGAGAGTTTGATGAAGAGGTGGTGGTTATTGAACTTGTGATGAAAATTGGTGGGAGTCCAGAAATCGAGCACATACCTCTGTGAAAGGAAAGATGAATTTGCAATTGAAGCAGAAGACTAGACTGTCAGTAGAGCTAGAGGACAACTTTTATTCTTTGTTCTCCTCAGGTTTTGGTCTGTGCCTGGCTAAGATGCTCCTTTTCTCCTGAGACACTATGCAGCTACTTTGCAGGGTGTTCCAGAGTTACGTTATTGTTCCCTAAGCCGACTGAGCCTCAGGGAGAAGACACTAGGTAGTAACACTCTACACACAGCTCTGATCCTGAAAGATGGTAGAGAAAAACTTCAGAGTGATCAGGCAAAAAAGGTGAAGCAAAATACCCCAGAGAATGAATTTTCCCCCAGCTTGCTGGGGAGCAAACATCCCTCAGTCTCAAAGCAGCTCTCAAACTGAAGGGGCCAGAACAGGGACAGCTGCATGTGGGGGTGGGAAGAGAAAGGCAGGAAAACTGCACTGCGAAAATGCAAAATATAGAAAATTGAATGTGAAAAATACATGAAACATTTTAAATTAAATTAACAGAAAATAGGATCCAAAAACCAACCAAGAACTTCTAACTCTGATAAAATCATCCAGTTGCAAAACAGAACCAGGAGCTAGAACAAAATTATTTTATTAGCTTAAAAAAAAATTAAGATTAGCTGTATGATCATTTTAACATGTATGTAAACATTAACAATCCTTAGGCTGCCTATTAATTCACAAGTGGCATATTTACACTATTTATGATATTATGCCCCATGCTGGGACATCCCATTACAGATTCACGGTAGTGGCTCCATACTTAAGGTGAATTCTGCAACTCATCACCTCTTTCCTGTTATTCTCTTGCAGTAAGATTACTTTGGGGCAAGAATTTACCATTTGGTTTCAGCCCACAAGGGAATCTCTTTGGGAACTGACAAACTGATTTAAGCAACTGTGGAACAATTTACTGGGTTTTGTGCTTTATTAAAGGAGAACAAAAGGCTTTCAGAGCTTTTGGTGTTTTATGCAACAACAAGAAGAAAGCTTGCCTTAGAAAGTGTACACTTTTTCTTAGACTTTCCCCTTGCCTCCCAGAAGGATCATATTTGATCGCAAATTTGACTACAACCACTGGTAAGTGCATCTTTCCCAAGATACACGTCTAACACCGCCTTTTAAAAGTGGAGACAGACCTGGGAAGAGAGAAGATGCCAGAGGAACAGAGCCCATATCAACATTAGATGTATATAAACAAAAATAATGTTTAAGTATAAAGCATGCTTCAACTGATACCATCTTTCCAGATCCCCAAATGTCTAATAAGGAAATGTTAAGCAGCATTATCCCCTTTTACAGATAGGAGAACTGAGATGGAAAAGCAGAATATGACAAAGACAAAAGATGTCACAAAATCTGGAGCCATAATTCCTAACCTAATATTCCACCTGTGAGGCATTGTTGCTTACAATAAATAAACTATTTCCTCCCTACATTTCAGTTGTAACTTTTGAACTTCTCTGTACAAAAGGGACGCTGTGAGTCCAGCCCTCGCCCCAAGAAACGCTGGAAGGATTAATTAAGGTTTGTGAAGCACTCAAACTACAGGGGAAACCCCCAGGAGGAAGTTTGTATTTACATATTCTGACCATGGCTTGAAAGGCACGCAATAAATACAGCCCAGGGCAGAGAGCAAACAACACGAATAAAATAAAATATTGAACAGCTGTTCGTTAAGTGAATACTGTTCATCTCACACACCAAACTTTATTTCTGCCTCAGGCTGCAGGGGGTGGGGGAAATCAGACTGAGGCTGAAACAAAATGTTACTTCAAAGGGTTAAATAGTAGCAAAGTTATAAAAAAATGAAACTGTTTCTTATAAAGAAAAATATTAGACAACAGGCAGAACTGCAAGCCCCACTAATGATTGTATGAGAAATACAACTGGTTTAGATAGTACAAAAGGTCTGTGACTTAACAGACTAACTTTTTTGTAGAGATGTAACATCTTACAAGTTATAAAAACTATGTGGATATCACAACTATTCATTTTTAAAGCAGGGGGAGGGAAGAGGATACATCACTCTTACACAGTAAGAAAGGTCAAAATACTAGAGTAAGCAAAGATGGTGAGATGTGCCTAGAACTAAAAAACGAAAAAACCCCAACCTTGCCCACACGAGCCTTGCTTTCCAGCTCATTTGTTTACTGCTACCTACCTAAAAGTAAGCAACGCAAAGCCGACGGGTGGGTGCGAACTTACAGTGGAGCCACACGAACAGCCTGTACAGTTTGCTGGATGCAGTGCGCTGATTTTTGGCTCCTCTGGCAAATTGATAAGATTTTACTTGCTTTTCAGTGTCAGAAAGTGGGATACCTAGAAGTGAAGAGAGCCTGTGTCCTGATTAGAAAAATGAAAGAAAAGCAGCATGGACACCGTGCGCAGAATGACAGAACCTCACTCTTCAACCGTTACAACTTCTTCGGGAATTATGGGGAAGGAGAAAAGTAATGCCTGAAAAAGACAATGCAGAGAACAAGGAAGGAAGAACAGGAACCGTGTTAATCAGAAGTAGCTGGATTCCTGTGCACTGCAAACATTAATACTATTTTGTAATATTTCTTACTATCCTTCCCAGAAATCACACCCTAATATCACTCTGTTTTTCCCCACATTATGTTTGTCCCTTTACAAAAATACCAATTTTCCTAAGACTGGTATTCAGACCTAACAGTCATTAATTCCTGTGTCTATTTTTAGAATGTACTTGAGAAAACTGCAATTTTATTAAACCTCTAGGAAAAAAAAAATCAAGTCAATCTTCTTAGCAATTACAGCAGACAATTCTTTCAAATTATAATTCCTTGTTGATAAGTGAATAAACTGAAAAATATTGGTGCAAAAAAAAAAAAAAACACCACGGACAAAAAAAAACAACAAAAAGCAGCATTAGGAAATCAACGCAGTATTTGATCTCTCTTTTTTTTTTGCTGCTGAAAGCCACATGGCATGCACAGTATTTTTAACTGAGGAGTCTCATTTCAAATATATGCCAAGGAATCTGATTTCAAACATATACTAAATAAGGAGGGGAGTAATAAAACAGGCAGTCCCTTACTCTAATTTTATCCGTCTCCCTCCTCTTCTTTCCTTGATGCAGTGAAACTTTAAATCCAACACCGAACCCTGCCTGTGTCTCTCTTTTTTCTTCGTAAACAGTGATCAACATTTTCCTAAATGACCCCCGAAAGGACCTACTTTGAAACTACTCATTAGTAACAGCCACGTTTGCAATATTAACCTGGATGCGGCTGTTTATTAAGATCTTTTAAAGGGTTTAGAATGAAGACACACTGCCGGTGTACAGGGAGCACAGAAGGGGTAATTTAAAACCCATGTTTTTCCTCCCCCTCACCGAAAACATGCCCAGCATTGTGCAGCTGTGCTGCCAGCTTCATCACTCCCTCCATCTCCACTCTTGCTAATTAAAAGGTTGATCACAGAACAATGCTCTTCTCATTAATTTCAGCTTTCTGATTGGGCAGGATTCCCACTCGCTCCGCCTGATCTTTTCCACACTGCTGAAGTTAATGTGACAGGAGCCCGAAGATGGATTACCCGCTGCCATATTGCCCATCACCTCCAATCAGCAGCTATCTGGGTAAACTGATTGTTCTAATTTGCTCTCATTATTTTTACAATATCAGGAGAAAATAACGCACACCGCTCACTGTCAAAGCCGTGAAAATCAGCCATTAGTTAAACCCAGACACTGAGTGGCTTTATTAGAAACACTGCAGTTTATTGATGCAGCTTGAGTAAACTAAGATAATACCTGCCCTCTTTAAACACACTTTTTGGGGTGTATTTACGTTGAAAGAAAATATTTATTAGGATACTTTTGGCAACACTTGCCATCTCAGCCTGTTATCTTGATACGCTGGCAGACAACGAAGATTAAGAACAATGGAGGCTTGACTTCCACATAAAGACGGGCAAAATATGCAGCACTATCGGCACAGCAGCCTGCCTGCACATCTGAGCTACTATTTTACGGTTTAAATAAAAACCACCTCAGTACTAATGACAGGTGAATATGTAAATACACCCCAAAATTGCATGAAATATGGTACTACTGTAAAGGCAAACACGGTACAGGCATAATTGTGTGAGCTGTACGTACAAAGTCAACAATTTAGTTTTGGGTTTGTTTGGTTTTTTTTTTTGCTAAGCAAAGAAGCCTGCGTAGCCCAGCATCAAAACACAGGGACCGAGAGCAGAAGCTCCAAACGATAAGGGAAACTGTTTTGTACGGCTGGGAACTATTATTTTCCCCTATGAAAAGGCATTGTGCTGCCACAACTTGGGCATGAGTCAGAGCAGAAATGTCACTCTGCACTGAAGCCTCACAGGATCCCATAGCTAAGAAATGAATAAAGTATTGTTAGCGGTATGAAGTCAGGCATTTTTACACCGCAGCAGTGGCAAGAACTACACTGAAAATCCTGGACAGTCTCTATGCTGTACATAAAGGGACCTACATCATTTTGCCTTCTGCCTATCTGAACCTTAGCAAAGGGAAACGCTAAATAGAGGGATTAACAGAAATATGATATCTTTAATCTTGCTAAACATAAAACTTAAACTGGTGTCTACGATGTTGTAACTCGCAATGCGTTCTAAGAGTGACAGGCAGAGCACAGCAGACTGATTTTACTTTTAAATAATATCTAAATTAGATTAGTTCTTTGTGTAGATCTGCATGAACCAAAGGGGACATTCATCATTGTGCCAAAAAAGTTAAATTCACTGGGGTACGCTCAAAGTGAATGGTTCTAGACCTACGTTTTATCTCTCAGACACATCATCAAGATGCTGTGCCAATACGCATGAAGCCAGCTAGGAGCTGCAAGAAAGACAACGGGAGAGTAACTGGATACCAGAAAAGGTTTATTTTTCCTTTTGTAGATTATGAATTGCTTGGGACAGGATCCGGGGCTTCTCTGTCTTGTAAGCACAGAGCATCCCTTTCAACACTTGAGCTTCTTTTTTAATATTTAACAGCTTAAATGTAAGGAAGGGTATTCTCCTCCCTCCCCCTCCAAAACAGATGTAATTCTAGTTCCCCCTCCTCCCCCTGCTGTAATTTAAAACGCCACGGTTTTCATTACTGCTTTTTAATATTTTTAAATCCTCGTCAGCTCGAGCCTTGCATTTGGGGGTTGATTCTTCCTCCCTCCTAGAAAAGCCACCTCCCAGCTTTGTTTGGTATCTCTTTTGACCCTTGTTAATGGTTTTCTCTTGGAGGGGCGTGCCATGCTTTTTCTCCTTAAAATTCCTGCACTGAAAGACTGCACCACACCACACTCCACAAAACGTGCTGATGGCACAAATTACAAGCCCCCAGCCGAACACTCCAGCCCCCACCATTCGGGCAGATTTATGTGGGCTCTTGCCGACGTTATTACAAGTCAGAGTTTATTGGGAAATTGTTACATTATGCGGAGTGTCTAACAAATTGCTTAT
The DNA here is from genome assembly GCF_965231255.1 of Vanellus vanellus. Taxonomy (NCBI): domain Eukaryota; kingdom Metazoa; phylum Chordata; class Aves; order Charadriiformes; family Charadriidae; genus Vanellus; species Vanellus vanellus. Next base: position 15,927,466 of record NC_138912.1, on the reverse strand, counting down.
GCTGCTATAATTGGATTACAACAGCCGCTTGCTCCCACCGGTAAGATTAGGCAAGTAGGACTCCTGCCGATCTCTGAGCGTTAGCAGTAATTTTATTTGCCTTGCCTCTCTCTTTCCTAACAACATGCCTCTTTCCCTGCCAGCTGTCTGCTGAAAAGGCACAGGCTTGTTCCTTGGCCCTAACAATGCAATTACAGCCCTGCAGATCGCACTGTTTGTGCATTAAGTACAGAGCCAAAACGAGGCGAATTGATCGTTTGACTTTTGGAGGAGCCATGTGATCTCTGCGTGCGGGTGATCCGGCATGCATCAGTGGGCAACGCTGCAGTACACGCCTGACGATGAACTCGCTCCACGCGATTTCCCCTCCCCTGGCCGCTCCGAACAGCAAGGACGGTGGAGCCTACCCCACGCTAACCCCCGTCAGTCTACAAAAACGGGCTGGTTTTCAGCAGCTCTCTTGCTAAGCTAAACTCAGAACTCAACTCTGCCTTCTGAAACGTGACACTTGCCCACACCAATGGCTTCCCTGCAGTGGGCTACACTAGGAAATGATTATTCCAGCGTTTCATACAAGCTTTAGCATGAGAATTGGATGTATTTTTCAAATAACATTTTCAGTTCTAAAACTGAAAACTGAAAACATATCTAGTTAATGTCACGTTAATGGTATCTGTATTCTCCACCATCTGAGGGTGCTGCCACTGCAGGTAACTACTTAGGAAGTGAAGCTTCTTTTCATGTTTGCCACCACTTACCACTAAAGCCACCAATGATTTGGATTCCAAACTGTTTCACATTTCCAGCACAAAAGATCCCAAAGTACTTTATAAGTGCAGGTCCAGGTTGTTTTTTTTTTCATAACTCTTATCCTGGTGAACGCTCCTTACAAGCTTAACGTGACAGGACTTGAATGAAGACCTCAAGGCTGTAATTCTCTATGCAGAGTATCAATCACCAAACCAGCAAACACTTGGGGTGGAACTAAAGCATGTGACACTCCACACAACACAGGTGCAGCAGAATTTGACCAAGGATGCCGGGTCAAGTTCAAAATTTTAAAAGATTTTTTCTATTACATCTTCACTGCCTCTACACTGAGAGGATCCCAGGATAATTCAGTTTAGAAGGGACCTCAGGAGTTCTCCAGTCCAACCTCCTGCTCAAAGCAGGGTGCGTAATGAGGTTAGACCAGGTAGCTCAGGGCTTCATCTAGCCTGGTGAAAACCTCCTGTGATGGAAGCTGCAGGGCCTCCACAAGCAACCTGTTCCAGTTGACTGTCATCACTATGAAAAAGTTTTTCCTTAGAAACTCCTCAGGTTTGACTGGTTATAAGATCTGCGTGGGAACCCTTCCAGTATTTACTTTACTCAACTTCACAGGTAACACAATTTGCTTTCTTCAGATTCCAAACCCAGGGCTCCAAAAAGTAGGAACACCTCAATCAAGTTGACCAAACTTTGGAAATAATTCTTCATACCAAGATTTTGCGTATTACCTGACTGACCATCCTTACTGCAGAGCTTTGAGAACTGATCTCCAGAACACACCTAGAGGTCCTCAGCTATAAAGCAATTCATGAGTTAACTATTATATGACTATTTCTTCAAAGTCTCTTTTGCATTTAAAAAAATCCAAGTGTAATTCTTTTTTAATTTGTGGCTTCGTTGACATGCAAAGTCATTTTGGGTGGTAAGAGAAGCAGAAATGACAACCACCCCACAGTGTTTGTGTAACTGAAGACTAAAGAAGCCTGTTTACATGTAGTTTAACACTCAAAAGAAACTCTGAACAGCTGAAATGCCTTATAAATAGCTCAGACCCAGAGGAAGTGCAAACGTCTGCATTGTGAATTGTAGATCTTAATTACAGACAATGGCTGGTACAGCAAGTAGCACGGAAAAAAAAGTGAAACAGTTGCACTGTTCATGGTTGGCAATAATTCTTCAGGAAAATATTTACTATCAATCAGTTATGAGAAAAGGGACTCTGCGCTCATAAAACAGCACGTTGCTTCTCATACCAGGACCATTTTGCTTCAGCATAATCTGAATTTAAACAGCTTGTTTCCTGCGGATATAATTTTGGAAATAAATAAAACAAGTCTATCAAAATCTGGAGAATGTGTATGGTGGGGTGGGGGGAGCAGGAATATCACATTTCTTTGTCAGTCATTTACGAAGAGATTATTAGATTGAAAGGAAGCTAAAGCATAAAGATTATCTTGACCCTTAAAAAAAAAAAAAGAGAAATCACAATTAAGATAAAAGTAAACATATTACTGAGAAAGGAAGATCACCATCGTCAAGGCTTTTAGATAAACCCCTGATGCTGTTTTCTACTTGTGCTATCTAAATTCTGAGAATTCAGTTTCAAAGCACCTTTTGAACATTAAGTAATCCCAGCAATGTCCCTGCAATACCCGCCATTCACACAACCCTCTTTTAACAGACAGAATACCTACAACAGAAGGCTAAAATGACATGCTTAAATCTCTGTAAGCCCGTGGCTGAGGCAGTGTTTCCGCAGTTTGTAACGGACTCAAGAACTGTCATCCCAGAGGAAGGTCCAAGCCACAAAAGGGGACACGGCTACCGAGGGGTTTGGAGCTGGAAGCATGTCCACCGACAGCCCCTCTGCATCATTACACAGAAGCTTAATACTAAAAATTAAGGTATGAAGGAACACACTTTCTCATTAAAACAGTGGAAGGAATATCAGGAAAATGAATGTAGCTAGACAAATAATATTTGTTCATGATTAAATTGCTCTTATTTCAATCTCAAGGACTAGAAAGGCTTCAAAAGCACTGGAAAACTATGTGTTATCTGAAGATATACCAACTCGGTGATATATCACAGCAGAACTCTGAGTTGGTTGGGCTGTTCATGCAAAGTAAATGCAGGGACACTCTCAGAAAAGAGAAGCCATCAATCTGTGACATAAAGGGACTTGAGAGTACAAGAGGGACACTCTTTAGATCAATTTGTCCTACTGCCAACTGGAACATTCAGCCTGGAACCCAAAACGTTTGTTTATTAAAGAGTACTCGCGGTTTCTCCTTTGAATTCATACAAAAATTTTGAGCTCAATGCTATTATTGTGCAGACGATTTTTATTCTAAAAATTCAGAAGTAGTGATGCAGAAAGAACTGACAAAGGAACGTAGATTTCAATTACTTCCACCACTCCTTGCTTTAGCTGAATCATCCTTGATTGTAAAATGTGTAGCTGTAGTTAAATAATACTATGCATCTTTGAAAGAAAATTTCACAGAGCATACTTAAGTGCCAAGCCCTATTCTGTGTTTCCAGAATTGAATAGAACAGAGCTCTGTCCCCCTGTATGCTATGAATAGCTTACCAAGCAGGCAGAACATCACTGCCTGCTTAAGCTGGACTTTTCATCCAAGGGTCACAAAAAGCATCATACAGTTAAATTTCCCAGCATTTCTGCAAGCAGAGTATTATTCAGTTCCCTTTCTGAAGAGGAGCAAGACAAGCCATCAAGTCCACAGAGGATAAAAACACAGTGCTAAAAATAAAGGGTATAAACCCTTTCTAGATTCCTAGTTCAATACTGTAATCATGCACATTTAAAACTATGACGAACAGCAAAGATTCCCTAGAAGACACAACATGCTTAAAAGACTCTGAGAAGTCCCTTGGTTTGCTGGGACCTTAGAAAGCAGGACCAGTTATCACATGGAGGTAGCAAGGAGTGGCCTGAAATAGCAGCCTAATTTTTCAAGGGTGGTGTGCTTGACTATTTTGCTGTCTCCAATTTCACTTATCTCAGATACAGATAGAGGCAGAGAACGTCTCCTAGCTGCTGCTGAGTTCAGAACTAAGTAGAAACCCGGAGGTGCTGTATGCCACTTAGAAGGTGTCTTTGTGCTGTCTCTGGCAGGTATGCCATAGGCTGCTTATCTCTGGCACACGTAGGAAAGAATTCAATGTGCAAAATGAAACTGAGAACATTTCTTTATATCACAGATACAGACAAACTGGAACTGACTGCAGAAATTAATAAACAGTAAAGACTTATCTAATGAATACAGGAAATGGGTACTGACTGTAGAACTGTGTTAGATCAGCTGTGCACCAGTCTCTTGCTGGGAAAGAAAAAGGCACTTTGAATCAGAAGGGCATTTCCATAATCCAGAGAACTGCAAAATCTTATGGACTCCAAGTGAACAGCAAAACTCAAACCTAATGCAGCCCACATTATGAAAGGGTGAAAAGGTAAGACCTCTGTTTGAAAACAGAAATATATATAATCTATCCAAGCAAAGGCTCAGCCAAGGTGACTGGAGACACATCAGAGCATCCCCCACTGCACAGCAAGCAGAAAGTGTGAAGGTCACCATAGAAAGTAAATGGTCCCGGATGCAGAACAGAAGAGAAACTTGTTTGCACACCCAGGAGCATCACAAGAATCCTAGTGACATACCAGATGCCAGGGGATTTTTAACTGTGCCCCTCTCTAATTGAGGATGAAGCACACACCAACACCATTATCTGGCCTGAAGATACTGGCTTACAAAATATGGAACAAACAATAGGAACAGATGCTCATTTGGCCAGATTTCAATAAGCCTCATTAAAACCAAACACCCTGTCCTTGGAGCTCAGGTTCATGCTACATTTCTACCTTATTTAAGCACCTAGCACCAATTCCTGAGAAAGCTGTCCACTTGTGGTTGCACACCAGTAGTATCATAAAAAGAAACCTTCTCAGAGACATTTTTTGATTTCTAGAGACAAACAGGAGGATTTTATATGTGTGTGTGTGCGCGCGCAGGCGTGTGTGTGTGTACACATATATAAAAACACAATTAGGGACTAACTATGTCTAAAGACATTAGGTTAAATATACATCAGACGTGTTGACCACTCAAATGCAATAGGCAAAAAGATGCCAAAAGATTAATGGAAAAACTCCTGAGGATGAAAGACAACCAATGTTACAGGTCACACAGGTGACATCTGTGCATCACAATATATAATTTTTAATTCATGATTCCACCTTTTTAGTCAAAACATGAGCACACTTAAAACAATTTCTACTGCTCCTTATTTGCTCCTACCCAAATATACCCAAGTCCTATCAATGGAGTTTCAGAGGACAAATACCAGAAAAGCACGGCTAAGAACAAAACACAAAGATTCATCAGAATGTGATATTATAGTTTTATTTTTAAATGCCTGAATAAAACTAGATAATCCATAGGTTTGCAAAAGCCACTGAGCACCTGGCTGCACAGTCAGCATAACATTGTATACAAGACCGGGCAGACAAGGTTTCCTGAAAAACAGAGTTCCTTGAGTGGTCAAAAAGACAGTAGCCCTACGCTACTCTCTATACTTGAAAATGCATATATGTTTATTATAAATCTCTTTTCCCTTCATTTTAGAGAGAACGCGAGTTGTTAGGTTAGTAAGTTACATCTGACTGTGCTATACGGAAGCATTCCTTCACAAGAGAGCTTGATGGATGGACAGTGCTTCAGTCTGAAAAAAGGTATCTCAATATTGATGTGTACAGCCTCAAGAGAAACCACGTGTCATTCTTTGAACAAACTTTAGAAACCTCAAGCGCATGATCAGCAAATGGCATTAATACAGTCTTAACAGAGCACAATTTTCTTTTTTGCACGTAGGTGCAGAATCAGAAATTCTTTTGGAAAATTTGGAAAAAACATCGTCCCTTGCAGACTGACTGACACTTCTGACATGCATGTGACAACACTTACTGCAGCTCCCAGTCAGGGCTGATACTGCATTGCAGAATCAGAAAAAGTAAATCATGATTTCCAAAGTAATCCTTTTTTGTCTTTCAATGCCAGTTTAAAAAAAATTGAAACCCCTTTTCCAAAAGTGCTGCAGATAAAGAAACCGACAGTTATAATTTCCAGTCTTCACCCTCTTGACAAAACATTTTAAAGTCCAAGGCTGTAAGACACATCAATCATGGAGGATAAAACTCGCCATGTGCATAAGGCTAGGAGAAGGCCTCTGGACTCCTTAAATCCCATTTAAGCCCTTCACCTAGGGAACATTTAACAGTTGTGCCATTTGCCTATACCATCACTGAGCCACCTGCATTTAGCTAACTGGATTTACAAATGCTTCAACACTTCTGGAATTTGAAAGACAAGCTTTCTTAGAACATATTTCATTTTGGTTTGTAGCTTGGAAGGCAAAGGAACAGAGTACAACAGCCAGGCAAGCTAGTACTAGAGGAATTGTATCCCCAGAAAAGTCCATGTTTTTTCCATATATATATATATATAAAAAAAACCCACATATATGCATGTGTGTGTATACATGTATATATGTTTTTCATATATGTGTGTGTGTGATGGCAGATTGTCCTATAGCATATACGCATATATATAGTCCTACAGCACATAGAGACTCAATATTTTAAAACATATGCTTTCTCATCTCCAGCGTGATAGTTCAAATTCATCCTCAAAAACATAAAACAAGTCTTGCAGTCCCTGTCTTGAGCCCTACCCATACCTCTTACCATGATCCCACTGAAATACATTTTTGGGAGAGTTTATTTGGGGCATTAGGGTGTTAAAGGTATGTCCTTTCAGTTAAAAGAGGCATCACAAAAACTAGCTGTAGTTCCTGCACATCCTTGCTCCTTAGTAAGATGATCAGGTCAAACAAGATGCTATAAAGCAGATGGGGTTGAATGGGTTTACTCTAGCTCGATGCTGTGAGCTGCTTCATAGGATCAGAACGATGCTGTACGCCAACATAATTCAGTCAGAGCTGCTCTGGTGCTTTTCTGAAAGAGTTTCACCTACTTTGTATCATAAAGCGCCTTAGGAAGCGGTGTGCGATACCAGTCGTCTTAAGCTAAGAATGGAGGTGTCGCAATTAAATATTAGCACTTTGTAGCAAGACTGGTAGCTTCTCTCAGAAGTGCTTCTCCACTGGAAGGTAACCTGGCATGTCAAGCACAGTTTAGGAGTGCTAAGCCACCTGCAAGCGCCATGACAAACTTTTATGATGGCAAATTCCCTGACAGGAAACAAAAGTAATGGGACATCTAAATTTCACCAGCAAAACCCCAGCAAAGATTTAGCTGGGAAATTATCTTTAAAGGTCACTACAAAAGTGGGCCCCGAAGGGGCAAGGCACCTTTAACAACCACTCAAAATATGAAAAAAAAAAGAGACTTCAAGAAGATCAAGGAATAAATGACCAAAAGAGAAAACAGGCTTTTGAGTGGTCAGGTTTGTGGTGACAGAGGAGCAACAAAACGCCAGCTGGTTTTGGTAACAGATGGCTGCGTGCACTGATCTGTCCTGCATTCCCATTCTAAACTTCCTCTCAGTGGAAATACGAAGCTTGCACAAGGCTAAATGCATCCTTCTCTCGGCCTTTCTATACATATTGCATCACGGTTCAAATGTTTTCCATACACAAACAGCCCTACATGTATGCCATTTTACTCTAGTTATGCTAAATTTTAAGAAAAGAGGGTGGCAATGGCACCTCATCTTTTCCAATCACATCATCTACTATAATTCTCAAGGAATGACTTTTCTCTGATGGGCTAATATATCTATTTTCTTACCATTTTAACTGCCGCATTTCCCTTTTCCCTTTCCCTTAAATACACCCTGCACTGTATTTTAATTGTGTATCTTTCTTTGTGCACCTTCCCTCTGGTAGCTAAAAAAGGGAACCATGATACAAAGACCTTTCATGCAGTATTTTTAGCATATATCTGGACATTTATCATTTGAAGTTGCCACAGCTAATTACATGGCAGGCATAGGTCATCCCACTGGAAAAGCCCATTACTTGTATAGCAGAATGAACCCTTCAATCCTAGATAGCTCAGGACTCAAGTAATCATTTGCAACAGAGAAAACCAGCAAGTCTGAAAACTCTACACTGAAGGACAGAAAAGCATGCCCAAAATACTTACGTTCTGTTTAAATATTTTTTTCCTAACTGTAATTTTTAACTAGAACTCTTCTTTGATTAACAATGAACAGTCTGCTAAAAAACCCTCAAAACCAAACCCGATCTTTTACTTACTTTGGCCACACAATTTTCAGTCTTCATAGCAGTGCTTCCTAGACATACTGTTTCCTGGTTTAAGCATAGTCTGGCACAGCTGTTGTAGGTCTGCAGAAAGATTAAAATGGTTATGAATAGAAGAACACGATTTTCTTTCAGGCACCACATTTTTGGCAGAGGAATCCACAACAACTCTACTACATTTCCTTTTTCCTAAGGTGTAAATATTTCGAACAACAGTAAACTAGTCTACAGCAAAAGCCTATGTTGAGGGCACGCGTGTCCTCTGAGAAGCTATGTACAATTTTATAGTTCTGAAATACAAAGGGAAAAAATTATTTTTCTCCTCTTTTCCTTTGAAAAGGAAAAAAACCCCACCCCGATCTCAGTTATTTGGTCATTCAACAAAATGCTGCATAACTGAACAACTAAAGGAAGGTGATTTCTACATGCTAGTTATCACAGTGTATGTCAAATGTTAATAAACATCCTGTCTTCATCAGGTAAAAATACATAGGCACAGTATGAAGGTTATAATCAGAAGTGAGCAAATGCAGATCACATCTCACTTGTTGTATTTAATCTTCCCAATTTCGGAAAGCTTTTTCTCTTAAAGTAGTCTTTTTTTCTTTAACTCATACACTGTCCTGCCAAAGGGACCCTCAGCTGAGGCTGCAGACTTTGGAGTCTTTGCAGAACACATTACTTATAGTCTCTCCCTTTTTCAAGGGCAGCATACGAACAGTACTTATGAAGTGTGCTTAAAATTATACTGTAGTTGATTTGGCTCTTTAAACTAAGATGCCTGAAGAACTCAGGAGTTTCTAATGGAGGCTCCCCCCCTACTTTCAACATCTTTTTAATTACCACTTGATTAAGCTCACATTTTCTAGTAGTAGGAGGAGCATAGTAGCACCAAACAGCTCCAGTATTGGATTAAAACCCCAGTGTCTGTCGCCATTTACAGAAAACTCCCAAGCAAAAGTGGCAGCCCAAAAGCAAGCACAAACTTGCTTTGTTGCAAGAGAAGTAAGTGGACCATAGAGAAGATGTTGCTACCTCAAATAGTTGTGTGGGGAAAACCCAAGAAGCACGTTGAAAGAGAACAAAATTAAACTTGCTACAAAGACATTTCCAAGAACATTAAGTAAAACATACTAATATTCATGATATTTTTAAGATTGCCTTAGGGTGAGGATACACAAAGATTTGTGGTGAACTGCCTGTCAGTTATTTCCCTGTAATATTTGCTGGCAATGTCTGAAGATCCTTCCTTCAGGGCTTGCTACAGATTTTTATTTGTTTGATCTGAAACTAATTTGACCCCAAACCTGCCACAGGTTACAAAACGCGCAGGCAACATGGGTGTGCTAAGGGCTCCTAAACCTCTCCCTCCGCTCTAAGGCTACATCAGCAGAGCCAGACTGCAGACTCAGCGCCGAGCACCAACAAATGATCTCCCCTTTTTGCCCCTCTGCCACAGGCCTGACTGTGCACAAGATGTAGTCAGTAGCAACGCAGAAACCAGCAGAGGAACATATTGCAAAGGACATCAGAGGCAAGAATGCAAAGAGATTAAAAGGGGGTTATGCCAAGCGACAGGAGATATGTCCACAAACCCAGTGTTCATAACAGTATCTAGCTCAGGAGGATGGTAAGCACCAACTGATGGGAACGGAGTGTTTACAATCAGTTTATAGCATTGTTCACCCAAGTTCTTATGAGCCTCGTTAAGCACTCCTTACTGCCCAGCATGGGAAATCAGTATACTGGCTCAGGTGGATCTGCACCGGTCCAGCACAGTACAGACACTCTTGGGGAAATTCAGGAAATCACAGCCCTTTCCATCTTACTTCTTTATAGACCCCCTTTTAAAGTTCACCATGAAACAGAAACAAAAAGGAGCACAGAAGCCCTATCTTCACCATCGCTTTAGCAGTTCATGTTTTATTCCTCAGTGAGCTCTCTAACCAGGAAACAATCAGTGACAGACAGGAATGCAGAATATCCTGGCTCCAGCAGATCTCCTTACAAGTCATAACATTGATATTTGCTACAACTAGCAGCCAGCTAGCAATTTCCAACTCTGGATCCAGAAGGAGGAACTGAAAAATTCAAACACAGAAATCCTTTCAAACTGCCGTGCAATGAACAGAGTGCATCTTTCAACAAGAGGAGGTTGAGATTCAAACTGGGATTAGGCCATGAGCAAACAGAAGTCTGATGGACTCAACTTAGCCTCTTGCAAATATTTGCCAACATCGTAAAACCATCACTCTAGTATGCACTGAACTTTCTCCTCAGAAGAAAGATCAGAATGGTATAAACTATTATAAGTTGAGGCTTAGATGTAGCAGCCCAAGTGGTGGACAGAAAGTTGACACCATCTGCTTTGCACTAACATTCAGACAAGACCATGCAAACTTCATTTTATAAGCATCATGTTAGTTAAAATCAAACAGATTCTGAAGGTGAAAAGCCATGAAGAGTTGATAAGATTCTTTGTTCAGTATTCACATTTGTGTAATTTAACCCATTTATCACAAATCTGTGATTTCTTTCATTTGCAATTTAATTCCTAAAATTCCAGCTGTGCAGTATTTCTGCACAACTTATCTGCTACATACTGTAAATTTCATGAGGAGCCCTGACTCAAAGAAAGCTACTACTAACTCTACTTTACAGATAAAAAGCTCAGCCACAAAAAACATTTACTAAAAGCAAGAAGGCAGCCTGTGGCTCCATGAACTGAACCATGAACCAAACTCGGATCTTGTCAGTCTTTTTCCTCCCAAGACAGGTATGCACAAACCTTGGTAGCCAGACAGCTTTTTAAAAGGTGAGCTTACAACAAGCTTTCTCTCACATTTACAAATGGGAAAGAGCAGACAATCCAAATATACAATGTGAAATACTAAATGCTAAATCTAAAAACCCTAGAACTTTCTGAGAAGGAAGCAAGCTCACTATGCCACTATTCCAAAGTTGCGTGTATGTCAGAAGGTAGATACAAATAATTATTCTAATGTATTGCTTAATTTTTATTATTTTCATCCACACTTTACATCTCAGTGTGAACTGCACCAACTGAACTTCCAGCATAACTTGTTCATCAAATCACACAATACCAGGACTAGTGACACTTGACAGAACTAGTATAGTATAAATTTAAAGCAGATAAAAATGAAACACTTCTTCATACAGCAGGCAGTGAACTTCCAGAGCTTGCTGGCCCAGGACACCATGGAGAGAAACAACATCAGCAAGTGGAAAAAGTGGTTAACCAAACTCATGGACAGCAGGTCCATAGAGTACTCGGCAGAGATATCCCACAGACATCCCTAGTGCAACAGCAGTAGATGCTGCAGGAGCAGAATGGAGCACAGAGAGTGGCCAGACCCATTTGCTCTCATTCAACAGCATCTTCCACTGGAGTCAGCACTGGATGGGCAGACTCTGGGTCTGACTGACCTGGGCACTCCCGCGCTATTAATATCTCTCTGCCCTTTGACAACACAACAACGATACTCAAATTCCTCTTTCCCAAACTTTTCAGCCGCAGAAGTGAGACAAGAACATACTTTTACTATGAGAATTAACTTTTACACAGTTATTTTATTATGTAAAGGTCTATGTAAGTGCCAAATTACCAGACGGCCATTTAGTCCTTCAGCAGCTCTTTGTTTGTCAATAAAAGTAGTGGGGAATTGAGAAAATTAAAAGGAGTAGGTACAATGGATTCAACCCATCAGGATATAGATTTGACAATAAAACATAGTCATCTTTAGTTCAATGTCCATTACTATGTTTGCAGAGTTACAAATTTCTTCTGTTCTTATTTTCACGTTCTCACAGAAGAATGCATTAGCAGCCTTGTGGCATGAATAAAAAGGGTAAACAAGATTCACGTGCATGTTCTACAATACGTTTTAAAAGGTTTCAAAAAAGCAGACGAAAGCCTAGTTCCCCCTTACAGTCCCGGGGAAAAAAAAAAAAAGACATAAAGTCACTCTACTTAATAGGTCTCAATAGAAACATGTTGATAATGTTGCAAAGAAGCTGCATCTGGCTTGTGAAGGCATGAGAAGCTGGGAGAATATGTTGTGAAGGTAGTACTGTATGGCTGCCCTCTTCCAGTGTTCCTTTGTAGGCAGCAGTTACCGGCTATTGTGAGACACAAGGTTACCGCCGGACACAGAGATTTGATTTCATCTGGTCTGGCTGTATTTGTGTTCATATGCTAAGAGTTACTAGTGAACAGACCTAACTGAAAGCAGAATGAATGTCATATCATCAAGTAATAATGCAGAGCCCTACATTTTAGGTGAAACATTTGATGGTGTCTCATGCTCCTTTCATTGACTCCAATGCCTGTGGGAACACTGACTAACCTAGAAGAAATCCAAGAAAATCAAAACCAGAACCAAGCCTCAGAAAAGCAAATTTCCCGTGCTCATCTTTAAAGCTCAATCCTTTTACGAATCTCATCTAATTTGCACCAAAACTGTTCAAGTTTCTCCTCACCTTTCATCAAGATACGAGGTTTCTTCACCAAGGAGAAGCAGTCTGAAATGGTAGCCTGGTTCAACACCACAGGCAGATAGCTTTGCGTTGGAGTGCTTTAATATGTTTTTATATTGCATATAAAGCATGCAAACATAAAGCAGTTTCTTGAAAACTACCTTCTTTGTGGAAGCTGGCTGTAATTCTGAACAAGTTTTCAATTTTCGTACTGCTGCTAGGGTAAAACATTTTAAAGAGTTTAATTTTTACAGTGGCTTCAATGACACGAGATTATCTAACAAAGTAATGGTTAATCAATAGAGGGTTTAGTTGTCAGGTGAAACATATAACACACTAAAAGGGATTGATTGCAAGGCTCCTCCTTATTTACTGAGAGGTATATATTTAAAATGACACAAACTTGTTACCAAGCTGCATTCCTTTAACCTTGCAAAAGCCGTTTGAGAAGAGTGTTAAACAACCCTATAGCAAAACAAGCTCTAATGAAAAAAAAAAAAAAAAAAACACTACAAATATATGGCAGCACCAAATCATGTCAGAAGCAGGGGAACCACAAAGCTGTATTCACTCTCAGCCAAAGGCTTAAAATGCCACAGAGACGCTAGACTACGGTTCACTAAAGATAGAGCTGCATCTGATCTCATTCCGTAAGTGTCTTTGGTTACATTTTTCTTTTTAAAGAAAGTACGGTCCTGCTCTTTGACATAAACACATAAACATTTCTACTCTTGTCAGTGTAGCTCTGGACAAACGCTGAATGCCAACCTGAAGCCTCCAACCCCAGGCAGAACTCTGTGTGTGTGTGTCTGTGTGTGTGTGTGTGTACCGTGCAGCTTTTCTGCCAACTGAAATCCATTTCTTTGGCCATTTATTCCGAGAATCCCCAGTCCCTGAACAAAACTCCACTTTTTAATAGAAGCTGCAACCCAAGAGTTCAATAAGGTTTACCCCCCCAATAGTTAATAATTACATGATTTATCAGAGAAAGATAACACTAATAAAAACACAGCAAAAAGACAAAACCCGTACCCTCCCTTCAAGTCATTTTCAAGGAAAAGATTATTAAACTGTTCTTTTTGAACAAGGGCTTTTGTAGCTAAGCACAAATTACCAAATGGTTAGAAAAAAAAAAGTTATTAGACTCAGAAGAATTCAGCAGAAGTGGGAAGTTATATAAACAAATCACTCCAGCAGATTTGGAAAGATCGCTTTCATCTTACTTAGAGTCTTAGGAGACTTGCATTAATTACCCTTTAAAAGTCTTTCACATGGACTATTTAAAATAAATGCAATTTATTTATTTATTTCAAATTAGGTGCTTCTTCTGAAAGAATTAAGTAATCTCAACAAATTTAAAAACGTTTTTATAAACAGGTAATTAAAAAGAAGGCTAGAATTAAGTCAAGCTGTAGAACATTACCCAGGATTCGCCGCTATTATATTCTTAAGACGAAATTTTTGTTATCCCTAGCCCAGCCTTGGGAAGGGTAGTCTCCACGGAAAGTCGTAAGACAAAATAAAGACTAGCCAAACAAAAAACTACATCATTTACAGGATTTTCCCTAAAGCACAGTTTGTCATATTGCAATTACACCTTGCCGTCTGTGAAAGCCAGAGTCCTTAATATTGCCACTAGAGGGAAGACGTGTCTCAACACATGGCAATGGTAGTTGGGGAGTGGGTTTTCTTGAGCAATTACCATAACAAAGCTCCCTTGGCTGTGTGTACCTTCTAATTACTCAGTACAATTAAAATGACTTACCTAAAACAAACAGGGAAAAAAAAAGGCCCCTAAAACAAAAAACCTCAAGACAATACAAACAAAAAGCCCTACTCCAATCTGCCTGTTATCTGAAATTACATTAAAGCTGAAGATCTTTTTTCCTCATCTATCAATGCGCAGGGGGGGAAACAAAAAAAAGAGTACGCCACAATGCTCAAACACCACGGGGTTGTTCAGCGACGTAAAAGCATTACAATAAGCAAAAACAAAGAGCAAGGAGAACTCGATCTCTTGTTAAAGAAAAGAGAAAAAAAAAGAAAAAGGAAATGTCGTGGTATTTAGCCATCTGGTAGCTGCTTGAAAACAAATTGTCCTCAAAAGAGCAGAAATACAGTATGTCTTCTCTCAGTTCACTGGCTTATGAATCAGACTCCCCCCCCCCCCCTTTTTTTTTTTTTTTTTAAATACAGGAATGGTAACGTTATACTTCTGTGCTGCTGCTGCTGTCATTTCCTTCCTGTCCCACTGTGCAAAGATAACCATGGTCATCCCAATCAGATCTGGTTATTCCAACTTGGATGCATTATTTGCAGTCTTTCGGGATACATCTTGTTGGGGCCATTGTTCAAAATCCCTCAGGATTTTTTTCTCTGACAGCTACTTGCTGATTTTTAAACCCTTAAATCTTTCATTTTTATAAGGCTCATCATTAAGGGAAGATGGCAGCCAAGTGATTTTTCTTTCCATTGACAATTTGTGACATTTTTCCAGCAGCGTGCAAGGTGTTGAAAACCTGGCAGCTGTTACCTCCCGCGATGAAGATCCTTTTTTATCCTCCCTTGACAGTTTAACTCAATGGGTCAGCACCTTTAAAGACTGCAAAGTACCACTGAAGTGGATGGAGGCTTGAATTACTGCTCCCTCCCTAATCAATGTAAACCCTCACTGCAGGTGAAACTCTTCATCTATAGAGGTGCATGGGGGAGGAAAATGTAATGCCCTGAGCCAGATGGTTTTCATCTTGTTTTTTAAAGAAGAAAGGAACAAGCTAACAAGGGGACAGCTACTTTGTTAGCTTCTTGGCCTCTCTCATGGCTTTGGATCCCCAGGGTTCCAGCCACACAAGAGAAAGAATACAGAAAAACATAAACACTTAAAGAAATATAACTAGGGGGCTGGCAACACGCTGCTTTCAAAGAGTTGAGAGCCCTGTTCAGCACTTTATTTATCACTGCCCACGTTCTTCGGATGGTAAGTGGACATGGACACAAAGGGCAGGGGGAAGCAGACAACACTTGCAATTTACTCAATTACAGAGGAATGCAGAAATGTGGCCGAGTGACAGATTCCTATTAGCACTAATGCTGAAAGAGCCCAGTGGCCTTTCCGCCACAAGGCAGCGTTCCCATTGTAACTTAGACTCCAGCACAACCCGCCTTAGCTAGTTTCTTAACATGCATTGAGTGTCACAGAGGAATGGAACTGATTTTTTTGTTGTTGAGAATAAAGAAAAAAAAATCAAACAGAAAGAATAATCTTAAAAGTAAGATTAGGGATGTTCCAGCAATTTCAGGAGGCTTTTCAGCCAGCAACTCCTACTTGCAAGCATTAATAGCATAAAGAGGTAAGCAGGATAACTTCATAGACCAGGTATGTCCTGTCTTGGCCAGCTCTCCAACAGAAGCCAAATTTGAACTGCAGCATCCTCCCTGGAGGGAGGGAGGGAAGAAGAGAAAGAGGAAAGGAGGAAAGGAGGGAGGGAGGAAAGGAGAGAGGGAGGGAGCTGAAGGACCCTCACTCTCTCCTCACCATGTAACCTTCCCCACCAGTGAAAAAGAGGGCTTCAACTTTGGACGGCAGAAATACTTCTGAGGAGGAGAAATACACCTGGAGAGGAGCCCTAAGCAGTGGGATGAGGCCGCCAACTGGAAGTAAACGGTTGAAGGTTACTACTTTTTGTCTTTTCTTTGCTCCACCTTCTTTAACCGCTTTCTGCTTCTTACTGTTTGCTTGTGTATTGGCTTTAAACTCTTAAGATCAGACTGTGCCTATTTTAACTTTGCAATAGTGTCTACCGCATGTTTTAGGTGCTACAAGTAATTTTATAAAATGATCTCAAATCTGTAAGAGTGAACTGAGATAATATTCTGTGTCAAAACAGTAAGAGGGAAAATTCTTGAAAACGCTAAGGGGCCTGTTTGAATGGGGTAACAGACAGGGACTTTTTTCCCCTAGCCTTCCATCTGGAAGCTCACAGAAAGACAGCAGAGTCCAACGTGAGGTTCGCAGGAGGCACGGTGCGGCAGCTTCGCTGCTGCCAGCACTTCCCCACAAGGCACCTTCACCCACAGACAAACCACAGCAGCAAAAGGCACTTCATTATTGCTGCACTGAAGAGAAGGGAGCGAAGGGTTTTAAACAACCTGCATTGTGCCCATCTTCTTTAAAAACCAGCGGGGTAATCAAGTTCAGGGCAGCCCCGGACAGCTGCCCTGTGACCTATTCATGTTGACCCCCACTATTCATCACTTTCCTTAGGACTATAAGGGCAAGCTCCTGGGGAGTGACCACCACAATAGACAGATACGAGCCAACAATAATACGGTTCCTGCAAAAAAAACAGATGGCACTGCAATAAATTTACAAATCTGCATTCATGGCTCTGTTAAAAACACCCAGAAGCTAAAAGGCTGGAGGGGCCCCCAGAGAGCTTCCCCTTCCCCATTTCTAAAGGCCGTCTCTCTCCCCAAGACTATTGAGCTCATGTTCTTCATAAATGAAGAATGGAGACATAGCCCTTAAAATAACAAATGCCTGACCTAATCAATCTAGTGTTTGGGTCTAACGCTAAATGATAGGCACTGAAAACTAATTATGTTTTTTGGCAAGGAAGTTGAATTAAAATGGAAACACACAGGTTAAAAAGGCACTGAAGCATTTGCGAGTCCCTTTGAAAGGGCGGCACACACACACACACGCTCACACGCAGGGCTTGAAACAGGAACCTGATTCAATAACTCATGCATTTATTTTTAAAATGAATCAGATTAGTCCCATGTGTGACCTGCCGGTCCATCTGTATGAGCTGGACTTAATGGGCACTCTTCTCACGCTTACTTCAGTTTGAAGTATGAGAGAGATAAATTTAGTTTAATTTTCAACAGATCAAGCTATCCATTTTCCAAATGGACCATCTGGATCAGCCTATTAAAATTAATTTATAACTTTGCAGTGTGAAAATTCGTTTGTTAGCTTAAATAAAGTTGCCAAAAACTTTTGCCACTTGTCATTGTTTTTTCTGAAGTCTGTTTTCATACTCTGATTTTCAGTTTGCCCCTTCAAAATTTAATTTTGTCAGATCAAGCACTCAACAAGAACTGAACATTTGCATCCTTACTTCAAAATGTCATAGCTTAGATCTCTTCACTGTTCCAGCTAACAGTGTCAAGTTCATTGCCTTTTTCTGTTTCCTTTCCCAGTGCTAATCTTCATGTCTCTTCGGTGTTGCTGCCCCTCATGCACCTAAGAGCAGCTGTGCCTCCCACTTCCAGCACGCCAAGGACACAGCTCCACTTGTTGAGACTTCTGAAGACAGCCTTTTCCAAGAACCATTTTAACCAACAGTTGACTTTATTTCTCCTAGTAAGAAGTCCATAGCACTGAGCAATGGGGGTCTTCAGCCCCTGCTTACAACTTCAGATGCTTAAGTAAACTTTACACCTTCTTATTACGTCCACCTTCTAATATGCATGTTCTACAAACCCACCTGAGAAAACATTTATGGCTAAGGCTTCATACCAGCACTGCAAAGAAGGCAAGAAAAAATAATGCACCTTTATTTAGACTTGTCAGCAGCTGAACACATCCAGACACCACATTGTGCCTGAAGTGGTCTGATGCATCGCATTAATTTTCTAAAACTAATCAAGAAGTACTAAATATGTGGATACTTTCACTAGAAAGACCATTTAAGTAAACAGACTTCTCCTCTATCCGCATCCACACACTCAATTCCTCTGTGCATGTAGGTCCACGTTCCCCAATAATAAAACTTAAATAGTGGTGTCTTAAGGGAGAGGCAGAAAATATGAAACTGTGCACTGAATATTTACCAAGTTAGCATCTTGCCACTAAGATGGAAAGCACTTTTTGTGTATTACTGCTTTGACAGTAATTTGCATGTCAGATCTTTTTGTTTTTACAAGATATGGATAGATGTAAGAGAGGATAGCCACTCTGCATACCTTCCTGTAGGAGATGCAGATCTTTCCAGTAAGTATCACTCTACTAATTTACAATGAGTATATGGGCACATGGCTTCATATATGCCTGATTTCTGCAGCTGGAGTTGGAAAACTCCCCTCTGTTTCTCATCCATCACTAGCAGAGAAGAGGAGCAATTCAAGGTTCCAAAATGCTTAGACAGCTTTATTTATGCCTACATTAAGAAGCAAAATTTCTTCTACAGCAGGCATAAAATCATGGTCAACCACCTCCTATGATCTAGACAAGAGGGCACTTGCTTTAAGACTAAGATTACATCTTGAACTTGTCCACAAACATTTCTCAACACAAAAGGCCCCAGACACCAATCAGAAGACCCAAGGGGTTTGACCTGCATCTGTCACTGTAAAGACTGGACACAAAGACGGAAACCAATACAACATCTCAACAATATCCTGAAACACAGCTAACCAGCTCTGACGTAAACAATGTCCATGTGAATTATTTCCAGTATGAGATATCTATACAGTAGGGTTTTTTAGGTGTATTCTTGATATCTAGGCACCTTGGTTACAACGAATTATGGGCCTGTGGGAAAGACAGCTTTCCCAGGATGCTAAGAATACTTCTGCAGATTGAAATATAACAGAAGGGAAACCCAAATCAAAAAACTGTACCTTCTTATTTGTATAACACTGCTCGTGAATATTTGTCTTTTGCTTAATCAATAATCATTAGGAAGAAAGTGTGATGAAAAGGCACACAACAGGTAACTCGAGTTCCTTTTGACTTAACAACTCTTAACTGTGAACGTTTTCTTGGAGAAGAGACATACACCATTTCTTGTTGAACCTGAAGGCTTGCCACCGCTAAGATAATTCTAAGATGAAAAAAAAAAAAACCAGTTATCTGTTGTGCTGGTGACAGCGTTGGCTATCCTAGTGATACACAGTATGGACCTAGTAGCTTTGCCCTCAGCCTCGAGTTCTCATTGTTTGTTGCTGAATGCCAGAAACATTTTAAGTTTGGTGTAACATATTTAATCAATTCTACAAGGCAATCTTTCTCAAGCAATTTCTGGGACCTTACTCATTATCCTAGCATATTGACTCTTGTCTAAAAGACTTACATGGACTACGTCTGTTAGTTGGACCTGTCCTAGCCACATATAGTCCTTCACATGACACCTAGTCCCACAAAATTACACACTCCTAACACAATATATTATTTAAAAACAAAACAACCCCCCCCAAAAGCAACAACTCTGAGAACAAGTACACTATATAAAAATTATATTTCTTCCTTTACTATGGTTCTGACCCACAATTTCTCTTGCAAATAGCAGAAGTGGGGCAGCGTATTACCACCCTATTCCTCTCCTGAGACTGCTGCTCCTGTAGCCAAGATGCAGAAGGAAATGTGCCAATTCCTCAGCTGTTGCAATGTGCGGCCTGGGGTATTCACTTAAGTCACGTTCATCAATGGTTTTACTCTGATATACCAGGCAGCAAACTTGGGCAGCTGAGGCACAGACATATTTTTGCTTCTGCTGCCTGAAGGTTGCAGTGGGAAGAAAGAGCAAGATGCTATGTGAAAAAGGATCTGAAATCACTAAATCCAACTTAAATACCCAAGAAATCACAAGCCAGACCCCCTTTGTTGGCCATGGTGATTAAAAAAAAAAAGTTATTTTGAATTGGTAAGAAATTTGCTTTACTACAGAATGCAAAGAGATTATGTTTTATCAGACCACTCTTTCTCCTTTGTACCCATTAGTAATTTATATGAGCGTAGAAGAAACAAGAATAGGTCATTTTTCAGGTTATTAACCTGGACACCACCTCCAAGAAAATTTACCTTCAAGAGCATGAAAAGCTTAATTGTTGTAGAACACTGAGATTCTTGATCTGAAGCAAGACAAAATATACTACAAATAAGACAGGAACAATTACAGAAGCAAGAGCTGAAGAGGTCTTGATGAACACCAAATGGAGAAAGGTAAATCTAGAGAGTCACAGCTGACTGCACTACACAGGAGTCTAGATTTCTTTAGAAAGAGTCATCAAACTCTCCTGAAAGCTAAATATCTGTGTCTGATTTCCCTGGATACAATGTGACTTGCTCAGACTTCAAAGGAGAAAAGAAAGGATTTTCATGAGCACAAGTCAGACTTCAGCTTCCAGAAGCACTTACGGATTCACATAGCTAGGAAGTTTTATTGCATTTTTAAAGAGACTGATCACATACCTGTCTAAGTGAATTCTTCTCAGGAATGATCTTCCTAGGGGGCTCATCATTATTACAGTCTTCTCTCTCAGAGGAATTCTGTGAAAGAAAGTAAGCTTTAATTCAGTTCTTATCCCTAATATCACTCTGCGAGGAAAAATGAAACAGAATATTTGTACTACACAGGCTGTAGTATTTTACACATACGTATACCAGAGGCTAACTTGTACTTTTAAGCCAAGCAGCTTGTTATGGCAGAGAAAGAATTTCTCCTCCTCAACACAACAATGCACCACTGTGCCTGTATCTATTGAAGAAGCCTGTACTTTGAGGATTTATTCTGAATCTAGCAATAATGGCTACTTTGAAAACCTGAAATGGTGGTTGGATCAGCATGGCAACACCAGTGCTCCTGAATACCCCAGAATAACCATTTAAAACAGTGGAACCTGTGGAAAACAAAAGGTTGTGAAGGGGCACAACTGTTGTTCTCTGTCCCCCTATGCTTTTAATCTGCCTAACAATTTTTAACTGCACTGAGTCTGCTTGGCTGCCAAAAATCATGGAGAAATTACGACAGACCTAAATTCTGGTAAAAAAGGTTGTCAGGAGATCCTTAAAAAAAAAAAAAAATTGTGTAGGTAGCGTATAATATCATGGCTATGTTTTTCACTCCTGCCCCCCCGACACTACATTCATGTACAATTTCTAGAAAGATTGATGCTCCAAAACTTAAGCTGCCACCTCCAAAAAAAAGAGCATCAGTAAGACAAAAGAAGGTGGACAAGAAGAAATACAAGGGCTTTTCCAGCATGAGTAATGAAGACCACCCCACCAGGAGACTTTTGTCCTGTTAACCTTATGATTAAAACCAATTATTACTTGTTTTAGAGTAAAGATAGGCTATAGTTTCTCTCAGGGAACGCACAGTCTATAGCAAACATTTGGTTAAAAACTGCTGGGTATGTGGGGGGAATCCTGCCCTCACTGCCAAAGTCAGCTACTCAGGAAGACAGTGTTCCTTTGCATGGGTTCAGCCACTGCGTTGACAGAGTAATGACAGCCAGCTTTGGGGGAATCCCACACACACATCTAAAATCAGTTTGATCACCACAGTATTCATAGCCTTAGGCCACATTCCCACGCATTCAGTAGTGAGCAACTAAACAGGTTTTAAAGAGATACAGAAAAACTGCTTAGGGAGAGCTCTGCCAGGAAAAAGGTGGTTTTCCAGTTACTTGCAGACAAGCTCAGGAGGGCATATGTTAAGGCAGAAGTTTGCATTCTGTACCTCTCCCGCCTCGTCCCCCAAATAAACTGTCCTTCGCTGAGCACGGCTCTGCCCGGCTTCTCACAGCGCCAGCTTCCAGCCCAACACCTCAGGAGACAGAAGTGGCATCTGTTGGCAAAAGGAGGAGCTGGACCCTGCAAACAGCCAGCGTGGCAGAGCAGGGCTAGCAGAAAGCAAGCAGGCTGCGGGAAGCCATCAGAGGAGCAGTGTGCTCATGTGCCCACTGCAGTGCTGCGTGATCAGGCACCATCTAGGCAGTTCAGGTTTGCTGGTCTGGTGAAGGGGAAGAAAAGGAACTGCCAGGAGGTAGGGCAAGGGTAGAGCTGTTTGCTGAGAAATGGCAGATAAGGAAAAAAAAAAAAAACCAAAACAAACAAAAAAAAAAAAACAAAAAAAAACAACCAAAACCCCCACTTGGGATGTCATAAAATGGTCGGGAGGATTCTGTGTAAATCAAGGCTTGCAGACCAACTAGTGATTTTTGAGTTTTTTTAAAAAAAAAAAAAACAAACAAAAAAAAACCCAAAACAAACAAACAAAAAAAACCAAACAAAAAAAAAACAAACCCAAAAAACAAGACATAGAACCTGCAAGGCACCAAGAGATCTGGGATGCTGTAACCAGGGTTTTATAATGGAAATCAATCCTAAACAGGCCTGATAAATCGCTGTAAGAGGCCAGCTTTTAAAAGTTTTCATATGAGGTCTCAGCCAGGACCAAGTTATTACATTAAATCCAGCTTAGAAAGGACTGTGATCATAAAAACATACAAGCTAGAATCACATATCTCCAAAAAGGAAGGTAAGGCATTAAAGCTGCTCTTTTCTGCTCATGAAATACAGTTTAGTAAGTGGTTAATTCAAGTAAGGATTTAAATTTTTGTGCCCTGGAGAAAAAGACCAAGTGCTAGAAACATAAGAACTTGAGGTGAGTTACTATACATTACCAGGGAATGTATTTTATTGGAAGGGAAAGTGAGGGGGTTGTTTACTGTTTCTGGTTCCCTTTTCAACATCCACCCCCTTCCCTACAATAAGTGCCAAAACAATTTCTCCTTCCAAATAGTCTTTCTAGGACAGTGAAATCTTGCATTCTTCTTGCCTTTCACAGCCATTAAGGATCCTCCCTCAAAAAACACTAAAAAGCAGGAAAATCAGTGCTGCTGGTGAACTGTCAGCCCTTATTTTGAAATTCCTAGTTAGTGCAAAGCATCAAGTTATCTACTTTTTCTTTAAGCCGAGCATCTAATTTTAAGAGCAAGCAGAGGACCATTTTGCATTCATTATCTTTATAGGTGGCAAGGCTAAGAGGTTGGCTGAACAAAGACCAGACAAAGACTGCCAAGTGCATATGGTGGTTCACAGCTTGGCGTCTCACCATTCTACAGCACCAACACAGCAGCTCCAATAGCAGACTATTAAAGAGGAGCGCTGCTCATGCACTTTTGTCGGCAAGTAAGTTACGCTTGGTGAAGACAGAATGACTGGAAAGCATTACACTTAAGAAAAAGCACAGATGTTTATAACTCCCGCTCATTTCTCAGGAATAGGAAACCCATCAATCCAGGTGCAGGTACAAGACCCTGCCTATTTCAGGACTAACTGTAGCTGCATGGAAGTGAATTTCACTTGATAGGGCAACACTTAGCCATGGCCATGGGAAGAGCATAACATAATCGACTGAAACAGTACATCTATATATTTCTCCTTGCTGAACAAGGTGGGAGGAGGGATAAACACGTGCGAGGTCAGAATAAGGTTTGCTTCAGCAGGACTTCAGCGATGCTCTTGGCTGCAAGAGAGGCAGACAAAGAGAGGAACCGCTCTGAGCACCCTCTCGTGGTTACTGAAATGCATATCTCAGGCACAGACCTGGAAAGAAGCATTTGGTATCCAGACGGTAAGTTGGGTGTACTCACTGGGAATATTAAAGATCTGCAGCAACTCTACTTGATACGTAGTCAAGGAATGATGGAATTTGTTAAGGTAAAAGAAGCAAAGGAAACCAGTGCATACAAGAAAGCTGAAAAGCCATACAAATTCCCTTCCATCAGAGAAAATTTTTAAACCCCACAGGTAAGTCTTCTTCCATAGACTAAAGCCAGACTGCCCCAAAGTGTTCGTGTTTGCGTGCAGGGGTCTCTCCTTTTGAATGAGAACAAGCAAGATGAAATGAGAAGTGCTGAAGTCTCCAAAGCACAAATTGATCAATTTTGGTAAGATAAATACTGTGCCCCCCCCCTCCCCCTTTCCATAGACAGGTAAAATAGGTATTTTTTTTTTTTATCTGCCCAAGGTCACACAATGACAGTGGAAGCGCTGGGAAGAGAAGCTGTGGAACACAAGCTCACGATTCTCGTAACCTTCACAATTTCTCTCTAGCAGGAGGTTCCTGTAAAGGAGCTCTGCCCTCCATAGCTCATTTTTCCTAAAATGGATACTGTCTGTAATGAGATTCTTTTAAATCTGATTTGCATTTAAAACTTAAGCCTGTAATTAACAGAATATAACTCCATGGCAGGTTGTCTTAAAGACCACTACAAAATTATTACTATTTAACTCTCCCCATGAAGCCTCCTCCACAACTAAACACAACATGCTAAAACGCATCCGAAATCCCTAGACTGAAGCATTTGACAGGAGATGACACGCAGTATTTTGTGTACACAGCCCAGCAAAACACTGCTGGGAATGAGATATAATACACAGAGAAATGCACTCCCAGGGACTACCAATTGGGCAGAGCTACCTTTAGTACCGCCTCGCTCGTCATGGTGGAAATCAAACCCCTGCCAACTGGGGGAGGCTTTCTTTGGTGCTGTTCTGCCCTGCACTAATTGTAGAAGAGTACAGACGCAGCCTTTTTCCAAGTGTGGAGAGGTGGGGGTGGGGGAGAAGCGTGTGTCTATGCGAAGAGCACAACTATTTTTTATGCTTTCAAATTCTTAATCCTGTTTGGAGCTGTCAGTGGGGGTTAATGGAAGCCTTGGATAGGAGAATTCCAATCTGGTTGGCAGATGGATAGGTTGGTTATAGCTGCATAACTATGTCTTGCCTGCAGGCACAATTCAGAACACTGTTAAAGCAATATAAAGTCTCTGTCAAGCTGAACCATTTGGATCAGTAGCAAGGAGAAATAATAATAAAAAAAGGAGTTCATTTCTGGGCCTTGCGCGTTTATGCTAGTATGCAGAAACTGATTAATTGTCATCGTGTGCTGGTCTGCTATACCTCGGATTTCTACTTCTGGAGTAGATTTTGCATGCTAATATAATCATTCTCCCTCTTGAGACATTAGCAAATAATCAAATGAAAAACAGGATCATAATTTACTGAGATTCGGGCAATTCTCTATGCAAATTTGACTTGTTATTGCTGCTGCCTCGTTAATCTGAATGCCTTTGACAAACTCCTTTGATTTATGAACTCATGACAACTCCAATGTGTATATATTTTGCTAGATTGACATTATCATTAAGAGTGGGTGGACTGAGCTCACATGAATGGCTGATTTTATTCGCTGGTGTCTGCTGCTCAACAGCTGAGCATCTCCTTCTCACAAAGCCCCTGAGCGCCAGGCTCTTCCCATCTACCCATCCATTCATCATCTCGATGTTAATTGGCCCAGGCTTTAAGCAAATTTTCAACACGATTTAAAGGCACGATGACACTGATTACTGACCCTCTGCCATACGGTGCCTATTGATTAACCTGACAGAGATGATGAGCTTGAGGGAAACTAGGTGTGTGTGGACCTCGGGGAGGGGGGGGATGATAAAAAAAAAAATATTGTTTATGCAGGCAAAACACTTGTTATTATCCCAAAGGCCAGAATTTGTGCTGCTCTGGCCCTTAAAACACACCATTGCTTTAAACACCTGCATCCAATACAGAAAATGCTTGCTTGCTGTGGAAAAATGATTACAAATTTGATGTCATGTGCAGTCTGTATTTTAATCGAGTTCCCTGATAAATAGACCCCCTCAAGCCAATCAAGTCTCACTCTAGCCATTGTGTGCGTATACATCAGCTCGAACAGAAGCCAGGGCAGGGTGCATTTTTAGTGGTATCAGCAGATCCAACCGCATGTAGGAAATCTACTTGGGTATTTCAGGTCTCTAAGCAAATAATACAGTGGGAACACAGTGTCCAAACAGTTACAGTAGAGTAAATGTTTCAAGGGCAAACTGGAAGCCAGACGTAGCTGTCTTGGTATTTCTGTTGCCACATTAAAATAGATGCTTTAACACACATCAATGAAACAGTGCATTTCCCCTTTTCCAGTGCAAACTGTTGATACCACCTGACCCTCAAGCTCCTAGGTGCATTGAGTAAACACAGCATTTTATCAGAGCTTGAAAATAACTGACATCCTCTTTCATGTTTCTTTAAGTGTCCCCACACTGCACTTGGTCCTCCTCACCAAGGACAGAGGGGTACTGTCTCAGCCAAGAGGGAGCCACTGAATAAAGTAGGTACATCAGCATTCTGCCTGCAGACTGGCGCTATATGAAAGGACAAGGAAGCAGAAGGCCTGTCTAACCCCCGCCCAGCCCCAGGTTAAGTCTGTCAGTCAATGCACACTGTTCTCTCTCCCAAATCAAGGCAGCAGCTTGCCAGCAGTCGTGATGTTTCTCTGGTATAGGAGGTGGGGGGGATTTGGAAGGGAGGGAGTGTCGCCCCAAAATGCCTCAAAGTTAGTTGTCTTCTAGTTTGCATCAATTTCTTGCAGAAAACAGGACAAGGAATCATTGGGTAAAGGTATGGAGAAATTAGCTGCAATTGCCTGATGGCCATGTCAGCCAGAGTGGACGGAAAAGGGGAGGGGGATGGAGGGAGAAGAGAAAAAGAGAAAGAGGGAGAGATGTGTGGAAATAAGTGCCAGTCTAAGACTAGAGGCACACATAAGCCTTACGTTCCCTTTCCAATAACCTTTGTAAGTGATAGATGAGTCCAAGCCCATTGTTATCGTTCAGGGACTGTCAGCATCCTGATTTTATAAATGCTGTCTGTCAGTTTATAAATATCTCAGCCATTTCAAACAGTGCTAGGATGAATCCTGGCATAGCCAATGTCAGCCTGAAAGCAGTATTACCATTAAAAAAATATGGGTCTAGCATCCACTAAGACCATTTAAGGATAGATTTTCCTTTTTTCTCCTCCTATTACCCAAAACGTTCAAATTCATGCTTATTTGGCTAGTCACTACAATATATAAAAGCAGTCCTTAACATTGGTAACGTTCTTTGAGAAAAACAAGTATGAAAGCTGCAAGTTTAAAGGCAATTCTCTGCCTGTGCAGTAGATAAAACAAAAATGACAGCTGTAACACACAGGGAGATCCACAGCAATGAAAATGCAGAGATAAGTATCAGACCCCATTCCTCTTTGGCATTTGCTGCTCTGAACATTCACCGAGATTAGATCCTTTCAGAGAACACCATAAATTGCAATGTGTAGGCACAAGGGGGTGACTTCAGCCCGGAATGAAGGCATAGACAAGTTTCCCAGCTCTTACAAGTTTAAAGTTAAATGGTACTTTTGCAAGGGGTTTACGGCTAAGCATAAGAATGCCGGAAGCAGAGGGCAGAGAAACTGCAGCCTGCCTTGCAGTGACCAATATCAGAAAGGGAAAAGGAATAAGCTAAACTGGTCTTCCAGTTCAGTGCCTGCTTTGCAGACTGGTATGCACATGTGTCTCATGATTATATACCTATTATCCTGTTAGCTGCACAGAATCCTGGCTTTTTTTCCTCCAATACATTTATAAACTCCCCATGACAGGTACTTCCCCATCCTCACCCCAAAACGTTTGCGTGGTGCCTAAAGAAATTAAGTTCAAATTCACGCCTGAGCAGCTCAGGTACCTACTATAAGCTAAATTCTTAAAACTGAAGCTTTGACAGCAGTGAAAATGGAAAAGTACAACACTGTCCCTCTAACCAGACACATACACACGCATGTTCACGCAAGTCCCAGTTTGGTCTGCATCTATGTTAACACCACCAACAATAACAAAAGTTTCAACAACCTTTTTTGCAGTTGAAACCCAGGACAAGGCTCTGGGTTTTTTTTACATCTGTAGAATGGATCCTTCATATTTTTTCTCGTTTTTCATTCAAATAAATAATTAGAAAAATACACATTTTCAAAGCAATGACACTTGATAACGGAACTTCATGACACCAAGAAAAGTTTCTTATCAAGTTATTTAACTTATTAACTATTGATTGATTATAACAGGAAAGTCAAGGGTGTGGGGAGTCTTAGCATTACTAGAAGAATAGTAAATTAAGTTTAATGTTAAAATACCGAAAGCCAGCACAAATATCAAAGATCTGATGAACAGACACATTGTGAAGAGCATGAATCTAGTTGTATTTAAAAAAATAAACAGAAATCCAGGTGCTGCAAACAAGCCATTTAGGGAAATTTTAAAAAACTAGCTTCACTTCATACACATTTCTCAAATGAGAGTGAGAGAGACAAAGAAAAAGAGAGAAAGAGAGAGAGAGAGAGAGAGAGAGAGAAAATACGGCTAATGAGAACAGTCTTTCCACGTTCCCTGGGAAGCAGCCCTGCTTAACATTTCTGTTCTGTGAATTTAAGAGAGTCAGCAGTGGTAAATTTGTTTTTAATATTCAAGCTTTCAAGCCTTGCAAGCTAGTTGGCCAATGGCCCTTTCTATTCCAATGTTTGTTGGTGCCTTATTTACACAAGCATTACATCCGGAGAGCCTTTGAATATAATTTCACGTGGATTAAGGGAAGAACATTTGCTTCTGCTAATCAGGACATCTGGTTATTTTTGTAACTCGCAGACATCTGCATTAGGCAGTTTGACTACCCCATTCCTCATAACAAGGTTAGAGCTTAAGAAGCCTCAAGGACCTCCCGTTGAATTTTATTATTTGCATTTTTTCACAGCCAGATCTGTTTCAGAATTTCTTTTCCCAAATAGCACAAATCGATCAGCACCTTCACAGGTATACATATGCTTTTATAGCTAGCACTTTGTATGCTTGATTTTATAGCGTACATCTTGTACGCCAAGATTTTATAGTAGTTCAAAGCTATCTACATCTTTTTAAGGAACAGAAAGTACATACTCCCAAAAAGCATGGATGAAAACATCCAATTAACCTTATGATACACATAATATGGGTACACTTCAAAATATCCAACCAGGCTACTTATGTAACACTAGTGTCAGGACTTGTTCTGAATCTTGTTATCACTGTGCTTTGGTTTCTTACAAGTGGCTTAGTCTGCATATCTGCTCCCCACACTGAACAAAACAGTATTCTTTCCTTTTATTCTTCAGGTCAGCCTTAAAGATTTCTCCAATCTTTTAAATTCCTGCTCAAATTCTTCTTTAAACAATTTCAGCTGAGGTTTAATTTCTCTGCCAAACTGCAGAGTTGTGCCACACATACTTGAGGAGGAAGGATTTTGCGTGCAACAGATGCCTTTTAGAGAAGAACCGAATCAATCAAGACTTGGTTCTTGCTTCTTTGTTGCTTTCATTTTGCTACATTCCTTTCACAAAAATTCATTTTCAACACTCAACCCAGGGTGTTAAAGTACTAAACTTTGAAATTATACATTCTCATTCTCAGTTCACAGGATTCTTCCCTCCCCCCACATCAGAGCTTTTACCAGTGCCTCTTGTATGCTGGAATAAGGTTTTTTGATTTTTTTTCCCCTACGTATAAGGGGCAGGGGGGCAAAAAAGCACAGGCAGCTTTTACAGGCTCTGAACACAAGCCAACAGCCAAAAAAGATGTCAAAAACATATTTCTAGTACTAACAAGAGTGAGCAAGAGCCAACGGATCCAGGGAGAGTTTTTTTAAAACTTTTTATTTATTAAAATTCTCTAGATAGAGATTAACTTTCTTTGCATAATATTTATTACGGCTTCATCTGCATAGGAGCTGCAAGTGCTCCAAGAAATGGGTTGTAAAATTGGTTAGTTTTGCTGTAGATTTCACGTCCTTCTTGAAGAATTGTTTTCTAACTCTTTATAACTATCTCCCTCAAAGGACCAATGCCTTCTCACTGGTCTCCCTACAAAACCCCTTCCCCTCCCATCCCTGGTCATTGCCTACACTTACAATTTTGACTATTCCCCCCCCCCCAACCTCTCATTCTGAGCTTTCCTGTTAAGTAGACAAAAAGATCCCCACTTCTCATCACACCCCTTCCTTAGAGCCCATGGCTTTCTCACTCCCAAACATCTAATTCAACCACAATGTCCTCATCTCACTATACCATTTTATGCTTTTCTTGTCATTTTTTCCTTCCTATTTTTCATTGTAGTAAAGGAGAAAAGGAGATACAAAACAAAGGTATGAAGCAGAAGTCGTCTGCTCAAAGTCAAAATGACAGCATAGGGGAACAAACCCCAAATTCTGTGCCCCACACTGTGTTAATTTCTTAGGCACAGTTCCTCCCCAAAATAGTGAATGAAAGCAGCTTGCTTGTTTAAAGAAATGGCTACCCAGTGATCTCACTGCGTCTTACATTGACATGAATTCACAGTATGTTGTCAACACCACAGTAGGTAGAAGCACCCATATCTTTATGTCTTAGACAATGTGAGCCAGGTGACCCTGCAAGCCAAAGCGACTTGGTTTGCAATCTAGAACAGGTTCAAAGTACCTACAGAGTCACCATGGAGCAGCAGTTCAGGTGACATAGCTCCACCTCCCCAACATGCCTCACAGTAGCAATTTGTCCATACAGGCAGGCATTGGTGCTTTTTCCAGTTTCTAAAGCTACTTTCATTACAGGAAGCATCACCCACCACTGGACTATGGGGCAAATTTAGTTATCTTCCAATACATGGTGTGTTTACTTCCATACAGTGCTGTTGAAAAACCTCATTGCCAATACAAAAAAACCCCAACAATGGTGCGAGTGTAAGCATGTCCCAAACTTCCATCACATCAAACAAACAAACAAAAAAATTATAACCTTCTAATAAAAGAATTGCAAATTACAGATTAGGCACTGCACATTATAACATTTGGCTAGCGAGCATCACAGCCTTTTAACAGCTTCTCCCCAAGAAACAAACCTCTGGGTTGTCCTGATTTGGCTACACCAAATTTGAATGTGGTACACACATTGTGGCACAACAGACACTCCTGTAACATTTCTATTTAAAAGCTCACTATTAGGTTCTGCCATTACAAAATAATTCCAACATTGACATGCCACAAGGAGTTACAAAATATTATTGCAAATCTTCCTCTGCTGGGTAAGGAAGAAGAGTTGGACCTGCTATGGAGACTACCAAATGGGGTGGGCAGTCAAGCAATCAAAGAAGGAAAGATAAAGGTGTACATAGTATCGCGCCTTCAGATGCCTTGGGGCTAGCAAACATTCTGTTCCTATAGGAAATTATACAGCTCTAGATCACTGCCTATTGAGATCCACTATTCGCAGCTTTTTGCTACAACATGAATGGCTTATTAAAGCTACAACATATCTGTTTTAGTTAACTTCTTGGTGGAGAGGGGCCAGGAAAACAAAATGTACTTAAATGCTGATTTTTTTTTTCCAGGCTGAATGCCTTTCATCCAATAAGACATTCAAAGCAGTGACCCAGCAAATGGATTGAAAAAGCAATCTTCCGTCTCAGTGCCACATTATCATTCCTATTCAGTATTCTCGGTGAGATATCTCAATCAGCTGGATGTGTGTGTAAGTGACAGCGCAGCCCATTGCTGGGTTAATTAAACATTTGACTTTAACACCCTCCCCGTCATTAAGCAAATAAAAACAGATAATTCAAACTGCACTTCATCCACGGGGTACACAACATACATGTCAAAATTAAGAGAGTCCAAGGCCCTCAGGGAGTTCTACTCGGGGAGGTAATCAGTTTAAATCTTATCTGGTTTATCAATTATTCTATTGATTAAAGCAGGGTGATTATACAAAACTCCCTCTTGCCACATGGGATACATGTCAGCAGAGCAGGACAACACAGGGAGGCTCAAAAACGATTTAAAGAAAATACAGACAGATGAATAACAGTCTATTAGTACATGCCAGCAATCCATAGATGGAAAGCCTGATTCTTCTTTTTAAGCAAGTGAATTAAGGTCTTTCCAAATTAGAGTGCCAATGTTGTTACCTCATCTGCTTTAAAATCAGATCTATATGTTGAAAGGGCAACATTTCTTCGTTTTAAGCAGATGATTTCTTGCCCAGTACTTGAAACATGGTTTATTGATACTGGTCTTGGAATATAACAAAGACACCAAACACAATCCCAGACTTTTAAAAGGCATTATACTTATCTATCAATGGCTCTCAAGAAGTGGATGAAAAGGGCATTCTCAGTACTCAAACTCTCCCACATACATATACGACATAGCCATAAGTAAAATGTTGTATTTTAATGATTAAAGTGTGACAGCTCATCTCAGACATAAAAAGGTTGTGCTTGGGAGTTTGGGAGATTTTTTTTTTGTTTTGCAGCTCTCCAAAGTGAGATATTAGCAGCTGTAGGAGCTGCCACAGCCACATTCTCCTGATTTTTGCAAGCCCTCACACAAAATCCCACCACAGCAGTCCTTACTGCAACTTTTCTCTTGCATACAGCCACAGTACACAAAGTAACTCCAGCTACTTGTCATTTTTTGTTTCCAGGCAAAGAAAGGTTCAAAGGAACTCTGTCTCTTCTGAGGTCTGTTCGTGTCTTGAGTTGGTGAGCACAGTCCCATCTCCACTATCTTCCCAGTAACATTTTGTTTCAAGTTTTACTGTCATATCCTAAACTGGATCCTAAACTGGCCTGTACAAGACATTGCCTTACACATACAAACCAGGGACCTTTAAAAATAAAACACCACAGTCTAGGAAAAAAAAAAAAAAAAAAAAAAAAATTGGAAAGTATTTCTAAAAGTTCCCTCAAAGCAAACAATTAGCAGCAGAAGAAAGATCAGCCTTAAACCAGGCACATTTTTTTTTTCCTGTAACATCTTCTACAATCTGTTTCATAATGGTCAGACCAGTAATGCAAACTATTTTCTAGTCATCTCATCACATCTCAATTTTTAACGAGGACAGAGGGCACAAACCGACAAGCTGGGGAGCCTCAATGCCTCACTGGTCAGTGCTGTTGGCGTTACAGTCGCAGAAGTGTTAAGAAATGAGGACAGCTAAAAAGCAGACCTGAGATATGTGCTTGCCCTTCACCTTCAGAAAGGGATTATATGCCAATCCATATTGGCACTGCGTGTGCATCCAACCATACTTCAGCCTCTTCGTACATCTCTTTTCTTCTTTGGATCAAACTAGAAGCCTGCATTAGCATGCTGTATTTTACTCTTACCACTAGAAATACTGAGAGTGCTATTTGTAATTGTATTCTTTTAAGAGGTTTGTTCTCTGCAGCTGTTTTCTGCTTGCAGTGTATTTTGTGTAATCAGCACATCATCATAAATACATTGGCTGTTCCCCCGAGGGAAGCTGTCACTGTTTAATTTACAGAACAACCTGGCCAATGTGAATTCTAACACTACAGCACTATGGCAAGAAGTTACCACACTCAGAAAAACAGGTTTCTATGAATTTTTATATCAAGAGCTGGTCCCAGGACAATTTAGGTTCTAGAAATAGATTGTTTTTAAAAGCACTTTATACACTGGATGGAAATGGATTCTTTCCCACTTACAGCTTCTTAAGGCAGCACCAAACTCATTCCCACATTATTTTAAAGGTGACAACCCCAATCCCCCCAACGTGACCATCTTCACTTCTTGACTTCTAGCAAAAGAAGGCACTGTATGTAGAGGTCTTATGCAACATATCAGGCTTTTTCTTTTTTTTTTTTTTAAATTAAGAACAACCCAAAACATCAATGTGTTAGTTGTCTTCATTTCAACAAGGGAATGTACTCTGTTGCAAGGTCAAATGTTATTACCTACATCAAAGGGTTGCTGCACAGTTTATTACTCTGAAGATGCGACAGAAGAACAAGGCATATTCCTGAAAGAGTAAAAACGTATGCAGCTTTATTGGCTGAATGAAGAGTTGCTTCCTTTGTTTACTGGATATATGGTTGTATTTTGAGAGAATAAATCACAAGGATTTTTGTAGAAGGCAAGAGGTGGATGGTTGATTATATACAGACACAATTTAGAAAATTCCATAATGGTACTTTTAAGAACTAACCATGAAACCTAAAGTTTATTTGGGCATCGCCAATGAGTTACTTGGATATTTCATTAGCAATGGCTACTAGAAGCAGTCTACCTGACCATTTGGAAAGGGAGTGAAGAAGGCTGACAACCTGATTTTAGTTTTTATACATATATATGTGTGTATATATATATATTAAAAATAAAAATGCTAAAAAGGAACAACTACAAATATAAATAAAATCAAAACCAATTTAATGGATAAATTATTTTGGGAATTCCCCTCCAAAAGCAACACAAAACTATTTCATACATTTAAAAAAATCTGCTTTTCATTTTGGAGGGCAGCAGGTTGTTAAACAAATTTCAGTGAAATTGAAAATTCATAAGTTCTATGTATAGCAGCACTTTGCTAATTCTCAGTGGTAATTAGAAGCCCTGTTTAACATCACCAGACACAGGGCAAGTATACAAACACAATAAAAAAGAATCATGCACATCACAGCATATTGTTTATGTATTTTGACAAGCATAGTTTCATTTTACTTAGTTTGCAGAGCATTCTAGTAAATTATTTTTGTCTATTTGAAGAGTAACAAAATCTAAGGAATAATCATTGAAGCAAAATAAATACCATCTTATCTCTGATATGGTTTATGAGAATGATATACGAAAGCTGGGTGGAAATGGCTGAAGTTTTATGGAAACCGAGTCATTTGGTTGCTATAGAAGAAAGAATACAGGAAAGAGAATACCTGACTATTTTTATGCACCATGTAAGTAGTAGCCAACAGAGAGCAGAAGAAATAAAAAATACTTTCCTACACTGTGTTGGGTGAGGTTAAGTATCTCTTCAAGCTATGAATTTTAAGATTTAGCAACTGCATTTCTATGCTAAGTGTTTGGGCTTGTCCCCCTGAAATTTGTATGCGGTCACATAAATACCTGATTTCAAAGAAGAAATATTTCATTTTGTTCTCCCTGTACATGCACGCCTTTAAAGTTATTCAGAACTACCTCTGCATGTTTTATTTCCCAAGAGTTACTGAATTCTGACTAACATTGGCTCAAATGCCAGATGATAAAGTACTTCACAACTTATCCAAATCTGTGGTAGAATTCCATATTTTAATTTTTAAATTAAAATTATTACTTAATGTGGTATTAGCTCTTTGCCCGTTCTGCAGAAATACGTAAACTGGATCTTGTGCAACCGGAACCCTTGGAAGCACTGCCCACGGACCCATCAAATTCAACACGATAACCGAGCCAAGCAATTTGCAGCGGACTACGCTGGTGCTAAACACTCAGAAACAGTTATAATTGCTGTGAGGGACTGCAGCGGGCTACGCTTAATGCCTCCTTTCTTCATATAAAGGAAGAAAGATTAAGATTAGACCTCGGAAGAGCGCGGAAAAGACACTAAAGTGTTATTTAAAAAATCGAAGCAAGAAATAGCACGTTGAGTAACACGAAGAAGCCGGTTTGTTACAGATGTCGACAGGCCCGTGGGCGATGGGCACGGCCCGGAGGAGCCGCTCGGAGCCGCCCCCCCCCCCCCCCCCCGCCCCTGCAGTACCCGGCGGGGCCGTGAGAGCGCAGCACAGTCCGCGGCATGGCATGGCCGGGCCCCCGCGCCCCCCCCCCGCGCCCCGCTCCGCTCCCGCACACATGCGCGGTGCCGTGTGCGCGCACACCCCCAGCCTGATTCTAATTCAATTAGCGCAGTCTGCAACTCCAGAAAAGAGTAATTCAATTAGTGCATTGTGGAGCTCCACAATACCTCCAAGCAGATGTTCGCCATCCTGAGGAACCCGAGCTAGCTTTAAAAATACCTGTACGCCTTCACCGTGGCGCTGGCATATGCCATTTGTCACCACGGCTTTATACACCTTTCTGACTTCTAACAAGGGAGGAAAGGAAACTCATCTGAGTTTTGTTTCATTTCTTAAACTACTCAGCCAAACTGATGCCGGTGTGCTAAAGACCTTGCTCTCTCCGTCCCAGGAAGAGCGTGTTTCATAGTAACGAGATCATTAACGCAGAGGCTGAAGGAGGGGAGGCTTTTTAGCTACGATGCAGTTTAAATTCATCGTCATGCTGGGCATACTGGGGTAGTATTTCTCAGTGACAGATAATGTCACACTTTGATACTCAGACTGACAAACTAACCAATGCATGTGCAACTTTTTACAAAGAACACACATGGAGAATAAATGCCAATTTCTAATTACTAAGTTGCAATGAACGAAAAAAGTCCAAACCGTGTCCACTGACCCGCAGAGAAGGATTTCTTTGCCATCTGAAAGGAGGGAAGTGTCTCTCATCACTGCTATCTGAGAGCTGAGATCTTGCAGCACAACCCAGGAGCTGTCAGGGTTTGGTGCGCTTCCCAGCATCACCAGCTTAACGGCACAGGTTATGCCACCAGCCAAACAAGGCCATTAGTTTTAAAGGGGGATATACCCTAAATATATTTAACAAAGCTGTTCTGTAGTCACCGGACATTTACTTTATTTTAAAAAAATCCCTGATTAGGGTAACCCTCTTCGTCCTCCTACACCAAAGCTCCAAAAGCCTGAATTGCAGATGGGGGCTGGAGTCATGTGCAAAAACTATGCAATTAACTTGGTTTCATTTCTACTCCTTCTCACATCCCCTCTCATGACTTCATAATTGCTCCTGCCAGGCGGCAAGATGAGGAGGAACAGGAGAAACTGCTGCCGAACACCTCCCACAAGAAACTTTGCTTAAGAAAACAGGTGTCACATTGTGGCAGTTCAATATTTCATAGCCAATACAAGGAATGTGCAACAACACTGCAACTTTAAATCTTTGCCTCCCGTGTCAGTCTCTCTCCTCTCATTGTAATGCCAAAGGGAACAGCAATCAGAGTGGAGATGTTCAACGTGATAGAGGTCAGGACACCGGTGGATCAACGTACCAGAAACACGACCTTGTTTATTTTTTTCCCTGGTATTATTGTTTACAGGGTGCTTTGCTCATGTACCTTGTGGTTCTTAGCTAAAAGATGAAATTACAGCCCAGGATGAAGCGCTCAGGCACACATCCAATTTGTGTTTCCATCTCAGAAAACAAAAAGCTTCTGAGGCCCTCGGGCTGCCATTCAAACTTGGAGAGGCTGACATTTTTAACAGCATGAACCAGAGACTGGCAGAGGGAATGACCTAATGCATTTCTGACTTGTCAATCAAAGATCTCACCTCTGCTGTCTTGTAAACAGTTGGGGGCCACCTAACTACATTCATAACCAGGGGAGAGCCTGCCGCCAGCCGGGGGGGTGCTGGAGCCACATGCTTTGGCTATTAGTCACCAAAATTGTGATTCCGTTCTAGCGGGCGCACCGTAAACAGCCTGCGGGCAGATTTCACAGGGCCGCTGGGAGAGCACGAGGGGGGAATACAAAGCAGGCTTGGTCGAGGGTGGCCACGTTTCCACACTGATGGAGTCTATTGACCGGACACCCCATCTATCCCCCAGTTAGAGACAGAGCTACGCACACCAGCAAACGTTTGCTCCAAAGCCAAACAATTTCCTTCAAATGCTTTTAACTTTTAAGGCAAAAATGCATGAACAGGCTGAAGGAAATTTACAGAGACAACTGTTTCTAGTAATTTACTAACAATACTTCTTTACCAAATATTCCACTTCCTAACAGGAAAATACAAACATTAGAAAAAAATAGATGTAAAAATAATTTGAGAAATTAGTTCCTCTCTTCCTCATGGGTGCAATAGGCTTCCATCACTACAGACCTTTTACATCTTTTTTACTCGCACCTTTCTCCAAGAGTCTCAGTCCAAAGGAAGGAGCACTCTACATCACGTCCATGCTGCACAACCTCAAGTGTGCTCCAGTTTACTTCAATTTGCCTAGCACAGTATGCTCATGCTTTCCTCAACCAGGACAGAGCTTTCTGCCAAGACCAAGGAAGACACACACCTTGCTTCTGCAAAACCAAGCAGAAGGTAGTCCCCTTCATCTAACAAATCCCAATGCGCAGTTCTTTATGTTCAAGAGCTTCACTTCAGGTAAAGGAAAATGGGAATTTCTGGAATTCCAGAGAGACACTTCTGCATTCAACTAGATGTTGCTACCTCCACCACAGAAGTTAATCCTCCTCTTTGACTACTAGAGCCTGGTACAGAAGTAGTTTCAGAGCTTGAAAACTAAAGCTGACAAGGCAACTCTTCACTTTTTCACTGTTGCCTACACTCCAGACAAAGAAGTAAAAGCATAACTCTTGTGCCAAAAAGTTTACAATCTAAACCGGAGCTGATCTTTGTGAGGGGTGTCAATTAGGTAAAAAGGAAGAGCTGGACTGTTCTCTGTGATCACCCTGATACATAACCTTAGGCAAGACTTTTAAATTGCTCCTTAAGTCTCCTCATTTATACAGGAGCTTACAGACATAAAATCAAGGAAATACTATGGTATTCTGCAAACCTGGAAGGATTAATACAATCACTTCTTTGGCATACTTCATGGGTGTAATTGTAAATCAGAATTTTCAGGGAACTGAGACTATTAAAAGCAACATAAATTGAGCCTTATGAGCATGCATGGAAAATATTTTAAAAGGAAAAGTAATTATCTTCAAATGAAAAACATCAAGAAAACAGACACCTGTTGGCACATCTGGAAACTTCCAAAGCACGGATTTCTAGCAAAAAGAATGTACTCCACACAATAATAATTAAAAAGACGTTATTAAGAGAATCTACATGCAACTTGGTTTTCAGTTGCTTTGCAGAATAACGGTACAGTAAAATTTGTCATCCAAGACACTGAAAATGGAAGGGCTGGCCTTTTTCTCTTGTTAAAATATCCTCTTTGATTCCTTCCTCCAGCAACTCATAGGAGTTCATGTTCCAATTTGCTGCCATCTTCCGCCATGGTCTCTATGAAATTCAGTTACACAATAGACTATCAGTTGCAAAGCCCTTTGAGACAAAAGATGTTAAGAACTGTTTCTCGCTCCTTATTCCCCCATTCCTGGGTTTAGCCTTAAAACCTTTCCCACTGTGGGAGGATTGCCAAACAGAGCTGAGGAACCAGAAGATCCTGTTTTCACACAAGTGTCTCCAATAATAAAAACACACAAAGAAGAAAAATGAAGTTATCTGATGTATTAACAGAATCATCTCTAAATCGACTATCTGCCAATGTTTCCCATGAGGAGTCAGCAGGGCTTTAACTGAGCTGTTCAAAAAGAGCCTCTTTCCACATTTCTGTCTGAGCATCTGAAAGTAAGCATGTAAATAACTAGACAAATTCAGCAGTGACTAAGTAGCCTTCCAGATGGCATCTTCTCTTTTGCCACAAGCAAAGAACATTGATATGCTTCTCCAGTTACTTCAAGCTTGCTACGGAAAAAAGAAAATAACTTAATATGAGAAAATTTGCTGGGCTACATGAAAGTCTTTAATGCTTTCCTGAAGATTCGATACCAAAAAAAGCATTAAAGAACGATGAAATATTGCAATATCACAGCTTCAACCAGGCTCCAGACCACTCCCATGTAGACTTCTGCACTGGAAAATGCACAAGCCATGCATCATAGAGGGGAGTTTTCTTCAAACCATGCCAGTTAATGGGGATCAAAGCCCATTGAAAAAAATTGACTGAAATATGGATGACTCATTGCTACAGAAGCTGTTGCTGGCAATTTAGTTTCTCTTTCAGTGGGCACTAAAAGTGTTCCTCAACACAGGAGACAGTGCTGTGAAGAGCACCAGTATACCATTTTAGACGGCAAGCGGGGCAGACTTCCCAAGTTCTCATAGTCACTAAATACACATGGAAACGTCTCTCAAAAATCACAGGAATGCAAATGTCAAAGTCCTACTGCTCTTCCAAGAAGGCAGTACATGGTGAATAGTTGTGCAGCTGACTCATTTGACCCCAAATATCAATGCACTGTATTAGCAGAAAAGTTGTTGTTCTTGTTAATAATAGATATGAACATCTTGAGCTAAAAGAAGGTAATTTCCCTTCCCCTTTGTAATACATGCTTATTCTGAGTAATCAAAAATAATTCAACTAGAAAGGAGTCCCAATTTGAGTTTATATATTGCTTTCCATATACTGCTAAGGTTCTCTAAAACCTGAGCTTAAAGAGATTTATTCAACAGCAGAAAGCCCAAAAACGAGGCCCATCCAATTTAGTCAAATTATGCAAATCAGGATTAGAAGTAGAAGTCTAAATTCTGCCTGTTGTCTCCAGAGTCCTCTTAGACGAATAAAATGTCGTCTTCCCCCCTCCCCCACGGAAAGCTCCGCTAAAAGCTTGCTTCAGCAAAGGAGGCCTGGCAGGACACCTTCCAGAGTCCATCAGTGCTACCGCTGGGTCAGCAAAAAGAGTTGCAGCAAAATGATGCAAGACACTTAAGCCTCCCCTGAGACTGTGAGGATTATTTCCACAGTACTCTCCTAGCCCTGGGAGCAAGCAGCCAAATTCAAAACAATCTTTGCATGCTGTGCTTTAGAGGCAGGTAATGAACTTTCACCAAAATGATTGAAAATTTCAAAAAGATTCTATCTTATCCATTATGTCTGGTTTTAGCACAATGCTGGTGATTATTAGGTCAGCAGCAGCATAATCCAGCAGCATAAACCTTGAAGCAAACATTCATGATACCACAAGCTCCAACGAACATGCAATCTACAGGGATACTCCTGAGGTCCCTCAGTCACTGCAGTTCACACAGAACATCTCAGAGACAGTGTATCCAACATGAATATAACATCCAACATGAATATATCTCCACAGTCCAGTCTCTGCTGCTATCCTGGTTATATCCACCTCATCATAAAATGCTTGCAATGATCTTGATAGCCTTGTCTAGGTTTCTAGAAGCTCACCCAATAGCTGCCTCACTCTCTACCCACAGCTGAGCGGCTGCATTTTGTAAGATTCACTGGCCACCCAAAGCATCTGAACGAACCTGTTTGGCAGAAAGCTGTCTTGAATCTAAAAAATTCAGAGACCAAAGAGAAAACAGGTTTCCTTTATTTGCCTTTTGATTGACAGCTTGCTTGTACAATAATTTTCTGTAGTCAAAATGTCCAGAGTACTGCTAACAAACCTGAAGTAGAGACGCAAGCATCAATTATCACTATGGCAATGAACCCGCCCCCTCAGTCCTCTAAGTGGCATACAGAAACTGTAGATAGGAGGGGAATCACTGCATGAATAGCCAGATTGGAGACTGTGTGATGGATACTGTTTGCCAAATATAATTAAGTGGTATATTTTTGACACAATTGAAAGCCAATGGAAAAGACAATGGTATCAAGCCAATTTAGACAAAATAATTCTACTACATCGAGGTAATGGAAATGTCCCAATACTGAGCTGCTGTGAATCTACACAAGAGGGGTTTAAATACCAGAGGAGATCTGAACAACATAGAAGAGGCATACAGTACAAGGCAGAATAAATGGAGGTAAAGCAAGCAAGGAAGTAAAGAAGGAGATGCACACGTACACAGATGGAGAGAAAAGGAGGAGTGGGGAGAGACAGAAAGTACCTGGAAAGCTGGGAGTGCGCCAGTCCCTGGGTTATACAGGCATCGCAGCGAGGGCATGCTGTCCGCCAGGCTGGAGCAGCCCAGCCACAGAGATCTGGGCATAGAGCACTGCAGAGAAAGGACAACTATGAGATGGGACTGTATGAGACAGGATGGCACAGATTACAGGAACTTTCAAGGCTTAGCCAAATGGCATCAACACAACTGCACCTGGCCTTAGAGACTGAGACATCTTTAAGAGAAAAACTGCTGATGACTCTTTTCCTTGGGAAAAGCTTTACAGATGTCATAGTAGCAAGAAAAAGGCACTATGGATCAAGAAAGTAAATTATGATCAATTTTCTACACCAATGTCTAAGTTTTTCCAGTAACAAAAAGTTTCTTTCCAGTTAATCAGACGACTTCTCCACACACAGCCACACTCCAGGCACAATACAAAGCAAGCAATTTTGCAAGGGAAGCAGAAAAGGAGAACTTCAAGAGTAACACTGGCAGGGAAAGAAAAGGTTTTGCATGTTCATTTTTGTCTGTAAAGGGGATAAAAGGAAAACCTTGCAATCCAAGGTGAATAGGAACTTGGTGACACTTGATAGGAGTTTCATGTTTCTGCTTGCCTTGTTATTCATTAAATACAATACAATTATAATAAATTGATTCTGTTTCTCCAAACACAAATAAGGAGTCAAAGCAGCCAATCAAGGAAAATACTAGCCATTTTGATAGTTAAAGCCATTACCTCCTGAAATATAGAGTGTTTCTTGTTCATTTTACACCACTACTATTAAATTTAGGGATGCATTATGATAGCAATTGCTTTTACCAGCCGTGGAGTTTTTGATGCCATAAGCACTGCTGCATTTGTCTAATTACTGGCAAGGCAGGAAAAAAACAAGTATATTCTAAATTGGCAGACAGCTATGAAAACTATAGGATGTGACAGATGCTGGAGATTTCAAACCCTCATACTCTTCTTTTTTGCAATCATCCCCCCCCCTCCCCCCTTTCTTTTTTTAAAGGGGGGATGGGAGGAAATTTGAGTGGAAAGGGCAGCTGGAATGGGTATGAAATGACAGCTGACTGAGTCACCCTTTCTTGCTGCTCTTACGAGGGCTAGAAAACCTAGCACAATCTTGCCCTAAATTAGTATGTAGGAGCAACGTAACCCATCCTTGAATGAGCAGAAAGGTGATCACCAACATCCATAATCTGGTACTGTGCAGACAGCCACAGAGAGATTAACCCTGTCTATCACCACATTCTTTGCTGCACTTTGCTGCCATTTACCCTGCTGTTTCAGAAATAGTATTAAAAGACTGCCGAGGAACATAATCTATACAAATGTGATTATTAGAAGTTTATGATACCTTAAAACAAATTCCTCACCTCATTTTCATTTTTAAAAAAACTCTTCTTTTTACAAAGATACTGAAACTTGAGAACTTTATATTACACATCACGTGAATTTGTAGATAATGCCCTTCATGAAGACCAAAAAAAAAAATTACAGCCATAGTATTATAACAAGCAACAAAAATCTGAGCCATACTTCCTTGTCTGCCATCCTAACCTCCCAGAAAACAAACACTCCCACATACAAAAACCTTCCAAATGCAAGCAATCTTTTCTTTATAAAGTAATATGTATCACTCCAGCTATTAAAAGCTGTTGTGACAATCAGCCTTAGGAAAAATATATATGTGAAGTAGAAATCTATGGTTCAGCATTTCACCAATTAAATACTACATTTACTTAAATCAAAGTTGTTTATCACTCTCCAAGAACATCACAGTAACAAGGGAGATGAACTACAACATGGTACCTCTGATGATGCACAGCCAATTCACCAGGTAAATATCAGCTGCTTACCATTACCTATCCTAGGATTCATAACATAATACAAAATAAATATGATTTTTTTTTTTTTGCATAAAGACTTATCAAAGTCTTGTCCCAACCATTTATTCCCTCTTCCCAGGCTTTCCCATCCCTTGTGCTGGCTCAATTTTTCATGCTGTGACAATGAACTCAAAGAACTGACTGCCATTAAAATTAGACTGACAAAAGAAGAGCGGTTACTTTAAATATTTGTACTGACCAAAGCATGGAAAGACACAGAGGCAGGAAAAATGAGGACCACCCTGTCAGTGGAAAGGCAAGCTTAAGTTGCCTCAAAGTTTATGTGAGATTACAACTCAAGTCAGTCACTACAAGCTGCAGGTATGGCACTCCATTGTGCCAGGGCACTTAAAAGGTAATGAAATGTCTTCCTCTAAAATTGCCATGATAAAAAAGGAAAACATTGGAAGTCTATTCTGCAGAACTCTCTGCACCTACAGAGGGTATTGTTACTCACCCATGCACTCTCGCTGCTTAGTATGACTCCAGAATTAGGAAGTATGAAGTAAAAAATTACCAACACCTTACATGACTTCTGAATCTGCTCTAGTATCTAACAAAATTTATATTACCAATTCAGTTCTGTTACCTATCTTAAAAAATAAGT
Source organism: Vanellus vanellus (assembly GCF_965231255.1). NCBI lineage: Eukaryota > Metazoa > Chordata > Aves > Charadriiformes > Charadriidae > Vanellus > Vanellus vanellus. Next base: position 15,883,216 of record NC_138912.1, on the reverse strand, counting down.
GTGAAGTTGCACACAGTGTGGGAGAAAATGTCATTGTCATACTTGTCTTTTACCTATTGAAGGAAGCAGAGATGCTAAATTACGGTTGGTGACTGAAAGAGGCTTATTCACAAGCATGAACAAAAGGCCCCAGGTGCTTCAATAGAAACAGCTTGTGTGTAAATCAGATGAGTGACCCAACAGAACAACTTCATTTACAGCCTGATCTCTGAAAAATCTCAACAGCCTCTACCCCCATCCACCGAGCAAGCCACGTGTCAAACACTCACTTTTGTACTGTCAGCTCCACAAACAAGGGATCGGCCTCAATGTTCACTACTTGAAAGCTGACTGACAAAATCCTCTCCTGAACTCAAGTCAATCTACATTGATTCTTCAAAACAAAGATACAGAGGCAAAGCGTTTGGACTACAGCCAAATGGGAATGCTGATATTGCTTGCTAAGTACTGGGCCAGGATGCAGCAGTCTCTCTACCTTCCTGACTCCCGAGTGCATTAATAGTTGGGATGTCTGCACAACTTTCAGACCCAGAGGTGCAAAGCTTTTCGTTTATAAAAGCTAAGCATCCTGAATACACATTGAGTGGCATAAGATAGGGAATTATTTGACAAAACACACAATTTATTTTTCTAACTGATTTTTAATTCCCATTCCCTGAACTTTGAAATATATTTTCCCACTAAAGAAATACAAGGAATAGTGTTTCAAACAAGACCAGCATCTTCCTTCTGACAGAGGCTGGTACCAGCTGCTCCACTGGTGATTAAAATAGGCTTGTCTTATTTTGAATTAAAATAGGCTAGAAGCATTCACAGTCACTGGCTGAGCTGAGTGGGCAGTAACCGTGAGCTGAAGGGAAGCCATATTTTAACCTATTCAATTATTCTTGTAACTATATTGCGAGAACATTTTTGACTACATCAGATGTTCTGCCTCTAATAGCCTACCCTCTCTTCCAATTATTCGATGTCCTAAAGACAAATCTCAGTACACACTCAATGGCTAAATTTTTGCCAGTGTTAAAAATTGGTTATTTACTTTATTTGCTATTGCATTACAAGATTATACATTACCATTTCAGACTTTTGGTTTTTTTAATCAAATTTGTTCTCTCCTAGTCCTTCAGCAAATACAATATACTAGGGGTAACTAACACAGTTTTAGTAAATTGTGTTACAGGTCAGAAATACATCACCTTGTCCTGGAAAACTAAGTGGCTCTACATGGGGGGGAAAAACAGAAGTTCTTGGACTACTACAATTTACAACTATAGTGCACAGGTGTGAAAACACAAACTCACCATACTGAACTCACTGTAAAACAAGAAAAACAACAAAAAAGTCAAACAACAGCTTAAGAATATCTTCTTTATAAACACTTCAGAGAAATTAATTAGACAGTAGTACAGAATGACTGTCTTTAACTGTGGCGCATTTTAACATAATAAAGTGTAATAACCTATTATTCCTGTCTGAACCCTGCCCTCAATCTTATGACAACACGCGTGCCTAAAATGCCTTTGATTTACAGACAACCTAACATATTTTTGCTCATCTTCACAAGTTAGTGGCAAAGCCAAAAAGGAAACCAAATTTTTTTCCAAGGGCTGTTTTTCAGTCAACTGTACATAATACTAATTTCAGCTGCTAACCACATCTATTTCAATCCTTTTCTAGTTCAGAATTATTTCCCTTTTAGTACTGTGTCCAGTGCTTTATGCAGTTGAACTCTAAAGATAAACCAGTAACAATTTCTACTTCTCTTGGGAGATGGGAATTAAGATCCTGTTCACCCAATATTTTCATTAAGGAGCATAAATAGAATATAACACATGTTGACAAGAGCTGAAGAGATAAAAACTAAGAGAAATGGAGCTTTTTCTGGTTGGTCCACCTGATCATAAGACAGGGAACTGGATAAGGTTGTACAAAGAAAAACAGAAACACAAGTTGTAACTATGACAAAAAGCAGGACAGGAGAGGAAAAGAAGTGCTAGAAATTCTACTACCCAAACTGGAGTAGATGAAACATAAGGGATGGTCTGAAGAATATTAAAACTATATACACCAGACTTGAGTTTGATATGAGGAGACAGATCTTTCCCTGCATCTTTGTTTCCATCACTTTAGAAAGCAAGTATGGGATGGCTGGCAAGTACAAATCTCCCTGAAAGTCTCTTTCGCAGTACTGTTCCCTGCATGCTCTCTAAAATTTAATTCTCAGGAAACGTGTCTTAGGAATTTTGGTCCTTTACCATGCTTTATCAAACACATGCTCAGATGTTACTAGGATTCCTAATATTCACAATTATTTTTCTAAGATAATACAACAAGTAGGAGAACAAACCCCAATATATTTCAATCCCACTCATTTCCTCTTATACTTTTTTTGGCCACATATTTAACTAAGCCAGTACCAAAAAATATAACACACATCACTTTCACACTGTATCCATTCTGGATTATTCCTGTAGCCACAGAATGCAATACATTGTATGAAACATTCAGATCAGGCAGCTGCTATTTACACTACAAATTTTGGTCTCGTGAAACTTAATAACATTTCCAGAAATTTACTTCTGGCTAAAAAGTGATTTTGGTTCCTTTCTTTGGTCCACTTTTCATCCTTTCAACCTCTCACATATACACAAAAATGAAAAGGTATCTCTCATTTTTCCTCTCTACTGTTCAGAGAGGTGTTCTGTTTGATTAAATATATATGATATAGGTATAAAAAAGAAAATAAATTCCCAGTGCAACTTGTGTACTTTCACAATTAAAAAAACTGCTATACATATTTCATTTTTTAGGTTGGGTAGCACTTGATCATATAGGCTTCTTACCTGAGAAAAAGTTTTTTTTTAATTTGTAAAAATGGAATAGGGATATTCTTTTTTTATTATTATTATTTTAGTAGTTTTTTGTGGGGCTTTATTTTTTTCTTTCCCCCCCATCCCAACAGTGGATGCAAGGCATACTAAATACGTAATTACATGAGAGAGCCACCCAGCTTTCAAAGGAGTCATTCCAGTGAATTGTGTAAATAATATGCCTTTAAAAACCCTAACATATGAATACAGATTTACCAGTTGTGGAGCAGTTATATACCCGAGAGACAAGAATACCCATTTAAAAAAAAAATCCTGCCTAATTATGAACTTACCAAAGAGACTAGCATGGCTCAGAGCAAATTAATACTTTTATAACTTTCTCAAAAAGTTTTTTGTCTGTTTTCATTTGAAAATAAGAAAAATGTTAAAAGCTGTAAGTCTTAATTAAGCCAAAAACAACGTCCAAACCCCATGCAGTTAGAATTTACACCTCCTTACACCCCAGACCACTGTTCCCTGCACTTAAAACAAGATAATTCTGACTTTCCTTGTCACTGGCAGTTTTTCTTGAAAGTGTTTCCATGGTAAGAAGATGAATTTATAAAATAAAGAGGCAACTACAGTACTCCTCAGAGTGTGACCATGAGAAGCACCTCCCAGGGTTCAACTAGCCCACAAACTGTCAGGTCTTCTAACTGGCACATATTGCATCAGAATCATGAAGGGCAACATGCAGTTGCTGTCATAACCAGCGCTTTTCACAATTTCTCAGCTTCTACTCTGTTCAGACATTTTCATCACGTTTCCACAAACATGTTTGGGGATGATTAAAAGTGGTTTATGTTTCTGGTTTGCTACAACAAAAGTAATTGAGCTATCCTATTAAAGACCTGTGAAGCATTTTCACGAACTGCAAATCAAGCAACCCAATACCACTTATGGAAATCTGAGAATATGTTCCTGGGACAACTGTAGGATCTATCTTCAAAACAATTAGGTCTCACAAATCAGAGGTTGAAACATGCTACCAGGGTTCAGTTGTAACACTCTTCCTAGCTTCCAAACATAGGCAATACTGGACTTCTTACCCCAGGTACAGATCACTGACTTCTGTGCAGTGATTTTCCCCTTTGCCCTATGGCTCAGGGGGTTGCTACATTCTGCAAGCTTTGCTGTGCACACACACCTCAATCTGCTGTAAACGACTCCTTTTCCTTCAGCCTCCCACTTTTCATGTAATTGCTCAGTAAATTTTCCTTAACATACATATTATGCAAACTCTAATCTTCTGGTAACTCCCTAGCTTACAGTAACCTTTTACAAGAGATTCCAGTTCACTAGGTACTCTTAAATATCAAAGATAAAGGACATAGAAAAGGGTTTATATATTCAGATTATCCAAATAATTTCTTACCTGAGTGGGATCCGGGAGGATCAAATCATAGCTTTCAGGTAAATGTTTGTGAATAAATGTTTCCCCAAAGGGTTACTGGAGTTCAACCTCCGGGATTCCAGATCAACACAAGTTACACGCCCCAGAAAGGAGCCAACTTCCCATCCATCTATACGGTGTACAAGATCATCATTTGCCAAGTGCTTGAGGGAACTTGTGTAGATCATATCTGAACTAGACAATACTAATGTTTTCATAAATTAGAGCTCTTTAATCCATGAAGCTGATAAATCTAAAGCAGTGCACCTGCAGAGCTTTAAATTCAGATGCCATACTCTTCTTTAAGGAGTATAACATGCAGAGACTTGTATGTGCTTCTTTAAGCAACACCAAAGATAGTGGTGTTAAAAACAAGCCCTACCCAAACATACTAAAAGCAATCTCACCAAAGTCTAAATCATAAAACTATCAGAAGGCTTAAAATGGACATCTTACAAGACCAAGAGTATTAGGGTCCTTCATAAGTGAGAAAACATAGGTGCTATTAAGCTCCATCATGTCCAAAGCCTGATTCTGCAGCAATTCCAAACAATTTAAAATTTTATTATGCCATAAGAAATAAATCTAATTCTTTGACATAGGCATTCTGCATGAGTTTGGGCAGAGTTCCGCATCCGCACAGCAAGGACAACAGAACTACCCTGCTTGAGAGAGGTGTCAGAGACTGAGTGCATCCTTAATTACGAAGCTCTGACATACAAACACTAAAAACTGAAACAAGAGCAAGCCAAGAAGAGGAGAATGGCAAGTCATCACCTTTACAATAAAAAGCAGAAAGAGCAATATACCAACTGTTTAACCATTACTGAACCTGACCAACTATGAGGTATTAAAAACATACCCAACGCTACTCTAAGAAATGGGTTGAGAGCTCTTCAGCTTGGGACACTTCAACTTCAGTCTAGATTTCCACCACACAAACTGCAGAGAACAAACCTACATTGGTGGAGAGATAAAATGGAGGTTTCACTAGATCTTCCCTCATCTCTAGTTTTATTTAATTCCATAAAATCACTCAGAACTATTGTTATATTATGCACCTACCGCATGGAAGCATTTCAAGGATAACTGATATGTCTGCGTAGCACTTTGCATTCTCAAAGTGCTATATGAATGCCAACCATTAATAACAAACTGCAGAAAAAAAGCTTATTTCTACTTTCTATCCAAGGAATCAGTATCTGAATTTTAGAAAGCACATGGATGCACTGAAAATAGAATATATATTTCCAGAATCACTGCATTTTTCTCCTAGAGAAGTGCAATTCTAGTGGAAGAATCCTGTTTTCACCACAGTCCTGGTTTTTACACTCTCTTTTTCAGCTGACTTGACTGAAGTGCAGACCATTAATGTCTGAAGTGCCTTGTTTTGATTATACTGGCCTTTGTTGATACCAATCTAGTTAAGGTAGCACCAAGAATTTCCAGCATAAAACACATTTACAGGTTTATAACTTGGCTTTAAAAAATCTGCTCCAAAAGACAGTGGGAGGCAGAAAGGCTCAGATGAGTGCATTATATTACATATCCTATGTGATGCATACTTGCTCACAATGGTATAAGAAGGGGAGGGATTAGCTTTAACTCTAAATTACCACGTTTCACAAGCCACCTAAAACGATACTTTTACTTCCCTGTTTATGTAATCAAAATAATGTTTTGTAAGTGTTTCAGCTAATTAAGAGCTTAATTTGCCCAATTTCACAGTTTGGCTTAAATCACAGAAGGTGTCAATATAATATAGGAATTGGAATGTCATGTTTATTGATCATACTTATACACAAACGTTCTCCCCCCTTCCTCCCCTCAGAAGTCAATCGCAGCTTGTCTTCAAAGGGTCAAGATCTAGGTGATGGGATGTTACAGACCGCTAGCACCAACTGAAGATCAAGGTGGAGTAAATTAACTGGGGGTATTTGCCTTTTTGTAAGAGATAAAATCACAGGAAACAGCTAGAGTAAAGACAGCTTTGTGGGTACTTAAAATGCTATTCTTAAAGCAACGTGTATTTCTGGTCATTGGTATTGTATTTCCTCTAGCCCGCACAGGAACACAACACGGCTGCACAGCAATATTAAATATAAAACCCTGCCATTAAAGGGCACAGGGTAATGGCATCAGTATGGGTGACCCATGCTCAGGTAGTGTTCAACTATTATCTCCAGTTTAAGTAGGCTGAAAAGACGCAAATCCAGCCACTACTGTTTTTAGATAAAGTTGTCGGGTTTATGGATATTTATAGTATGTGTCCAGTCTTGCAGAACTCCATCTTCTTCTACCTCATCTGCAATATAAAGTGCTTTTAGCCCACATTAATACAACGTGTTACTGGGATACTCCTCATATTCTGTATAAGCCAGGCAGCAGATCAATACTCAGCTACGCTGAGAAAAAACAAAACAAAACATTAGGATCCTGTTAAAAACACAGACATCAGGAGGATGAAGCTGATGCATAGATACCATTCCATCTGGATGCATATGTAGATTATTATTTTCAAACACATCAAAAGTGGCTTTCTTTCCAAGATACGGTTTTAAAGAATCCTACAGATAGGACCTTTAGTATGTATCCTACACCAAATCAGTCTCACCTCAAAAAAATTTTACCTCTCTGCTTTTCATTAGAGCTCTTTCTTTTGATCAAAAGTTTCCACGCTTTGCATCAAGTCCCTTACCCATATACTTCCTGTGGTGAAATGACAACACTGAAATTGGAATTGCATAGCTATTTCCATGACAGCATCTGCTGATGACACAAGTTCAGGTTTATAAATTTTCCTTGGATCACGGAGGAGTAAGAAAATTTAAGATAAAGATTTTAGAACCAATAACAGCAAACTAAAAATCAGAAGGAAAGCAGCCACACGGAAAAGCATTTTTTAAAAAGTGTAAGTTCTTCTATTATTTGAGGTTGCCTAATGTGAAAGTCTCCTTGGAAAATTCACTAACTGCGCATTTTGGGGTTTTTTTCCTCCTCAGTACTTTTCCAAATCAAAAAAGCATATATCCCACCTGCATCAGAGCATTGGTAATATAACATAGCAAGAACAGATGCAGGTCTGTTTGCCTCAGAAGTAAAACAGAACAGCCACACAACCCTCTTCCTATTGTTGTCCCAACCTACCACATAAGAAACAGAAACTGATGCCATGCCTCATAGATCAACAAACTTGAGCTCTATGAGACAATAATTGCAGAGTTGAGATTCCTCTGAGACACCTTGCCTTCAGCTCAGCAAAGTTTAAATCAAGAAAACATCAGCTTCAACGTCGCAGCTGACCTTCACTACTGTGGACTTGGAGATAGAGAGAAATGGTCTCAGAGAGAAGCTCCAAAGCACGCTTCACCTTTGCAACACATCACTCATCCAAAGAAATGGTTTGCAAATGTAATACAGGACTCAATGCCCATCTTCTTACAGATGTTCAAGCTCTTCTCAGTTTCACAGAAGTCAACGGAAGTTGACAGCAGTAAGCAACTTGCACAAACGTTAAGTGCAAGTTGGAGACACGACTGGAGAGAATCAAAGCCATCCTGTTAGCACCCGCAGTGAAACTCGTGTGTTAAGGAGTTTTGCTGCTGTAGGTTTTAATTCTTTCCCACTCCACTCAAGTGACTTGGCTCTTTGTTTCTGTTGGGCTCACAGTACCATAGATCCCTTCACCACCACGTTTCATCATTCCACAACTCCAGTTGCCACGACAACAGGATGCAGCTTATCTGTACTGTTTTCATATTTCCAGTTTTTGTTGCCATAACAACACAATCATTCTGGCTTTCTACAAAAACAGCAACTTTAAGCCATGAACTCTCAAGGATGTAGGATTCATAATACATGTACCTTCATGAGAGAAGAGATTTGTACAGGCAATTTGTAAATTAAGCTATTTTTTCTGAAGGGGGATTTTTCACTCACAAAAGTGAAAAGCTGACAGCAATTGCTAGAGGCAGACTGCTGAGACATCTAAAGCCTGGCCTTTAATAACAGCCAGAGTAATATAGCACTAGGCCACTTCCGAGTGGGGACTCCCCACAGTGTCAGACTGTGTCAAACTGCACAATTGTTATGTGATGTGAGTAAGTGTCCATACTTGTTTCACCCAGGCAGATCTGAATTAGACGCTAGATGCAATCCTCTGGAGTTTTAACCCAGTGGCCTCCCCATTATTACCAGCACCACCACCATGCAGCTTGTGTTTGAAGGCCCATTTTAATTCTGTAATTCGAGCTGTTGTTGCAGATTTCTTTTCAGACTCTGACCCTTTTCGCTTTCAGGTGACTGCATTTTGAACTTTTATTTACAGGAAGTGCACATTCATAAGACTGGTGAGAAAATGTTATACAAACACAGCATGCATAAACACAAAACAGTGATGGCTATGAGGGGTATCAGCTAACATGGCACTGTAACTTCATTACACCCTCATTTATGTACTTCGCTAATGAGACAAGCACAGGTGTCCAACACGGTCCCTCACATGAGATGAATAACAATAATACAGTCCAACCTGCTTTAGCCATGCTTGGTATCCAGAAGATATAAGTTGGAATCCATCTTTTGGCATGTGTATTCGGGGCTAGGAGAGAATAGACATAAAGAGAGACCTCCTTTTACACTGGGACCTAGCTAACCTAAGTCTAAATTCTGGAGCACTTTAGACAATGCAGATTTTTTTTTTAAGCCACGTATGAAGGTTTAATCCCCAGTTTATTTCTTGTTTGCTTCTCTGATATCATCTGCTTTAAGAACACTTTTCTAATAAAGTCACCACGATTTTTACAATTTCCACCACTTCATGTTTCAACTCAGTATATATAGGTATTTCTTTAAAATTTCCACATAAATGCACTTGGAGAAGCACGGCCTCTGTGGTGGGTGCAGTAGCAGAGACTAACAGTCATTACTGGTTTTGCCACTACATAAAGCTAAATGGCGTCGAAACAGCAGCAGTCAAGCTATGAGAGTGTTTTTACAGTCACCATCCTCAACACAGTCAGACCAGACATTGGACAACATGACAAGACTAAGGAAAATCCCTGAAGAGGTGCAGCCTTAATACTGGGGTAACAGGAAACTCTGCTCTCAGCCTCAAATTATGCCTCAAACTGACAGACAAATATAATCTCTTCCCCATTTACTTTTTTCGTGCTTTATCAGGTTGAGGAAAAGGCAAGACATCCAATTGCTCTGGAAGCATAACTTACAGCTAGAAAAAAAAGTATGCAACAAAAAAATGAAATGCTGCCTGTCGCGACATTCATTTGCAGTTCAAAGATACTCTCACAATCAAGCAGATTCAACTGTGTCACCCTCCGTCCCCAAAGGAGATAGTTAGAAATTAAAATCACATCTAAGCAACAGGACCAGACAGGACATCTGCAGACACCAAGTCCAGAGATCTTTCTTACTCCTGGAAACTACTTCACAATCCCTTTCTTAATTCACTGTACTTCCCCTCCAAACCAGGCAGATGTGTGCCCCTACCATTCCTTCTGGGAGGCTGGAAAAATCTTTCTCATTTTCAGAATAGCTCTATTCAAGGTGAGTTTACCCCTATTTGTTCTTGTGTCAGCACAATATTTAGTTTGTACAAACTGTGTCCACCTTGGTACTCATAACACTAAAAAATACAATTAGTTGGAGAGGAAAAATCTGTCATCACTGAATGACAAACCTTCACAGCTACGGCAGGAAGGTAGTCCAGCCTTAGAATCTGAAACTAAAACAAGAACTAGAACAGACTAAAATCTTGTCTCTGAAGAAAAGTACACATACAAGATTTTACAATGTACTTTGAACACTAGTTATTTTCGCTTCTCTCCAGTTTGAATTGAAGGCCTCCTAAATCTTTCAAAGCAGCAGTAAGATTATGCCCTGGTGTCCTAGCCAGTAATCTCAGTTAAACATGAATTTTAATAACCACCATTGTGCTGATAACTTAAACTCAAGTATCTCTGGTTACTGCATTCACCTGCTGAGTTTGGACTTGCAATGCTTAACACATTAACAAACTATGTTTTAGGGGACTCCTCACACAGCTAGAAGCATCATGCTCTGAGACCGAATCCTTACTTCAACACTAACTTCATGGGTGGTTAGTCTCTCTACTGCTGTAAAACGAGGACAACACTCATTTAACCCACCTCACAGGTTTGCTGAGAGGAATTGCTGACATTTCTACGTGCTTTGAAAATGGAAGAAACTATATGAAGTGCTACGTATCTAGCAAGAACACTACAAAACCACACATTTTACTCCTGGCTCAAGTGTTTCAGCTGCTTTTTCCAAGTAGCCCAGCTCAGTACACTTACCAAGGGGAAAAAAAAAAAAAGCAAAGCCTTCCTAAACAAGCAGAAATAATGACCTTTTGAAATCACAGTGTCAGGAGTAAAGAGACCTGAATAGCAGTCTCGTATCTGCCCAGGTTCACGCAACAAGTCTGTGAAAAATTACTTCATTTATTTCTGTTTCTGTCACTTAACCTACAAATTAAAGGATCACAGTGAAGCTTTCTCTTAGGACCAGCAGACTGCTTAACATTTGTAAAGCCCATCAGTCCAGAGTACTTTGAGTAATTGATTTAAGACACTGGTTTAAACCATTTAATTTGAAGACCCCGGTTCTACAAATATGTAAGGGTATTAATAGGCGTGTTGCCATCAACAGGATTACTCTCACACAAAAGTGTCTCCAATATCAAAGAAAATACTGTATTTCTATTCAGACAACTCTTACCAACACAAGCTCTTTGTGACTTCAAAATAAAATTGCCTGAATATTAGCAATAAAAGTAATCAGGACTTTCAGCAGACTAGCAGCTACTGTAAATTCGATTTATTTTTCAATGCTGACAAGTTAAATATACAAATAGGAGAAACTAAGACCCATCACCCATCCCTCAGCAGCACACTTGCAAAATCCCCTCAGTGATGTGTCTCTTCTACAGTTGATAAGCCTACCTTCATCTAAGAGGAAAATAAACCATATAGAAGAGAAGCAAATTTTACCAGCACGAGGTACATCATTATCCTCATAATGCTGCTTTTACCATTGAAATCAGATATTTGCACGAGTGAGCCCCCATTCATACCAAATGCAAGCACTGATAGAAAAGTGTAATTTAATTAAAATCTCTGGAGCTCTCACTTACTAGCATTTAATGCACACAGACTCACCATGGGCTAAAATTTTACAATCAATCTCCTAAATTTTATATTTCTGTGGTTCTCCTACGCATACTGTAAATGACCCCAGGAACGTCTCCTTGAGCAAAGTCAAACCATTAAATAAATACATCTGGTTAAAACTTTCTGAATATCAGTGTCTGAATGACAGCAGACATGCAAGTACAAAATTACAAAAGACAAACTCATACATGCTTGGTAACTTAAAAAAAAAAAAAGTTGCCCCTCTTCCCCCAGCCTTTAGAAGATATGGGACATAGACAACTGCTTTGTTTGAAAGCTGTACTATTTTATCAATCCTCACTAAAATCTTGCACGATTATGATCCATTCAAGGCAGGCAATTCTATCAGCAAAACAATTAATTGCCCAACAAAATCTACTCACTTTTGTATTTTCATGAGCACATACTGTTTATGCTCATGGTTCAACATCATTCATAAGCGTAGTATTTTCTCTTAGCATCTGCTCCAGCGTTTTCCAGGACTAAAAGTCAGACTGGTAGGGTAATTTTCTTCTCTCTTTCAATAGCCACCTCAAAAAATAACTCTGAAAGCACTCTAACTGCTAACTTCTATCATGCTATTTTGTGAATATTTCACATTTTTATCTAGGTGAGTGACTAACTTGTAATACAACCCTGACAACTTCCTTTTCCAAGACATTCACGTTTATTATTGAGGACTTGCTTTAAAAATGAGCCTTCCATCACTGCAGATGGCTTATTCCATAACCATCAGCGACTTCTTCACAGTTCTGAAATGCAATTTTACCCTGTATGAAATGCCTACTTTCTCTTTAGTCTTTTTGGTGGCCACAGAACGTATCATCTATATATTACCCACATATTAAATTATATTATTATATATATTGCAATTGTCTATAAACCCATAGCTTACTTTGTTCATCTCTTTTTCTGCAATCCCTGACTTTTTTCCTTTAGTAATCTACTCTTCCATTTTTAATCCATTTGATTTCTGCAGTCCCTAGCAAGGCTCAGAACAACAGAATGATTTCTGAGAACAAGTCAGTAATTTAAAATTCAGTGGTACCCTCTTCCCTTCCCTACAAAGGCTGATTTTTAGAGGACATTTAATTACAGGCCTGAGTTCCTATTTTCTAAGCCTAAACACAACCCCTGAAGGCTTACAATATTTGAGTCACAGCTGGAGCTGTGGTTACTATACAGTTTAAATATCAGCCTCTTTACTGTGCAATTTGTTTTGAAAATCAAATCAGATGCCGTGTCATAAACAAGTGCTAATTAAGTACTGAGCGGAAATTGGGCTTTTTTGTGCAAGAAGGGTTCTTAAATATCTGCATCTTCACTTCCATAAGAAAGGATAAATATGTCAAGAGTGATAATTATAAAAGGAAACCTACTATGGTACTTGCAAGGTACTAGTGCTGCTTCTCTATTTCATCTGCTTCCATGTAAGAAGGAATGGGGGGGGGGGGGTATTGAGACCTGTATGAAATACGTATGTACTAAGGATCTTATGAATCTGATCATACAACCCATGATGCTGCCTTTTCCCTCAGAGAGAGCATTCACTCTGGGTTTCCATCATATATGATTTAAACAGGCAAGCTAAACCCATCTCTCTGTGTCACTGCCAGGCAACAGTGAAGCTACTTATATTTTCATTCCTTTTAAGTTATGATCTACACACAGTATTTATTTGATGATAACATTGCATTCATTAGATATAACACCTTGTCTGATAAATATCAAGTGAAGATCAGGAATAACGCATTTTAATATGCTGAAGGTCGCCTCTGAGTAACAATATTCACGACTCCATTAATTAACAGGCTCTCGGCTACAAAGGAGAATTAGATCTGTCAGTCACTGACCCAGGAGGGCTGGGCCAGTTGCACTGAAGATTGTCCAGTTGAGATGACTTCCACAGCAAAGGAAAATATCCCCTGTGGCCCAGAACTTGTTAATGAGTCTGTATGCATTACAGCAATAAATTTAATTCCTACTACAGAATATACAACTTCATGGTCCCAAACAGATACCTGACTCCACTGTCCAAAGCAGTACTCAAGCAGTTAGATCTGTGGAGTCTAATTCAACAAAACCAGAGACAGGATTTCAAAATCTTTCATTATTATTAGGAGGGAAAACTACAAGCTCTCAGATTCTAAAACCATAATCTGACAACATTTAAGTGTGCTCTTTGCGAGGTTTTGTAGAAGGAATGAATGAACACCAAGTCAGTTGATCATCTGATCTCACAGTTTGATACAAACTCCTTCAGAAGGACGCAACACTCCAGACAGTAGGCTCTGACTCTGCCTGCAAGCTTAACGAATTCACCACTCATGGTGAACATGGCTACTCTAGTTCTTTAGTGAATTTGTTTGGATTACATTGACCAGGATCTGCTCCAAAACAACTTCCATATTTACTGATACTCCTTGACAGACAAAAAGGCACAATTTGTTTTATATACTGCAAGAGCAGCAGCTACCAGGACAACTATTTTTGTAACATGGAATACCTGGATACCTTCTTAAGGGCTCACAAGAATACAAAGCTACAGTATTCAAAATCAAATGGAGATCTGTGACGGCACTCCATTAATCTTTGGACAAAGTAACAGCAAGCTCTGTGAATATGCTTACTATAGCAGTGTGAAAAGATCCTGTTCGTGCCCATAAGTAAAAACATGCTCTATTTCACAACCACTTGACATTTTAAGTCTGAAATTTGAGTCCTATATTTAGCCTCCTTCAAGACAGCAAGATCTGTGGCGAAGAAAAGCTACGTTTCTCACATCTGAACTTGTGCCAGGTAAGTGTCCAACAAGAACAGTTGCATCCACAGTGCAAACATTATGCATAAAACAGAATGCTGGAAGCTTGTCTAGAGATCAATAAAATTAAGTTGATGCCTTTTAAGTATCTTGCATCTTTTTAGTAAGTCCACAGAAAAGTCAGAAAGTTCACCCGGATTCTGATTTTTTTCACTGAGACTCAGAGCAACAAGAATAGAAAATTCTGTACTCAAGAGAAAAATAAATGCTAGCCAAGGTGAACAAAACTAAGAAGTTTGGAAAACTATGATCTCCATAATCAGTAAAAGAATCTACAGTGCTAACTTTCACCTTCCTGATCTCCTGCTGAATTTTAGGTAGGGACAAAAAAGTGTGCAGAAAAGATGGGCTAGAGGTCTGTGCCAGCTATCCTGGAAAGAAATCTGCAGTTCATACATTAAGCAGAGAAATTTGTAAGAGGAATATTGTTTTTTTCCTAAAGAAATAGAAATGTTTTCAAGAGCAGACTCCAGCACTCAACCACCACGTTTTCTGTTTAGCTAGTGAGCTCTCATCTTCCAAACAGACTCCAGCACTCAAGCCAAACATTCTCCTGTTCAATAAAGTAACCAAAAAACCTTCCTTTTTGCTGAACGGCCATTCTATCCCAATTAATTTCCCTCACAAAGCACTGTGCTACAATTACAATGTGGGACCTACTCACCCATCATAAATGACTTGGAATTCATAACTAATTGCCCCAAGTACTTACTAAGATATATTAAAATTTCCTTTTCTGATTTAAATGCTCCATACCGATTTCAGCTCTATGACATTTATTAACTCCTTGTGACTGGCAGAAGATGTAAATGCTCCTTTGCTTGGTTTAACCAGAGGAAACTCCTCCTTAAAACAAGAAGCACCAAAGCAGCGTGCTGTCTCGGAGGAGTATGTTGAAAGAATAAAGCAGGGGCAACAGAAGCAGCTGAAGATACCTAACAGGCAGCCTCTGGCAGCATCCCCATGCAGAACAAGTATCTGTAAGAAAACTACCCAGAATGAGCCTGAAATGTGGCAGCATTGACTGGCCAACCTTTAAAAACAAACAAACAAAAACCCCAGAACACAAACAAATAGTATGTCTTGTCTCCCAAGAAAGGAAATCTACTGAGACTGAGTACTGATAACTATTGCCAAAATGAAGCAGTTACCATGTGAGGCCTAAGTAAATCTACTCCCAATTTAGAACAAATTACAATTAGTGCTAGACTAACCCAATCTTCTTCTTTAAGAAGATCACTGAAGTCCAGACAAATTAGAAGTAGTTAAGCATTTGATAGATGACATGTAGGAAGTTACTAGTTAAAATGGAGAGGATTAGGATTAATACCAGAGTTGTAAGGAGGATAAGAAACTAAAAAGGGTAGAGGATCACAGGCTATTTTGAAAAGGGAACCATCAAACAGTACAGAGATGATCCTTCCTGAAATCCTTTATTAATCTTGAAAGTAATGATAAAATATTCTCACTAATGCCAAAAAAAAACCCCAAAAAACCAAAACCCAAACAATCAAGAATTATCAATGTGCTAATGAAACTGGCTAAAGACAAACATAAGAGACATCATAAATACAAAGGACACAGCATCTTGAAGACTTGGGTATCAGAACCAACAAAAGATGTACTTAAATTAAAAAGTAACATTATTTCCATTATAAACTAGGGACTCAGTAACTAAGAAGAGGAAAAGAGGCCCTGGGATATGTTACTCATCAGATAATGATAGTTCACCAATAACACGCAGCCATGAAGATGGCAAATATTATCATATAAAGTGAAAAAAACCCAGAAAAGAGAAATTAGGATTACTGCTTTGTACAAGCAACAAATAAAACTTTACCTGGAATATTCTGTATAGCTCTGGTTACTAATGTTCCAGGTAGATTAATCAAATTCTGCGGCTGTTTAAAAAGGTCTGCTAAGGTGATCAAGAGTTACAGGAAATGTCTTATAACAGAAAGAAAAGAAAAAAAGAAAAAAAAGAAAAAAAAAAAAAAACCAACTTGTTTAGCCTGACCAGATCCAGCTCAGAGGAGAATATGATTGCTCTACACAAATACATGCAGATGAACACAGGGGAGCAAGAACTGTTTAAACTCAAGGACAACATTGGCACAAGAGCAAGTGAGAATGAATTAGCCATGGATTAAATTAAGCTAGAAAATAAGAATGAGGATTCTAGCTTCCAAAGTCATCAAATTTGGAATAACTCTACAATGGCATAGCAAAGAAAATTCTACTCACTTAAGAACTGCTTTGAGTAGCTTGCAAAAAGGACTAGACAGTACACTGTCTACCAACATCAGACTCAAACCCATATTCCACAAGACCTGTTCCAATCCCACATGGAGATATTTCCTCCCACTGATGGGCTCTGACTGTTTTGCCACTGCATAAAGTCTTATTTTAAGATCAGTGAGATACAGATATATAGGAATATCTTCTTGTCAGTAAAACCCTTTCAGGACATTTATGCTTGTTTATAAATAACAGCCGTGACAAAGTATAAGAGCGACACACTTCACTGGAGTCATCCCAGTCAAAAGGAGAAAAAAAGGAAAAAAAAATTACAAAAAGAAAATTAACAAGGAATGTAGATTTTTTGTTCTTTTGAATCTATTAGCAACAGAAAACACTTTGTGTTATATTTGGAGAGGGTATTAACATTGTCAACATCTGTTAAGATGCTTCCAAGACCCATCTTCTAAAAGATCAATCCATCATTTCTTGAGACTACACCCACTTCTCATTGTTCTAATTTGCAGGAGATGAATGACAGCTGGCTGCATTTCTCAATCCCATCAAGAGTTTTGGCATATAAGAAGGGCATTGAGCAGACCCAATGAACTACCCCCCTGGAGAATCGCCAGCATCTTCCTAATAAACAGAATTAGGTCAACTATCCATAAACTAAAAGCAACTCCCACATAAATGCTGCTCCATTCTGCATCACTCTCACAATAAATAACAAACGATGTGTGTAGAGAGGGAGAGCGACTATATTGTATGACAGACTTTCACACTAGACCATTTTTCTCTGAAACAACTAGAGACTGATTTGGTTGCTATTTAGGCAAGCCTGGAAATATTAAAGTTTTCTTTTCTAGTCAGAATGCAGTCTAGCCCTGCTTTGTATCCAAGACAAGACTGCCATCACCTTTCTCCCAAGTATTTAATCCATCCTCCTATATTTGAAAAAAGCCTCACCGTCTCGAATAACTATGTCCATAGCTGGAAATGTCAAGAGAGAGGACTCCTACAAACAAATCGAGAGAATCCACATGTAGGCACAAAGCCAACTGATGGAAAAACCCCACCAGAGTTCTGCACTGGTTGGTATCTCCCAAAATCCCTTTCTACAATCTTCTTCAGATCTGCCTTGCTCCAGGTGCTTCTGAAGAAGATGGGCCATCTAGACTACAGTTACAAGCACACTTACTACTGTTCTGCTAACATACAACTGCACTTAACTTCTTCATTCCTTCATAGCATGTCCCTGCAACTTTTCCCTTCTTACCATGGAATGAAAGAAATTAAACCAGCACTAAGGCACTTTTCTTCTACTAGTCCAAACTGGTTACTCCAGTGGAGTCTGCCAAGAGGTTGCATGGCTCCTGCTCACAGACTGTAATCACTTCTGTCCTTCCCTCAAGAAGACTGGAGAGACCCCTTGCCGAGCTTTCCCATTCTTCCTCATTCTCTCCTTCCTGCTGCTCTCATCAAGATGAATGCACAGACCCTGTTTCAGCAGTGAGGGGAGGGAACATTAAATTGGATGTTTCTCAATTCTTAGTACAGAGGAGCACTAGAAGCAGCTAGAGAGCGCAAAATTGTGATCAATCATTTGTTTCCAAGCAAAATCACTGTGGAAAAGTGAAATAATTTAAAACTGAAAGTCTTTATTGCTGCTTCTCAAACCTTCTGCCATCACAGCTAACAAATTTGGCTGTGCACACACAGCTACAAGCAGGCTGAGCACCCATTGGTTAATGGAACTACAGAACTTGCAGATGAAAGAGAAAAAATGAATTTTAATGCAGTTTTTAGAAATACTTGTCATTGTTTCAGCATTGCCATTTGGTGAATGGGACTGATTTCTCTCTCAGTAGGGGATGATATTTTAATGATGTAACAATGTACTTCCCAGAAGAAAGACAAGCCTCATGAGGCAGATTAAAACTAAGAATATTCAGATCCCATTAAAAACAGACAGTTTCAAGCCATTTTTAAAATTAATTTTGTTTAATGATAAAATGTGTTATCTTAACAGGTGGCTAGCCAATTGTAAAATTAACCAAAACATGGTCAGAAACACAAGGCTAGCTATTAGAAGAGCTGGTTTCTTTTTATTCCGTCTGCTATTATCAGTGTACCACGTGACCCTACACAAATTCCTCCAGTCTATGACCCCTAGCGAATTTCTGAGCTTCAGCTTTCTCTTTCTGCAAAGCAGGGGTAGCATTTGCCCAACACCAGAGTTCCTCAAGACCTCAGATAAAGAGACATTAGAAAGGGCCATTGTTTAATAAGCAGGACATATTTAATGTAACTCTCAGGATGTTTATTTTTAACAGTTTCTGTGGGATAGAGAAGTTTTTCTCAGCACTAATCAGCATCCTGTCAAGAAAATAGCTTATTGCTTATTAATTGTATTTTGAGCACTTACTATTTAGCTGCAGCCACTGGACTCTGCTATGCTACAACTCATTTTCAGCTTCCACAGCTAAACACACACTGCATTCAGCCCTGCTGCAGAAAAATCACTTAAAATACATAAATAATACATCTTGTTGAGCATCTCCTGAATTGTAGGAAGGAAGAAATGAGGAAGACTCAAGGAAATATTGGCTGTTAGAAATACTAGTTAAGTTTGCCACTGAGAATGGCTAAATATTACGCAAATCTCACCAGCACACATGGAGGTTAGAGATGACACAATGTAAGCAGACAAGGAAGTGAAAAAACAGCTTATTCCATCTGCATTGTTGAATTTAGCATGAAATTTTTTATGCAACAAAATCAAGTTGCTTGGCTTGCTGGTTTTGCTGGTCTTACACGTCATCTGATCATTTATACCCTACATACTGTTGCAGCATCCACTGAGAAAACAAGCATGACAAGAAATGCACCTATACAGATGAAAAAAAGTCAGTGCAATCCCTTCACTCAATTCTTAATGAAAATTCATAATTCCCAGGTATAAATGACTCTCCTTGTAATAGAAAACTACTTTTCATTAACAAGTTTTATGATACAAACAAACTACCAGAACGCTAAAATCCAAAGAAAACAAAACAGTGTGGACGAACACATTCACTCAACAAGCATATCCAGTCAACATTTGTACATCAGGAAATACTTTCTGATGCCCACTTTAAATGTTTTTAAAGCATGAAGTGAATTTTAAATGAGACCAGACCATGAAGTTTTCTCCGACATTTAACTTCTAGTCTCCAGTCGTTCTTTCCCCTACCTCAGTATCTGCTAACACTGAAAATAAACAAGAATACAATGTAACTGTATATTTTCATCTCCTTTATGGCCCAGAGATCAGAGCTTGGTTGGCCATTGGAAATGCTCCAAAGATCACTGTTTCATTTTTTCTTTATTAGGCACCTCTTAAAGAGGTGATCGCCAAACTCTGTACATTCCTACCTTACTTCTAGAGCTAATACACAGCTACAGAATAATTTTATTTTCTTTCTCTGAAATCTTCATTAACTCTTTCAATACTACAAACGACTACAGAATATTGAGAATGTTGAGGCCACTGCGCGTGTCTTGTTTCCTAAATAATCCTTGGAAGATACCCTTTGCCTTTCCAAGGATTATTTAGGAAACCCTTTGCCTAACCAAACTTTGTGGTTAGAACAGTTGGCTTTATCTTACTAATGAGAATGATAATTTAGTACCATATACTCATGAGGAATTATAGCTCTGCTGACTGGCAAATAATTTGCCAAGGCAGATTAGTTTAGCTGCATAAAATAAATATCCACCTGCACATACTAGCACTAATCAGGGCGTGAAATTAAACTTTTTATTCAGTGGGAAATAACTGCTGCAAGGCGGCGATTTAGTCTGGGAAGCAAATATTAAGGTCAGCCTATTCTCTCTGATGTTGATAGTATATATTACAGTGAGGAGAGCATGGTGCAACAAATTCTGCTTTTTAAGTCTATGAAACTAAATACTTCAGTGATGCGATAGCAAATTTGCCATTTGCTTTTCTAATTGCATACATTTAATGGAGCAAAGTGGCTGAAACAAAACATTACCAGAGAAGCGAGGGTGAAGTTACTGAAGTACCAAAGGCCTGCACCAAGTGCAGAAAAATCTACGGCACAAAGTTTGGGGTAGAAGAAAATAAATCAACATTTTCTTTACAATATACTAGTCCCAACAAATCCTCAAACTAAGAGGATGTTATTTCAGTTCTATTGGAAAAAATTACTAAGCATATGTTTAATATTCAAGCAGGATTTGCAACTCTGCATTTAGGAGGCAACTCTCCGCTATCCCAGCTGTTCTACAAAAAATATTTTCATTGTTTTCATGCCACTTTTGCTTTGGATACCCAGGACTCTCTGCCACAATGACCGCAACACAAGTACGTCATTAAGAAGACTATAAGGTTCTAAAAGCAGAGTTTTATAACAATAGCTAACAAGTCCTAGGTCTTAAAAATCCCAGTCCTAGTGACACCATAAATCATACAGATTCAGTGGAAACAGAACCTCTTTAGAGTATCAGCTTCTGTCCATCTGTTCCATCCATAAACACACACAAATAGAAGAAAAAAAGTGGAAAAAAAAAATCCCCCAAAACAGATTCCAAGTCTATTATCCGTCAAACCTCTTATTACACTGACTATTCCTTACTATATTACCTGCTAGTTTTGTGGAAGCTCCTACAAACATGAGAATATAAAAATTAGTTAACTTCAGGATTCTCTCTCAAAGAAAAGAGATAAAAAGCCAGAAACAACAACAACAAAAAAAGCCCCACAGATGCATCTTGAAAGATAACCAAAATGTTTTGGTTCTCCTGTGAAACTGGAAGGCCATGAGGTCCTCCTAGAATCACATCACCCAGAAAGAAAAGAAAAATTGTAATTTGGGGGTGAAATAGAAAAAAGACATTCATGAAAAACGCTACTATCAACATCTTCCTATTTACAAGCCAGGAAATTAAACAAAGTACTGCAAACGGATCCCAAACTGGTCAGGTACAGCTCCAAGAACTGCTAATTAAACACAATTGAAGTTGTCACTAGTCCATTCAAGAAAACAGATGTTGCTTCATAGAGCTTTGATATTTTTCTTAAATACCTTTCAAAATGAGGAACAAAAAATATGAACTCTTATAAAAAGGGCTTTATTGTATTTTTATAGCATATTACATACCTTGTAACAATCATTCTGTTAAGTGTGAATGTCAGTTTTATTTTCTGTCCCTTTTTTCCTGGCTATTTACAAGCTTTGTAAGAATCGTTCCTTAATTAAGTCTAAACATAGTTTTATATAAATGGATTCCTGGAATTAAAAACGCTCAGACTTAAGAAATGATTGTTACAGAGACTGTAACAGGCCGTAAAAAAGAATGCCACTTTAAACAAAGATTTCTCATTTTAATTAAAAAGATAATCATCAGAACATTCGTACACTTAACAGAACCATTTCAAGCTACTTTGAAAAAATATCTACTATTCTATGCAGGCATATGTAGTTTACTTTATATGACATTTAATCAAAGTCTCAGTTGAGCCTACTGCACTCATACTTTAAACACAGTATCTACAGTTTTAAACACTTTATTCAAATATGAAAGTTACTTATTGAGCACCTCATTTCTAGTCCTTTTGTAAATGGTTATGACAAGAGAAATCCCATATTCCTGAAGGCATAAAAACAGAGCACTGTAAGGCAAGGGGTTTTGGGAGGGATTTTTGCATGGGTTTTTTTTTTAAGCTAATGGGCACATTCGCCTTTCCTTTTAGCTTGTGCATCAGTCTCTTACACACTGTACTTTACAAAGAGTGTAGTTTTATCTGCAGTATTGTAGAAATATGAAAAGGGGCTGAGGTGAACTGAGACAAGTTCCACTCTGGTAAAACCCTTGGTGTAGCTGCAGAACACTGGGCTATAGAATTTACAAGATCTTATTTTAAATCTATGAACTGTCTTTCGTTCAAAAAAAGCTTTGAAAGATGACTTGCAGAACACATGATAAAATACATTCATTCACCAGCAAAAACAGTCTTCCCTGGTGAGCAGTTGCTTAGTATTGCGTAATGCTAATTTAATATCAGAAATAAATTAGACTTCTTAAAATGTAGAGGTAAATTGAGTATGCAAATGAAGTTAAATAAATTACTTAAACATTAAAGTATTAGATTATACATATTGTAGCTGACCATGGATAACTAGAAAACTGGTAGCAGATACTAGCTAAATGTAATACTGTTTCACTGGCAAATAATGAAGCCAATACCACCCAGTAAGAAGGCAGCCTTCTCTTACTCCCATCAAAAAGTTGCATAAACATGAGCGCACAGAACAAAAAAAAGAGTTCTGTTTGTCTTTCAAAGCATCAAATATAGATACTATAAATGAAATTATCTTGCTTTAAAGTATTAGCCTTAGATGAAGTCTTCCCCTGACATTTTTTCTATTAAGACTTAGACATGAAAATAAAAAACAAATTGCCAGGTCCATCTTGTCTGATACCTTGTGACTCAAGAGAGCTGCTCAAAGTCAATGCCAAAAATTAGGTACTGACATTTTTAAGTGGAAAAAGTATTATTTTCTAGAGAAGCACAAAACCACCTACAAGGCTGTTTTTCAGCGTGAAATGAAACCTACCACAAATCCAAAAACAAAACTACCAAAAGCTGGAGAGATAATAGGTCTCGTAGATTTGAGTATTTACCTACAAAGGCACTTGAGAAACTCTCAGGGAAAATCAATAATTAATAGCAAAGCCCACCTCAACCCAAACTGTGAGTCACCTAAAAAGGAAGATGTATATGAAGCATATTGCACACTTGGATGAACAAGATAATACACTGAGTGATTCAGCATTAGCTGAGAGGATGCACGAGCTGATCTACTACCTCTACGTAGATAATTGTACCAATGCCATTACTGCAGTACCTAAGCACTTTCTGAGTGCTAAAAGACAGAAACAAGACGCGACCTAGGAGGGCCAAGCTGCTACTTGCACCTGATACCTAACATATCAAAATAACCTACCTGTGTGACACCTCCACGAATACCAAAAGACCCCACCAAGCCTGACAAAAATTTCATCAGCATAATTAAACTAAAAGCCAGTTCTAGATAGACGCACGCTAAAGCAAAAGCCTGAGATGTGTTAAACAAAAGCTTTTCTTGCTCTCAACCTGTAAGCAAAAATACCCTAAAAAGTTCAGAGGGGATGGAGGGAAGCAACTTCTTTCACTGCACTTTTTTACAAGTATTTTGCATACAAGAGGCATTTTAATAAAACATTGAGGAAAGTGGTTTAGCTTTTTAGTTCTCAGCACAGCCTGGTCTTGATAATTCATCCCTTTATCTGGTGCTCTTAACAGATGCATCTCCTGTAAGAGCAGCTCTCTCTCACGCTCAGGTCTCTCCCTAGTGTCAGGGAGCTTTATTGTTCAAGTGGAACACAGCCAACTGCAAGATGGACAGGGATTTCCTCCAGTCCCAGGCCCAATCTTATGAAAGATCTCAAACACCCAGACTAAGACCTTGGATGATAACCTTAGCACAGGGGGTCAAAAAAGCAGCATAAAGGAAGTCAGCATAACTTGTTCACTATGCTGTCTGGCAGAAGACAAAAACGTTTCAGCAGAAACTTTTCAGGATATGAAACTCACTATCTAGAGGCAGGTTGCAATTACCAAGCTTGGCCAAACACAAGCGCAACAGGATCTGGGACACTTCTTTGGCCAATCACACACCAAAGAGGGTAGTTTATTATTACTAATTGCTACCTTGCCTATTTAGGCATCCATAGCATTTTCACACTTCACCAAGCTGAGACTATAAATCTGACAAACTTGGAGACTATTAACAAAAGGGTCAAAAAGTCTCAAGAGAAACAAGTTCTACAAGACTAAAAAAACAGAAGCCAAACAAGTGTTTTGAAGCTCAATTAAAAATTAAAATTTGCAACTAGTGTTTCCTCAATTTCATTTTGGGCATATGTTCTGAAGGTTTAATAGAATTGCTTCTTCTTGATGAGCGTAGATTTAATTCTGTACCACTGGAAGCACTAATCCAAACCAAACTTTTAGCAAATGTTGCCAGCCATTTAAATGATGTCCTTAGGGAAAGAACAGTTTGGGCCACCCGAAATTTAAATTCAATTCAGTTGGCACCAGCTTGTTTTCATTTCTAAATCTTATGTTTCTGGCCAAAACACTTAGAAATACCAACAAACGAAGAAAGAGAGAATGAAACTACAGTTTAAGGGCATCATGCCTCAAATCTAAGTAAACCAGCCACATTTGAAGAGCATCTTGGATGCAAGTACCCCCCAGGGCTGTTTTCCATGCCAAAGGCCAACTCACAAACCTAAACAATGTAAGTGCTCTTCACACGCTGTCAATGATACGCTGCTGCACCAGCAGGTGAAAGATTTAAGCGTCAGTATTTACAGCTCTCATGGCAGAAAGGAAGGAAAAACAAAATAAAATTGCAGAGAGATGTACAGAAGGATAGTCTAAGGTGTATAAAGAGAGAGAAAACCCCAAGAATTACATGTGCAAGCCCTCCCGGTGCCTCTGGGCCCCTCTGCCAGCTCCTGCCTCACTCGAGTTCAACTTCTCCCGCTCCCAGGTGGCACCTGCAGCCCCCCCCCCCAGCACAGTGATACTTTTCCACGGATTTGGGGGCCCCGCTCCCGACACGCAGCCCCCCCGCACCCCACTGCGCCTCTGGGCCCCGCTCACCGCCCTCCCCCGACCGTAGGACGAGCCGCCCCCCCCCCGCCAGCCCGGCGCCCCCCGGCCCAGCAGGCCCGAGAGGCCCGGCCTCCCCCGGGGTCCCCTTCCCCATTGCCCTCAGCCCCATCTCCCCCTACCCCTATCCCCCCTCCCCCACAGCCCCACCTCATCCCTCGCCCCTCCCCCCGGCTGCCCCTCCACACACACACAGGTGCCCACTCCCGCCAACAGCCGCGGCCCCTCACCATGAACTTGAGGGCCTTCTCCTGCAGCACGGCCTCGGCCGGGTCCATAGTCCTGCGCCGAGGCCAGGGCCGGGGCCGGGGCCAGGGCCGGGGCCGGGGCCGAGGCCGCCCCTCCTCTCACTGCCAGGCCGCAGCCAGCGCAGACAGGAACCTGCGCTGCCCCGCGGTCCCCCCGCCCCGCTCCACCTCACCCCGCTGCCCGCAGAGCGCATGCGCCGCCCGCAGGCCCACGGGAAATGGAGTCCCCGGCCGCGCTACCGGCAAGGGTCCGAGCTGCAGGTAAGAACTACAGAGCCCGAAAGGCCTTAGGGTCCGGTGTACGCCGGGAGCCGGCTGGTGCATGCGCTGTGCGCGGGAGAGGGGGCTGACGGGAGTTGTAGTACCGTGGGGCCGTGACGTTGTAACTTGCGGGCAGGGGCTGGGGGAGCGTCCCTGCCCGGGCAGAGGAGGGAAGGAGGAACGTGGGGAGGGAAGCCCTTCTCCACAGGGGCCGTGTGGGCCCATTCCAGCCCCAGACGTTCCCTGGTGAGGTGGAAGGCTGGCTCCCAGGTCACAGCCCTGCGCTCCCTGCCGTTAGCATCTCGCGTGTGGCTAATGGCGGGGTGCAGGGGCGGCTGGCAGCAGGTTCCCCTCGCAGGACGCTTCACCCACGAGAGCTTGGCTGCTCCATTGTTTTGCTCCAGTGCTTGCACGCTGTCGATTTTCTAGTCAGTTGTGACTGGTACATCATCTAACATTAACCCTGTGCATTAACCAGTGTACACCTGCATGCGTAGAACGAGCACCAAAAATATCCAGTGACTTTTGTACAGAGAGAAAACCGGTCTGAAGGGGCCATTGCTGCTCCTTGGCAGGGGATATGAAACAGGCGAACTTGCATCACTGGAATAGGTCAAGCAGACATACATCATTCTTGAGGGATGCTTGTTCAAATTGGTCTCATGAAGAAGACTCCACATAAACAGACTCGCGTGGTGATTCAGTGCCCTTACACTTAGCTTTTTTTCCTAATAATGATGCTAAATCAATTTTCCCTGAAAATTGGGCCAAGTCCTCCTTGCTGTACCAAGCAGCAAACAAAAAAAGAATTGATCAGCATCCCTTTAATAGTAGCCATACATAGACTGGAGGGCATTTACCATATCCCCCTCTTTAATCTTCTCTGTTGCACACCAAACAAGACCAGCTCACTCTTTGGCAGCCATCACTTTTAATCCTCTTGGTTTTGTTAATTTTGTCTAATCTCTTTCCAATTTTTCCTACATTTTTTACAGCGTGTGCAAAAACTGAAGCCACCTCGCATGGAGCAGCAGACAGGAATTACCTCCTGTGCCTTTAGTACTAATTATAAGAGCCTGCTAAGTTTTTACTTGCTCTATAGCAAACATGACACTGATTCCTATGCAGTTTGTCATCCAGTAAAATGCTCAGATTCTTTTCCTTGCTGCATTTAAATATTTGACTCTGCGTCTTAAGCAAGTTACCCTGAACTTCTTCCTATTTAGATGCAAAGGAGCAAAGCTCTCGCTTGCTAACATGCAGCTTAAACCCATTCTTTTTATTCCTGTTTTTGACCTGTAAAGTGAAGCTTCAAGTCACAGGTGTGAAAACAGCTTCTCCTGTTCACCAGCCCCTTCCCTCATTTTCTCTAAACTCCCCATCTCATCTGGATTTTGAAATAAGATAATCAGAGAGAAAACGATGCAGAGAATGTGTCCATTACCAGACTCCTTGCAGGGACGTATGACCTGGGTGGTGCTTCATGACCCAGTGCCAGGAGTGTGTCCTCCAGCCAATGACCCAGCAGAGGTGACAGGGAACGTGAGCCCATGCAGGGTGTGATGCTGGGTTGAGCTACGCTCCCAGAGCAGTGGCTCGAGAGAAGGAGGCAGGGATAACCTTGTGTCCTCCTTCTACAATCCCAAGGCATAGAAATCTTCCAAAGAAAGCTTTCAGGTCACCAGGACATGGGCTGCTATTCTTGGACTGGCCCAGCCATGCTCTTGGTCATCACACTTTAAGCCCAGACTCTTAGCAGTGAAACACCTGAAATGCTTGGCTGTAATGGGGCTGGGCATTTTCCAGACTGCTGACAGCACTGAAAACACTTACCACAATTGTATAAATAACAGTAATTATAATAAGGGAGTCCTCTAATTACAAAGGGAACGGCAACAGAACTGCAGGCAACCAGGGGCCACCAGCGCTTGGGGCATGGCTCTCCTGCGTCTCCTCCCTGCGGGCATCAGCATCCTGCAGTTGGCTGGGATGTAAATGGATCCTCTCCATAGCAGCACGACGGGCTCGAGGCTTTGATTGCACAGTTTATTTGTCAATAATATCTGATGCTGGCCTAATTGTAGGAAAATTGAAAACTGTAATGCTTCAGCACTAGACACCACTGTCCCAAAGCCCTCTAGGCTGATTGATCTGTCTGGACTGTAACTTATAGGGGATTAATGTCTCTGGATCATAAAAAGCATGAACAAAGTGGAGCCAAAACTAATGAGTGTTTAGGTGCTGGACTTAACCTTGATGGAAGAAGAAAGTGGCTCAGTTATTCTGCTGCACTGCCATCAGGACCTCACAATGCAGGATTCCTGCAGAGGGACTGGGCAAGAGTCTCCACCACAGCACAGAGAGACCGAGGAAGGACTCAGAGAGACAGCGCTTGGCCCAGCAGCAATGAGCATGGAGGTCACACCTCGCTGTGTGAACCTTGATGTCTGCAGCCCAACCTTGTGGCCTCCCCCCACCACGGGATGCTTGCTGCAGCTGGACAGACAGCTCTCTGCCCACCAGCTTGCTGTGTACGCTGCAGCCCACAGCAGGAGAATGGTCAGCACGCTGAACTGTGACACCCACCAGGTCCCTGCTACAGCGCTGTGCTATCGGGGTGTCACGTCACACAGCAGGAGGAGAGGCGTTGGAGAGGTCTGTGGTGTATAAGGCAGAGGAAAGGCACACTTTGAGTTCAGCAGGTTTACAACCAATTAAATAATGATTTGTTTGGATTGCAGGAACCAAGAGCCGGACATGTGTGGTCAGTGCTGTCTCTGCCACAGTAGAGATGCCCTGATCAGTTCCTCTTACCTTCCTCTTGAAACAGCAATCATATACCCTCCTTCCTGCCCTCCACACCCTCACTGCAGAGCATGTTGCATGAAGCACACATATAGCGCACAGGGAGCTCACCATCCTTCCAGATGAAGGATGTTACCTAACAGTAAAGATATTACTGTGATTATTTTTGCAATAGCATATTGCTCTGTGCATTCTGGACTCTGCGGACCACATCCACGCCTGGTGTAACGCCATGTTAATTTGCTGTGGCAATCATTAATTGGGTAAGGAACAGCTGGTGCTTTGCTTTAAGTGAAGCTGATTGGGTCAGTAAGTAACTGTTTGGTTAAGCAATCTACAGCAGGTACAGCCCTACCTCTCTCTCTGCTCCAGGGGGGTTTCACTTCTTGTCCCAGTGACCCTTGGAGGAAGCAGCAAGATTTGGCCATGAAACATTAGGGAGCTTTAATCAGTGCAGTTCCTTTGGGCATTATTGCCTGAATTTTAATATTTTGAATAATAAAGGATGATTTTAAATTAAATTTGTGGGCTCACCATCTGTGTGTGGTTGGCCTTGTTTTCCTCTGCTTTGGCAGTCCCTTGACTTCATTCTTTCCAAGTTGCAGCAAAAAGGAAGGGAAAAGAGGGGAGATCGCCGGTGGGGGAACCTTTTGTTATTCCCTTTGTCCTGCAAGATCTTGGCAGCAGCAGCAGCTGCCTTTATTGCGGATGTGCTTCACAGTGCTGAGCACACAGACAACATTCGATAGCGTAAGAGCTTGTGAGAGGGAGACAGGGACCCCTGCACCCAGAAACATCCCAGTGGTTCAGCTCAGCCTCTCCATTCCAGCTCGTCTGCGGCAGCGATGTGCTTCGCACAAGGCGCTGACATCTCAGCTGAAGGGGCTCGCGTGCAGTGGCCTGGGGCATCTGGGGGCAGGATGGCTCCCTGCAGCCTGTGAGCAAAGTGGCTTTTTTAGGGCAAAGGAACATTGCCGCTCGGTTGTGCAAGAGCAAAAGAAGAGAGTTCGAGACCACGTAGTATGAATTCTGTTCACTGTATGGCTGGAGCAGGACAATACCCATCACCTGGTACTAAGGAGGTGTGCAAGGCTGCACATGTGGAGTGGATGACCAGAGAGAGAGAGGTTTGTCTGCAGAGAAACCAGAACAGTCAGGCTATGGGCTGACATTACAGATTGAGCTGAATTTATACCTTGTGCTGCTGAAAAGGGGAGCTGCATCCCCTGTCCTGTCTCTGCCAGCCACGTGCTTATTCCTCTCACTTTGAGCCAGCTCTGACGCTTGTTTGCTAGGACAGTGAACTGTTTTAATTCACTATAGTGGCAGAAAAATTATAATCAGGAAATACAATCCAAATGCTTCTTTGTTGGTGAGTCAAACTGGCTTTTCTTGTGATCAGACAAATGGCAAAGCTACTGAGAGGGCAGGGGAAGGTAGGATGAGACTGGTCCATCTCAGTGATGGGGAGCTGCTAATGCAGCAGATACCAGGAGAAAAATCCTTGTCTTCACACTGTCAGGGTCTCTTGACCCTCCTGGGGGTTGAGAGCCTTCACTGCTCCTATCATCATTGCCACTGGACGCCCTGGGTGGTCAAGGCACAGAGTAGGGGGGAGCCTTGGGAAGGCCACATCCTGGGAGTTTGGGATCCTCGCAGGGATCCTGAGCAGGGAATCCTGAGCTCATTTCCCAATTTCCCATCTTACCACTGGGGCTGTATGGCACTGGTCCCTCCCGGGATTCACTTGGTCACCAGGAAGCAGGAGATGCTGAAGCCCTGGTCCCAGTCCTCTCCGTAGACACTGTTGGTACTTTGTTTAAAATCTGCCTTAAAAGAGATCAGGGTGACAGCAATGATCCTGAATGGGGGCGATAGCCATTGTCAGCAGCCTTCCTCGTTTCCCCCACAACTTTGCCGGCAGCCCCAGTGTCGAGCATGGGGCTGCCCACATACAGACACACACACCCCGACTCGCAGCCGGCCGGGTCCCCCCAGCACAGATCTGGAAGCACTTCTTTACCCCCAGAAGCGGGCCCTTTGCTCGCTGAGGCCTGGCCACCTCCCCACACCCCCCACACTTCTAGGATGTGTCCTCTGGTGTTTGTAGCACCTTCCATCAGCCTGTCCTTGAGATGGCAGTGATGATGAATTCATCGGTCCTTCGGCAAACGCAAGAGGCCCAGAGGAGCATCGCCGGGGGCTCAGCATTGCTGCCTGGAGGATTGCAAAGGGGGAAGAAAGATTTCTTCTTATGAGGGTGCAAAACAAACCCAAACCATCAAACCTGACCCAACAGAACAAAAACAACCCCAACAAGTACCTCGTAGTCAGAAAAGCCTTTTAAAGCCTCATGAATATTTAGCTTGTCCTCATGTAAAATATATGACTTTGTGTAAGGATCAGGCAAAGGAGGTGCATGATTTTTTTCTGATTTATGGGCCCAGCAACGGATTATTCATAGCAGAGCAGCTGTGTGGAAAGATTCATCCACTGCAAAATGTGATTGTACATCAGGCAGTGTGAGGGAACAGAGCTATGACTAATGGCTACTTTACATATAAATGAGAAGGTTTGCGCTAGGAACTGTAAAAAAAAATACAATCGTTCAGCTGACGGGCCCGGCCTCTTTATCGCAAGTGCTGCACAGGGGCCGGGGAAAGACAGGAACAAGCCTGCCTGAAGGCGCTGCCTTCCCTCACATCCTCCAACATGCAATAAATAAGGCAACAGCAGTCAAGGCTTCCAAGGGCCAAATTTGTTGCTGGTGTCAATCTGCAGGCTGCAACGGGGGAAGGCACATGCGGCTTCTTCTGGCTCGGATGCCCCTGGAAGTCCCTCCTGGCTGGGCTGGGGTGGACCCCACTTTGAGCTCGAAACAGGGGCAGCGTGAGCCCAGCCCCAGTGTAAGCCCTTTGCTTCCCCTCCCCGCTGCGATAACAGCCTCCCCCACGCTCCCTCTCCTAGCTGAGACGGGTTGTCTAGACATTGCAGATGTGGACAGATGTTGGGGCTGTAATTTATAACAATGGCCTCCAGAAGGCAATTCCAATTTGTTTCGCTAAAGCTTTAAGTTACAGGCAGCAAGATCTCCTGTAAATACTCTTGACTTACATAGTAAGTACATAAGAGTTTGCCTGGTGAAAGCCCGCTTGCTGCAGCGATTACAGCTTTGCCCATGCCTCAGAGGGATGTTACAATTCATAGGTCCAAAAGCAATTGCCCTCCTCTGCCATGGACCCAACAAGTCCAAGAGTGACCCGAGTTCCAGGTGATGACACGCATGCAGTTCAGAGGTCGCTTCTCCAGCATCATTCACCTGCTCAGCAGAGGAGGTTGGGATCCTGCCTGCAGAGCCAACCCCCATACCCCGTCTGCTGTCTTCCTTATGGGGCACGTCCCTGCCATTCGATGCCTAAAGGACAACTCAGAAAAGGAAATTTTCCCAGCCCTTTAAAAGGTTCCCTAGAGGGAAACCTCTCCTGAAAGCAAAATGACCCTCATGGGAGAGGTTTCCCTCTAGGGAATCCTTTTAAACCCAAAGGGAAATGGAGAGCGCAGGCTTGCCTCTGCCCAGTTTAGAGCATCACAAGGCCTTCTCACTCCATCAGATACCACCCAATATTCCAAACAGACTCCTTTTGCTGCTCTAACCCTCCTGTGAAAGACAACCATGGTCCCAGCTTTGCAAACCTGGGGCAGATACCATCACAAGTGAAGGACATACTAACAGCGGTGAGCCTGTAGCTACAGGAGAAGAGAGCACCAGGAAGGCTACAGTCATGACCAACTAGCTTGTACCCTTCTGCTGTTCAAAGCTTGCTGGCCAGGGATACTTCTGACAAGGGAGAGAGTATTTCTCCAGCACCATTCATAGGACCTACAGTTCTTCTGCTTGTCCTCAGCCTAGAGCTTGGGTTTTCTTGCAGAGTCTGAGGGGAAAGAATAGGAACCCTTAGTAATTATTTGCTCCTGCAATCATGTCTGTGCACATTGTTCCTAAATTGCGCAGCACAGACTTTTTCAGTGCTTCTTAAGGACACAGGGCACTTGGTGCATAGGTGCGTGAGTATCCAGGTTGATGTGTGCTGAACTGGAAGCCACTCCAGCAGTCTCTGATAAATTACAAAAGCTGGTACTAACATGCAGCAGCCAGACAGGTCCCAGAGATCCCACCCTGTAGCAGGTTCAATCATACTAGGTGCAGTACAAAGGAGATCACTGTCCAGAGAACTAGCAAACACGTTCATTTCAGTCTACATTCATTTCAGTTTCCACCTGTGCAAGGTTGTCCATCCCATTCACCTCTGTGGCTTCACCATCATACTAGTGAGAACCTGTAGAAAAGCTCTACATGGATAAGACCACAAGCAAACAGAGACATGAGGTTACACCTAACATTCATCAGAGGTGAAGGTCACATCTGGAGATTGGGGTACAGCATATGGCTGAAATCCCACCTTCAAGAGTCCCAGCACAGGGCATCAACCAAGAGGAAGTTAAAGACATATAAATATATATAAACCAAAAAGCATACAGTGTGTTATACACAAAGTAGGACAAGGTTGGGAAGAGTTGTGCCTTGGAAACTCCCAGTTTTCATCTCAGAGGTGAAAGCTGGAGCACAAGCCAGCCACTATGGCAATTTCACCCATGAAGTGAGGTTGTGGAGAAAAGAGACTTTGCAAAGCCTAAGAGGCCACAGAGAGCTTTGATTAAAGCATGTTTCTGGGAGGTTTGTTTGGGATTAGAGACATGCTCCCTTTGGATTTGCAGCTGAAAGTCTGCAGCCATGTGCCACCCTGGGGGAGTCTGAAAGAGAAACCCACTGGTCTCCCAGATGGGTGGGAGCAGAGACCAAACCAGCACAACTGCACTTTGTAAAATTTCTGTCACTTTTGTTCCAGAGTTTACAATTAAAGCAACGGGAAGTGGCAGTTTTCAGGTTTTCAACCAAATTAAAAAGTCTTCCTTTCCCCAGCCCCCAAAAGTTTAATCTCAGATTTAATGAAACATTTAATTTGAAGCAATATATCTTCATTTGTGGGGAAGCAATTTTTTGAATTAAAGTAAATAAAGTAATAAATTATTTATTGTTCTTTAATTTGGAATTTTTCAGCAGTGCAATCAGCTGAATTCAAGGTGAAGCAAATGTCTGAGCCCCCATTTACCTTCATCAGCAAAGAGAGTATTTGATGCCTCTTTCAACTTGATGCAGGACAGGAGAAGCTTTTCTAGGAGGGGATCAGGCTTTTGGCATTCAGCTAATTTTGCAGCCACAAAGGCACATTTCCATACTGCTTTGCATGCCTGCAAATATCAGTGCTATGGAGGCACAAAGGTGCTGGAGCTCATTCTGCAGGCAGCATCCTGCCCAGCCCAAGGTGGGCAGATGGTTTCATTTATGGGAACCTGACTTGGAGACTTCTCTGTGCCCTAAAGGACGATGTGGGGATTGGGATCCAAAAGTGGATTCGCTCCCTGTTTGCTTTAAAATGGGAAGGCAGAGCAGGCCCCTAGTTTATGTTACTCTCCCAAAACATATCCCAATTGCAAATTACATACCCAATACCTGCATTCCATCCAGCTGCTGTTAGCCCCAGCCTGGAGCTGTGCTCTCCCTGCCCAGGGAGAAGAAAACCCAGCAGATTTTCATGGGAGGGGATTGGGTCAGCACAGGAGGGACAAGACCCATGTTTTACTTCCACACACTGTGCCCTGAACCAGGTTCCAAATTAAAATGCAGACCCAAATACCACCTTTTCCCAGCCACTTCAGAGCTGCATCCCTCCTGACCCAGCATTTCCAGAGCCCACGTCAGATCCTGTCAACTGATGGAGTAAGAAGCCAAGGTTTAGGTGCACGGGTGACCCCAAGGAAACAAACAAGCCAGACCCTGCAGCTTCCCCAGCAGACAAGGGGGTGAACTGGCCTTGGGACCAGCCAGCCCCATGGGCTTGGAGCCTGGGGATGGCTCCCTCCCCTGCTTGCTCAAGCACTTCCAATTAAACCCAGTGGAATTCAATCTCTTACTCTTAATAAACTTCCCTGTTTCCTTGCCAACTCCCCTCCGGACACCAAGACGCTATTACTCCAAACACAACAGGAAAGGGCTATTTTTTTCTGCAAACTTTCTGACTGAAGAGGCAAGCATGATCCCCCCTAGCAGGATCCGAGCCATTAGGATCCATGAAAATTAACTGCAAATAAACATTTGGGGAGGGGAGGGGAGAGGAGGGGGGAGGAATGGGGCTGCCAAGCCACAGCAGAAGTGTTATGCACACGCTTCCCAAGACAGGCAAACGCCCACAGTTGCTGACCAGTGTGCACCTGCACATGGGACCCAACACAGAAATTGGGAACTTATGTTCAGCTGAGAACACGTGGATCTCCAGGGATTCTGCCCCTTATTTCCACGCCACCACAGATCCCTTCTCACGCATCCCAGGCATGCATTTCTGGTGGTGGGGAAGATCTAACAGCCCCTTGCCTATTGCTGGCACCGCTCATACAGTGTGCGCGGGCAAAGGAGCCGTACAGCCCCCCTTCCTCCAGCCTGGAGCCCTCATCCCCACGTACTGCATCTCCATTGCACAGACCCAGAAGATTAATGCAGCCATCTCCCCTTTCCCAAAGCCCTGGTCGCAGCTTTGCAAGGCAGGAGCCTCCTTCTCCGCTCTCCTCTCCCTGACAGATGCCTCAGAGCCTGGGGCCGCAGTTAAGGTGACAAGATTCAGCAATTCTTTATGAACATTTCATTCCTGCTCGCTACACGACGTAAATTAGATGGTGTGTTACATTCGGGCAAGAAGCACGATATGTCACTGTGGCGCCGGCCCATTGGATGGAGAGGCTAATCCTGCCGTGAATTTCATTACTGCTTTTATGCCGTCGGAATTAGCTCGGTGACAGCAAGCCTGATTGTCTTTCACTAGGGGTTTGCCGGGGCGCGGGAAGGCTTCCTCCCTGTTGGGAGCACTACAGAGTGACCCCGCTCCGTGGCCACACATCATGCCTTTGCCAAGGCAGGGAGGGAGCGGTGTCCAGCTCGTGGGGAGCTCTGATATTTCCTCCTCCCCAGTGCTGGGATAAATAAGATTGAGGGAGCCCCTTGCATGGCTGGGTGGCCATGATGGTGATAACCACCCCACCCCCGGTGACAGGAGGGTGTTTACATGCACAGAGGCAGTTATCCTGGGGATGCTCTTCTTGGATGGT
Organism: Vanellus vanellus; assembly: GCF_965231255.1. NCBI lineage: Eukaryota > Metazoa > Chordata > Aves > Charadriiformes > Charadriidae > Vanellus > Vanellus vanellus. The sequence goes on along the minus strand of NC_138912.1, from coordinate 15,847,420 downwards.
GGATTCCTCCCTTCTTTCAGTACACACCATGCCAGGTACCAGCACCCAAAAACCTGAAGCCTGGAGCCTGAGATCCAGGGTCACAGGCTGTGATCCATGCTGCAGCTGAGCCAAATTCAGTCCTCGTCTCAGTGTCTGCATTTGGGGGTTTCATGCCCTTGGCCAGTCTAAGAGGAGATGAAGGAGATTCATTGAGCCATGTTCCCATCACTGCCCATAGGCTCCTTATGCACTGATGCTCAGGCTCGGTTTGGCTGAGCTGCCTCCTGATGCAGCCTCGTGGAGAATACCAGAAGTTTGGGTGACTCAGGGCAGGTGTTGCCTCTAGTGAGAGAAGCTGGATGAGTTGAACCCATCCTGTGTCTATCCCTACATCTCTCCTGTTATAGAGCTACTGCTAATCAGGGAGCAAAGCCAGGAACACACACAAAACTTCCCAAACAGCCAGCACTAAGGTGAGATTGCTGAGAGATCAGACACCAAAGGGGGTGGTTCCAAGCAAGAAGTGGCAGAGAGCAATCTGGGAACACCTGGAGAACCCAAGTGAAACAAATGTGAGGCTGGCTGCAGGCAGGTGCTGTGTCCACTCAGCAAGTTACTCTGTCCCAGGTAAAACAAGGAGTCTCACAAACATGCCATAAGCTGTCCCTGATGCCACCTTCAGACCCAGCCATCAGGAGTCCCCTGAACCTGGCCACCACATTTCATAGACACCATGACTTCACTTCTCCAAAACTAGCTTCTGGAAAGCCTTTCTCCCTCAGGCTTTGTGCTGCGGCCATGACAGGTCCAGTTAACTCCTCTCCCATCCTCTCTGCTCACTCCCGGTTTGCACCTCCACTGAGGTCCCTTTGCTACCTCTCTCTCAAGTTTATGTGTCCCCATCCACTTAACCAGCAAACACACACATGCAAACCCACGCCTGCCCATGTCTTACTGAAGCACTTGACTTTTCTCCTGGTGCCTCCCAGCACTGCTGCCATTTACAGAGTTTAAAATGTCAGGGTGATACCCTCCAGGGGTCCAGAGGATTGAGCTGCAAAACACTTGAAGGTTACAGATGACGTTGGTGATGGCTTCTGGGCTGATCCAATCAGTTCTGCACCCTAGCACAGGTTCAGAAACAAAATTGCAGGAGCAGGGATAGAGAGACAAATTGATCATCACTGCCTGTCATCCCAGTGCCTTCCCAAAGCTCAGGCTGCATAGCTCTGCATGGCTCCAGCCTCCAACCCTCCAGTGCTGGGTACAGCCCTTGGAAAATGCACAGGAAGCAGGAAAAAACTCTCATGACATTCCTGGGAGGAAGGTCTAGGTATACCGCAGCTCCCTAAGTGCTCTGTACCACCAGACAGACTCATCTGCTGTCCTTCTGACTGTCTCAGTGTCTTGTCCCAGGGCAGCTTTGGGTGATCCAATGCTCAAAGCACCAGTGCAGGCTCTTCACTTCAGAGCATCCCCCAGGGGCTGAAGGAGCCCTCCTGCACTAGGAACAGTACAAACATGGCACAGGGAAAGAGCCCTCCTTCCCCCAGGCAGGAAAGCTCCTATCTATAGCTGGCAAAGGGCCATGTGGCACCTACTGGGAGACAAGTCCACCTGTCTGGGGCGTTACCAAATGGCAAGTTAGATTTGAAACCCGTCCCCAAGGGTGCATCCAAGAGCAGTAATGGTCCAACTTTAGAGCACAGTCTGGAAACCAGGAGAGAGCCAGTGATACCGATGTCTGGAGCCCTGCTCTGGGCTCTTGGCCCCCTCCTCCCACTCTCAGGACAACGTGGATGCACAGCCTTAATGCACATCTATTAGTCAAAGTGCTCTCCCCTTAGGTAAACACTTTGGGAAGCTTGCCTAGTCCCTCGCAGTAATACTCCATTAGTCCTTCACTCTAAATCTAATTAAGGGGAGGAGGAGGAGGAGGAGGAATGTGAGGGGATGGGGAAGAGGGGGAGGAAGTTAACAAACCAATTTGGGATGATGGACTACATAAGAGGTTTGTCAAAGACAGGAAAAAGAATAAAAGCAGTCAAATCTCAGGTGTTTGTGAGACAAGTGCCTGAAAGGTACATAGGAACAAGGTGTGGGAGAAAAAGGCTCCTGAGCTCTCCCCAAGGATGGGGCAGGATGCAGCCTTTCCCCTGGCCTTTGGGGTGGTGAGGCAGGCAGCACCCAGAGCTTGGATGGGGATGACAGCCCACTGGCAGCAGTTCTGGGGGTCTGCTTTGTTGGTTTCAACTGGGAGGAAAAGAAAGCAAAATCAATTAAAATGAGGATAGAAACTGACATGGTATCCATTGCCTTCTTGCCAGAGGTTTCCTCTCCTCCACCACCAAGTCAGATACAAACGTGCCCACAAAGAGCAGGGCCTGCCTGGGCAGGGGAGCTCAGTGCCTAGAGGAAACCAGAATGGCTTTGTGGCATGTCATGAGAGGTGACACCTGAACCCCAGAGGCCAGAGAGGGCCCTTTTTCTGGGTATCACTGGGGTCCAGGCATTGCTATCAGAGTGATGCCAGTCACTGCTTGGCCCCTACCCAAACCTGGTAGTGCCCAAACCCATAAGGGACTCACCTGTGATAGGGAACAGGCTCTAGACAGGTCCAGCAGAAATGAGTCACTGGAGAAAGCAGCTGTTTGGGCAGCCACAGCACATAACCCTTCCTCAGCCCATCTCTGTCTCTCCCCCCCCAAAAGCACCCCAGCGAGGGCAGGAGAGCTGGGTCACACCCAGCACCCACCCCAAAACCCAGGACCAGCCCCACCAGCGCTCCAAGCATCAGTTTGCTCCCCTCCAAACCTCTCCTCTTTCTCCACACCAGTCACCTGGACTTTGGGCAGAGCCTGTTTCGCAGAGGCAGGTCTCCCAGCAGCCGAGAGCAGTCTCAGCTGGATTTGCCCCCAGATGCGAAGAAGCCTCGGACAGATCATTCATCGTGCAGACCAACGCAGCCAAGACAAGGCCAGGAGCTGTGCAGAGCAAAAATAAAATAGTCACCGGGACTCCCCATATCATATATATATCAGCCAGCAACGGCTCCATCGGGAACAAAGGTATTCAAGCATTGGAAAGAGAGTGCTTAGCAGTAAAATAGGTCCTGGAAGCCCTCGGGCACTATTTACTAGGGAATGAATCTACCTTGGTGACTGATTGCAGCCTTTTAACCTGGATAAATCAGATGACAGATAAGAGCATCTCCCAGGTAGCCCTGCCGGCAGGTGCCTCCATTACAGCTCCATCCATTTCAGCCAGCCCTGTCACCCACCAGGGGACATGTCCCTTGCTGTGTGGGGTGAGCCCCGTGGGGTGATCAGTGGACAGATGCGCCTGCTAGTTTTTGAAGCAGCTCTGCTCTTCTCTTTATGGCAGCGAAGGCGAGGGAGCCATTGCTAGCTCAAGAGGAGGCAGAGGCAGCTGCAATGCTCAGGACTCAGCCCAGCCTGGCTCTGAAACCCCACGGCATCCCACATCCCAGGACAAGAGCACTGCTGGGGGGTAGGGAAAGGACAAGAGATGGCCCCAGCACGGATTTCTGGGGTACACCAGCCCAGCATGCTTTTCTCATCTGCAGAGACGATTTTCCAGGCTGCTTTCAGCAGAGCCCCTTGCAGTCTCTGGGTCAGCCCATCTCACACTTGAGAGACGATGGAGATAGAGCCACCCCCAAAGCCACCCGGACAGCAGGAACAACCACCAGCTGGGGAAGAAACTCGATTTATATGAGAACACTCACAAGCTGTGAGCTCTCACAGGCAGGAGTGAGCAGGCAGCCTGTCCCAGTCTTTCATTTTGAGGGATGCCCTATCTGCCACCCCACGGTACATCCTAACCAGGAGGGTTCAGTGCCAGCTTTTGCTGCAAGTGTCTACAATATGCAGCTTCCCTGCTCACCTTGTCCCAGAGACAGGCTGTAGAGACAGACACTCCCATCTCCCTGTGTGACTCTCTAGCAAAGCAATCAGGAGCAGTGGCAACACTGCACAGCAGCTCCGGGAACATGGTAACCCTTGGCTTTCAGGCTGAGGGTGTTCAGGACTGGCTTTGTGTCCACCCATCCTGCCAGGTCAGCCATTGCCCAGCCCATTGCAGTACAGTATTGGCAGAGGTTAGCAGCAGCAGAGTCTGCCCCGTGCAGGCTGTCACCCCTAACACACAGCAAGAGACCTGTAGCACAAATTAGGATGTCATTGCTACTTTCCATTTTCCTGACTGTTTTTCCCCTTTGGGCACTCAAAACTTGCAAGTGAGCAGGACAACTCACTTGATGTCCACAATTTCAGCCACAACATCCACATCTGCTCTCTGCAAAGTCTAGGCACCATCCTGCCCCATTTCTGGTCCTAATTCCTTTTACTGCTGCTTCAGACAGCCTTTGCAGGACCCCAATAACTCAACACTCACCCTGCAGCTCTCCTGACACAGCAAGGAGCGCTGGTCAGGAACACGGGCATTTCAACAACCACTTGAGCAATTAATGCTTGATGCATCCCTTTACCTTGCAAAAAGGAGAGCCAGTCCCTTCCACACCGCAGCTTGCCCACAGGCACCTTTCAGGAGCAGAGCAGGCAGGGATCCTGCCTCCTTCCCTCTCTCACTTTATAGGTTTTAGGGAGAAAACAAGAGACACAAACAGGTGTTCCTGCATCTTATAACCCAGTCCTGTGCTCTGCCGCTCTCCCTAGCACAGCTCCCACCCAGGGCCAGCTGCTGATGTTCAAGACAATTAATTACTCACCCTGAGATAATAACCCTAGCCAAAGCATGGGGTGGGGAAGAGTAAAAGGGACTGTGTTTGACTCTGGTATGGAGCCTGGGGTTAGAGAACCTCATAGTGGTCCAAACCACTGCTGTCCCCAAACAAGAGACTTCTACTGAAAACTTTGGTGGCAGAGAACAAATAGGGGGAGGATGTGAGTGAATTGAGCTTTGGCTTTGCACATTGGATCAACGTGGCCTGGAAGGGGCAAAATTGCTCCTGGTTTTCTGTGCCTTGGCATGGCAGTTTCTGGAAGGAGAATGGGAAATAAAATCAAACTGACACATCTCATTTGAGTTCCTGTGTATGGGAGTGCTCCCCTCCATGCCATCCCCGTGCCAGGTGGGTGCCATCTCCAGCCAGAGGTGTGCAGAGCAGGCACGGGACATTTGCTGGGGCTGGAGGCAGAGCAGGGCATGTAGTACAGTGGTGCTCCTGTTACACCAGAACATATGCAATGATGCTCAGTCTGCTGGAAATTACCAAAATCAGGCAGGAGCCCTTTCTGGCTGGTTTAAGCTCACCAAGCTGCACCTCTGGAGGTGCCAAAATGAACAGGAACCCCTGCTCAGGGTTATTCCCTAAAAGGCTGCAAAATGGTTCCTCCTCTGCAGTAGCCCTTAATGATGACATGGGCAGTGCTGGGACACGGAAGAGGATAGGTCTGATCCAGCAACTTGCTTTTCAGAAGGAAAATCCAGGAAATGCCCTGGGACAGCCCTCATCCATGTAGTGGTCTGGATCAGGGACCCAATCTCCATGGGAATTAATTTTTTTTGTGTGTGATAGGGTTGTTTTCAGCCGAATTGCTTCCCTGATCTGGCTTCTGTGCATCCTAAGGGACAGCAGACCTCTGAACGGGGTTAGACAAACAGCTTGGCTGAGCGGCAGGGGTGAGCTGCCAAGGGTGCCCCAGGGCAGGATTAATCCCAGCTTGACACATTTCCCACACACCAGAGCCTCTGAGCAGAGGTGAGGATGCTCCAGGGAGCCAGACATGGGCTGGGGGGCTTTGGGGACCAGGACCCCCCCTTTCACCCGGCCACACAAGCTGCAGCGTGTCCCTGCCTTGCTCCAGGTGCATGATACAGATGGGGCAAGAAGCCAGCTACTGCCCATCCGTCCAGGCAGGTCTGTCTGTCCAGCCGGGTTCCACATATCCAGGAGGGTAAAAGAGAGACGAAGGGGTGTGCATGAGGACTGGAGAGCACCGGGGATCCACCCAGAGCCTGACCTCCCCCCTCCATCAGAAATCGCACCCTGGAAGCCATATTCAGCCATCATTAGTATGCAAAGACTGTGATCCGAGAGAGGGGGAGAGAGAAAGAGAGAGGGAAGGAGGGGGGAGAGAGGGAAGGGGGGGAGAGAGAGAGAAAAAGCCAGTTGTTTTATTCATGGCTGGTGATATTATAGACTGAGTGAAAATCACATTATCGTAATGGGAAAGTTAGAGTTGCCGTGATGATGCCCTGAAGCTTGTGTGCTGATTGGGGTGTGATTGCTATCTGTATTTATATGTAGAAAGCAAAGTTCACTGCCAGTTCAAGATGGTGGAGCCTGCTTCTTCATGCTACATAATTCTTCAGTAGGGAGAAACTAAGAGCAGCCAGGGCGGCTGAGCAGGCGTGGGGGGCTCCTGGAGCGCAGGGCCGCAGGCAGAGATGGTGTATGCTGCCCACCGGGCCCCCGGGACAGCGCGGGCTGCTGCCGTGCTGCGAGCGGGGTGGGGGGCAAGGGGTGTGAGCGGGGCGGGGGGCAGTGGGTGCGAGCACCCGGGTGTGTTTGCGTGTGAATCGGTCTCACAGCCCTGGTTGTTGGTGATGCCCGGGGAAACTGAGCCGTGGTTCCAGTTTTGGGGGTACAGCGTGATGGCAGGTGTGGAGCAGTGAGAGGAGGGGAGCGATGCTAAAATCATGGTGCTGTTTGCAGGCTGCAGTGGGCGGCACCGGGCTTTGGGGACATGAGTTGATGATGCCTGCTGGTATTTTCTGTGAGATGGAGAGACAGTGTGACAACTTGCGGGACCTGCATGCCCTGTCCATCATCCAACTTTCCTCTTCGGCCCCCAAAGACTTCTTGGGAGGAAGATCAGCCTTGGTCCTTCCTGCTCCAGCCTCTGCTGCCACACCTGGGAGGGTGCTGGGTTTCTGTGCAGCAGCAGGTAGTGGAGACACAGGTAAATTCTTATAGCATAAATCCACCCACAGAAAAGGATGATGCTCAAGGAGCTCTTAAACCTCCAAGCACACTCTTCCTCTGCCATCCTTGGCACTTGTGTCTGGCTACCGCAGGCCCTGGTCCCCATCCTGCCCCAGGCACCCCGGAGAGTATGTGAGCCCAAGAGCACCCTCCAGTCCAGGAGCTGCTATCCCTCACACAGCAGCACTTCGGAAACGTCCTCCCATGGGACGAGGACGTGCTGTGGTCACCGGCTCCCCGAGGCACTCACTTAGAGGAGAGATCCAGGGGTGGAAAGTCGCTGCTCTGCTTGGGCCTCAGCAAGTGCCCTGATGCTGCAGCACAAGGAGGCTTCCATTCACCAGTTTGGGTTTTTAGATACCAAAGTGACACACATTAAAAAACCAGACCGTTAACTGTGCATCTGTCAGCACTAACGCTGAGGTTATACCGGCATCCAGGCGTCCCTGCCACCTCCTCCCAAGGACACACCTTCCAGCAGGCTCCTGCGTCTGCAGAGATGTGTTGGCATCCAAGGGGAGAATTAACCTCCTGCTAATTCTGGGGTCCATTTGGGAGAATAGCAAAAAGCCAAGATGGAGGGAAACAGAGGGCTAGCTATTAAACCGCAGAAGAGGGAAATAAAAATAGCCAGTGTTGCAGAGGGAAAGTGAGGCACATATTGGAGAAGTGGGAAAGAGCAGAGAGACAGACTAAATCCTCTCCTTGCTTTGCTGAGTTTCATTAGGGTTTATAGTGAGCTACTAAATGTGCTCCACTCCCACTGGAGAGCCTTCTTAGCTCAGCCATATGCCTCCCATCTTGCTGTTGCTTTTCTCTTTTTACCCCCCATGAGGTCCTCCAGTGCTGTGGTGGGAATTTCTTGTGCGTCTCCAGACTCTTCACCCTTCGGTGCGATGTACAGTCATTTGCAAACACACCTGGGGTGTATGAAATGTTTTTCCGAGGTGATGCTGCCACACCCACATTTTGTACCTGTGCAAGTAAGGGCACAGTGTGCAGGGACCAGAGCAGCATCCCCCAGATCTTCTCTCACAGCTGGGAGTAAGACATAGCCTGGGAAGAGACAGGCAGATGCCGGAGTGTCCCCAGCCTGTGCCGAGAGCTGCAGCAGAGCGGAGGGACTGAGGGATGTGGTGTGCTCCACAGGGACTGCTCAGCCCCAAGGTCAGAGGGAAGGACAATTTCCCTTTGCAGGCACAGCTCAGCCCTCGCCCTTCCAAGGACACGCGGTGGCAGAGCCAGCTCCTGGGTGCCAAACCCCCTGTGCCCTCAGCACACCAGATGGATGCTCACGTTCCCGAAAGAGCAGCCATTACCTTGTCTGCCTCCCTCCCGCTGAGGGAGTCAAATGTGGCTCCAAACTGTGCCATGCTGCAGAGCAGAGACTCCCTCTGACCCCACCTGTCCCCTCCACCAGCCGGCACAGCGCGGCTGCCAGCCAGGACGCCTCGTGTATCGGACACGGGGTAGGCTGGGACCAAAGGACAACGAGCTGGGATGGGCAGGAGGCAGCAAGGGGCTGCCTGGATGCACTCAGAAATGGGAGAGCGTGAAGGCTGCCGGCTGGGCTTTAGGGCAAGGGAAGAGGTGATAGCAGGACACCGTGAAGCTAGGGACAGGGACAGCAGAGGCAGAGTGAAGGTTCAGGCCACGGGCGCAGCCAGCTGGGGAGCACCTCCGGGGAGAAATGTGGCTTGGGGGACCTTGTGACTGCCCGTGCTGACAGCAAGTGGGAACTGCCTAAATAGCTGCTCATGAGCTGCAGCATCAGGCCCCCATGGCCCGGCTCCCCATCCCTGGGCATGGCAGACCTGCTGGCTGTGAGAGCCTCCAGGCTGACTCCTCTCCCCCTCCCCAGCTGCAGGGGAGGCTGTGCCAGGGGCACAAGGGGAGAGGGGCTGCTCCGAGCCACCTTTGTGCCATGCAGGCTCTGCCATGGCTAACAGCCGGAGACGACAGCCCACCCTCCTCCTTGCCCAGGAGCCTGTGTGCAGGCATTTGGCTGGGTGCATGTACGGATGTGGGACATACACGGTCACTGCACACACGCGCCTGTCAGCAGGGTGAACAAGTACACCCATGTGCATGCAAGAGGAAGGAGCCCAAGCTCCAAAAACCTCATTTCCCAGCCCTGACTCCCCCCGGTGCTTAAGATGCATCATCCCTGTTCATCTCTGTTTCTGGTGCATGCAAACAAATAAAGTAAACAACATCTCACAGACCTCAGCAAACACCTACGTGAAACTCAATGTTTCCTCCTGCCAAACACCTGCGTAGGGCTCTGCCACACACAGGAACACGCTGCCATCCCGACACACCCACACGGCATCATCACAGCGGGCACCAACTGCTACACAAACATCTCAGCCCAAACCTACGCGGGGTTTGCTCTGTGTACAGAGACATCACCCACGTGCCCAGGCGCCACCAAGCCACGTGTGAACCGGGTAGCGTGAGCATGGCAGACACAGGCTGTGCACCCTACGGTGATCAGAGAGGTGTAAAGGTCTGGGCATTCCCATATGCCTATGGGTGTATGCACACAAATACACGGATGCGCAGACATTTTGTTACCACAGATGCCCAGGCCAGGATGCCTGTGGGTCCCCTCTTCCTGTGACACTGCCTCTCTCCCCTGCCTGCCTTATCCGTTTTTCACAGTTTAACCAGAATCAGCAACTTCTGTCACCTGCTGCTACCTGGCGCATCCCTTCCCGCGCTGGCTAAATCTGTTTGAACCCACAGATGTGTGATTAAACACGGCAAGCGTTAGTGGCGAAGCACCGCTGCGCGCTCCCCGTATGGCTGATGAGCGTGCAGCTGGAGCAGAGCTCCCTGGGGTACTCTGCTGCTCGCTCAACACGCGCCAGGTCGGGGGGAGGAAGGTGTCAACATGGTGGGGAGGGTATTTAAGCATTAAGCCATTTCTTTTCCCTACAAGGATCCTGAAACTGCAGCTTTTCCCGCCTGGATGTGTCTGGCTGAGCCTCTAACAGGGAGGCTGGAAAAACTTTCCCTCGTAATGAGGGAGCAGGAGAGGACAGGGAAGGGGTGAATGTGAAGGGACAGGAGAAAACTGCGTACAAAAGAGCAGAGGGAGCTGCTGTGTCTTCTGCCAGACTTGCAACACAGAATTCAACGGGCTTCCAGGGGAACTGAACAGCAGAGCTTGGGGGTGACACAAGGAACTTGACTCTGTACCTCACTGCCACATGATGATGTCGATATCAGACAAGAAGGTGGTACCAAACTGTATGTTTCCAAAGGGGGTGGAAACCTTGCAGGCTCCAGCATGTAGACCACGCTCTAGCTCCTCTCAGTTTGTTTTCCCTGGATCCAGAGGACTCCCCTGGCTTATGTAGCCTATCGCCCAGGAGCAGCCAGGCTGGCTCCAGTGTGACCTGTGCTGCAGGGGAAAGAGAGAGGCGAAGGGAAAGGTGCCTTGATCCAAAACATTAGGAAAAATCTTAGTGACTTGCCCAAAGAGAGCAAATCATGAGCCCAGGTCAGAGCAGGGCACCTGGGTCCCTGTTCCATCAGTGTGAAGCATTTTGCGCCAGATTTAAGAGGCATCAAGAGGCATCTGAGGATAGACCCCAGCAAAGGGGCAGAGATGTCTCACTTTTGCCTCAAATAAATAACAACTCTGAGGTTTCTTGCAAGGCTGGTCCAAGGTGCAGAAGCACAGGGACACACTTGGCTAACGCGATAAAAACCTTCTCTTGCAGCACAGGTCTGATCTGCTGTCTCCTTGCTCAGCCCTGACATGGTCTCCGCCACCAGACCCTACCCTGCTTCTCCACCACCCTCCCAAACTGGACGTGGCATCAGGGCAGCCTCCCAGTGCCACAGGGACAGGATAACCACCTGGTCCAGGATGCTGTCTGCCTCATTCCTGCCGGGAGCGATGTTTGGCTTCCCTTCATCATGCCAGCCACTGTCGCCCACAGTGGTTCCAGGGACACAATGGGGGGATTGCTACAGACATAGCACTTTAGAGCACACTTTCTTGCCTTTTTCCTTCTGAAACCTCAGGGTTTGCCCTGGAGAGGGGAGACAGCTGGAAAAATGCTGACAGGGCTGAAGAGCCTGCCAGGCTGAGGAGCCAGCAGCACCACCCACCTCCAAGGGACATGGAGGTTGGGTCTTGCTGCCTCTCTTATTACCTCTCCCAGCTCCTCCCTTCCCTGTGGGACCCCTCCAAGACACCTGTGCACAGCATGAGCCCACCTGTTCCCAGCACTGCAGCTGCTGATTTTTTGCTCCTCTTCCCCTTTCCCTGCAAACACCCCTTATTTCTCCTGTTCTCACCTCTCCCTAGCAGGTATCTCCTATCGGGCTCCATCCAACCCCTGCCTCTCTGCTTGCCTCTCTGCTCTGTTAGCTCCAGGTCTTGCTAGCCTCACCACCACCGTCCTTGCTTCCACATGTCCTGGTTTAATGGGGAGTAGATTGGGTGTGATGGTCCTCTCTGAGCAGCCCCGCTCTGTGGAAATGCTGGGATGGTTGTTCTGCTATGTGCAAACAGTTAAAGGGCAACTAGAAAGCCTGTAAGACCTCGAAGCATCATTCCTGGGGAATTAGTACCGATGCAAATTAACATTGTGCTCTGCAGCTGGTTTCCTCTGTGCAATGCCTTGTGCCAACAATTACTGCAGGCAGGAAGAGGAAGATAAATGGATGAATGGGTGGTTCACGGAAGATCCATGGATGGAAGGATGGATGAAGGGCAGCCCAGATGGATGGTGGGTCCAGTCAAGGTTCCGCTGTAAATTCCCAAGTTCCTCATATTTACTTTCCCATCTGCTGTAGTGAAACTAAACACCCCAAACTTTTCCTTATTCCACAGTTTTCCCACTTTCTGACAACCATTTGATGCCATTCTGTGGGCGCCTTGCTTGCCGATCCCTTTCTGCATGGCATAAAGTGCTGTAGCAAAGTAGCCAGGATTAACATCCCTCCTGCACGTGCATTGATACTCCTGAGTCTGTATTTTCCCCTGTCCCACCTATGACACTGTGTATGTAGGCTGATCGGCCACCAAGACCTTTGTGCTGATCTGCACCCTGAAATAGGCTTGAACATACAAGGACTTGGGCAAACAGAAGGTTGTTAGTCCCTGTCTCCCTCAAGCACTACGTGATTCGCACACCGTCAAAAAAGTCTGTAGAGCTCTGGGGTGTGAAGCTAATTTTCCTTCGCTGGTCTGCAGCGTGGCTGGAGTTACCCAGGGACACAGATCATCTGCACAAGGCAGCAGCAATCCTCAACTTTACTAGATTTCAACCCCTTGGCTCTCCACATCTTGCATCTGCTGCCCGCTGCGGGAGCCAAGCTGGTGAGAGGGCACGCAGAAATCCTGGAAGGGTGGTGCTTTGCATGCCACGAGTGGTTTTGGGGCAAGCAACAAGGTGTTATTTGGATGGAGTCAGTGGAGTCATAGCCTTATTTTCCTCATGAGATGAGAGACAACAGAGCTGGTGACGCTGATGACTTAGCAGGGAAGGGCAAAGAATAACCCTGCTCGTGAGCTCGGCCTCTCTGCAGCAAATGCTGATGGAGCTGGATGACATTTCTGACAAAACATTTCTTAAAGCAAGCCGAGCCCTTGTGCAGAAACTTTTCACTTCAGTAGAATCCCCCTTGTCATTTATTTATAATTCTGCAAATCTCTCGTGTCCAATTCGGGTCTCAGCAAGGGAAAACAAACAGAAAATGACAACCAATAGTTTGTTCTGATTCTCAGAAAGCCCAGCACGTTTAACAAAATCTGGCTTTGAAAGCTGATTTTGGGAGAGAGAGAGGACGGGTTGCTTCCAGCCGCTCATCCATAGGAAAAAAAAAAAAAAAAAAGGAGAAAAAGTGAAGCCATTGGCAGTTACACACAGACTCAAAGAGGCAGAAGGAAAATGTCAATGCCATGTCACAGCTCTAGCTGGTACAAGACAGCTCTTAGACAGAGATGTGAAAGGGCTGTTTGGGATCATGTACCCTCTGTTCCATAAATTATGGGTGAGCTGAGGGGGGTAGAGTAAAGCTGGCCTGGTCGGCAGTTTTGGGAGGAGGTCCCAGCTGGTTCTTATTTCATCCAAAGTGGGTCACCTGTCCCAGCTCCTGTTCCCTCTCACTTTCAACCTTGGCTTCCTCTAGCAAAAGTCTTTGGGTGGTGGTGGGCGCCTCGTCACAGCACTTTGGTTCTGCTCCAAAGCAATTTTGATCTTGCCGCTTTGCTTTCCTGAGCATCTCCTTCCCAGGAGCCATTCGCAGGGTGGGCAGAGCCGAGGAGATGGACCCAGTCACCCCCCTCACACTGCACCGCTCAGGGTCCCACATTGCTGAGGCCTCTCAAGCCAAAAAAGCGCTGGCACAGTGCGGCTGGGCAGCCTGTCCTGCAGACTGTAAATCATGCCTGCACATTCCTCTGGTGGCATCTCGCTCGGGACACGTTCCTCCCCAAAAAAGTACAGCAAGCCTGCGCGCCCTCACCACCTCCCCACTCCTGCCCAGCCAAGCTCCAGCAGCCCCCACCCCAGGGACCAACACTCAGCTCCTTCTTGTAATTTTTGAGCATGAAGAAGCATTAAATTGTAATCCACCTCCTTGGCACTCTTCCTCCTTCCCTCCTTCTTCTGCTCCATCCCCAGTCTCCTCATCCTTCTGGGCCCATAAATCTTAATTGTGTCTGTGACTTGGGTTTTCGTTTCCTCTCTTGCTCTCTTTCTGTCTTGCTCTTTCTTTTTTTTTTTTTTTTACAATATTAATTAATCATGTTTAGGCCTGGTCCCAGCTGTTACCACAAGGAGAGTCTCTAGCCAGCCCACTCTCCCCACCCCCAGCCCAGATGCATGTCACTTTTGGATAAATCCAACCAATTGGAGGAATGCTTTGACTGTCCAGCAGCGGGGACACCAGGCAATTCATCACTCTTCCCCCTGCCACCTCTGCGACATGCCGCTTGCGGTCCTGCTCCTTTGGGCTGTGCCCACCCACCCCCACCCCCGAGGGGTTACTTTCCTGGTGCGGCTGGAAGGATCTCTCTGTTGGGAGAGACGTGAAGGAGCCTTTTGGAAGGAGGACCTGCCAGCCCAGCCGTACTTCGATGGGAACAAGATGTGACTGAGGGGCTCCTGTCTCCAGGGCCTCATCCCTGCCTGGGGGGGATGCAGAGGGGAGAGCTGGCCTCTCTCCTTGGGAAATCATATGGTGGACAACATTGGCAGAGCTTCTGGGGGGTCCAAATGTAAGGTCAGGCCCTGCAAACAGCCTTCCCCAGCACTCCCATCCCCTCTCTTCTCTGCCGTAAGCTGCATCCTTGCCTGGCGCTGCTCCCTGGGAGCAGGAGCAGTGTTTGCATCAGCTGACGGGGCTGGCATATCTCTGTGCCACGTGGCACCCGGTCTCCGGAGGTCACCTTCTATCTGGCACTGCTAGGATGCATGGGGACTTGCGGGGAGGTGGCCAGAGAGTGCTCGCTCTCCCCAGAGCCTGCAGCCAGTGGATATTCAGTATCACAAAAAATGGAAAGATGCCCGTGTGTGTTACTTGGGGTGGTTGGAAATCCTTGTCTTGGAAAGACAGAGGGCTGGAATAGCAGAGGTGGGAAAGGTCAGGCCCGTCATGGCATGGAGGATGTGCAGAGCTCCCCTAGCAGGGGCTGGGAGGAAAGGTGGGGTGCAGGGAAAGCCCAGGGGTATGGCGAGAGCAAAGGGTGCCTGAGCCTGGTGCCTGAACCTGAGCAGTAATGGCAGAGCTGGCACTGCGGGGCTCTGGGAGGGATGTAGAAGACACGGAGGGCACCAGCAAAGGCGGCAGGGTTGGACGTCAAAGGCCTAGACTGACCTGTGAGTGCGGCTAAGGCACAGATTTATCTGGCTTCCAAACATGCCCGGCTGGCACGGGCCCCCAGTACTTCCATGAATGCCTGCCTCTTGTGCCCAGTGTTTTATTGCCCCGCAGCAGTGTGCCAGCCCGTCACACCAGGGTTCGCATGGGCCAGCGATGAGAAAAGCCTGTCAGCTCACCCCACTCTTGCCCCCCACTCACTCCAGGTGTGCTCCCTGGCACACATCCCAGAGCCTTGTTCAGGCTGTTTGTGGGGCCCAGGCTGCATCCCGCCATTGCCTGGATGAGCGCATCCCACTTCCTAATGCTTCTGGTACTTTGAAAGCTTCTTGAAGCTCCTTCTCTATTTTGCCTCCCTCCCCTGCCTCCTGTCCCTCTAAATTATACCCTTTCATCCCCCCAGGACTGGCTGCTAGTGCTAATACCCCTCAGATATTTGCAAGCTATCATCGTGTCCTCAGTGAGTCATCAGTAGGCTAAGCTCTTGCAGTTAGCTCCTTTAATCTTTCCTTGTAAATCTTTCCCTTTACACCTCTGCTTGATTTCATAGCTTTTCCTGAACGTTTTCCAATCGTGCCAGTGGCTTTCAGGTCATAGGCCTGGAAATGACCCTTGTAACTCTACTTGGACCATAGGCAGAGCTGCTCACGGTGTTCCCAGGCTGATCCTGCCCTCTGCACGTCCGTGTTCAGTCCCAAATCATATCGGCATCTTTCCCATGGCAATCTCCTCTCTACTGCCTACTCATGGCTGTGCCCAAGGGTGATATTCCCCAGCTCCAACACCAGATGAACCAACATGGACTGAAAAAAAACATGATAAAATTTCACTCTGTCTATTCCTTTTGGAAAAATAACAACCTGTTTTCCTTTAAGCTCACAAGGGAAGAGGTGGCAACTCACATGAAAAGTGAAGCGGGTGAAAATGGATCAGGATTCTTTCCCCCCATGACAAGCCAAGCTGCCGCTGGGTATTTTGGGTTGGGAGCTGGAATGAAGCTGATGGGGCCCATCTGTTACTTTCCTCTTTGCAGATCAGCTGTGTTTTCCCAAGTTGACCTTCATCTTGTATTTCAAACCCCAGGTCAGCGTTCCCATGGGCTCCGTCCAGCTCCCACTGGGAATGAAACTGGGTGCTAAATATTTTGGTGTCATTTCACTATCTGTTCCTGCCTTTACTACCACCTACAGGCTTCAGGAATGAAGCAGCCTCTTCCCAGATCATTAACAGGGAACTTAATTAAGAGCTGTCATAACACTAGGCATCATTGCTGGAAAATGGTAGTCCACTTTGCAGCTGGGTGACGGGGTCACCCTGTTCTCATTTCCCTGTTGAGAACACGATTTCTTTATCACTGACTCCAGGATTCATGGCAGCTCCAGATCTTTTTTAAAAAACTTGCCTCTCCTGCAACCTTTTGTGCCCTTCTTAAAATTCTGGCCAATTTTTAAAATGGAAAATGCCACTTTGAAATTAAGAATGCATGACTGGTGAAACAAATTGTTTCAGGTTGTTTTTTTCCCATCCCCATCTCCTCTGGAGAATTTACCACGGTAAGACATTTGGGTGTTTTAAAGCAATATTCCCATTAGGGGGTTTGGGGAAAGGCTGAAGTGTTTTCCCAATATCCACAAAAAAAATTCCTTAGAATTAGATGGCAGACAGCCAGCAATGTCAGGCGCAGCCAGGCCAGAAAGATCCGTATGTTTTGTGGAAAAAAAAAAAAAAAAAAACAAGAAAAAAAAAAAAAGGCTCAACGCATGCCTCGTTCTTGCACCTTGGGCTATTTGGGTACCAAAAGCCCCATTTCACAACCACCTGATGTCCAGAAAACTCCCCACTCAGAAGCAGGCGAGAATAACTAATGTGTTCTCTTGGGTTTGTTTCATTTTCATTCATTAGGAACAAAAGCTGTTGACGGGGCCCTGTGCAAGATGTTTTGGGTTTTACCTGGTTGCTCTAACCTTCCCTGCACTGTGCTAGCCCCCCCTTCTGGGGGTTGTCATACCCCATTTCTCTGCGATTTTGCTGTCTGGGACCGCAGACGTGACGCTGCCCCACACTGGCACAAAGAGATGAGCCTTTGTCCGAGCGTACCCCAATCCCACCCAATTCTCTGCAGCCTGTAAGCGGGTAAAAGTCTTCACAGAGATGGGTTTCTGTCCTGCCCCTTGCTGTTTTCAAAGCTAAGCCCCATTGGGACCCCAATTCATGCAAATATTGAAGCACACACTCAAACCATGAGAGCATGAGCTCTGCCACTGCTCCCAGAGGACTTCAAAGGGTCGGGCCCACGTGCTTAAAACTGAACAGGTGTTAAATAAGCTGCCGGATCAGGGCATCAGTCATCCGCAAGGCAGGGGGCACTGGATATATCTTGCCATAATAGACCACTTTGCTACATTTGCACAGGCCTTTGCAACAGCCAATAAATCAGGCAAAACAGCTGCTGCTAAACTATGCAGAGACTTTGCCCTTCGATGCAAATTTTCTCGAAAGATCAGCCACGATCTGGGCTGAGGGAATTTGAAGCTGGGCTCCTGCACGCCCCAATGATGGGTTAGGGATGGTCAGGGCAGCCCACCCCCAAATGCAGAAGCACGGGCTGAAGAGCAGCTGGTGAACAGGACCTGTGGACCGTGCACCTGGCCAGCTGGACCGAGCATCATGCCACTCGCAGCGTGGGGAGCCCAGTCCAGGCATTGCTCTAAGAGCACCAAGCCATCCAACAGCTAAAGCATCTGTGTAGCTGGGGAGGTTATACCCCCGGCTCTTCTATCAGGGCTCCTTTGGTCTGCCCAGCTCTGTTAAACCAGGCAGCATCACCGAACTTGGCTCTAAAACATTTTGGGCTCTGCTGAACAAGGGGAGATGGCAGGAACCTGGGGCACAAGTCTGCAGTCTGACTCCATCGGCTGCTCCTCAACAGCCCTGTGATTTGAGCCACTCACTTCCCTGCTTTGTTAAATGATCCTCTCCAATTCAACCAGCAGCTTACTGGGCACAGTTCCCCAGGGTATGCTCTCTTTGGGCTTAATCATCTGCTACTATGAAGTGAAAGAGAAAGAAACCCCCAGGAGCCAGTGAGACCCTGGGGACAGGCTGTTGGAAAGAGAGGAAGAAACAGCTGCTGGAGCAGGTAGCAAGGGATGAAGAAGGAAGAGTGAGGAAAGCCTGAGTACAGCCTGAACACAAAGAGGAAAAGAGGAGAAAGACCCCATTTGAGAGGAAGCCCCAAATGAGGCAAGTCTACAAAGCTCCTCGGAGCCCATCATGGGAAGAAAGGCTAATGTTGCTCTCTGTCAGCATTTTGCCCCTGATCCCAGAGGCTCCTTTCTGCTAATGGAGAGCGATTTGCCTTGGCCAGGATTCCCAAGGTGAAGCCAGCTCCCATCCTGCTCCTGCACGCACCAGACATTTCAAACCATTGCAAGCCTGGAATCCATACGTTGGGGCTCAGCTGTCACCAAGGCGCTGGGGGCGCTGACAGAGCGCAGCTGCTGGGCCAAGCACGTCCCATGGTGGTTGGTGCTAGCACGCTAAGTTTCACAGAAAATCTCTGCTAGGTTTTCCAGAGCCGGCTACTGCTTCAGCACTGCCAAAATACTTGGGGAAAAGGAGTTTCTCTGCAGGACAGGAAGTATCACTTCCCTGTGTAACCCCTTGGGGGGATTCAACCCGGGGCCCTCAGATTTGAAGGACAATCTTAACTCTGTAAAAGACCCAGCAGCCAATGCGTGAGATAAAGCCACCAGCACTGAGAGAACATGCTGCATTATATCAACCTGTCAGGCAACAAGTTTACGGTGTACAGGACTCACTGCTTTCAACCTGGGCAAATCTCTCCAAGCAGGAGAGGGCATCTGTGAGAACCTCGTTTGTGCCGCTTGTGATCTCAAGCCAGAAGTGCAGAATGACTCCTGGAAAGCTCCTTCCGACCTTTGTCTTCTTCCCTGATGCCTTTCTGCCGCCATTCTCCCCTCAAAAAAGAAAAAAAAAACCAACAATCTCCAAATCACTCCTGCTCTTCCAGCAGCTGCAAAAAGAGTAGAGCAGGGGGATTTTGCTCCACTGCTCACCCGTTTTATCATAACCATGGATTAGTGCAAGGCTTTGCTCATGGAGATGAAAGTCTCGATGCTATGGTGGGGTCTAGTTGGGAATAGAGTGCTGTAGGTTTGGTGCTGTTTGTTAAAGGGCGTAGCTGGGCGAGCTACAAATTGTTACTGTCTCACTCTGTTTGACAGTAGAGGACATGGAGAAGCATTGGGGCTTGTTGATAGTCCAGGCAAAGTGGCAGGAGCACCATTATACCTGAGGCCGGTGTTTCCATTTGTGTGCACCGAGCTCAAAGTTTATGAGGCACAAAGCCAAAGCTGGAGGTGCGACTGGGCCAAGGAGACTAGGTGATGGGCTGCCAAGAGGAGAGAAGGCAGCTGACTGGCCACACTGTATATTAAAGGGCTTGTTTGACTAACATTTGCAGCTGATCACATCCAACTTATTAATTTCAGTGTAAGATCCTAGAAAACTATTCAGGAAGTCAGCATCTACCTGTATTTTGGGTAGACTCTGACCCTTATTTTTCCATGTCTCAGGTAGCCCGATACATACAAAGATGATCAAAAGAATGGGGAGTCTGCCATGTGAGGAAAGGCTGAAAGAATTGGGTTTGTTCAGCCTTGAGGAAAGAAGGCTTAGGGGAGACCTTATCACCACATTCCAGTATTTAAAGTGTGGCTAAAAGAAGATGGAGACTCACTTTTTGCAAGGAGTCACATGGAAAAGACGAGGGGTAATGAGTACAAGTTACTCCCGGGAAGATTCCGATTGGACACAAGGAAATATTTTCACAGTGAGAACAATCAGCCATTGGAATAATCTCCCCAGGGAAGTGGTGGATTCCCCAACATTGGACAATTTTAAGATTCAGCAGGACAGGGTGCTGGGCCATCTTGTCTAGTCTGTGCTTTTGTGAAAAAAGTTTGGACTAGGTGATCCTTGAGGTCCCTTCCAAGTTGGGGTTCTATGATTGATCTGTCCTCCATTTTTAGATGTGTTCCTGTCAAAACACTTAGTCCCATTTCTCTCTCTTTCCAGTCATCCATCCATGAGCAGCCAAGTGTCACCCCTTTACCTGTCCGTCCCCACACAGTATCTCCCTCTCCAAAGTCACGGGTCCATCCTTATCTACCTGTCTGTCTGTCCGCCAAGGGAACAAAACAGTGTGTTTTGTTAGGACGGCATCAGCTGGCAAAACCCAATGGCACCCTGTCCAGCTGCCTGTCCTTACAGAAGGATAAGCAGTGACAGGATTAGCAGGAGGCAGGAAGCCCTGTGAGACAGTTTGGAGAGAAAACCAGGCAGGACCAAAATTTGGGGAAGATAAAAGGTGATAAACGTCCATCTCTTCACCAAACTTTTCCTCTCAGCCTCTTGCTGAACCCAATTACCCAAACTAAAATGAATGTGCTGTAATATGACAGACTTTTCTCTTTGATTGAGGACTTCCAGGCCTCTTGCAGGTGATGCACTCTATAACTCATTGTAAAGATGGCCGCATTTTATAACCAATGAGTTGCATGGAGTTTAGGGCTTTTTTTTCCCTTTTCGCCCCCTCTTCCCTGTTTCCTTGCTCTCCAGTTCAGACCGAACTGGGTTTAACTAGGCCTGAATAATTTAATAGAGTCATTATGCTCCTGTGTTTTTCCCTTACTGTCAACTGTAAAATCCATACAGTAGCTTCGGGAAATGGGGCTAATTTGAATTGATAATAGGAGACTCTGGAAAAAGTCATCTATTGCCGTGCAATGGTGGAGCAGATGCATGCTAAATCTTGTATAATGAAAGAATATGCTGGTGTCAATTATGTAAGAAAACGACTTTACAGTGGTTTGAGGCAATGGGTTAGCATTCTGCTTGATATTATCACATAAAGAAACACCCATCAAAACTTCTCATAAATATGGAACGGCAAGTAAGATTACATTATAAATTTGAATGTTATGAATGTGTATGAGAGAGACAGATCGAAGCAGGGTACCCACCTCTCATAACTGGAAGTAAAAAAGAGCCATATTTCAACATTTACACAACACCGTCACCAGGAGAGAGGACCAGGAGAGGGGCCGGGGCTGCGTCCCTCCCCTGCCTGCCTCAGAGCCGCCGTCACGGCGTTTGCTGGGGAAAGCACCACCGCCCGGCACTGGTCTCTCAGTCATGAGCCTGCGTGACACAGCGATTTGTCATCGGACAAGGTGGCCGAGAAGGTGATGAAGCTGCTGTGGGTGTAGGGGTGGCTTTCTCTTCAGGAGATGTTTGCACAAGGATCTAAACTTCATGGCAGGTGTCGAGCTCAGGGGAAGCGCCGCTCTCAGCTTTCAGGGTTTGCTGCTGCCTGGGAACCTGTTTGGAGAGGAGTGTTATGGATGCCAGTTGTGATTCCAGTTGCCATCAGCCAAAATCGGTACCGGTAGCCAGTTATGAGAGGACAGCACATTGCTGAGCATGTGTTTGACTGCAGAAGGCTGCAGCAGCTCCTGTTAAACAGGTTGCTGGGAAAGGGCCTGTTCCCTTGAGGGGAGAGCAGTATCAGCTCAGGGCACGGTGGGGTGGAGTGAGACAGAAAGGATTAGCGGATATCAGAGGGGATTTGCTTCAGAGCAGATTCCCAGCACGTGCTGGAGGGAGGAGGCGCTTGGGGCAAGGGAATTCCAGGGCACAGAGTCAATGAACCACGTAACTAAATTCAATTCCTCATAAAACACGAGCTGCGCTGGGTGTAGAAGAGAAAAGGGATGTCTGGCCCAAGCTGATAGCAGGGTCCGGGGGAGCTACGTGGCCGGTCACACAGCTCACATCTAGCCTGGGGCAAAGCAGGTCACCCAGCGCAAACCTGCTGAGCTTGCACTGCCCACTCCAAATCCCCATGAGATCCAAACACCACCCGAGCCGCTCATATCGCAGGGCCTCCAGCAGAGCTGCCGGTTAGCCCAGCTCCAGGGCTGGACAGAAACTGGACCAGATCCAGGCTCCTTGTGCCCAGCTGATGGCTGAAACCTGTCAGTTTGCTCTCCCCGGGCTCCAGCTGGCTGGCTGCAGCCCGAACCCGTCAGGCTCTGTCAGCATGGTGCACTCGAGCTCCCGACACAAATGGGAGGCATGTGTGATACATCAATTCACAGCCATTCCCTCATGCTCTCCCAGATGTTGCTGCCCTCCGCAGCCGGGACAGCTGAACACATCGCACATCCAGTCCAGAGCCACCCCAATGATGCGCCACAAGCTTTTAGCCACCGCTGCATCCGCACAGAGGGAAATCAGCAGACAGTATTGGTGCTGGGTTTTAAGCTGTGGCACTTCAGGAGCAAATATACAGCCACCTGGCCACTGCAGGGCAAAGGGCCAGCTTTGGGGCTGAGGCCAGTCAAATGGTTAGGGGTAGGGCATGTCTGCCATCTGACCTTGGCCTGCAGCATTTGGGTTGTCCTTTGCTCTCCCTTGATGGCTGCCCTGCCCTTCTGCTGGGCGTTGCTACTCTTGGACCAGAAAGGGCAGAAGGGAACGTGGCTTCCATCACTGTCACCCCAGTCATCAGTCTGCAAATTCACCTTCAGCAGCAGGTTATGCTGTTAGTGCCTTCTGCTGACTGCTCCAGGGCTGATCCCCCCAGGAGAGGCAGGGTGGGCAGCCAGGATAACGTTGCTGCACTTGATTCACCCAAGCTTGCTGTACCAAATGATAGCTCCACATACCTCTGCTAGCACAGAGAACGGGCACAGCTTGTCTTGGATGGGTTGGACCTGGTGTGGAAAGCTGAACATCCAGCTCCCCTTTGGGGTCTGGGATCTGGAGCACATCCCAGCAGAGAAGCTGGTCTGCCTGGTTCAGAAAGGGGAGCTCCCGGTGCCAGCACCTCCACTGAGAGAGAGACACAAGCCAGGGAAAGGTGCCTCTCACCAGCAATGCCTGACTTGCATAGAAAACATTACCGGGGCTGGGGACTATTGCTTTGAATGCATCCAGCACAGCAGCACCTTGGACTGAGCAGGCTCTGTCTTACACAAGCATTGACTTTGGCCCGCTCTGGCCCTGTGGGATGCCTGTTCCAGCCTCTCTTTCCTCTGATGGTTACAAATCTGCCACTAATTTCCAGCTTACATTTCTTTCCTTCTGCTTTAGCCCTGTTTGCTCCAGTGCCAGTGTCCTCTTTTAGCTTCAGCAGCTCTTCCCTGCTGTTAGTCTTGTTGACGTATTTATGGACAGCAATCAGATCCCCTCTCAGCGGGTGTCGTGCTGGGCTAAACAAGCCGAGCTCGTTCAGCCTCCTCTCTCCAGAAGTGATAAGGACATCCCGCACTGAGGCAGTGCAGCTGCTTTGCTTCTACAGCCAGGTGGGAGCACATCTGGGCCAGATTCATACCACCCCAGCCCCCATGCCTCGCTTGCTGCCATGGACTTGCTAGGAGTGAGGGTAGGTGCTGTGCCTCACCTGTCCCTTCCAGAACAGAGATGTATGTTCAGGAGTCACCCTAAGCAAGACAGGCACTTCCAGGGTCTTCTCTAGGGACATCCTAAAGCCTTGCCTGCTCCTGGAGAAGCTTAGTAGGGAAATAGGGAACATCTGGGCAAGCTAGTGACTGTTTGCCTGACAGGTGTAAGGAGAGTCCCTTCTCTAGCTTGGTGGAGGGGCTTCTTGTGGTGCTTCCCTTTCATACCTTCCCTGCTCCTCACCTTGGCTTTTTGAAGAGAGCCAGACAACATCCTGATCTAGAAGGGCACAGTGGTGGGGCTTCCATCTCCCCCACAGCAGCAGACAAGGGAAGCACCATCTGAAGATGAGGCTGGAGGAGAATGTATTCCCAAACCCATCTGCGGGAAGACTGGAGTGACCGGTCCATGCCACCTGATGGAGCCCAACAATGTTGGCAGGTGAGAAGGAACATCCTCTTGCTGATCGCTTCACCCTGCTGTTCCCCTCTGATCTAACAAAGACGTTGGCTTTTAAATGTAGCTAACTTAAGAGAATGACAGCTTATCTGTCAAGCTAACATACAGCCCTCTGTGCTGGCTCTTGCCAGCAGCACAATACCAGATAATTTAATATTCTAATAGGATTCGAGCAGCCCTTTAAACTAACAGGGTAACAACTCTATTAACTGGTACACAGGAAGGGAAAATGAGGTGCTGGAAAAACAGAGGATGCATCAAACTTAGACTTTGATGGAGGGGTTCACATCACCCCAACATTCGCTTTGTTCCCCAGCGCCTGCAATGTATTGCCTGAAGAGAGGAAGTATGTTTGTAGGATTACCCATAGGCTGCGTGTGATGGCGGTGGTGAGGAAGGTGGTACAGCGATCCAACCACCAAGGTCTTATCTCTAATATGGATCAATCCTTTGTGGTCTGCAAAGATGCCCCAACTCTGGCCGGTTGGATCCACAGCTGGTGGAACCTGCCCAAAAGCCTGCTGGATGCACTACTGGGCTGGGCTATTGTCTTCAGGGGAGTAACCTTGAGTTTAGCTGCAGTGGGGTCAGGGTCTGGCCAGCTGAAGTCAAGCCTGGTATGGACAATGAAGATGCTGTGAATGGAGGTTAGGTCCAGCTCTGTAGAGTCAACTGGTAAATCACATCTGGATCCCAAAACAGCTGCTTAATCTGGCTCCAAAGTAATCCACTGGCTGATGGTGGTTCTCCTTCTCTAATACTCATCTTTTGGATTCATAAGTCCATACCCATGATATGAAAAGATCTCAGCCCCTGCTGGTCCTCTTGCCACATTCTCCAGACCCCCCAGTTACAGCACTGTCCCCTCTGGGTACTCTTGGGCCTGGGTATTGGCTGTCTTGGGCAGAGATGTTGGGTTGGTCAAGGTCCTCTCTTCTGTTCATTATATCAATATCTGGACTCCTGTCTTCAGGCAGTGATAGTCTGTCAGTTTTAGAAGTCAGGCAGCCTGTTCCACCATCATCCCATAGGGATATTCATCACCTTTTCTTTTTCACATGGACACTTCCATATGGACACATACCCTGACCAACATTGCTTTTCTCTCACTGGCTTTTGCACAGTGTTTGCATCTCATTTCCCATTTGTATTTCTGACTTCCTCTCATCCCTGCCCATCTCCTCTTTTTCTACCCAGCAGAAAGCACAGTGTTTATTACCTGTTTTGAACCCTATCAAAAACACTTCCACTCTGTCCTACCTGGAGGACCTCATTTTCACCCATATTCACCTGGGCCTATGGCACATGGCCTCTGGGAACAACCCATCTTCTCTCAATTTCAGTGGCAATGCAACAACTTGATGCTTTTGCTTATGAGAGATCAGTGTGCCAGGGTGTCTCCCTGTTCATACGAAACACAATGAGCTTACATCTTCCCCTGTGACATATCTCAGAAGGGCCCAAAAAATCAGCCCTAGAGCAAGATGGCTAAAAATATTTCTGCTGGACAACATTTGACCAGAATGGACCATTCTTCCAATATTGAAAAGATTTGCCTCATTTTACCAGGATTTCAGTTTAGAAGAAAATCCAGAGAAAAAGTTTGGTCAATGTTTAATGACTTCACTTCTGTATTTTCAAAAATTACTATGCTTGGTGTTTAGACACTACGTTTTTGTTTTAACATTTAAAAAGTATGATGGTTTTAAACCTTGACATTAAAATGAAATTAATTAATCTGATCTGAAATGAGTGTTCCTTGAAGACTTCCCTTTGCAGATAGTTTTGAAATCAGTGAAAGGAGAGAGGGAACAAGATGGACATTTCTAATTAAGTACTGCACATCTGGAGCTCTCAGCATTCCTTATCCTCTCTGGATTTTGCAAACTTATGCACTTTGCAGAGCTCTGGCCAGCTCTTTATTGTGCTTGATGCTATATAAGCATGCAAAAATAGTAGTCCCAATGCGAGTCTAATTCCCAGAGTTTCAGTTCTTATGTAGCCAAATGTTTTTCATTTATAAGCATGGATTTTCTCCTAGAAAGCTGTTTCTTGCTATATCTTTGTGCAGCATCCATTGCACTTCAGCCTGCCACCCCCTAGGTTCCTCTAAACACCCCCTTGCTCTGCCACAGACCTCTTGCATAATCCACCAATTCCTTCACTGTAAAATAGAGACACCTTGCCTAAGCAGAATAGCATTTAATTAATTTTATCTCTTGATTTGCTGAAGTCAAGCTATTCAATGGACTGTTTTAGACACATTTCCTGTTTTATAAAAAAGTATAAACATTTTGAAACCATTTACATGCTCTACAATGAAAAAGTAGCTGTTTTCTGCTTAAAATGAGCTTTTTCTAAACCACGACATTCTTTCAAATTATGAAATAGTTTGGTGAAAAGTTGAAAACTGAAACGCAGTGGCACATACAAAAGTACCTACCCAGGTTTCAGACCACACAGTTCTGGGGATGGGAAGGGGGCTGCTGTGACTTTTGGTGGGTTTTATCCTGACTTGGGATGGGACACTTCTGCAATTCTCAAAAAAACCCAAGACTTTCTAATCTTAATTCCAGCCATGTTTCAAGGCCTCAGACTCATAAAGGTATAGATCTTTATCCCAACTTTGTCCCTACCCCAGCTGGACAGCCCAAACCTAAAACCCTGGAGTGACAACACTCGGCCAGCTGCTTTCCTTGCAGTCTTTTGCCTCTTTTGCCTTGGCTTTTAAGCTAAGAACAGGGAAACCACCTCCCCAGCCGGCTGGAAAGCTCTCCCAGCGGTTTGATGGCAGGGCTCGGTGTGCGTGCAGGATGGGCCCCGCGCTGCCTGCCGTCCCCGGGAGCTTTGCCCACATGCTGTTCGCATGTCCGAGGCAGGGGGGTTATTTATAGCCACCGATGCCAGGAATTCGGCAGGGACGCTGCCGGGAAGGATAACAAGTTTCTCTTTAGGAGGAATGTTCCACCCTGACCGCGGGAGCAAAGAACAATAAAGGATGATTGATTTCCTCGCAGCCACCCCGGAGCACGGTGCTGTACCCACGCCAAGCGTCCCAGTGTGCAGGGCTCCCTTTCTCTAGCCGACGCGTGCCCTGTCCGGCCGCAGGATAACACCAGCGGACAGTCGGGGACCACAGCCTGGTATCCACGTTCGGTCCCCAGGCCGGGCACCTCACATCGCCTTCGCCTGAGATGGGTGAGAAGAGGAGGAAGGGGAGGGCTTATAAGACCGTCGTTCTGGGCCTTCAGGCACTTTCTATTTACATTCTTTGGAGTAAATTACCGAGCCTTAGAAATTTACAGGGAAATCACTTCGATTCTTAAACTATATGAATGAAGCTGCAGATGGAGAGAGTAATGGCTTAAATTTATTAGTGTGCATAAAATTGTTGATGCTAATTTTCAGCTGTACACTAAGCAAACAGTCGATGGGATTAAACTGGATCCCTTATTTAAACAAACTCACAAAATGTAATTTACATCTACTTATTGTTTCCGACTCTTCCCAGACCCCTTCCCAAAGCTCCCTCTAATGTTGCCAGGTCTGTATTGCACCCGCTCCCTCCTGCTCCTCCATCACCTCTGCCAGGACAGCGATGCGACCGCTGTGGGACCTTCACGGAGATATATATATATATATTTAGACAGAGCAGCTCTGTCTGAGCTTTATTCTCCAGACGAACTGGCCTGAATTTTTTTCCACTAGAGATGCCAGGTTTTCCACTAGAGGTGCCACTTAAAGATGCTTTTTTTTCCACTACCGCTGCCAGTCATGAGACTTTTCACCCTGTTTGGTTTAAGACTTCACTAATGGGCTCTCGCAATGAAGGGAAACCTCTGTCACAGGGCAGTACCAAACTGTCAAGCCTCAAGGATTAAGTATACAGCCTTATCTCCTTCCCTGCAGCCAGTCTGGATACCACTTGTTCACAGCACCAAGTGTGTCCCCTGCTTCTTGACCCCTTCTAGTGATGCAGGCATGCCTGGTGCACAGCATCCTGAGTCATGGGGGAGACCAGGGGGCAAACAAAGCAGCAAAAAAAGCTCATGGGGACCACAGGAGATGGTCTCCATGCCAGTGGCAGCCTCGTGTCTTGCTTCTTGCTCCACCACCTGACCTGACATCACCTGTATTTTGATGTGTGCTGTCTTCTGCCCCAGGAAAGGGAAAACTCAGCAGCTGCCCTTAAGCCAGCAGAGAAGACTAGACAATCAAAAGTGTTTCTTCTGCCTATAAAACTCTGCAGGTCTAGTGAAGAGTCACTGATTAAATGCAGAGTGTTGGACCTCAGTGGGGTCCATAGGTGATGCAGGGATGTGAACTAATTAGATGGAAAAAAACTGTCCAGCCTCAGCCCTGACCAGTTACATGAACTAATCTCATAAATTTATTCCCTACCCTCTGGTGCCTCCCTATGAGAGGAATCTTGTGTTACAGAAAGTCTGAGTGTCCCCGGAGGGTGGGAAGGCTGCAGAGGAATAACAGGGCTGGCAGCGCATGTGGAAATAAAGGGATAACACAGGAGCTGCTAATCCCACTCCCTGTGGCTGTTAGGGCCCTGCCAGCAAGACCCGTGTGCTGCCATCCTATGTCTGCCAGCAGCAGTGGGGGAGTACAAGCGTTGGTCTAGTACAGAGCACAAAAGTCATCCAGAAATGCCTGCCGACGACTGGATGGAAGCAGAAAGAAGGATAGGGCAGTGTGGCTGGAGAAGGGATTGCAGGGAGATTCTGGAGCCACTTGTGTTTGCAGAAAAAGCTCTGTGTGGCACAGCTCTTTCTTTGGTGTCCCCAGATGGCGGTAGGGTCCCACCATGTTTCTGTGTGCCATGTGGGAGAAAAATGACCGTGGTAGAACTGATCCAAGGTAAGGAAGAGGTGGTCAAAATTAGTGGTGCTGACACCTCCAGGATAGGGCTGCATTCAGAGATTTCCCTCCCTAATGGCCAGGCCAGAGCTATCCTCAAGCCCCTGGGAAGCTCTGTCCCCTGCGCTGGGTGTGCGATGGTTAATCTGCTCGTGTGAGCTGAGCTGGTTGGGATAAATCTGGCTCCTGTGTTCCTGCAGTGGGGCAGACACAGAGGGATGAAAGCAGAAGCAGTTTTGTGCTGCAGATTATTCCTCTTCTTCTGAGCAATGCTGAAACCTTGCCATAGGGCTGCAAGGACAGGAAGGAGATGGGAATATGCAGAGGGACTTCAGTCCTCTCCCATCCAGTGGACACATCTATGCTTGAATGGCATTTACTTGCCCCAAAATGTCCACTGCACCTCCAGCTCCTGGAGGCACCGCACTGGGAGCGTCACTGCTTGGGACACAGAGAAGAGGCTGGAGGGACAAATCCTGCCCTCCTTGAGAGAAAAGTACATAGAGGTAAGGCCTGAATGGCAGGTGGCAGGGATAGGAGCTGCTGTTCCTCCAGCTCCAGTGAGGACAGGCTTCTGGGCTTGGGTAGCGACTGGACAGGAAACCAAGGGCAGAGATGGAAAGCTACTTCAGCATCTCCCCTCCCACCATGCCACTGAGAGCTGATCAGCCCCGTGTCACCTTACAAGCCACTTAATCCCTTCCGTCATGCTTCTCAAGGAAGGGGGTGTGCGGGCCAAGGTTTAGCTGCCACCAGCTGCCCCAAAGTCATATGCCGAGCGTCTGCAGGAGCATGTGCAGGGGGATGTGACTGACACCTCGCCAGTCCCCCGCACCTGGGAATCGCTCAGCCCTCCAACCCCAGATCCAGCTGGCCCTTTGATCTCTGCAGGGGCTGAAGCTGGTTCCCCTCTGCTCCAGCTTTGGAGAGGATCATTCTGATTTTGTCTGGACATCTCACATCCTGGCAGGTGTCAGTCTTGACTTCCAAGATGCCTTGGAGGGGGAGGTGGGAAAAGGGAGGATTGTAAAAATAAATAAAGCGTTGAAAACCCATGTCTGTGCTCACCCTTCCTCTCAGTTCATGTGTTGGGGCCTTTTTCAGTCTAAGGAACTACCCTGTCCTCTCTGCCAATGCCACCAGCCTCCATAAGAGCAGCTACACACTTTCTCCTACAGGAAACATCACCCTCAATGTTTTTGAGCACCCTGTCAGTGGAGATGTGGGTAGCTGGATGACATGGAGACAACCTGTGCCCTGGCTCAGCGCTGGACAAAGTCATCCATGGTCCCTACTGAGTTAGGAACCAGAGAAACCACCAGCCACACGTGGGGCTGGAGGGCAGAGCAAGTAACTCATGTTCTTCTCAGCTACCCTGCTCTGCATTCCACCAGCTGCTGCTCACACCAGCTGAGCTGTGTGGTGAGTCAGTCTGCACTGTTCCCTGGAAGGAGCTGCTGTAGAAGTAAACCGGTCACAAACCAGGGTCCTCTAAAGCCTGGAGTGTCCTCCACCTGCAGCAGGCATCTTCCAGGCTGTGCCAGGAAGCCTGTAATACCAGGAGGGGTCTCCTGCTTTTGAGTACCCCAGGCCCAGACCTGGTAGCAGTGAGAAGGATGAGAGTTCCCTCACAAAGTTAGGTTCTTTGTGTCTATTCAGGCTTAAATTACAGACATAAAAGCCGTGGTTGCTGACAGCTTCAGCCCAATTCAGATGGGCCAAGATACCGCTTTCCTTTGGACCTCACCCTACCAGGATGCTTGACCTTTGCTCCAGACGGTAAGTTGATCTCACGCCTGGCTGAGATGGGATGTGTGAAATCTTACTGTAAATTGCCTTAAGTCCAGGGGCAGAGACATGAAAAAAGCTGTGGCCACACAAGGCTGCAAAACAGGTCACCTTCCCCCCACCCCAGTGTCCCATGTGAGCCCAGCACTCTCTTTTAGCTGGCCAATGGTTTTAAGATGACGGTTTATTAGGCTAGAGAACAAACCCCTAAATGGGACCAAGTTTGGTCAGATGACTGAGTCAGCCTAAGTGCCTTTCCGACAGCTAATGCTGAACCCATTTTTTAGCAGGCCTGTTATTTACCAAAGCAAACTGTTCTGGCATGCTCAACAGAGGCGTAGTGTGAGCTAGAACAGGCGAAGGCCTGATCAGGTTGGGTCTGAGGTCCAGGCATCCCTGCACCGTGTCTGAGAGGATGCCTAATATGTAAGAAGAGGGTCGACGTGCTATGAAGTTTCTCCAGAACAGTTTCCCAGTCTTCAGCAATCTTTAGTGGGGGACTTCCTCAGCCGAACACTGGCTTTGTGTTTAACAGCAGCTCTTGTGGATTTTTTCCCATGCATTTTTTGGAGTTCCTTTTTGAACCCTTTGAAACAGTTAGCATCCACATATCCCAAGGCAGGGAGCCTCTCAGGTTAGCTATACACAGCACAAAGAATTTCTCTTTCCATTTGTTCTCCTGCTACTTTCACTTGGCAGCCCTGGTTCTTTTATTGAAAGAAACAGTGAACAGTCATTCCGTATTTACCTGTTCAATAACATTCACCTCCATCACCCAGCCTGCCTCTAGTCTTCCACCAGCTGAAGGGTCTCAGCTCGTGCTTGGTAGTGTCAATCCTCTGACCACCCTTGTAGCCCTTCTCTGTTTCTCATGAAGTCCTGCTAGATGCCCTTTGAGCGGGGAGACCAGAACTACACTCCGAAGCTCGCTATTCCACTTTGCTCACGGCAGGTGGGACATCCAGAGGGCTGCGCACAGTTCTTGGCATCACACTGTAACAAAGATAAAAGCTTTGGAAAATCTGACCTTGGAAGGAAAATTGAAGGAACTGGATTTATTTTGTCCAGAAAGGAAAGGGCCAGAAGGCAGCAAGTAAAAAGAGTTTCTGTATATAAGGTTTTTATACAGGGACACGGATGGATTGCTCTCCATATTCAGCATGGGGACAAGACAAGGAGACCGAGGCTCCATTTGAAGCAGAGATGATTTAGGTCAGATGTTAGGAAACTCCTTCAACTCTGAGCACACACAAACCCCAGATCAAGCTGTCAGGAAGGGATGGAGCCTCTTTCACTGGCAGTATTTACAAGCAGGTTGGACACCCATCTGTTGGGAAGGTTTGGGGAGAGCTGTCTTGCAAGACTATCTATCAGGGTCCCTCCAGCCTCACATTTCTCCCTCCATGTTCCCTCTGTCAAACCATTCGGCTAGGACAGACCGTGCCATCCGGGGGCTGGAGACAGTCTGCCAAAGGCCCTGAGGGGATGAACAGCACTAAGAGGAAATCTGTGCAAATCTATTATCTGCACTCTCTGCCAAAGGCAGGGAGGGTCTCAGTATCAGGCACGTCCCCAGTGGAAACTGCCTCTCACCTCCCTCTGCTCCCCCAAAATGTCACTGATCTAATTACAGGGGAAACCACAAAGGAAAACTTGCTGGGGGCAATGTGGATTTTAGTCACTTGCGGCCCCACTGACTTTTCTTTCTCACTTTTCAGAGAATCTTTGGGAACCCATGGACCACAGGCTCAAAGCTGTAGGTGACAATTACATGCCATGGGCTCATGTCCCTTCCAAGGTCACAGCATCTGAGGTGAAGCTGAGGGACCCCATCCTTCTCAGCTGCATCAAGACAGAGGTACCTTCTCCCAGCTCTGAGCCAGGCCACGTGAAAGTGCTTTGCCACTTCCCAGAGCAGTGCTGCTGTTCAAGCAGCCATTCCTCAGCTGCCCAGGGAAGATGAGATGGACAA
Organism: Vanellus vanellus; assembly: GCF_965231255.1. Taxonomy (NCBI): domain Eukaryota; kingdom Metazoa; phylum Chordata; class Aves; order Charadriiformes; family Charadriidae; genus Vanellus; species Vanellus vanellus. Next base: position 15,815,045 of record NC_138912.1, on the reverse strand, counting down.
GCAATGAACCTCCAGCTGCCCAATCTTACGGAGGACATGATTTGAAATCTGAGGCTCATATTTTTAAGAGTTTACACCAAAGGATGCCGCTGATGGTTGCTTCTTTCTCTGTGAGAGCAGGATGAGTTCCATACCCATGTGTGCTGTGGTGCAGGGCTGGTGAAGAGGTGGTTTGGCTAGGCCAGATGTGCATGGGCCACCCAAGAGCACAGTGTCCCAGGCAGTCACTTCCCCTCTGTGTCCCTGAGGACAGTCACATTCTGGCTGAAGGCACCACTGAACTGCATTGTCAACACTGCATTCATTATAGGAACCTTCATAAGTGACTGGGTTTAATTAATGTGTCCTCCATGAGCTGTCAGGGCATGTGTTAACTGCAGAGGATCATTCAGGTTGCAGTGCCGATCCAGAGATGATGCTCAGCTCCACTGGCATCCGCTGATGCCCAGCTCCCTCTCCAGACTTGTCTGGGCGGCCGATGCTGCACGGTCCCTGTTGTGTGCTCTCCCTTCCCTCTCTCCTAGCCCATGCAAGGCATGGCCACAAAGCAACCTGTCTTTTTGCACTTGTAAACGCATTTTACAGAGTTGTAAATGCTCTTATTGATTCCTCAGCCTTATTATCCTCGCTGCTCAGCCAAGAATTAACTTCTATTTGAGGATAAATTATTAATCAGCCTTCTCCAGGTCTATTTCATAATCATTTCCACCATCCTGGCTGTCACATAAGAAGGATTTGCATATTTATTCTGCCACTTTTCCCCAGAACAGTATGTGGGAGCCCATGTTTACCTGCAGTATCTTAAATCACTTTCCCTACCTTATAAAAGCATTGCTTTTAGACAGAGCAGGCCCAGCACAGCGCAGTCCATATCCTTCTGACTCATTTACTTTGTGGCATATTTTTGCAGGCAAATACTTTTCCTTTTCACTTCTCTGCTTTTTCATTGCTCATTTATGATACCCTGTAGGGTAAAACTGTGTGGTTTGTTCAACAACCCATAACAAAAATACACAAGCTTCCAGCCTGGTACCGACTGTCTTTGGTCCCCAGCCCAGCTTGCACAGGAGAGCGTGTTGAGCTGGTATTTTGGCTTTTGGCACTGTTTTTTTTTTTCCCCAGACGGTCAGAGACAAGCTGCCCGCATGCCCTGTGCAAGGCATGGCTGTGTTTCTGTGGTAGGGGAGCGCTGCTCGATGGGGAGTGTTTTGGGAACGGTGGGGAGGAGCAGGGATGGGAGCATGGTGAAGCTAATGGCACGTGTCTAGGAAGGGACAATGTTTACAGCCACAGTAAGTCAAACAGAGGGGACTGAGCAGCACCAAGGGCTGGCGTTTTAAGTGGCGGCGTAGAAACTGAGATACAGACAAAATCAATGCCTTATGCAAGACGGTAGAGCAGGGCGGTGTCGGAGCCAAGAAAGCCCTCAGGAATTGCAGCCTTTAAACGACATGCAGGAGGCCACACACCAGGAGAGAGGCCCTCACATCCTGGTCCCCTTGAGCACAGAGTGGGAAGCAGCGAGTGGGCAGGTTCACCCCAGCTCTGCCCTCGTCCTTGTGCCGTCCTCGACATGGCTCCCAACAGGGTTTCTGCGTGGCGGGTGAGCGTGCAGGCTGATTCCTTCCACCAGATGGTAGCAGGAGTATACAAGGGGATGGGCATCCGTTCCGAGACCCTCAGCCGGCCACCACGATGGTGGTCCTCATGGCAAGGAAGACGTCCACGGAGAATGGCTGCCAAGCAAGAAGCCAAAGCACCCTGGGGTGCTACAGCCCTTCCTTGGCGCCCAGGCCAGGGACAGCATGAGTTTAATGAAGGACTCACCACTCCCACAGTGAATTCAGATATGAAATGGCAGGGGGATGTGCTCATAGATTCAGTGGCCAGTTGGGATGGATCAGCCAAGATGACTGCCATGGCACAGGCCAAGATGGCAGCTGTAGCACTGTGAAGGAACTGATTTACAGCCCCGTTGTCCCCAGGTTGCATTTGGAGTGTGGTTCTTCTAACTCAGACCTCACATCCATGTTCCTTCAGGAGGTGACATGGTAGCATGTCCCCCGTCCCTCCCCACAGCTCCTCAGATTTACTTCGGTTCCTCTCCCCCTTTCCTTCCTTCATTTTTCCTCCTCCCCCATGTACAACCCCAGCTCTCCTGATTTATCACTGGTGTTGATGACTTTCTGCATGTCTTCAAGTCCCCAGTTCTTAGCACCAGGACACTGCACGGAAATTTCCGTGTCAGTTTTTTTTTGGCAGAGAAAGCTTGAAAAAGTGGTGCGAGTGCAACAGGAAGAGTGGAGACCAATCAATAGAAATCAAAAGGAGCTATTAAACAAGCGGCTGAACAGAAGGACTCAGATGATTGAGGTGTGCATGGTACGTGGATCTGCTTCTCAAGTGGGGACAAAAAAGATCCTTTAAGCAACTTGAGATGAGAGCAAAGTGGGGAGACCCACCGGGAGGTTGGACAGGTGGAGGGGTGAGGAGCTACCAATGCTAATAACACGGTTGGCAGCCGAGCAGAGTGAAGACCGGCAATATCCAGCTGGGTGCATTAACAAGGAGGGTTGGATTGAGTGTCATTGCCCAGCACCCAGAGAGCATTGCTCTTAGCACCCAGGCTAGCATGCCATGGCATCCACAACCCCACCACGTCATAGCGGGGCAAGCAGGAGTGAGGTGCAGCAAGGAGGGTAGATCAACAGCAAGAGCATCAACAGCATTAGCTTTTCTAAGGGAATCTTTGGGAATCTTTTGTTTTGTTGCATGGTAAGAGGGCTACGTTACCGTTTTGGCAAGCATGTGGAGAGGGTTCCTTCAAGAAGTCTTGCTGGGAAGAGCCAGGTATATGGTCTTATGTATACAGTACATATAGAGAGGTATAGCCATCTGCCAGAGGCTTTGGTAGCAGGTCTGTCCCACTGGCTAGCAATACATCTCATTCCTCCAAGCCCAATGCCTTTGTCCCCGGGTCTGCTGTCTGTGATTTATGGTGGCTGCCTAAAGGGCTGCAGTTTTGGCATTTAGCTTGGGGTTTCCTATGAAAGAAAGATTTGGTCCCCCTGTTTGCATCTATGCCTGCCAGTCTCCTCTTCAATGACTTTTGAAACAGTTGAACAGTTTCAAGTAATTTTGACAGAAGGGAGGAGGCCTCAAAGCTACGAAATGCTCTAGGAAGGTAAGTGCTTGGGAAGAAGAGAGATCCAAAGTAACACCTTCTCTGGGAGAAAGAGCTCAAGCCATGAAAGAAGACTATTATCCCCTTGCTGCCTTTCTTTTCACTGCTCAGTGTAGCTGGTCCTCCCTGGTTTGACTGCTCTGCTGCAAAGTTAAGCCCCAGTTAATCTGAGAGAGCACACGATGCAATGAAAACATGGCTGTAGCACACCTAGCAGTTAAGCCGAGAGACGTTTGCTCCAACAGCCGGTGTGTCCAGGCTCCTGGAGAGCTTGCATGCAGGTTCGCAAATCTGTGTTGCTATATCCTGGTTGCGGCAGTTTTCCACCTCCAGGAGGTCCGACTCCCATAACTGTGTCCACTTTCCCAAGACCCCAGCATGGGACCGGATGATGGAGGTGCTCCTCTCATGAAGGTGTGGGGTTCGCACATGTCAGGTGCTGGAGAATGGGGAGGTTGGGGCACAGTGCGGGGAAGGGGGAAGCCCAGTCCTGCTGTGGAGGAAGCCGTGGGGCGAGTGTTGCTGTTTGTGACATTTGACAGGTCTGCAACATATGCTGCATCCCACTGCAGGCCTGGGCTGCCCTCCGAATCAGCTTCCAGTCTGTCTCGACATGAGGTTAAATCCTCGCTCAGGAGCCGGAAAGCAGAGAAGCAGCAGATGGAACCAATCAATTTGCCACCCGAAAACCGATCAATTTGTGGGGACCCCTCCCCATCGAAGGCAGGGTGGGAACAGGGTCTGGCCGCTGCATGCATGCAGGAAAGATCTGTGGGCAGCCCATAATAAACCCTCAATGTATTTCCAGCCATAAAATGCTTGACGTGCCTTCAGAGAGGCTGTTGAAATCCCTGATTTGCAGCTGGCATTCATTTTCCATTGCAGGTAGTAAAAAGGCTTGGCCAGGGTGCTCAGATATTTCATCGCTGGGGTCCGTCGCCATCCCCCAGCCCCACAGCCAGAGCACCGGGACTCGCACACCTCCTCCTCTTCCTTCTCGGGGCTCTTCTTTCCCTTCAAAGAGGATCCGTAGTGGTGCAGGTGATGGGAGGGTGAGATAACGAGCAGAAGTGGCGATTTCAGGAAGTAGTTGGGACATGTAAATCCTCGCGGGGGCTTCCTCTGTCAGAAGAGCCATCCGGGGAGCGGGGCATGTGCGGGCTGAAGTCACGCCTGTTAGGGAGGTATTTGTTCTTCTGGCCCCCGCGGCCCAGGCGGGTTGTCGTAACATCCCTCGAGCCGGGATCTGGTTGCAGCAATAAAGCTGGGCGGGTTGGGTTCCTGGCTGGGCAGGAAAGAGTTATTGATCAATGCCACAAATCCTTCCCACCTTCCTCCCGCCCCCGTGGTGGATGTAATGGATACCAGGAGAGGTGGGAAGGAAAGCAAAGCTGGAAAGTTGCTCTGGTCGGGAGCGGAAGGTGGCATGGCCAGGGCAAGGACATGGGGAGAGGTTAACCATGAACTGGGCAAGGCACGGGACCTTTTTAATGTCCCCAAATCAGGACTGCAGGTGGATGCGGTTCACTCTGCGGCAAATATAGGAGGGAGCAGGAAGGGTTAGCATTTCTCCATCCATTTGGTCAGGGGACATCCCAAGCGTTGATCTCTCCTTCGTGATCTCCTGGGTGCTTAGGCTGCAGCAGCTCTGTGCTTCATATGGGCCCCAGTGATCAATGCTGGGCACAGCTACTGATGGGAGCACTCCACCATTCCTTGTCTGCTGGACATGTGCACCCAAGCTCACCAGTGCTGTGTCTATGAGCGCATTTAGCTGGGAGCAATTCGGAAGCAGTTCTTTACACTCTGGGGCTGGAGACACAGGGGGCACCCTGATCCAAGGTGGAGATCGCACAACAGCAGGATAGTACTGGGGAAAACTAACTCTGAAGGAAAAACATACTTGTGTCTTGCATTGTACAGGATCTCCAGGGCTTATTTCGTCTCCTACAGTGGGGCTGGGATTGTTGGTGGACTATCGCTAGGTGCCCACTGGGAACACCTTTGACATGTGGCCTGAGACCCAACACTTCAGCCAGCTAGTCAAGCTTCATCATTTTTGATCCTGGCCAGATATTATTACTATAATAAGATTGATATTAGTAATACTGCTAACAATTGTGGTAATGCTAATAAAATAATATTGTACTTCTCCATCCAAGGAGCTCAAAGCTTTTAAAGGAGATTAAGTCTCATGGCATCAATCCTACTTCAGGAAAGCTTATTTAGACAGCGGCAAAACCTCCTCGCCACCTTTGTGGAGTGCAGTCTCCTCCAAGGTGGAACACAGCAGCTATTTATGAGGATGTAATAACAGTCCACAGCAATCTAGGCCAAGCAATGAAAGCAAATACTACATTCAGGGCAATTACAGGCGTTATAGGGAAGACAATGTACCAGTGCGCTTAGCTCAATGGCTAGGCTTTTAGATGTATTAGGGGACTTTTTGTGGTGTTCAGAACCTACTGTGGTCCACCACAAAGAACTTCGGCTGTGGCAGCAGCATGGTCTCTCACCCCATCCTGGGCACCCATCGCTCCTGATTCAGAAAGCAGGGAAGGCAGGAGCTTGGCTGTCTTCTCTGTGTTACTCAGCACACCCTAACTCCTGCCCTGGCGTTCTGCGGGAGGCATTTCTTCATGGGCTAACTTGGGGTTGTCCACTGAGACCTGCAGCTTGGAGATGGAAAGTTCCCTGGCTTTTGAAAACCATGTTGCCCTTCCAGACTTGTGTTGGTACAAGCCTGTCAGGAGCAAGCAGTCCTCAGGAGTAAATCGCATCCACAAGAGCAGGTTCTTTATGACTATGAAGCCTCTTCAAACCACCACCTTTTCTTCTGTGGCCTTGTGGAAGTCACAGACACCACTAGCCCAGCCTGAACATCTCCAGTGGAAGCTGCTCTGGGACTTAGACGCACAAGGCATTGGCGGAGAAAAAGGCAAAGTGCTTCTGCTCATCAGCACATGGCGCGTTGCCCTCTGCTTCTGCAGGCTTTGATGAACGCAGAACTAGTTAGCAGCACTGGTTTGAGTGGGTCCGAGAGGTCATGCTGAAAAATGGCACTTTGTCAAAAATGTCATTTCAGCAGCGTTTCATTGCCTTTTTCTTTAAATGAAAAATTTCAGAAGGAAATGAAGCCCATGTGTTATTTCACTGTGATCTGAAATTTTTTGCTGCTGTTTTTTTAAAACAGTTCTTCCTCATGCCTGGACTCCTCACCCTCTTTCAGTCTACCATTTGCAGCTCAAAAAGCAGATTTTTGTCATTCTGCAGGGAACGCAGTTTTTGGTCATATCATAGAAACTCAGTATTTCCTTTCCTTGAAAAAGATGTGCAAAAGCAAGATGAAAATTTGAAGCCCACAGGCTTGATCCTGTGCATGGTTTTTTTCTTTTTATTTTTTTTTTAAATTGAGCCATTTTCAGAGAGCTTGTCCACCTCTTTCTACTGAACCTGGATGACTGCGCTTTGGGGTCCCAATGCAGGATGCCGGGCCTTTTCTTGTGGACACCAGTGGAAACCCAGGGCTGATGCAGAAGGAGGGCAAGGTCCTGGCCCACTCTCCCCCTCCCAGCCTGCTAGTCCGGTACCGGGAGATTTCAGCTAAAGATCAGCCACATCGCCTGTGTTTGGCTTTCCAGAAAACATCCCTCCCAGAATCAGGGATTTCCAGGAATATAACAGCCATCCCTGCCTTAGATTTGAGCTCCAGCAACTCAACTCCTCTTCCGCTTGAAAATGTGGACTTTGTTGCTCATTTGGAGCTGTCTGGCTTCATCTCCAGCCCTGCATTCACCACCAGAAGAGGCGATATCAGCTGTGGGGGCCCTCTGGCTTTCAGTGTCATGGAGAGAAGAGGGGCGAGGGGTGAAGGAGCCTGTTCTAGCCCTTCTTGTTGCCCTCCCCCATCTCCACCATCTCGCTGCCTGGGGAATAGAGAGCAGGACCTCACCTAGGACCCTGGAGACAGACTTTCAGCAAGGAAGAGGCTGCCGCTGTGCATGTCAGGAATGATTTGATCAGCAAGAGAGATGAGCACCTCTAGCACTGACATCAGGGGACAGGCAGAGGAGAGTGCGAAAAAGCTGGTGATGGACAGCAGGACTGCAGCGCGTGGCAGGGTGCGGAGCGCCACGGACTGGGCACGGGTCTCTGCTGGGGACAGCGGGGGGGCTGATGAGACTGATGCTGGGTTGAATTTCTTCTCCTGCAAAACCAGCCCCGCTGCTTCCATTTGGGATAACAGTTTAAGGGCTGTTAGTGCACAGCTGTGTCCCTACGCATCCTGCCCTGGCTGGGAGTAAAACCTATTAGGTGGCACAAGGGCACTTTGCTCTTACCCGTATGCATGAGTATTTACCCACACGTGGAAGCACCCCACATGTTATATATTACCTATGAAAGGATGGGTGGATTTCCCAAGTGGGAAATCAGCTTTGCCCAAACCCTTCCTGGCAGACCCTACTTTAGCCTGCCTCTCTCAGGAAAGCGGTCAATGATCCAGTACGTCTGCTGAGCCTTTCTGTGGGCCACCCCACAGCCTCCCTCTGTGCTCACTGAGCAGCAGTGGGAGTGGGCTGCGTGACCCAGACTCCTCCAGACAAAACTGTCTCAGCCACCAGGCTTGCCAAGCCACAACCCTTTCCAACTGTTTTTCTTTACAATTTCATTTAAAAGTGAATTCTGTACTGGGGAAAGGTGCTGCACCAACAGCCCTAGACAGCGACATATCTTATTTGTCCATGAAAAAGAGTTTTCAAAGTCCTACAACAATAACGATAATGTCCTGTTGTTTGCAAGACCAGTTTTCCAGCAAGAGAATTCCCATGAATGTTTCCAAGCCGAGGCCAGGTGCAATGTACACAGCACATACGTGCATCTACACATGTGCTCCCAACTGCTCGTGACGTCTCCTCCTGCCAAACCAAACTGTCAAGGTCCACCGAGACTCTCAAGGTCCTTCTCTGGCCTCCCCGGCTCAGTAGTTTCTGAGGGCAAGGATGCCAGCTGCAAATTGCTTTCAAGGGCTGGATTCCCACCATTACAGGCTGTCCTAAAGGACCATGGGTATAATTTTGCCTCTCATATAGCTAGGCACTTCAAGGCCTAATGCTCTTCAAGGATGCTTATGGGAAATAGGCCTTTGGGTAATATCCCCTCCCCAGGACCAGTTCTCCTCCTTTAAGAGCCGGACAGTTTCCAGAGCTCTTTTAATACATCTCACTCTCCTCTGTCCTCTCATCTTCAGAGCATTTTGCCATCTGTTTGACTTTATTTTCTTTGGGAACAACTCCCTTTTGTTTTCAGATTCCAGGGGCAAAACGTAGCCAGGTGGCTGTGGGTGGGGGTAGCATCTTTTAGCCTCCACCTTGAAAAAAAAAAAGAAAACACCAAAACATGAAAAAAAAAACAACAGGAACCTCAAAACAAACAAATAGAGACCAGAAGTTCTGCAGAGGGCCACAGCATGGTATTACCACCTCGTCTACAGCCAAGGCCCCCTGTCAAAACCCCACTCTACCCCTCTGCGTATGATTCTCAGCCATACAGTCTGCTGGTGTCTCCTTGCCTCTATTTATACTAAAGCCCTTGCAGAATAAAACATCCATGTAAAATCCAATTTCCTCTGAATCTCTCTCGGAGACGAGGCCTCGAGATTGAGTAGATAACCTCTGCAGTAATTGCCTGAACCACTCCTGTTTGCTGGAAAGGTGAGATCCATTTTTCAATTATCTATCTGCAGTGACAGCAGCGAGCAACGGAGCTAAGAGGAAGGAGAGAGAGAGAGAGAGAGAGAGAGGAAATCCAGCCAACAAGAGCCGTCTGTGTCAATCCTGGCAAACGGGAGGTACGATAGATGTGGTCACAGTTCCTGCCATCAATATCCTCTAATATAAATGTCAGCGATGCCATTTTACCCACAGTCATTTCCCACAATGCTGATTACATTATCGTATAATAGAGGGGCGCCAGCCGCACCGCTTTCTCTCCTAACCCTCCTTGCGGTAATGTGTCAATAGCCTGCCTCCATGAAACAAGTCAATTTTCTGCAGGCTTGGCAGCGGAATAAATCTGCCGACTATCTAGAGAGCTGGAGATATTTATACACACCGCGTCCTCTCTCTCTCTTGCTCTCTCTCTTTCTTTCGCCCTCCCCCCTCCTGCCTTCCCTCCCTGTGTGTGCAAGCATAGATGTGTGTCCTCAGCAGAATTGAGTGATTTTCAGCCCAGACTCAATAAGAAGAGAATTTAGGGCAGTCCTACAGCTTGGCTTCCAGTAACAGCCCTACACGTTTATTTTCTTTAGCTTAACAGGAAAGAGAGAATTATGTTTAGATTTATATGACAAGGGCAGTTCTACCAAAGTGCTTGCGATAAGCACTGTGGAAGGGGGAGGAAGGTGTGTGCACGTGTGGCAAAAACCAGGCAGGCCGGTGGCAGAGAGGGATTGCAACACCTTGCAGGTCACATCATGGGGGTCCTCTGGGAGCTGGAAAAGCAGCTCTTATTTTAACCGACAGCTCCTTTTTTAGTGTATGTCCGAATCAAATGCCAGTAGAAGAAGGAGGAGGGAGGCCGTGGACTCCTCCGTTCCCGCTGACGGATGAGGATGGAGCTGTTTGGCTCCGCTGTCTTGACTCTTGCAGGCAGAGAGCTTGCCGAGGACGAGATGCTCTGGCCACCTCAGGGACACTCATTCTCCCAGGGATGTCCCCAAGCACCCTGTGGTCCACCACCCCACCACCCCTGCTGTGATTTCTGCCTTCCCTCAGCCCAGAGGGGACTCAACCACCCCGAAAGCCCCAGCGGCTCCCTCTGCCAGCCGGCATGGGCTGTTCAGGTCATCCTGAGCTCCCACAGCACAGGCTAAAATGGCAGATGCTGCCTATGCTCACAAAAGCAAGGGTATGCCATTTTACTGAGACACAATGGCAACTCGGAGTGCTCTGGAGAGGGTCTTCTCCCTCTGGGTGCTCACCAGAGAGAGATGGACTCTCAGCAAGTGTTCTCCAGTCCTCTTGGTTCTCCGATTCTCTTGGTCTGAGTCAAGGGAATGGGAAGGGTTTCTCCCACCTCTCAGCTCTGCTCAGCACAGAAGACTTTATATTTAACCCTCCATGGGGGAATTTTTTGGATGTGGAAAATGTCATCAGCTATTTTTTTGCCAAGGGGGGAAAAACAGCCTGAAAAGACTAGTAGCAAATACAAAATTGCCTTCAAATTCCTGGGCTTTTTTTTTTTTTTTTTAATAAAAACCTGCAAATGTTCCATCTGTTTTCATGTTTTTATCAAAATTTTGTGCAAGAGGCACATAATGCTTGGATCATTGCTTTTGGCTTGATTGCTCCATCCTCCTGCTCCAGAACATAGCAGTTTCTGGGCAGGGAGCTGGTGTGTCCTCCACTAGCCCTGGGAGGACCGAGTCCACCGCCTTCCACAGTGATGGGGAAGGGTCTACCCTACGAAAGACTAAAGATGCACATTTCGCAGTAAAAGTTTGTCCTGCCACTGCATACAATCACTCCTGGCAGTTTTCAGAAAGAAGATCTGGGAGAGGACAGTGACCTCCTACCATGCTAAGAGGACCCCAGAGACCTCATTCAATCCCTGGGCCTGGGCAGAGCTCTGCCCACATACCCCTGGCCTTGGTGAACATCATGCACTTCCTTACCCAACTCCACTGTGACTTTGCACAAGGTCATTTGTGACCCATACCAACACTGCAAAGTTTCAAACACAAATCCCCTCTGGGCAAGAGCAGGCCCGGAGGACACAGACCATCCGAAGCACAGCGGAGTGACTTGTCACAGAGGGAAAGCCAGGCACTGGGTACATCGCAGTGTTATCCTGGGCTTGGGCTCCGGTTCCTCTCCACAGAGGGAAGACATCCAACTCGCCACCCGCTGCTCTGCTTCTGTACACGCCTTCACAATGATGCCGGCAGCTTTTTTTTGCCCCAGCAGCTGTGTCAGAGATTGACAAGAGCTTTACAAAATTGGGAGGGAAGTGAGGCTCTGTGTCTTGATGAAGGTTTTATTTAGAAATCAATGAAACCCACCACTCCATCGCACAAACTCCAGCCCTCCTACCCTTTTCAGCCCTGTCTGCCTGGGCTGCAAGTCATCAGCACCTGTCAGAAAGAGGCCCACGCTGGAGGTACCTAACAAAAAACAGGCACCATGCAGTCTCACACCCAGAAGAACCTTAAACTCCTTCCATGCTGTCTGGAAAAGGCACTTTGTCTGGGAGAAAGTTTGTAATGGGTTTTTGCTGGAAAGGCTCTCCCCGCATCTGGAAGGGACAAATCTGACCACGATGGAAAAGAACCGAAGCCGGAGATAGTTGGGGCTGCCTGGTCCAAGAGCCATCAGAGCCAGTGGGAGTTTTCTTTTGACACCATCAGACTTCAGATGAGTCCAAAATTTGGAGACATGCCCTGGATCACAGCCTTCAGGGGTATTGGGGCTGTTTCACTGCCAGACCCTGAGACAAACTGCAAAAGAAGGATACTGCGTTACGATACATTTCTCCAAAGTAAGGAAGTGGGGACCGACTCCAGAGCTCTGATTCAGATCCTTGTCTGCATATGTAGTGTGTCATTAAGGGAGAAAAGCTGGCAGTGAGCTTCAGTCGCTTACTACTGCACTGGCAGGAAAGACAAATGCAGAGCATAAGATAAATGAGGCACTTCCAAGTGCGAGAAAGTCAATACTATAGAGACCTTCAAACTGGAGTCTGGGGAACAGCTCACGATTCAGCTCGCTGGTACAGACAAGAAGACATCTCTGTGTGTTGAGAGCTTATCAACACTTCAGACTGGTACATCCCAGTGGGGTGACAAGACAGGTGGCCACATGGGACTGGACTTGGGCACAAGTCCTTGCAAGAGGCCCATCGGGAGGGATTGCTCACGCACTATCTGTGTTATGGGAGCTCTTGGAGGAAATCAGAGCCTTGCTGTGCATCCTAATGGTCCAGTAAAAAAAGACCGAGTCCCGGTGCAAGACAGTCTCTAGCGTGACCAGGCAAAGAGCAAGAGAGAACAGGAAAGTGAGTTGCCCAAAATCTCATTAAAAAGCCAGGCTGATGTCCCTGAGGCGATATTCAAGATGCCCGCAGTCACCCGGAAATACTGGGCACCCAAAATGCTCTGCCACATGTCAGACCCCATCTTGTATCGTCGCCCTTTCCCAGCTGTGATGCACAGAGGGGACGCACCTTCCTCATGGCCCTGCAAGAGCCACCAGCCATGCTGGGTGCCAGCTCACTCTGCTACATGGCATCACAACACGGCTGTGTGTGAGACTGGATTAAATATGGCTCTGAGTGCATGCACACGTGCTCAGTCCGACAGCTGAAGGAAATGCAAACTGATCCACCCGAGGAAAGAAGGGAGGTGCTGTCCTCCTTTTTTCAATTATATCCAGGTCCAAGGTCGGCGACCTTTTCCCTCCTGCACTGCAGTATCTTGTCACACAAAACCCAGAGAGAAAGGGAATGTGATAAAGATGAAAGTGATGTGGCAGGCTCGTATGTGAAAACAATCACCCTTCAATTAAGTGTGATTGATTTCCCAAATCAGAGATGCATTCAGCTTCCAACAGATAGATATGAGTGAAGGCCAGATGCTGGGGAATTCAGTGCACGTGCTTGGGTGAAGACATCGCAAGGAAACAAAATGGAGATGCTATAAAGTACCAGGTGCTTTGAGATGAGTCTGAGATGGGCACAAAGCCGAGCCAGGAAAATTTTCCCCCTTAAAGCAAAGCTTAGGGCTGAGAAACGATGCAGAGAAAGAAGGCATTTCTCCACGCAGTGAAACTACAGCTTTGTAGAAGACTTTGTATGACAGCAGCAGCCAGGGACAGCCCAAAAGAGAGTTGGGATTTTGCAGATATATAGAAGAGATTCGCTGAAATAAAGCTGTTTCTGTGCAGGACAGACAAGGGGCGCAGCCCGTCTCACAGGGGAGCTGGAGGCAGAGTGGGGCAAGGCACCTTAGCGACATCTCACAGCATTGCTCTAAAGCCTTTGACAAACTGCCAGGTCCAGAAACTCCATTTGGTTCTTCTAATGTCAGCTGTGTCCCCTTTCACATTCAGATGCATGTGGGGCCCTTCCAGCTCTTTTACAGACCCCTGTTTTTTCGCGAACCAAACCTGCCCACCCACCACGTCGACACTGCCGCTGCCAGGGCGAAGCACCTCAGGGTGTTTCACAGCAGGCGGCCAGTGGAATAGAGGAAGACATCAGAGAAGCCACTTTGCCCACAGAGGAAGGAGCTCTGCTGTAAACATCTGCAGCAAGCCCTGCTCTTCACTGAAGTGCTGCAGCGTGGCAGAAGAGCAGCTTCTAGAATAGCGGCCTCCATTGACTTCGTGTGACCTGAGCCCTGTGCAGCTCAGTGCACAGAGCCCACGCACGTCAGGGCTGGCCAAAATATATGCTGTGCTTTTGGAGGAGACTGGGTACTCTCGCCCTGGTTGCCTAAACTGCTCTACCTAGCACCCTTCATCAGTGCTGTTTTAACTGTGAAAGGGGAGCTTGCTACCCTCTCAGAAATTTGCCCCTCAGCTCTTATATGAGCACCCACCATTGTGGCATTCGGAGACACCATTCTCCTGAGTCCGGCATGCTCCCCCGACATTTATCAGCAATAGGTAAGGGCAAAACTGGCAGCCCCAGGGAGGTGTTTGGCCAGGGAGAATGGAAGGCAGTGCTGCAGATTTAGCACAGTTCATGACAGGGCAGCAGCTCCCGTGGGTTAGTCTGGGCTGTTGTCCCGTTTTCCCTATCACGATCAGCCTCATCCATCTCCCCCTCTCTCCCCCTTGTGCCTTTCAGGGATTTCAAATAAAAGGTCTGCACTTGACCCCCCTCCTCCCTGCAGGGAGAGGGGAAGGCCGTGAATAGAGAGACCCTCATGTTTGCAGAAGTGATTTTCACATTAATGGCAGCATATGTTTGCATTGATTCCAACCTGCGGGGCTGCGCGCGAGCGCGTGTGTGTGCCTGCGTGCACGCTGCGGGCGGGGGGCGGCCGGCGGCTCCGCGTGTGGGGGCACCAGGTGCTTGCTGTCAGGCTGAACAAAAAGAAGTGTCAGCACTCTGCGCCGGGAGGCTGTGCTGGCAGCTCCCCCCTGCCTTCAGCCCCGCGCTCCGAGCATCCTGCCTCTGACTCACAGCAGCATCCTTTTGCGTCAGCTCCTGAGCTTTCCTCCCCTTCTCCTCTCCTCAAATTGCACGGCTGTCTGCTGTCACCCATGCCCGCTCCCCAGAGGCTCGGACGGTGACTTTGGATGGACAGTGGTTGCGCAGCCTCCTTCTGCCGGAGCATCCTCTGGAAGACTGCTCTGACCTCCTGCCAAACTGGTGCATCTCAGAGCCCATGTAAAGTCCTGCCATACCCAAAAACAGATCAGCAAGGTCACTTGCTGAATTCACATCTCCAGCTCATGGCTGGCTGCAGCCTGCTGCCTCCCTTCACGCCTTCTCCCAGTGCTGAGGCACCACAGGGCTGGCACCCCAACAAGCGCTCCAGGCTGTCCTGGCTGGCATCCCCATCTCTCTGGAGGAGCAGAGCTGCCCTGTCCCCAGTACCCCATCCTCAGAGTGAATGGCACCCACACTGCCTGCACGGGGCTGGACACCCTCCACCCAACACCAGCAAACCCCCAGCTCTGCCCTCCCAGGGGCAGTGGGGAAGACAGAGTTGCAGACTAAGAGCAGCAGAGACCAAAAGCAGGTTGCACATCTCAGTGCCCTCCCAGGGTGTACTGAACTCAGATGTTTCCCCACGATGCCGAAGCCAGGCGTTGCGAAAGAGGAGGCCTGACCCTGCTGCCTGGTTCACTCACACCCAGGGAATTTGCCAGTTCATGGATGCACTCAAACTTTCGTCAGCAAAACTTTCTGGAGGAGATCAGGCCTTGATCTTGTTTTCTGCTCCATTTCTCCTGCCTCTGAAACGGGAGTCACTGTGTTTCTTTTTGCTGCGCTGTGCATCCATCTTGTCTGCTTAGATCCTGACCTGTCTGGTGCCCTGGAGATACACAACGGCTCCAGCAGTAGGGCCTGCATCTCCCCGGAGGTCTCCAGGCACTGCTGCAATCACAGTAAACTCATGAAGGAAAAGAATCAGGCGTGATCCTATGTGAACTATGAGGACCCTCAGAGGCACAACTGGAGTGAATGGAAAGGCCAAGCATGTAGGCGGTGCTGCTGCTCTGGGCATGGTGATAAGAAGTCTCTTCTCTTCCCAGGTGAGCTGAGGCCTCTGCCCTGTGGCAGAGTTGCCTCATGCCCCCAGGTGATCGCAGCTGCTGAAGGATCCATCCTGAGAACAGCAGCAATGACTCCTCTTCCGGGGTAAACCCACCTGAACTCAAGTGTGGACGTTGCAGAATTTACAGCCTGCGCCACCTTTTTTACCCCTTGATGAACAGCACATTTCTTCCATCCACAGTTTTATCTCCATCACAGGTGAGGATTGGTATGAACTTGTAGGGTTTGCAATCTGGAAATTGTTTATCTTCTACAGGGCAGCACTGTGCCATTGCAAGAAGCCGTTCTGCAGGCAGAGCTTCCAGGGAGAGCTGTCATGGCACCGCCACACACTTGCGGAGCTCGCTTGGGACAGACTTGGGGCAGCCAGCACCAAGAATTCAACATTTATACACAGTCTGCAAACCAGGACATTTGGGCTGGAGCTTGGAGCTCCTTCTCATTACTCTCTGGCTCTTCAGCCTGGTGGGGCAGGAATAAGAACAGAAACTTCTGCTAGCCAAAAATCTTGGTATTTCCAAATCAGTCTCTGTGGGGAATCAGAAGGGAAAGTTAAAACGTCAGAAAGCAAAAGAAAACTGTCTCCAAACTGCAGATTGCAGCTCAACAGCAAATGTGGACAGTGAGAACACGAAGAAAAATCTCTACTTTGGAAGTGTAACTTGGGAAGGGGAGTGTTCTTGCCACATTTTAAAATGAAGACTGCTGCTCAGCCTGGGAATTGCAAGCTGGAATGATTTGTATTGTTGCTTTGATTCTCCTGATCAGAAAATAAAAAACCTGTACCAAAGTATTTTCCGTAGAAGAGTCTTGATGTTGGAATAACCACATTTTTCTCCACAAGAAATTCTTAAGCAAAATAGATCAACTCCTTCTATTTAGATACACTTGGACTCTAATCTTAAATTTTTCTTTTCTTCTGCCAGTTGAGCTATTAACAGGTTTGTTTTTCTTAGAAAAAAAATCAGAGCCGCCCATGTAATCACAGAATCCGCGAGTCAGGGCTTTAATGAAAATACCAGACACCGCAAAGGGGCCAATGCTATACATAGCCCAGACGCTGCACTGTTACAGACCGGAAGACAGGGAAGAATTTGGTGGGTGCAATAGCTAGATGCCTTATTTATAGCGTGAAGTCGTGGAGCACCAGTGGGCTGAGCTCCGGTTGCCATTTCCCTTGCTGTGCTTGCACCCAGCAAAATAAAAACATGTGAGACAGGCTAAGCCAGTGTCATCCACTCTCAGAAGGACACCTCCAAGGCAGGCTATTTTAATCAGCCTGGACATACTCTATCCACTGCTGTAACGACCGTCCTACTTTTTCACTTGTGCTTTATGTACAGCTGCCCAGTGCAGATTCATGGTCTCAAGCATCTAATGACCTGCTGTATATGCAGGTCCACAGGAGTTTTTTTTCTTTATTTTCTCTCTTATTCTGATGCGAAGGCTTGCAACACTTTTCTTGATGTACAAGAGGTCTGCCCAGGTGAGCTTTGTAGAACTGCAGTGGGAGCGCCCAGGCCAGGTCTTATTGCTAATGCACACTCTTCTGGACACTGGATCCATTGACGTGAGGAAAGCATGGGATGCAGATGGCTTAAGTGTTAGGAGCACTAAGTAGAGCAGTATTTCAAGTCTTGAAGACTTTACTAGTACCCAGCAAGCAGACGATCGCCAGATCCACCTTGGTAGATCCACTATTCTACCGAGCCAGGACATGGGAATTGGGCAGGTGGCCTCATGGCATGCAGAGGTTTCCTTTGGTGGTTATGTGTGTCGGGAATGATGGGCGAAGAAGCTAAAATCATCATGATTTTTTTTTTTCCCCCATGCAGCGAGATCAGCCATTCATGGAAATTAAGGGTCCCACCCAATTTTGAACATTAAAAACTCCTCAGATGGGGCTGAAGGCCCATGCAAAATGCCCCCACAGTGAGTGTCCTCTGAGACCACACTGCAACATCCACCACTCCCTTCCTCCAGGACAAGCAGGCAGTGGGAATCACGGGCTGCTGAGCAGAGCACAGCTGCTGTCACGTTCACAGCAGGGGACAGCAAAGGGAAGCCCCATGCCCACAGGGCGTAGAAATCCCTTTGGCTTTTGAAAACTATGTTTTTCTTTTAAGATCTCAAAGCAGCCAGCAGCCCCAATGCGATGCGCAGCCACTCTGCTCAGAGCAGAGGTGTGAGGGTGTCTCACGCGAGGTCTGCGGGGCACAGCCCACTTTAACCCCACAATCCCAAAAGGGTATGTAAAATTCCTTTGCTGAGCACCTTCCCCCCAGCATTCCTGTGCCGTGCTGACAGGATCACACACTCCCAGTACATCCCTCCTGCAATAGCAGGGCTTCGGGGATGGAGGATGATATGAGGGCTTAATTAATCAGTTAATTAATCCCAAACATTTTAACCCTCCAAATCCCTGCTGCGCTCTAGTTTGGCAATTTGTTCATTAGCGGAAGTTTTTTGTTTGTGTTTGAACTTGGATCATTTGATTTTTCCCCCAAGACAGAAGCAAAATATAATAATATCATTAGGAGAGCGAGTGTCTTTATGTCTGCGTGCACATGTGTGTGTGTGCCACTGTCTCCTGCACTAGGAGCAAGCTCTGCTCAGGACTTTTCTGTGCTATCTCTAACCTCCCCTTGGATCCTCCTTTGCACTCGACATTGCAAGGCTAAAGTCGGGCTGTGTCGAGGTGGTAAAGCTCCCTTGCCCTCTCTGTACTGGTCCAGCCACCCCAAACGCTCAGGCTGTGCTGATGCACGCAACTTTGGGCCTTTCTTGGCAAATGGTCTTGGTGGCGCTCATTCCCACATTCAGCAGGAGCAGAACACTGACTTTCCTCCCCGACAGCATCAGGGCCATCTCGCACAGCAGAGGCATAAGACACGACCCTCAGCTCACTGGAGGAGCAGCAGTTAAATGCATGGTCTCTGGCTATCACATGAAATGGAAACCTACCCTGCTGGGATCCTGCACTGCTTGTTTTGGGGTAATGCCACGTCTGAAGTGCCAAGACATTCTGCCCCATCCCCTGGCAGGTAGGGACACCTGGATGTGTTTTACAGAGCTCCAAGCTCTTCCTCCACCCCTTTGCCCTGCCCCCATCCCTGTTCCTGGCTGAGCTGGAGACCTACCTGCCTTACCCAGGCTGTTACCCACACCTCGTTACAGCCACTGTTTTCAGACCTTCACTTCACTCCCATTCTCTGCTCCCCTGAGCACACGCGTCCACCACCCCTTGCTGACTCTGCAGCCTCCCACCTTGAGACAAGCCCAGCAGCCAGGCTCAGGTGCCCAAGTTCTGACCAGCACCACCCAGGAGAAGGACCTCTGGGCAAGTGAGAGGATTTACTGCTCCAGATCCTGAATATCGCATCAGTGCTGTTACTCTGCTGGTGCACATCCCCGTTCCCTGGGTTTTTACAGCACATCTTTGTGCCACTCGGCTACAGTAATGAGGCCCCACCTAATTGCCATTCGATAAACTCCAGTTAAATTAACAGCTCCATCCAATGATCACCAACATCTGCTGTTCATCAGGCAGCCTTCCCTCCCCTCCTGCTCCCTGTGCCTCCTTAAATCCCAGTGCCCCTACATTCAGCCTGTCAGGTCCCTACTGAAGGGGTTGTGAAAGCTGGGCTGGAGGTCTTGCTATGGCCAGGGGATTTTTATGGAGTGTGTGGAAGGGTTTGTGTGAGTGAGAGCAGCGGGGGGGAATTGTGGGTGTGCAAGCCAAGAGAGGATATGAAAAAGAAAGTGTGTGTTCACAAGGGGAAAGATCACGGGGCTTTGCAGTGGCCTGGAGGGTGTCAATACCTGTGTGTGATGGACAACAAGCAGCAGGCAACGGGAGGGCAGTGTGATGAAGAGCAGTGGAAGACATCAAGTGCCTGGTTAAGCCCCAGGAAAGAGGGTATGTCAAGCAGGCAGGGCAGGTGGAGGGGATGGGTGGCAAGCAGGAGGAAGGCGTCCCTTTGTGTCCGTGGGGGGCACTCAGATAAGAAGTGTGGCTCTGTGTGTAGATTACTGCCTGATTGTGGTGTGGTGATCTTATTTCTGTGTCCATGCACAGTGTGTTTGTGATGGACATGAGCTAGCTGTAGCTCAAATGCTGTCTTTGCTCTCAGCTGTGTTTGGCCGGTGTAGGAATGTGCTCCCATGTGTAGGAGCACGTGCTTAGCTGCAATGATGGGAGTAGGTGAGCTGGTCCAAGACATAATCACAAGACCATACGAGCATCCCTGTGCCTTTGTCTCACAAACACCCACTGCCTTGATCTCTGGCCCCTCTGTCATGCTGGCGATTCATTTTCCCCACGTTGCGTGCAGAGGAACTGGTGAAGGGGGGACATGACTCGTCAGCTGACACCAGCAGGGACACTGACTTTGCAGGAGCATTACACTCCTTTGACTCACCATTTCTGCACGAGGATTTAGTTCTGCATCAGCCCAGCTCTAACTGAAAATCAGATCCCGAATCTGACTTCTGTTCAGTCTGTTTGTACATAGGTGTGTAAAGCCTGCGTGCGCATTGCCATCTCCACGGCAGCTGGGGAGAGGGAAGGTCACCTCCCTGATTCAGAGGTTAACAGGGTCATGCTTCACTTGTGGAAAAAACTCTTGCCTAAAATTAAGCCTCAGCCTTGCAGAAAGGCAGGCCAGACAAGCCATTAAAAAAGGTCAAAGATATTATCAGCTCCTAATCCAATTAGATACTGATTATCTGTGAATTCAGCACAGCCTCACTGTTAGAGCTATGCTTAGGAAAATGAGCATCTCCAAAAAACCAGCTGGAGATTGAGGGGGCTCTGAGAGCCGAGGCAGCCTTGTGAGAGATTATGC
Organism: Vanellus vanellus; assembly: GCF_965231255.1. Taxonomy (NCBI): domain Eukaryota; kingdom Metazoa; phylum Chordata; class Aves; order Charadriiformes; family Charadriidae; genus Vanellus; species Vanellus vanellus. Next base: position 15,794,729 of record NC_138912.1, on the reverse strand, counting down.
CACTGCCTGGGGAGCGCTGGCAGTAGCAAGAGCCACGTCGGGTTTTCATTGCTATCTTTCTTCGTACGTGTCACCTGGTGGGTGACATTACATTGCTGGTGAAGGATGCAGACAGATCTGTAACCGTCCCTTCTCCTGAATGTAAGTTTAAGAACAGAAGGAAAAGGAAATTTCTGTATTCGATTAAAATCAGTGATGCAGCAGCCTGACTTGTTGGGAATTCTCCAGCAAAACGTTTTTAATGGAAAATATCATTCTGGCAAAACCAACAGTTTCCATGGGGAAATAACAGTTTTACCGTTTACTTGTTGTGTTGGGTTTTTTTATTTTTGGTCAGTCCAGCAAATAGCAACACATTTTAAGGAGGTTTCCTACTAGTGATGTTCTGGAAAAAAACCTTTCAGCGGGGTAGAAATCTAACTGTTTTTAATCTGGAACTTGATTGCTTTATTAAGGGGATTATGTGATACAGTCCTGAGATACCAGGGGAATAGATTTGCTCCCCTGGCAGGCGGTCTGACTTTGAGAAAAGTGTTTGTGTGTTGAGCGCTGGCTGAAAGACTTATGGAAATTACCCCCCGGGGTTTCATCCCCCTTGTCTCCAGACAAGAAGGTCTTTGATTTTTTTTTTTTTTTTTTTTTTTCTTGCTGATAATAGAACTGAACCATGGCTGGTTTCTCTCCCTAAATGGAACACCTTGCACATCTTGCTGTGGCAAACTGATTCCATGTAGGCTTTGAGTGGTTTCTTCTGTGAAAACAGCGAGAGGTGCTGAGTGTGTGCAAAGCCTGGACTTCTTTTTAGGCTGATGCATCCTGGCTGATAAAAAGGATGGATTTGGAGACCTGCTTTTGCGGCTCTCCCTTCCTAAAGGCAGCATCAGTTTGGTTTCTTATTTATAAAAGGCAACCAATGTAAATCTCTTTCTCTCTGTTTTACAATCTCCCGTGCCTGGCTGGGCAGAGCCGTACAGCTTTGCAATAACTAGCTGAGCAGCTCTATGGATTTCCAGTGTTGCTGTTTGGCTGCAATGACACTTTGGTTGTAGCTTCTGCCTTAGGAAAGCAATACTCTTTTAAAAAACAAACCTGCCCATCAGCAGAGCCACCCCTGGGCAGATGCTTGCAGATGCTGCTGGGTAGAGATCAAACCAGGAGGGCTGCACTCCTGATGGAGCCGGGACGTGGGTACCACGTCCTAACCTCCAGGAAAAAATACCTTCTGATCACAGGCTGGACCTGCCGAGGATGTACAGCGCTGCAGGAGTTGAACCGACTTGGAGCTACCAACAGTGGTTCTCACTTCTGACACAGATTTCCTGCTCAGCCTTGGGGAGATGGAGTTTACCTTCCATGTTTTAGCTGTGAGAGTCGCTCTTTGGCCAGGCGGTAACACTCAGAGTCTGTGCTTTAGGTTTACATCTGCTGAACATCTGGGCTTGAGGGTTTAGCCATGCAGGAATGGTCACCAGTGTGCACTTGTAAAGGGCATCTATTACGCTGCATTAACCCCACGTGGACACGTGCGGGCAGGATTAAGAGACCATAATCACATTCAGCTTGGTGGGCTTTTGAAAAAGAAATCAAATGAAGGCTGTGAACAAGGACGTCCCTGCGGGGGCTTAACACAATTTAGCTAATCCACTTGGCGTGTAAATGGTTTGTTCAACTTCATCTTTCCTGCCAGTGTGTATAGATGTGGGAATGAGTGCATGTGGGCTCGAGACCCTCAGGTAAGATGAGTCAGGTTTGGTGGGGGGGCTGGCTCTGGGGTTCCCCTCCTGTTCCCCTTAGAGCGGGGCCCTTCCTTGGGAGCTTGAAACAAATAGGGGGGGAAAAACCCAGTGGGCACAGCTGAGGGTAGGAAGCAGTTTCCTTTCCAAGTGAAAGACAGAGGAGGAGATGTTGGTAAATAGGCTATTAACACCCAATGTCACTCCATTAATTTCATGGAATAAATCTGCCCTCTTTTTTTCCTCCCATCTCCCATGGCCTGAGCTGGAGGCTGTTTGCTGGGCTGGAAGGGAGGACCCGAAACATGAAACCAGGGGTGCTCTTGGCTCAGTTCCCCTCCTGGAAGCTCAGCCGGCTCCGGCACCAACACTGTCCTTTGATATGACAAAGGTGACCAGCAATGGCAAATACTCCTTCCACGCCAAGAAAGCAGGAATTTGGTGGCATTTGCTATCTTCTTCCCTCCCTTAGAAAGGCAAGCAGATGCCTTCCAGACAGTACCTGTACAGCTGTGCCAATCCTGCCCAGAGGGTACCTCTCCCTCCACATCTGTATCTCCCCAGCAAGGACGAAGCCCACAGAGGATGGGAAGAGCTGCTGACCCTGTCTCTGGGCCAGGGTCTGTGCTGACAGAGAGCCAGGACTCAAGGTAGAAGGGTGCGAAGGCTCCCTGGGCTGAGCTGCAAAGCCATGGCCAGAGGAAGAGCTGCAGGCAGTCCCCAGCTGGAACAGCTTGCCTTGAACCCAGTGCCTGCGACACTGAAGCCCAAGGTGCTGCTGCAAGGTTAAAGGAGGAGCTCTGTTAGGGTATCAAATAAATTAGGGGATTTTGTTCTCTATATGCTGCTTTCTGGACCCCAGTGTAAGCTATACCGCAAGATGGAGTTATCCATGCAGGAGATGATACCACTGAGGTACCCACAGCCCGTGACTCTTCGCATCCCAGGTATTTCTCCGGCAAACAGTACTATCAAAGCACAAGATGGAGGACAGAGGAGAGCAAAGAGCTGAAGCAGGTGCTGGGACCACAGTTGCCCTGCAGGAATAGCCAGGCTTAGGGACACTGAGCATCTCCCCTCTGCAAAAGTGGCAAAGGATGTGCCCCTTTCTCTAGCTCATTGATCTGCCTGAGTTGTGGCCGTAATTAATTCGTACCTGTAAGGCACTGCTTAAAAATCGTCACAAGCTGGCATCACACACATGGAACGGAGCATGACTGACCTACGTGCCTTCACAGCAATCCCAGATCCTGTCTCAGGCCTTTCCAGACCATGTGCAATCACATCCAGCCCTTACTGCCATGGATCAGCGGAGATTTTGGTTGCCAGGTAGAGATCTCATTGATTTTTATATTTTTTTTTAATTGATGTTGCTATGGCAGGAAAGAGTTTTGCCCTATTGGAGACCACGCAGCTGCAGGTAAAGACTGCTACAGTTTGTGGGAAGCTTAATTAGAGAAGACGATTTGAGTGACCTGCCTTGGCACTAAAAAAGCCCTATTAGGACCAACCTTGCCTCGGGAATATGGGGCAGTTTGGCAAGAGCTGTTGGGAGGGAGCTCCCCATCTCTAACCAGCCTCGCTAACCAAAGTCCACAATAGATTCCCCTCCAGCCTAAGCAGGCTTATGACTGTTTTTAAAAGCCTGCTGTGACAAACAGCTTTCTCCATCCCTCTGCCAATGCAGCCAGCACAGCCCCATCCGCTCGGTGGCACTGCTGCCTTTGTGTGCAACAGGCCACCCCACCCCATGGGTCCCACTGAGGGGGAAATGGGGTGGGGATGACTGAGATGGAGAGGAGAGGCAACAGAAGATCCTTTGGTTTCAGTCGTGCCTGGTCCCGTGGGAAGCCAGGGAGAAGGTGAGAAGAGACCCTGTTCTGGCATGTATCCCTCACATCCCCCTTCCCACCGACTCTCGGGCAGCTGCAAAATTCACCACTTTCCCAGCACTCACTCAGGAGGGAATAACGATAATAAAAACAAAATTAGAACAACTCCCATCCCCAGACTGGGGTTGGGGGGGGGCGGGAAGGGAACGAGCTCTTGGGAACGGCTTGGATTTCACAGCCTCTCCTGGCAAACGTGACTTTTCAGAGAGAAAGTCGCCGCCACCGGCTTGTCCTTTGTGTCTGCAGAAACGGGGTCCTCTCTCAGCCTTTCCCTTGTCATTGGATCTGGTTGGAGGGGCTGCAGTCCTGCCACTTCCCCCATGCGAAAGAAGCAGATTTGTCATCCCTGCTGTGGGCTCTGCATTCCCAGCCTCTCTTGCCTCATTTAAAGAAAACCCCCAATCCCACAACAATGTAGAGCTTGAAATCCTTTCTTCCTACTTGATACTTCATTATTGTGATTGCTTTTTATTGATTGACAGAGCTGCCTTTGCAAACACCCAGGACCCTTGGAGAATTGCAAGTGGCCGATCCAGTCCCACTCTTGCACACGTGCACACGCCATCTCCCACTGAGCGCGGCGGAGCCGCATCTTCCCCTGCTTCTGAAACACAGCTTCCTGGGAGGGATGGTGAGAAGACTGGGAGCTGGTTTCTCTCTCCCCTGGGGAGGCTCTGTGTCACACATGGCACTGCCAAGCGTGAGGATGCATGAGGCTGCCATCAAAAGCATTATTGATAATGGCCAAAATAGTCTTTCTCTGTGTGCCAAAGGCAGGCTGTAGCTCTCGAGGAATCACTGCACAGAGACGTGTCACTACACCAGTGACACGCCGGTCCTGGCAGGATCTTTGGTTTCCTTATCATCTTGAAAATAACCCTGCTTCCTCCAAACCTACACCACGGCTCCCCGCTGGCCTCGCATGAAGTGTGACTGTGGTTTTCCAGCCATGTTCACAGGGATGTCACCTGGTCACCTCAGCCACAACCTCTTGTCCCAGCCTTCAAACCTGCCTGTGCCCTGCAAACAGGTACGGGGCTGCCAGTGCCCACTGAGCCAGTCTCACTGCAGAGACCCAGCCCTAAATACCTGTGAGCAGGCTTCAGCCCCTGCCTCTTCTGGGGGCTCAAGGGTGGATGGATGGGATGGGTGGATGGGGGAAGGAGCAACCGTAGCTGCGGGGAAGATCCTATCCTCATTCCTGCCCCAGGACCTCATGCATAGTTGCACTTTCAGAGTCTAGACTGAGAGAGGGGACACAGGGCTGGGCTGCAAATGTGCCAGGTCCCAGCCTGTCCTTGGGGCTGGGAGCACTCACCCTCGTATGTGGGACAGATGCAGCTTGCTGAGGCACCCCATGGCAGAATGGGCAGCTCAGTTCTGCTCACACACAGGGGATTTAAACTCCAGAGTCGGGGGAGGTCAGAGCAGCCTGTTGGTGACTTCCCAACAGCCAACCCTTTTTCCTGCTCAGAACTTCTTGCTGTACATGCAAACCCAATTAAGCACAGGGCAATGGTCAGAGCTTGTTAATATTAGGGCTTGGCTGGTTTCACTCCTGGCTGCCAGCAGGCAGCAACCAGGGCGGAGGAACGGGTGAGACAGCGAAACCATACAGCATAGCAAAGCTCTGGCAGCTTTCCTGCTCTCTCTTGATAGGATTTAGGAGGACAACAACTCCCAGCAGCCGGATCTCCCGAGGTGGTCTGGAGGATGCGGCTGCCTGCCCTGGGTCTTCAATCAAACCCGAGGATACTTTCGTCTCCTGACTTTCTGAGGGCACATTGCTCGGAAAGTAGGAGACAAAATGCAACTGTCAGAATACAGATCTCGGCTGTGATGTATGGGGCAGCGAGATGGGCTGCTGCTTGTTATCCCCTGCCCTGCCGCGGTGACAGACAAGGGGACAACGCGGAGAGTTGCTGCCAGCCGGCAGGCAGATCGCAGGGAGCCCAGCCATAAGGAAAAAAATGGCCTGAAAGGATCACTTGTAAAGGTGAGGAGAGCACTAGCTATTAACCTGCTGCAGACACTGATTAAAGACACACTATCCTATAGAATACATTCAAGGTTTTCTGGCCACACCAGCAATAGCAATAATTCCTAACCTAGGGGCTTCCCATGCTGTTTCCAAGTGTTTTAAATTTTAAAGCAGGCCTTTTCTCTCCTTCCCGCAGGAGGGATGCTATTGGGTTGCCCCTGCAATGCTAACCCAGCCCTCGCTCCCCAGCCCCTTGCCCGGATCGCCAGTTTAGACCTTCCCAGACAACTAATCTGGGGTATTTGCATCTCAGACCAGATTATCCCGAGAGCTGAGCCACCTCCCTCTGTGGGATCATGGTGCCTCCAAGGGTCAGCCCTGAGTGCAGCAGCCCTGCGGGAGCGAAGGAGCAAGCACAGCCCGTCTCCTTACAACCACGGTTTTGCAACTGCTCTGAGTCTGCAAAGATGTCAAAAAAAGCAGGCTGCATGTCACGGCCACACTCCTACCCTTTGTGGTGTTTCTGCAGCAGGTTATCTTTTTGTTGGAGTAATTTTTTGACACAACCAGCAAGTCTTTCCCGGCAGAAAACGGCTGCAGCCTGGATGCTTGGTGCCAGCACACAGCTCTCCATCCCCAAATCCCCTTTGCCATAGGACCTGTCTGAGCCTCCCTGCTGTCTCCCAGCAGAGGGAAGCACCGGTACAAGGACACGACCAGGTTAGGGCAATACTTTGTGCTGCTAGTGATGGACATTAGCACCCTGCTTCCCTCCTGGGAGCCAGGGCACTCCTCCTGGGTGCACAGGGGAGCCCCAGGCACAGAGCGCCCGTGCAGGGGATGTAGCAGCTGCCAGGCCTTCGTGTCTGGGGTGCCCAGTGGCTTTGCATTCGGGAAGCTCTTCCCCGTGACGAGGGCAGGTTTAAGCAGTGCCCCGAAGCCCTGACTTCTTGGAAGGGTTATTCCCTTTGTCTCGTTTCCCTTTTTTTCCCAGATCTGACTTAAAAAGGAGATCAGGATGACTCTCATTGAGCAAAGATCCCATGACTGTTTCCCCAAGAGCCAGGATATTAGTCCTTGTATCCTGGCCATATTCCAGCTTGGGAAATTACCTTCTGCCTCCCTAAATCCCCCCTGCAGTTTCAATTGGATACAGGCTTCTTCTCTCTCTTGCTGAAACTGCTGCGCAGGGTTGCTGTGCGCGGTTAAGCAGCTGCTATCGGAGGTGGGTGACAGGATTAATCTCAGGGGTGCTGGGGTCAGAGCTGAGCGAGGGCAGGGAGCGCCGCCTGCCGAAACGCCGGTGCAGCGGCCTCTCCCCCGGGGCCGTGCTCAGCCCCAAACGGGGCTCCTCTCCCAGAGCTACCCCTACGGGCTCTTTCCCCAAGCTTAGCTCCCTCTTTTACCCCCTTTGCTTTGCAGAACCACGACTAGCACACAGCGAGATGGATTTTGCTTCGTTTTCCAGTGTGTCAGCTGCCTGGCCGGACACCAGCTGCTGGAGCATCGATTTGCTCATGCACCTGGAGAACACATGCTCTTCTCACAGGCACGTTTAGGCACGGGATCCCTCTCCCCCCAGCTAGCCCTCATATCTTTGCAGAATAACTATGGACTTTCGGCCATTCCAGGACTTGTCCCTCTGGGAGCAGCTGTGGGGGCCCCATGCGGGATGCTACGCCTGCAGTATGGGGTGCTGAGCAGAAAGGAGCCATGGCACAGTGTGGGACCCTGTCCATAGGAACCTCGAGGAGACATCCCCTCCCAGGGTGCAGTCCAGGCTGGTGACCCCTTCGCCATCCCCTGAGTCACAGTGCTGACCCCCCTCAGGCTGCACACTCTCTGGCTGGAGGGAAGGAGCAGGTGGGCATTGTATTTGCTCAGCTCTGCACGGACACGCACCCCAAAGGCTACACAAACCCTCCTATCCCTTCATCCCTGCCCCAGGTTGGGGCTGAATTTAACAGCAGTGCAACTTCACAGCACCAAATGAGAGCACAGCCTGGCTAAAGAGATCCTTCTAAGGATGGGTGAGCCAGAAAGGGCCCTGCTCCCCCCTAAGCCCAGGGCACAGCCGGCAGTAGGGCCCCTTTCACAAGTCCTTATGCCGAGGAAGGTGCCGGCATGGTCCCGTCTTCAGAGTCACCCAACACTGGAGTAAATCCCAGGAGCGAGCAACCCTGGAACAGGAATCCAGGAGGTCTCCAGACTGAAGTTGTTCAACCTCGAGTTAAAAATGCAACACTGTCGAGCAGCCAGATTTTGCGTTGTTCTTGTTGCCAGAATCTATACGAGCAAATTACTTTGCTGTCAGGAATACAACAGGAGACAGAGAGAGAGAAATCCCCCGCCCGGGCACTCTGGAGACACCCGTAATATTCTGAGTAATGCAGCCATCTCACTGACATCCCCTGACACCTGGGGAATAAAAAAAAAAAAAACAAACCCAAACCAGAAAACCTTTAAAGTCATGTAATAGATGTGATTTGTGGATGAAATATAATATAGAGTGAAAGGTGGGGACAACGGCCTTTAATGAAGTGCCTGGGAGGAAATCTTGTATGATCACGCGTGTGTGTCAAGGGGAGGTGTTTATACATATAAATATATATGCAGACATTTACACACATACCTGATTAACGTTCTTCCTATGTGTTCTACGTGTGCATATATAAATCTATACATCTGTGTGTGCCCCTGTGCTGTGGGCAAGAGCGCTGCCAAGAGCAGTCAAACTTCAATCCAGCGTGCAGAAAGTGGCAGGGCCGGCAGACGGGAGCTCAGCCCTCTCTTCTCCCCATGAATCACAGCCCACGGACGAGGATCAGTGCGGACGTCAACTCTGGTGCCAGCTCTTCTTCCCCAGCTCCTCTGGGCCAGATTCCCTCCCCTCCCCCCCCATTCCCCCTCTTGCTTACCCCCCTTCCCTTCCCAGCAGGATGACATTCATCCATCATCAGCATTTTAAGTGCTGGCATGTCATTGAGGCTGTCAGCCGCCCTCTTTGCTCAGCGCAAGGCGCTCCGCTTGGCGGCTTGGTGCGACCGTTTCCATTTGGAGCCCGTAATCCTCCTATTCGGGTTAGTTCCACTCGGTTTCACGGAGCGCAGAGTGAGGGGAACCCGATGGGACAGCAGTAAATTATATCAAATAATAGAGAGAGGGCTTGCTCTAATAACTCTGACCATGGGATACTCAGGCACAGATGTGATGCCGGGGGCTCGAGCACTGCAACCTGCCAGGGTAAATCCCCTGTAGCCTGCCTTTACCTTCTTCAACCCCAAAGCCAGAGGCTCCAGGTGCCACCTCAGTGCCACCGGGTGTAAATCTGGAATTAACTGGCTGGGAAACTGAGCTTGGGATGTGGCCCCAGCTCAAATCCAGTGGGTGTAAACTGAGCTCCAGCAGCCTGGCCCCCCGGCTGAAAAATGGATTGACATAAGGAGAAGGGAGCTGGAGACAGGGTTACTTAGGAAAGTCAGTGCAAGGTGCCAGGGAAAAGTCACTTCGCCATCCCTTGCCCAGAGGGCTGGCATTCCTCGGAGGTCTGACTGTATTTCATCTCGTCAAATGACCATGTCCTGATGTCAAACGTCCTCTTCAGAGAAGACGGGCTGTCCGGCAGTGGGTACCACCAGAGGGGACGCCTGCCCCCGTCCCCCACCACCCTGCTCTTCTCCCAGCAGAGCCCCGATCCCCTTCGAAGCCCACACAACCCTAACCCATGCATGCCCTCACCCCAGCCGCTCCAGGTGCCATTGCAGCAAAAGGCGGCTGGAGAGATGGCACAGCTGCCATCCCAACCCTGCTATGTCATGCACGGCTACTCAGGTTTAAACTGGGAGTTAGAGGAGAAGCTTATTTTAGAAGCAAGTTGTTTTTGCAGCATGCTTAGTCAAAGCAAAAGCAGGAGGGGAGGCAGGGGGATTATTTAAAGGGAAACCCCCTGAGCATGGACCCAAGCACTGGGCTAATTTTAGAAGCCAGAATATCCTGGAGTCGTGACAAGGGACTCAACGGGACTTTAAGAAGCGGGCAGCGCACCAGAAGAAAGCGGGATCCAGGGCTAGCCGTGTATGGACTGGTGCTGAGAGCCCGGGTGGATGCACTGAATCAGCTGCTTTGGCTGCAGCGGGCAGCTTATTGCTTCGTGCCTCAGTTTCCCCATTCCTATGTGGGGATACTGCTTTGACATGAGGTCGCTAAAAGGGTCACATCCCAGGGTCTGCAGATGACAACTAGAAAAGAGCAGTTTATTTCATTCTTTGAGAAAAGATAAAAGGGAATCTGTGAGGACTGGCTTGTGCTTGGGGATTTTTTTAAACAATTTTGGCCGGGCTGTTGGAGTAAAGGTTGACAGCAGCTCCCTGGCAGAGGTGGGACCGTTCACGGGAAGGATGAAAGCCATAGGGCTGGGGCTGTACGGAGTCAGACGACGGAGTTTCATTCCACATCTGCAGACTCAAGGTCGGGGTATGGCATTACCTCTGCTGCTCCTTGCCCCGCTGCTCCAAGCACTGCAAAACCCAGGAGCAAGCGTTCACCTGCACATGGTGCCTGTGTATGGCAGGCAGCAGCCCCGGGCCCGCAGAGCCCCGGCTCACCCTCCTCTTCTTGCTGGGCACCAGCAGAGCAGCGTGCCAGGGGGATTCGCACGCGTGCGCGTCTGCCTGTGCTCCTTCCCTGCAACCTGCCAGCCTGCTGATCTATAAGCTAATCCTACCCCAAGCTGATCTATAACTAATTCACTTACAACACAATTGCAATATCGATTCCCAAACTGCTTTGCAGACAGTGCTAAAATGTGTGTGTGAGTACAGCAGGGACGAGGGAATGGGCTGACAAAAAGCCAGAGCGTGGGGAGGGTGTGGGTCAGTGCCCGCTCTTCGCGACGGAGACGGGAGCGTGCTGCAGAGGCAGCTTCGTGAGCACCCTTCGAGTCCTTCCCTTTGTCTCCGCTGCTGCTGAGGGCTGTGGCTGGCTGTGGAGAGATCTGAACATGCCTTTCTGCCCAGGCATCCTATGGATCCCACGCACCCACCATCCTTGCATCTGCTGAGCGAGGTCTGTGTGTCATCGCGGGAAGGATGGGATGCTCTTTGTTCATCCCCACCATCTCAGGAGAGCATGCCCAGGCCCACACTCTCCTATCGCCATGGGAGTCATAGCTGTGTGGGCAGGCGTGGGGCTGGACATTGATGTCTGGAGGAGAAGCACATGAGCAAAGAGCAACTTCTCCATGCCCACACCTAACTGGGGAGGTGAGAAAGGGCTGTGTTTCCAGCCCACCCCAACCCTCTCTGGGGGTGGGCTGGAACAAGAACTATGCTTATTTGGGGAGGTAACCACCTCCACAGCTCCTGGTCCATCTGCAGAGGACAGGGTAACTCATCCCAGTGCAGCAATTGCCCTCTCCATGCCACACCAGGAACCCCTGCCCCGTATGGACTGGCAGTGCTTTGGGAGCTGGCCTGAGCCCAGTGCCTTTGCACCTGACTTTGCTCAGACACACCAAGCTGGTTTGGGACCAGTCTGAGGCTACAAAATCCAGCACAGCCCAGGACCAGTGATCTTGGTACCTTCCCAACCCCTGGGGCAAGCACAAGCTCTTCCAGCGTGTTACCTCCTGCATCGAGCAGCGCAGCAGAGAATGCAGGGGCAGCACAAAGGCCGAACCTCTCTCAGCACCTGCAAGAGGGACAGAATTTCTGTCCTTCTTCCCAAAGTTTACACCATTTACACCAGCAGAGCGTGAGAACACTGAAGCCATCAAGAAAAGCCCCCGTTTTGGTCAGTGGTCTCCGAGAACGACTCTTCACTCCGGGAGCCACGTTTGAAAGGTTGATTTATGCAGCACAAAGTAAAGAAGACATATTTAATGACGAATGGAAATGTCATATTGATCCTATGGACAGGCTGTGAAATACTGTTGTACACGGGCTGTCGCTGAATCCACCGAGCGGGTGGAGACATTCGACAGCGGGGCAGTCGATATGGGGAGCACGCTGCCCTCGGCGCGTCTGCCTACCCGATGAGCATCACCAAACCAGGCTGGAAAACAGGAGAAAGCTCCTAAGCTGCAAAGGAAGGAGGATGTTGAAGGATTTTCCCATCCCTCCAGCGGTACCATTAGTATTGCAAAGGTGTTTGCAGGCATGCACGTGCAGGACGGCAGAGCTGCCATCGCATCACACACAGCACAGCGGGGCACTGACTGAGGCCGTGGCAGTTCCAGCATTAAATAATGTTGCTAAGAGGCAGGACTGTGCACGGTGGAAGGACAAATCTGTGTGTCCCTCACCATATACAGCTGGGTGATGGGCCTCCCATGCAGTCTGTAACAGGAGCAGTGCTCCCCATATGCATCCTATGCCTGCGATACTCTCCCGGTGGGAAAGGTGACATACCCAGGGCTACCAGCACTCAGGCAAAATGCCCTGGGTTGGAAAACTGAGGGGCAACGCTGCTGTTGAGTCTAAGGAGGGTCTGTGGCATCTTTGGAAAAGGGACCCCACAACCACACATCCATGTGGGGTGACCCCAAAGAGACTTTGGGGGCCCCCTTCATACCTCTGCCCTGCTCATGCTGCAGCCATCAGGATCTGTTGTGTTGCTGTAGCAAAGACTCATCTCAGCTGGAGGAAAGTTCCACTTGGACAGAGCACAGCAGAGGGGAAAAGTGATCTTAAACTGGCAAAAATAGAGCATTGGCCTCGTATAATTTCTCTGAAAACAAGATTTATTGAAGTTCTGTCTGTGGAAATCACTGTAGTGTGGAACACTCAACGTATAGATTCGATCACTGACTCGTACCCTACTACATTTTTCATTAGGAAAAATATTGGCTGGGAAAGTTTGACCTCATAATCTCTGCATTTTAAACAATAACCAAGGAAAACAAAAGTGACGGGCTAAGGAAATCTCTTCCACTTCAGCACTCCCCTAGGCAGGAGCCAGGAGTTGAAATTCACTGCTCTGGACCAGTTACCTGCTATGACCTTTTGTGTCCAAACCCTTCCAGACCTGACAGTCTTTGGCCACATCTACCCAAGGGGTCTCCAGATTGGGCACAATGCACATCAGCACCTGCTGGAGGACTGAGGCAGAAAAGCGGACTCTGTTCTCACCATAATTCAGGGGCCTGATGTGCCCGAGTAAGGACAGTCTCCACTGCGGGGCAAATCAAAGATAACCTTCATCTGAGACTCAGCTTCTCACCTTTCTGCAATAAGATGTCCCCAGCCTGCAGTCAGCACAGGGCTGGGAGACCGGACAAGCAGACGGACAGATTCCTGTTCAGGAGAGCAGTGGTCTCCACCTTCAGTTTGGCCAACACGTCCCTGTCACCCCGCCAGCATCACATAAGGGAGGGTTGGAGTCTCAGCTGCTGCTCCTCCATAGCCCCTTTCAAATTAATTCCTGTTTTACGGTCTAAATAAATTAACCTCCATCGATTAAAGGTTCCCAGTGCTTTTAATGTCAGTGTCATAATCAGATACCAGAATGGATTTGCCTTTCTAAATCATAGCTCCAAAAGGCTTTCAATCTGAAGCTCTATTTTATGTGTGACCCAATTAGAGACCGCAAGACTTTGGGCCCCAACGGCTTGCCGATAGCCTGCTTTACACAGGCTGCTTGGTGGTGGCCTTCATGACTGAAAGGAGACCTCACCCGGGCCTCTGTGCTTCCCGCTGCCTGCACTCCTTGCTTCTCACCTTCTGACAGCCAGAGACACTGCACCCTGCAGCAAAAGCCGGGCTCAAGAAAGCCAGAGGCAGGCGGTGTTGCTCTGCCTTTGATCCATGCACCAGATCTACATGGGAAGAGGCGTCTAAGCCATTTATGAAGATAAGCCCACCTTGGGAGACAGCACCAGAGCCCCATCAAAACCCTCCCGTTCCCGCTAGGAATCTCCCTGACAACCCAAAGCCAAAACTCAAAGGACACGATTATCTGCGGGTGTCGGTCTCTTTTCCCAGGTAATGAGTGATAGGACAAAAGGAAAAGGCCTCAAGTTGCACCAAGGGAGGTTTAGATTGGATATTAGGAAAAATTTCTTCACCAAAAGGGTTGTCAGGCATTAGAACAGGCTGCCCAGGGAAGTAGTTGGAGTCACCATCCCCGGAGGTATTTAAAAGACATGTAGATGTGGCACTTAGGGACATGGTTTCGTGGTGGACTTGGCAGTGTTAGGTTTATTGTTGGACTCGGTTATCTTAAGGGTCTTTTCCAACCTAAATGATTCTATGATTCCATGATTCTATGACCTTAAGCAATGCATCGGCCGAAGAGCTGAAGTGGAGATCTTGGAGGACTTTGGTCCCAAGCGTGACTGAACCAAACCTTTGCCCATAGGGAGAAGGGGTACATCACAGGCAGCCTAATCGGCTTGGCTCAGCGAGAATAGCCACCAGCTTTCTAGGGAGGTTTTCTGTCTTTCCCTTTATCACCGCAGATCTCTGGGTCCTTTCTGAGCATCCATCTGATACCAGGGAGGGAATTTCTCTCCACCCCCTCTACTGTGCTCAGCATCTCCCTTGCAACTTCTTCCAAGACCCTTCGGTTTGATTTCCAAGTTCTGACACAGCCATTAGTTACAAAGAGCGATTAGTTTGGTTGTTGTCGTTAAGTCATTTTTTAAATGGCTCCAGGCAGCATCAGAGAACAAAGAAACAAAATACCCGTGAAAAGAGTTAATCACAAATTACTAATTATTTCCCCCCTCCCTTTGCGCTCCTTCCTCCCCAGATCATGAAATATTATCTCCATGAAGAAAGGAAAAGGTCTGTCCGTTCGTGAGCCCTTCACGGATTTTATACACCTAATTCATCAAACGAGAAACACTTCCTGATTGCCTGGGATTATTTTGAGAGGTGAGCTCGTGACCCCCCGCCCCCCCCTGCCAAGAGCCACGGTGACGGGCAAAGGCTCAGATTTACATGTCCCGAGATGCGGCCCTGAGCTACGCGGTGGGGAATGGTGGAGCCTCGCCGGCTCAAGGAATGAGCCCTGATACCCCGGTGAGGGGCAGCCACTGAGCCGGGCCCTTCATGTAGACAGATCCCATGACTCCAAGTGTTTCTGTACCCATTCGGATTTTATGGAGCTGCTGATTTCAAACAGGCCGAGTGCTTTGAACAAGGCGCTGTGCATGCCATTTGGGGTTTTGTATTTATTTACGGTGAGGTCTTTTATTCCGCTTTCCAGCCAGTACATACGTGCCACAAGACAGGTCTTTAGCTCAAAAGAGCACAACCAGAGGGACAATCTGGAAGGCATGGGAGTTTGGGCTCCTGCAAATTTTAGTTGATAGGAAAATTTTGGGGTCATGGGAGCTGAGCAATCGAAGCCACAGACACCCATTGCTCCCAACTCTAGATCCACGGGGATGTGCTTGTTAAATATCCACAGGTTGCTCAGAGTAGAGGTGGCTGGGGAAAATGCTGTTGAAAATAATGACTCTTGCAGATGCCCAATTCCCTGCTTGCCCAGTTGTCCTAGTCCCATAGCACCGAGCATCTGCAGTTCCACCAGAGACCAGTCTTTTGCTGTGCCAGGGTAGAAACTACTGGTGAGGAATCTGGATGCATAAAACCTCCATTTCAGACGCCCATGCCCCTCTGTCACCCTTCGTCTTTGGCCATCAGTGAAAAAAAAAAAGTGTTCATATGCCCCAACTCACACCAGAGCATCTCACTGAGCTTTGGAGGTGCTCAGCATTCAGCTGCAGATCCATCTAAATACCAGAGATCTTTTCACAAACAGGCCAAAGCAAAATCAAACGTCTCCAGGAGATCTGACTTCTAAATCCGTACCAGTAGCCAACGCAAAGCAGAAGACAGCAGTAAAGCTGGGACCCCTCTGTGACAGAAGATTTGAATATACCTGCTGGCTGCCAGGTATGTAAATCTCCGCCTCCCAGTATTTTTTCAGCCTTTAGGGATGGCTCCAGTCACAGAGATGCTCTGAACTGCACCAACATCACTTCAATAGGCTCAGATTTTGCCCTTTGCATGGTTAAAACCCTTTGACCTTTTCTGTATGCATTCAGAAGCACATCCTATTTTGCGTGAAAATGAAGCTATTTATCTAACTAAGATAAATAAATAAACCCCAGTCTCCTAGACCTGGGAGGGGAGTTTGGGAGAAGCGTGCTCCTGGGCTAATGTGTTGGGGTTTTTTTTCCCCAGGACAGAAAGAGCCTGTCCTGTTTACCTAAAAGCTGAAAGTGATGCAAAAGGGGACCATAAGGGAGTATAAAAATGCATTTGAATCAATAGGATAAAGTTAACAGGATCAGGAATAAATAGAATGAATGAAATAGGATAAAAACACCAGAGGAGATGCTAGACTCAACATCGCCTCGGGGATCACTGCTGAAGGAGCAGCAGGGCTAAGTTCATCCTGGGTGTAATTCCCTTGGCCGTTGCCTCCTGGCATTTTAAAGCTTGGTGGATTTAGGAGCTTTGGGTGGGATTTTTTTTGTCCCTGTCAATGATGTCTCAATTCAAATAATGTGTGAGATTCTTGGGTTTGCTCCACGCCTGCCTGGCGCAGCTTAGGGTCTGGCTTCTATAAATGGCAACTTCCCATGACCCAGCAGCTCTGCTCTGGCTACCGGGATATCCAGAAAGGTGCCTACATGTGAATTTGGGTGATAAATTTAAAGCAGCCATGTTTGCAAACCAGTTTTGGTGTTTATGTAACAGACTCCATCCCGATTCGACAAGCATGCTGACAGCCAGGCTTCACTCCAAGCATGTGTTTAAATCTCTTTGGCTTTCAAGGAGTTTATGCTTATGCTTTAAGTAAAGCAGGTGCTTTGTGGATTCAGTTCTGCATCCTTTGAACAGATGCACCGTCTTCTCATGGTCCCTCAAAGACAACAGCGAGAGACTTTAGAAGAGATACTCGGATATTTGCTGGTTGTTTTTCCCAGCAGCTCCCTGCTGTGCAGCACAGCAGGGCGCTCCAGCAGCTCCCAGCGTGCCTGGATCCCATACAGCCCTTGCTACACCACAAAAAAAATACAAACAGAAAGTAAATTCAAATATGTTGAAAAACATCTTTTCTCTGTACTGGTTCCCAAGGCACCTCGCGAGCAGGTGTGAGTTCTGCGTCTCAGCAAAACCACGGACCTGATTCATTTTCTGTTTATCAAAGGGGAAAGGGGACCCTTCAAAAATCAGCAGTCTGACGTAAGCCCCATTCATCGGTGGGTGAGTGGAAGGTCCCCAGGTACCCCAGGTCCTGGAGCATCTCCCCGAGTGCCTGCAGGGACACCTGTACTAGGACACGATACTGCAGCTCATGTATTTGTCCTCACAAAAAACAGTCAGAGAAGTCTCCAGCAACAAAGCTGCGTTAAACATCATCTTTGAAAGGTGACCCTCTTGGAGGGGACAGTGCCCCGTAGCCTAGGCACACTGCTAATTAATTCATGGTGCCACTCAGGGACCAACCCTTCATCCTGCCGCCTTGGCTTTCCCACTCAACTCCCGACCCAAGGCTGAATTTTACTTAGCTTAGGAGACTCGATAGTGCACCACCCCAGGCAAGATGGCTGCAGGCCATCAGCTAAAATAGCTGCTTGTCATCATCTCCTTTGTCCTGGCTGTGGGCTGGCATGACCTGTTGCCTCCTCTGCTCTTTTGAGATCCTTTTACACCCGGCCTTTGAAACACTGACTGGCAGCAGAACCTTGATCTTTCCTTTCGTCCTCTTCCCCCTGCTTCTCTCCCTTTCCTTTGCCACCTGCTCTGGTTATTTCCCCCCGTGCCTTTTTCAAGTCTCTTTCTCCCTTCCTTATTGTCCCCTTCCCGCCTCCATGGTTCCTCTCCTTACCATCCTGGGTGGCCAGCAGACTCCCAGAACAGCCCTGCTGTGAGTTAGCGTGCTCATCTGCACCACCACCGTGTTCACCTGCTCTGGCATGGTGTTGTGTGCTGGTGAGCATGGATGTCAGCACAGGGGACCCAGTCAAGACCATGTCGCACACTGGAAGCAGCCAGCCCAGGGGAGGGGGGCTTTGCTAAAGCATCCTACCCCAGAAGTGCCCATCTCCTCACACCGTGGAGCAGGTGGATCATGTGGACCTCACAAGTGTCGTGTGGACCTCACGGGTATCGTGTGGACCTCACAAGTATCATGTGGCGTCACCAGAGAGGGATGATCAAAGGAGGTCCTCCGGTCTGGCACCAGGTTGTGCTATGGGCTCCCTCTGCAGCAGGTTGCCCCCCGCGGGCGGGTGGCCTGTTCAGCCCAGAACACTCTGCCAGCACAAGCAATTCCTCCCAGGTCAAGGACCTGGCAGGGTGGGGGGTGTCACTTACAGCCAGACGTGGATGGCACAAGCTGGGGGGGTTTAACTCTACTCAGCGGGCTGGACCCCTTCCCAAGGAGCACAGAGCTCCTGAGCTCAGCTGGCTGCTGGGAGCGGGACTGGGGGAACACAGCAAGGCGACAACCGGCCCCAGTGCTAGCTGTGCCCTGATGCCTGATGCCCTGAGCTGTGGCACAGGCAAAGCCAGGGTGACAGGGCTGTCCTCCATCACAGCCCTTGGGGGGTGGTCCTCCTGCCAGGGAAGTGTTAAACTTGCAGGAAGGAGATGCTTTTCCTGAGAAAGTTACTGTGATGCTGCCTGCATCTGTAAAATCAAGACTCCATCCCTCCAGAGGTGTCTGTTGGATTTGAATCAAGCAGTGCTGGTGTCCAAGGGCAGCTCATATGAGGGCATCATGCACAGTAGTGGCCTTCTGCAGATGGGACACCAGTGCCCTGGCAGCAAGGACAGAACCCAAACCTTGCCTTGCTGCCTCTAAGCAGGCCTGGCGCGCACCCTGCTGCCTCGCCAGGCTGCACCTCATGACGAGGAAGACCTCTAGCCTTAATAAGTTTCTTTTCCAAAAGCAGCAGGCCCTCGGCACGCACGCTTTTACACGTGAGAGAGACTGAGGACTGGAGGCCAGGCTGGGATCCAGCCCCCACCACAGCAGGGTCCTGCCTCAGCCCTCTCCAGCCGGGCTGGCTCTGACCCCAGACACAGGGCCTGAGCCTGTCCCGTGTGGATGGTTTGAAAGAGGGAGATGCTGCTTCCTAGGGGCTCTTGAAGGGGCTGGATGCCAAAAACGTGTCCACCCATCTGCACCACACTGCTGAGCCCTCAAAGCTCAGTGTGCCCGAGCACCTCCTGGGCCGGTCTGGGTGTGCCGGATCCGGCACACCAGAGGGTCTGGAAGGGAATCTGGGCAAAGTGATCTGTGATCACACATCAAGGAGAAACAAAGCTCAAGACTTGTGCTCTTGTCTTCTCCCACAGTGGGGAGATGGACATCAGCAGGCCCTATCAGTGTCAGCAGGTCACTTTCTTTCCAGTTAGAAATGAGTTGTTACACTGAAAGTAATTGACCCTTAATGCCAGCTGCAGGGACCAGAGCATGCATTGCCACGAGGTTATGCTCCTTCCAATCCATCTGCTGTCCCTGTGTTGAGCTCGGATATCTCTCCTTCTCCCCCAGCCCCCAGCTGTCCTCTCAGCTTTCAGAGCCACCCTGGCTCCCAGGATGTGCATTTAGCCTTTCCCTTCTCCCACTACCTCCACTGCTCCACAGAGATGAACGAGGTCAGGGGCAGGTGATACGTCACCGCCAGTCCCTCTGTAATCCAGAAGGGACCTGGGAGAAGGCTTAGCTACCCAATATCCATCAGCTCCTGGGGACATCACTCATTCTAAAGTCGCAAAGGTGATGCTCTTCTCGCTTCATCTGAGCTATGGCTGCAGTGAAAGCACCAAGAGACCAGATTCCTATGGAGAGTTACTGACAGCGATTGGGGGATGCTGCCGCACTTTGAGAGTCCTTGCCACATGCTGCCCCCCACTTGTGAGCCTTGGCAGGCTAAGAAATTTGGGTTCTCTCTGTCACAAGTCTCTCCAAAAGGAGCTGCCCCATTCAAACTTTTCAGCCATGTGGTTTGGGGAAGGAAAACGGCCAAGCAACTCGTACATTTATACAGTGGTATAAAATGGACTGGAGGAAAGTAATTCCTTGCCTTGCCTCTGATCTGCTCGCTGGCCCTGGCAGGGTCACATCCCACCCCTGTGCCTCTATTTCTCCTCTGCCTCTCTGCCTCATGCATGCAATCTGCAGCCTCCTTGGAGAGAACCAAGAATAACAGGGACTGGTTTGGGCTGGGATATCTGGTGCCTCAGGATGAGCAATAACCGTGGCCATTGCTGCACACTCGGGCTTTGCCCCGGCGTGCAGGCACTGGAGCTCACCCTGCCCACCCATGACCGCCCAGCGTAGGATGGATGCTGTGCCCATTCAGGGCCTCAGTAGGAGGCTGCTGGACACTTTTGTGGATCTCTGAGCATGGACTTGGACATGGAAAGCCACGGCAAGGAGGTGGAGGCAGGACGGGCAGATGAAAAGCAGCTGCTGCTGGGATGCAGCATGACAAACAGCTCTCTCCCCTGGCAGCGTCTGTCTGAAGCTTTCAGAGAAGGGAAGTCACAAAGCTGGGGAAGCGAGGGAACTGGAAGCAAGAATTCATTTGCCTGTGGAAATCTCCTTATAGCCATGGCAAGGTCTTGCTGTGCTCAATGCTTTCAGGGAGGGGGTGGCCGCTCAGCCGCATTCCCACCCTGCTCCCTGCCTTTCCCTGATGGCACTGCTCCATGGAGATATTCAGACAGCGGATGGGCAGCGCGAGGCCAGGCAGGCAGCCTGGGGCAGTGAGCGGGGCAGGTGTGCGGTCCAGGCCTCTGCAGGCATAGGGCTGCACGGGCGATGCATCTGCCACGCTCGCCTCCACCCTCCCACCCTCCAGGCTCTCTCGCCGCCTGCTGGTCCCATCTTCCCACATCTCTGCTGCCTTCACTCGATGGGAACGTCCGACTGAGACGCAGAAATGTGCTGCCATTTCCATCGGCATCGGTGGCACAGCAGGCACGAGGCAGCCCAGTCGCCAGCACAGGGAGGGCTTTATCCCGGTGGGGAGGGGGTAGCAGGACCAGCCCTGGCCAGGGGTAAGCCTGAGGCATGGCACGCTACAAAATTGACGGCGACCGGCTGCAGCAAAAGAAGAAAAAGCTGATTTACGCCCCCGCCGTCTCCGCTCTGCTTGGTTCCAGCAGAGCTAAAGTGCCGGTTTTGCCTGTACTGGGCCCATCGCGGTGCAAGATCCTGCCAAAGCGTGAGAGGGATGTGTGGTGGAAAGCGTATCAGGGGTGGTATTGTCTACACGCAAATGCTCAACTTTATGTACTTTTAACTAGAGGTGTAACAGATGGTTGCATTTCGGTCCAAGCAGCGGAGAGCCATGCCCATTCCGGCTGGAGCCAATCAATCCCGCCACTCTGGGGAAAACGGCAAGCTGGGTTTGGAAGCACGGCTGCCAGCAATCCAGAGGAAGGCTTTGCACAGGCAAACGTGGGCCGCTGCCATGTGAAACCAGGGAAACGGGATTAAAAAGACATCGAGGCAGACAGCAGAGCATGGCGCCGTGGGTCTACCCCGGAGCAAATGCTGGGGAGACGGCGAGCAGCCGGGGCTCAGCCTCCCACCGACCGGCTGCTCCTGCGCACAGGCACAGGGAGGGGAAGGGAAAGGGGTTAGCTGGGGACGGGAGAGAAGTTTTGCAGGGCTGGGGAGAAGGCTGTTTGCATGTGGTGGCACTGGGGGAAGGGGCTGCCTGCGATGCTCTGCCTGCTCACGACACTCTGTCGGATCCCCTCACCTGCCTCCGCACCCCGCAGCGCTGTTTCTGTGTAGGATGGGGACTGTCCCCCACTGCCACAGCTCCTGCTCTTCACACCCCACAGCCAGGGCAACGTCCCTCCTCTGAGCTCGGGTACCGGTGGGGACTGGGCACGTGGGTCTGCAAACCCCATCCGGCTCTTCTTCATGGGGGGCCCCAGGGCACCATGGCTGGGGGTCCGGGGGAAGGAAGAACCCTGTGGTGGGGAGACGGCCTCCCCCCAGCACAGCCCACACTGGGAGACCAGGACGGACAGGGCTGAGGCAGCTCCCACACCAGGGCCAACAAGGGAGATTTGCCATTGGTTTCTGGGGAACTTTTGGGCTGATGAAAGGGAATTGTAGAGGTGTCTGAGTTGGGCTAATTCAGGGGTGCAGTTTAAGGTCCAGGGTATAAGGAGGTGGGTGATGGAGAAAGATCATCGAGTGGTGGTTATGGGAAACTGAGCTGGGAGATTACAGCCAGGAGGAGTTTTTAACATAACAGCTTTCAAGATAATGAAGAGCAGAGGGAAACAAGCATCATCATCTCTCTGTTCCTCAGGCTCCTCACCACCTAAAGCAATGGCAGATCATTGCTCACTTACTGGATAAGGTGCTGTATTTCCCACAAATCCCAAGGCAACTTATTTATCCTTATGGTGTGATGGGCTGGATAAGCACATGGGTTCTGCTAGCCTTTCCAGGCCCACATCGTGGGGTGAAATGTCTGCATCACACCTTCCCCGAGCGTCTCCCCAAACCACATGGGCATTTCTGCCTTCAGGGCACCCAGATTTGTTCCCTACACAGTTCACCTTTCAGTAACAAGGATCATTTGAAATGCAGTTTTGTCCTTTTTTCTCAAATACAGGTTCATATTGAGAGAGGAGGATAGACAAACCAACAGAGACAGAATTACCCTGTGCCCCTCACCTCCTGCTGATGGACCTGCAAGGCTGAAGCACCGTGGGAGCAGACACAGCCAGAGGCAGCCGACAGCCAAGCCCGCAGTTCGTCTGCAAGGTGCTCAGCAAACACCCAGGGTTTGGGAGGTGTCCCTCTGGATGCAGCTTCGGGGGCTGCGCATTACAGCAGTGCAGATCATCAGATCAGGAACTGCAATGGGAGGTCGCAGGGAAGAAAGTGATTTTGTTTAATGGCTTCTGGAGACTGAGGGATTTTGGAAAATCACTAGAATTATGGATCCTGGCAGGAGACCCATGCTCCATTTCAGTGCTGTCAACACCAAGCAGCCAAAAAACCTGGGAAGCAGGTTCAAAATCATGAGAGAATGCTTAAACCAACGAAAAACAGTGTGGTTTGTCCTTGTCCCTTGCCCTGGGTGGTTTGTCCATAACATCTGCTCAACTTCAAGGGTACCTCTGTCACCACAAAACTCGGGTGAGAAAACCCGCATGTGCAAGCTGAACTGCCCCCAAAGCTTTAAGTGAAACATTGAAACCTTGCAAAAATCCAGTGAAGCAATGAGACTGGGTGACCCGAGGAGTCTGCCCAGCAGGGCAATGCGCAGCCCTAGGGCTTAAGTCCTAGAGGACTGTTTAGAGGGAGACATCTGCATCAAGGACATTTTGGTCCCTGCCCATGACTGGCACCATTCACCAGTCCAGAAGTTGCATGCGTATGATTGAGACAGAAACACATCCCAGCGAGGCGGCAGGGAGACGGCAGGCAGCCTTCTGCAATAAAAATGAAGTATTTCAAGCAAGTCTGGCTCTTTCCTCACTCCTATCACATTGCAAAAGCCTCAGGAAGTCTCTCCAGGGGCTTTGTCCCCAGCCTGGCAGGGTTGGTGCCCCCCACAGTGCCATCGAGCCTTTCACATCACCCCCACAGTGCTGGGGGGGGGGGGGGGGTTAACCTGTTTCAAAGACCCGTTCTCCCTCCCCCCTGCACCTCCGCATTCTCTCTCACAGTCACGTTCCCAGGTAGCACTCAGCAGATGTTTACGGTGCTTTTGTAAAACATTTCTACTTTCTGGAGCTTACCAAGCTCTCTCTGTCTCGCAGGTGCTCTTGTCTGGTGAATGCAATGTCATGAAATGACTGCTCTGACAGCAGACATGTCCTCCCTCCCCTCACTCCTCTCCCTATCCAACAGACAGGGTGCCACATCTAGAGAGACCAAGAAAAACGTTGTGGAGGCTGAGGACACTTGTCCTTACACTTCTGCCTTAACCCTTATCATTCTCAAGGCATGATAATTTCATAACAAGGCCCAAAAGTCCCTTGGATGTTTCACCTGTCTCCAAATTCCTTGGATGTTTCATTTTACATCTGCAAAGTCCTCTTGGCCCTGGGAAAGTAAGGTACACAAAGGCACCAAAACCTGGGTGGGAAAACAAACAAACCCAGAGCATTGCAGCACATGATGGGGCCAGGCTGAGGACAGTCTCTCATCCTGGCAGCGCTACCTTGGGTGCTGCCAGTGGATGCTCTCCACCTTTGTTCAATTCACTGAAGGCCAGCTTAGGTCCGTCGCAAGAGAGTACGTGTGAGCCTCAAGCTCCTGATCTGCTTTGCCCAGACTCCTCAGGAAACTCCGGAGATTTTGGCCGACTGGGATGAGCTCCGTGCCCCACTGTTTCTGTTTCACCTTTGCAGCCCCAGTAGCCAACCCTTCACATTCACGGCTGTCTTCCCTCCTACATCAGCCAACCCCCTGCATCAGCCAGGCATCTTCCTTCAGCTCATCCTAGTGGCCCAACATCTTCCCCAGGTGTTTGCCCAACCAGGGACACCACAGACCTCCCCACTGCCCACCACACCATGAATGTCATTCTCTCTCTAAGGTGCATCTTGTTTTTCCTTGGTCTTCTCCATTGGCTGCTCAGCCCTGAACAATTGGAGATTCACCTCTTCCACAGTCACCTCTGTTTCCAGGCTGACAGGCTTTACCAAGGACTATGGACGTCTGTGCTGTCAGACAGGCTGAGGAGTGGGTGAGCAGGGATTAACCGTGTGTCGCCTCTTCCTGAACAAGTGTGAGCAGTCGTGGAGTTATCAGGTGGCAGATTCATAACAAATGAAAGGAAGATCTTCTCTGCATAGCTTGTAGATCAGCCGTGAAACTCATTGCCCCGGGATATTATGGATGCCAAAAGATTATATGTGTTGAACAAGTGGTTAGACACGTTCATGGAAGAACAATCTATCTGCGGCTATAAAACACAAAGGTATGGCTTCTGGCTCAGGACTCTCTGAACCACAAACTGCCAGGGGCTGAGAAAGTATCCTGGGGAAGCATGCCATATACTTGCTAATGTTTGTCTTACAATAATATCATGTAATACTATAGTGATAATAATATACTATATAATTGGGTCTTTTGCTCTCTCGGGACATCCACCACCAGCCAGCGCTGGAGCGAAGATTCAGGGCTGGGCAGACCTTCATTAAACCCTATATGGCCTTCCTCATCCTCCTGTATATGGTGACAGTATAGATTAGTGCCAGGCTGACCGCCATTAACACTCCTGCAAGCACATAGCTCTCACATCACTGAACTGCCTCATGGTTCTTCAAAGGAGACGGGCAGGGATAAAGCTTCTCATTCTGGGAGGGTTCATGAACCCGGATCTGCATGTCAACCCCCTCCCTGTCTGTGCTGGGGAGAAGTGTGGTGTTAAGCTGTGTGTTTGACTGAGCTCTGGGTCTAAAGCCAAATGTGTCTATCTGAGTCAGTGTTGTCTTAGGTGTGGATGTCTGCGTCTTTCATGGAAAGCTATCGATTTCATGGAAAGCTGGGACTCTTTAGCCTGGAGAAGAGAAGGCTGAGGGGAGACCTTATTATGGCGTACAAGTATCTAAAGGGTGGGTTGCAGGAGGATGGAGCCAGGCTCTTTTCAATGGTTCCCAGTGACAGGACGAGGGGTAATGGGCACAAGTTAGAAGATAGGAAGTTCCGTTCAAATACACAGAAAAACTTCTTTACGGTGAGGGTGATAGCACTGGCACAGGCTGCCCAGGGAGGTTGTGGAGTCCCCTTCTCTGGAGATTTTCAAGACCCGCCTGGATGCGGTCCTGAGTAATGTGCTCTGGGCAATCCTGCTTTAGCAGGGGAGTTGGACTAGATGATCTCTAGAGGTCCCTTCCAACTCTGAAAATTCTGTGATTCTGTGATTAGGGAAAGATCTTCATCTGAAAATAGCTTTTTGTTTCTCAGGAACAAATTCTTTTCCATCACTCATCTCCTCTCACCTGATGCAACAACATTGACTTTTCACTGCTCTTTTGCATTACCCTCTCAGCACCACCAGAAGCAGCGCCATCTCCTGTGCTCCTGGTCCATGGAGAACCACTCCCGTTCCCACCACAGCTGAGTGCCATGACATGTAGATCTCAGACGCTGCCCTGCTCCATCTCCAGGACCCATTATAGACCCTCTGTCCCCGTCCACCGGCTTGTAAAGCAGAATGAGCCTGGCTTACCTCATGCAGGCATTTTTGGGACTGAATCAGCAGTTTTGGGGCAGGAGAGCATCATGGGCTTGACGCAAGGTGGTCCTGGTTCAGACAGCCACTGTGACTGCATTCCCATTGGTGTCCTGCCCCCATCATCTCCACACCTACCTCTGCGAAAACAACCACCTGGGAAAGAGACCTGGGGATGGGGACCAGATTTGACCCCTCCAATACCAGGGGAGAGTTTTGGGGACAAAAAGCAAAACTTATTTTCCATTCAAATATAACTAATAATAAAACCAGGGAACAACAATGCTGGAAATGTGCTAAGTAAGCAGAAATCTGGCTAAACAGAAGTTTTCCACGAGGCATTGGGAAATCTCTGAATTGCCATGAGTGCCTTGTTTACTGGCGTGTGTGCTTTTTGTCCACACAAGTTCCAGTCACTGCAGCCATCAAACATTTTTTAATAGGAGCATTAACTTAAGAATAGCTAACAGTAATATTCCTAGCTGTGTGGAAACAGCATTTTATTAAATGCTTCACACAGATTTTGTATAATAAAGATGAATATATTATATCCTCTGCCTCCCCCAGAGTGAAACAATAATAGGAAAATAAAAAAAAAAAAGCCAATAAAGTGAAACATAAATAGAACATAATGGGACTAGTAGCGAACTGAACTGACTATATAACATCTGCTATTGTTTGCCTGGCAAACGCAAACAAGGGGAGAAACCAAGAAAGATTTGAACAGCCCTAACCTCCTTCCCCTCTGCTGCGAGAAAGCAGCACTGATATCCCAAGCAGATCTGTTTCAGAGCTGACGGAACAGCACAAGCCACGACTTGCAAATTTGTCCTTAAACAAATGTGTCGAATTCGCATGGCTTCTGTGCACAGAGCAATTTTCACAAGTCCTTTGATGCCAGCCAGTTTACGCATGAAAATATTCTTGGGTCTGGAAAGTTCTCGATGCAAACATTCATTCATTTAAAAGCTCAGATTTTACCACGTGTTTGCCCCTCACTATTCTCCAGTTTCTGAAGTCCAGTCACCCTGTCAGCTGAGCCGAAACAAAGCCATGGGAGCCGGGCAACAAATCCTGCCAACTGAAGAGGTACGGAAAGAGCCGACATCTATGGCCAAGGCCTCAGCTGGCTCCTGTATATCATAACTGGGGAGCACTTGCCCATATCCAGGACCTTTGGAGAAATCAGGATAACTAAGGGGTGATCCCTTAGCAGAGCAGAGAGGAAGAAAAGGAGGGATTTTTGCCAGGCAGCTCCTTTGCAGGTAGCGATCTGGCCAGCTCACAGGTGCTGTCAACCCAGAGCTCTGCAGCTGCAAAATGCAGTCTGGGTTTGTGACCAAACTTAAATCATAGCCGCCCTGATAACAAACTGATAACAGAACTGGCTCGAAGCTGGGGGAAGGAAAAAAGAGCTAAATGCCTATAAAAGTCATTTTCTCTTTTATTTGTTATCTTGCTTGTAATGATCACACCATGTTTCCTATCTATTTTTACAGTAAGCTGTACGCTGATCTCTAGAGGCCCCTGGATGACTTATTATTAACGATGTCTTCTTATTATGGATGTTGATTTATTATCAGAATGATTCTATTTGTACTGGGTATGTTGTTCCACTGCCAGCACAAAGCTCTTACCATCTTCAGAGCAAAAGGTCGTGTTCTCGCAGCACTACGTGCCCAGCTCCACAACGCTGAGCCAGTGGGTCCGCGGATTACACACATGCATAGGGCAAAAGGGCAAAGAGGAGGGCGGCCCCCGTGCACCCACAGCATTGCAACCGCTCCATAGCCGTGGGGTGCATGGGAGCTGCTTCTCCTGCTGCTGGACTTCACTCCTCCTTACCCTCTGCCTGCATCCCCTGTGCGGAAGGAGAGCACCATTTCAGGATCTGTATACATCTCAAAAAATCGTAGCTCCTATAATCTTTATCTTGTGTTACCAGTTAAGTGTTTAACCTTAGGAAACTGAAGTTGCTTTTCCACCCCGTCCTGGAGTTCATGTACTCCAAGGCTCACGGACACTCTCCGGCTATAATAAGGGACCATCTGGAGTTTGGCAGTAGGTTCGCAGAGCACAGGAGACTTTTAACACCCGTTTCTCCGCTGAGACTGAAAGAAGCAGCAGGAGCAGGTACCCAGCTTGCCAAGCAGAATATCACAGGATTTAAAGTGCAGAAGAGGGGCTGGCTGCTCCTGGAAAGTTGTCCCATGGTTTGGGATAGACCGAACTAGCCCCTCCACGGCTGCTTTCCCATCTCCGAAGCGGCGGCGAGCCCCAGGGTCGGTCGTCCCCGGCCCCCGCCCCGCTCCCTGCGCGTTCGGCGCCCTCCCTCTAGCGGCTGCTGTCCCGCCGGCGCCTCCGCCGCTCCCCCCGGCCAGGGACCCCTTCGGGTCCTATACACTGAGCCTTATATTTTCCATACCTGGCCCTGCAAGACTTAAATCCGCCTTCGCCACAGGCCTTTCAAACCAGCCGCAGCCTTTCCCGAGGGTGAGGGATGCCGTTTGTGGTTTTAATACCAGCCTTTCTGCATCTTGCTCACTGCCCCCCCCCATAGCTCTTACTGAGGAGCACTGGTAGGTCCTGGTTAAGTTGTAACACTAACGATGGCAGATGCAGGGAAGCTGACTGGTTTTGTCATATGAAAGCAGAATCCAGACCCACGTGTTGCTGCATATTTGGCATTCGCAAAGACGTGTTTTCCACACCTGTAAAAAAGCAGCAGAACTAAATAGACCCCGAGGAGATTTCAAGCAGAAAAATGGGAGAAATCTTGAGGCTGTTCACTGAACATGCTTTACTCAGTGCCCAGAAAAAAAAACCTAGGCACTAAAGTTCCACCGTTGCAAGCGATCGTACATCAGCTGGAAAAGAGCCCTGGGTGCTAGTCAGGAGGGCGTGGGAATTCGGTGCCACAAGGTGTCACAACTGAACAAAACAGAGAAGGGAGATGGACTGGACCCCAGGACATTCAGAGGGGGAATCACTAAAGATGGGGCATTTTTGTATCAATACAAAACCTCAGAGTTTGGAGTCTGAATCATTTTCCGAAGAGCAGGAATTTGGGAAATGGTCAACAGGATAAAGATTTTTCTTTTTTTTTTTTTTACCCAGCCTGCTGCAGGAAGCCCTTCTCTCTCTTTCTCCATGGTACCGGCATGCAGCACTGGAGACAGGGAGACAGCCTGATCTGAGAGTGATCAGTACAGAAATGCTGTAAGCTGACAGCAGCTATTACGCAGGATGGGTAATGCCATTCACCATTACAGGATGCTAAAAGTACCCATAGAAAGAGCCATGCCTGATCCAAGCCCATCTGAGGAATGTGTCTAAGGTTCCTGGGGCAGAAAGCAGAATAAAATAAACAGAGGTGTAAAGCATCCTGTCAGAGGTAACTGCTGGCCACGGCCAAGCTGTTGGAGAAAGGCCACTTTTCAAGGGAGGTCTGAGATGGGCCCCCAGCAGGACACAGAGAGCAGCCTGGCAGAGGAGAGCGGTGCAGTGGAGCCCTGTGTCCAGCAGCAATGCCTGGGAGAAGCCTGAGAACTGGCTTGTGAACTCTGGCTGTGGATGGAGGCCACAAGGGTGCAAGAGTATAGCTCTGCCTTTGGTGAGAATGGGAATAGCGAAAAGGCTGGAATAGCTTGGCTAGGTCAGGGCAAGGGGAGTGTCTGCTGCTAAATGGTGCTGCAGTTTGGAAGGAAAAGAGCAAGGGTCATCTGAGGCCTTGCAAACTCGCCTCACATGTGAGTTCAAAGACAAGTGAACTCTTGTTTGGCCCTGCCTCTAGCTGCTACTCCTTCATAACAGGACCCAAGAGGGACAAGGGGAACAAATACAGCAAGCCGAACACAAAGGGATGGATTTTAGGGACATTTTTCTTTCCAGCAGCACTTGTCTGAGCTTGGAGAGGTCCCATGAGTCAGAAACAGTAGGATGGAAAAAAAGGAGGAATGGAAAAACAGGAGCACTGAAAGAAAGAAGTGAGAGGTAGGGAGGAGCAGCCTCACAGGACTCAAAGTTGGAAGAGATCACAGACAAACTCTGGCTTCGCATCTCAGTGCTGCTTTTGCAAGGTGTGGAAATATTAGTTTTTAATTAATTTTCTTATTGCAGTTGCTGGAAGGGGAGGAGGGAGGGGGAATCACCTTCAAAAAAGAAATACAAATAACTGCTTTAACAGGAAACTTTTGCTGCTGTAATTTATTGGAAGGCAAAATGAGCTCCGATTACATTATCCACCCGCACTGTGCCGGCAACGCGTACTTCGGATATTGCGCTATAATCCAATGACTGCTCCTGAATTATTAACACCAAGTTGTTATTAGAAGAAGTTGCCTGGCTTATTTCCGCCATTCTCCCCTCCACTCCCTTTATTAAGTTTGAATTGATTCCCCACACCTCCTCCTGCTCCCCAAAAATGAGCCCTTGCCTCCCCGGCTCCTTCATAGCTGCCACAAACGTTACTTGCATTTGGCAGCCTGGTGAATTATTCACGCGTGCCGGCAGCAGCAGAGATATTACAGGTCTCGGAGGAGTCAGCGCGGCTGTCACAGCCCTGGGTGGCTGTGTCGTCGCCCCCCCCCCCCCCCAACCCCTCCACGTCCAACAAAGTTTTGTCGGGCCCCGAGAGCAGAGTGAAATTTTGGGGCAGGGGGACATCCTGCGGGCAGCCCCTCCCGCCGCTCCTCTCCCCGATGAAGCGAGGGAGCTCCCAAGCCCGGGCCGAGGTGAGCATCACCCCGGGGCTCGACACCCCCAGCCCAGAGGTGACAGTGAAACCCACCGCTGCGCGCTATTTCCAGCCGCCTCCGAGCGCACTTGCGCGGGCCGGGCGTTGCCTGCCCCTGCCTCCCCTGCGCCCATCCCCGCCGTCTCAGGGCGACCTCCGCGGCCGCGGAGCCCCGGCCCCCCCCCTCCAGCTTCTTCCCTGCAGCCGAGGGGGGGTGGAGAGAAGGCTGTGGCTTTGCCCCGTCCCAAAGCAAGAGTGACCCAAGGGACAGCCAGGGTCTGAACAGAGGGTCGGGGCTGCGCTGATCCCCGCCGGCGGGTTTTCCCCGCTTGCCCCGCGGCCCGTCTTTGCCTCTCCCGGGACTGGGACGGGGCAGGGAGGGCCCGAGAGCTGCTAAATCTCTGCCGCCCACAGAGCCTGGCACGGCCGGGAGGCCTGAAATGCCCCCGGCCGGCTCTGTCCCACCTCCCTGCCCTCCAGAGGGGTCCTGCAGATTTCATTTATCGAAGTATTTAATTTTTTTTTTAATAAAATAATAAAAATCAAGTTCTCGTCTTGCCTGGAGCTGGGACGGGCATGTCCCGACTGCTCTTCCCGGGGAAACTGGATTTCTTGGACTAGAAATTAAAACACTGGGGTTTAAAAGAATAAAAATACTTTCAGATGCTCGTATTCACTTTTCGCTTGCGGGAACTCCCGCGGCGGCTGCAGGACCTCATCCCCGATGGGAACCCGGGGGTCCGGCTGCAGAGCCAGCAGCACAGACCGACTCTCCAGCCCCCGCAAACCCCGGGGGAACCCCAAAAAACAGACAGGAGTGGGGGCTCGTGAGGGTCTCCGGCCACGGTAAGAGGAGAGGAGACGTGCTGGCCCCCGACATTCGGGATGGGGGCACCTCCGCAGTTCTCCCCCGCCGTGGGAAACGCTCCTCGCCGTCCCACGCAAGGCGATGAGGAGGACGGAGGATTCGATCCGCCCGGGAGTTACTTTTAATTTGTACTTTACACCAGCTTGAGGGGGGCCGGGCTCCCCGATTTTCCTTGCGCACCGCCCGGGAGCATCCCCGCTAACACCGGCCCAGGGGCTCTCTCAAGTTTAGGGTCACCTCCTTCTCCTGGCCCTGCGGCAGGGCGGCGGGGGGCGGTCCGGGCACGGCCGTGCCCAGCTCCCCGCCGGGGGTTGTTTTTTGGGGGAAAACAAATGGGCCCCGAGGGTGGGCAGGGGGTGTCGGGACCCTGCATCTCCGTCGGCCCCGGCGCCGCTGGGTCTGTCCGGGAGTTCGTTTGCAAACGAAAAAGCCCCGGGGAAAGGCGGAGAGACGGGCACTGTGCTGCCCGCCCGCCCGGAGGAGGCTGCTCGCCGCTCCCCCGCTTCTGGACGGGTTTCTGGAGGGAGTGGAAGAGGAGGGTGGATTTAGTCCCTGCCCGGACCCGCACCTCTGCCGGAGCGCCCCGAGGGAATGGCGGCTTCTCCGCTTTTCCCTACCGGGGAAAGGCCGGGGCTTCGTGGGGAGGGTGCGCTCAAGCCGGGCCGGAGCGGGCGCGCTGCCCCTGGCCCCGGTTCCCCGGCCGGGTGCGGGCACTTGGGTCAGATTTATTTTTGGTGCAGCGAAGTTTTTTCCCCCGCAGAGAGCCGGTTGCGAGGGCAGGAAGGAGCGGGCGGTGGCTGTAAAACGACCTCCAGAGATGGGCTCAGCCGGGAATTTTCTCCCCAGCCCCGCAGTGCCCCCCGGCCCCCCGACGCCCCGGCCCCAACAGAGCCGGGAGTCGGCGGGCGCCCACTTCGGGGCAGTTGTTTTCCAAGGAGAGCAATGACGAGCAGTGCCCGGCGGCGGGGACAGGGGACACCTGTGGGTACGTTTCACCGGCAGTTTTGCAAGAGAGGGCTGGGACAGGGACCTCGCACACCGCCGAGGTTCTCCCTCCTCCGGGCTCCACGGCGGGTCCCACCGGGGGTCTCTCTGCCTCTCGGCACTCGCAGCCCCAAACTTGGGGGTGCTTAAAGACAAAAATAACAGTTATTTCCTAGGTTCCCGGCTCGCCACCTCGGCCCCGTGCGGGATGCTGTGCCAGGACCCGACGCTCGCTACTAGCTAGAGGGCACGGAGTTTGCTCCTCTCCGCGCTGCTAACAGGGAGCGGTAACGTGTTTAGACCACTTAAACTAGGCAGACATAACTGGGAGCCATGCACGGCTCAGCTATGCCGGGAAAGGAGGTGTCATTTGTACGCAGTTACTTTGGTGATCAACACTTGAATGATTTATGCCGCCTGCTTTAATTATATTCCTGTGACATTTTCCTGGACAAAAGTGGGCCGCGCACAGCCAAAGCCGGGAAGCCCCGGCAGTGCCCTGCCGCTGCCTGCCGTGCCCGGGACGGCTCCACAGGGGAGGGCAGCCACGCCGACACCCCGAAATACGGCCCAGGGGGCGGCGAAGGGAGACGCCTCCAAAGATACTACTCATAGCCAGAGGGATATTTTTTTCCTGCCCTCCTGAGTAGTTTCCGATTCAGCGGTAGTTTTCTGCTCCGCAGAGGAGGAAAGGCCAATGCTTTACTCGCTTTACTTCCCCGGTGAAAAGCAGGGACCCGGAGCGACACTTCCCCGACGGCTCCAGGGGACCCCCCTCCAGGGGCCGTCGTTCCCTCCAGCCCTGCCCCCCTCCATGCCTCTCGGCCGGAGACCCGACCCAAACTTTTACTGCTTTCACCAGGAGGGCATCAGTACCCGGTCCCCCCTCAGAGGGGCTGGAGCTGGCAGAAGGTGGGGTTGAAGCTGGTTGAAGCCCTTCGGATGAGGGTGTTTTTCCCCAAACGACCCCAAAGCTGGGAGACACGATCCGCAGCTGCCTCCCGGCGAGACGGGAGGGAGAAGAGCCCGGCGGCATGGGAAGTTCCGTGGCGGCGGCCGACGCAGGCCCCCGCCTGTCCCGGGGGCCCCTTTACTCCCCGGGACCCTCCGAGGACGGGGAGATGCGATGGGACCTGTCGCGGGGCACCGAAGGTCCCTAATTCGGGGCTGGGTGCCAAGGGCGCTGCCAAAAAAAAAAAATAAAAATTAAAATTATGAAATTTCGCAGGGTGCGGAGGGGGGGTGCTGAGGTCTTCCCCTAAGCCGGGGCGGGGGCAACCCAGCCTGCCCCCCCTCTGAATTTTGGCCACCCCCGGAAGGGCAGAGAGGGATTCGTTTGCGGGGAGCGAGTTGCAGCCGTTGCAAAGGCAAAGTGAGCGCAGGGGAAACAAAACCAAATCCACCAAAGGCGCCACCGAGCAGCCGAGAGCACAGCGCAGAGGGGTCGGTCGGACCCCGCCGGGACAGCCACAGAGCGTCCTGGGCGCTCAGGGGACGAGGAGGCGGGATTTGCCCCCTTCCCTCTCAGCCACCCCCTTTCTCAATGAGGTGCTATTTGGGGGGGACGTTGGGGACAAGGGCAGGCAGCAGGCCTGGAGCCACCGGGCTGAGCTACTCGTGGAAAGCATGAACCCGGCTATCCCCTGGCAGGCAGCGGTCGAGGCAAACGAAAAAGGGTGTCTCTGTGCCGGGGAGACTGTTCTGAGGCTGCTGCCCACCCACACACCCCCCGGGTTCTGCCTCTGCTAGTGAGCCCAAAAAAAGCGGGGTGCATTTAAAGCCCTGTCCTCCCCGCGCAGGCAGGGAAGGGGAGATGCGGGCTGAGGGGACAGCAGGGGATCCGGAACTGTTTGTGGGGCTTGGCTGTGCCTGGCGCCGTTTTGCCCCTGCCCGGAGCGGCGTGGGCTGCGCTCGGGGTCGGGGGCGCAAGTTGCGCCCCGGGTCTCCGCTTCGCGGGGAAGTCGGTCCGGGCTGCAGCTCGGAGTCGGCGGCGACTCGGCGCATCCCAAACGCCCGCCAGCCCGCCCAAACTCTCACCCAGAAACAAGACTATTTTTCTTTTCTTTCGTTTCTTCCCCCTCTTTTTTTTTCTTTCTTTTTTTTTTTTTTTTAAATCTTATTTCTGTAATTATAACACCAGCATCCCCGGCTGAGTTCTCAATAAAACCCGGATCCTGACATAAAACGCCACGCTGGAAAATAATGCGAGGGGACACAGGGGAGAGGAGGAAAGTCTCTAATTGGTTAAAATATGTTTAAATCACTTCATAAAACCCAAGCAAAGCGAAGCAAATAATCCACCTAGCAAAGCAAAGAAGCCGGGCGATTTAGAATCAGTGTAATTCGCTCCCCCCCGACCGGCTCCCCCCCAGCTCCTTGCAGTATTTGATATGATGAATAACCCAATATAGGCCTTTAAAAATAGGTCACTGCATAAAGAGACTCCCAGAGAGCTATAAAAAATGGGAAGAGGGCGCTTTAAGGAGAGGAGCCATTTGCTTCTTTTGTGCTTGTTTGGTACCTAGCGGCCTGGGAGCTGCCAGCCGCCCTCCTCCTGCCCGTCAAGGTGAGGAGGGAAAGTTAGGGCCGGAGCCGGCCCCGGGCTCCGCTCCCGCCCCGCCGCCGCGCCGTACGCCCGCCGCCCGCCCCGTCCAGCCCCGGCCCGGCCCGGGGAGCGCGTCCCGGAGGCCCCGCGGGGAGCGGGGAGGGGGTGTACCCCCACGCAAGGTGGGGGCCAGGCTGTTCATCCCCCGCCCCCCAGCTCCGGGCTTTGTCTCCGGCCCTGCGGAGCGGCGGGACCGAAGCGGGCTGGTGGCCCGGGTAAAAATAATAAGAAGCGGTTCGGGCCCCCACAGACGGCCGGGCCGGGTTTGCCCCGAGGGTGGGGGGGCGCAGCGAGGCCCGCCGCCGCTGCCCCCCTCAGAGCCGCCCGCAGGCTCGCAGCAAAAGGCCTCGGGCTGGAAACCGGCCCTCTCCGGCGCTTTACTGGGCGGCGAAGCCCGGCCATTGCCTGCCCCTTCTCCCCGCGCTGGCCCCGGTCGGGATCACCCGCCACCTCCGGCGCCAACGGAGCCGAAGAAGCCACCGACATCCCGGGAACGATCCCGGCCCGCGCCCCGCAGCCCCTCCGTGGGGATCCCCCGGCAGCGATACCCTCCCGGGGGGGCCTCTGCCCCTCCACCGAGCTGCCCCCGTCCCGGCCCCCGCAGCCCACTCCGACACTGGGCGCTGGGAAAGAGGAGCACGAGAAATTCGGCGGAAACCTTCGGATTTTATTGGAAAGGAAAGGTCTGCCTTACCTGGAACCAGGCTCTCCCCTTCTTCCCCTCATTAAAAAAAAAACAAACGGCTCTGGGTAGAGCCGAAGAGAGACATTTTAAATAAACTAGTAGCCAGAATTAACAGGAGGGAGAAATAGAAGAAAAAAAAAAAATCGGGGGGGAAAAAAAAAAAAAAGATACCGCCGGATATTTTTCGTTTTGTTTTGTTTTCGCTTATTATTATTTTTCACTATACTGTATTATCCTGATGCAATAAAGGCTGGTTTGTAATGTAATTTAAAAATATATATGTCCAAACAAATAGCAGGGCCAGAATATGACAAGTGCATTCAGCATTATAATTCAACTGGGCTCCACCTCCATACCGCCTCCTAATTAATGGGTCTCCGAACTTGCAAAAGCCTGCATTGGACAGAGAGAGAGAGAGCGAGCGAGCGAGAGAGAGAGAGGGCGAAAAGTGTCATTGAAGATAATTGATTACCTCCCAATCAACAATAACTTGTTAGCAATAGTCAATTACCCCGTCTCTTCTTGCCTCTTTCCCCCTGGTCCGAGGTCTCGGTGCGAGGGCTGCTCTCCCCCTCTCCGAAGTCTGCGTTTTATTTTTTTTTTCTCTTTTTTTTAATTTTTCTTAATTTTTTTTTTTTGGTGGGTATTCGCGCTTTTTTTTTGGGGGGGGGGGGGGAGGGCAGGGAAAGTGCTGCGATTTGGGGGGTTTCTTAAAATAGCAGCTGAGAAGAGGAAGAGAGAGGAGAGAGAGAGCGAGCGGAGAGTGAGGAGCGAGAGAGAGAGAGAGGGAGAAAAAAAAAATCCCCGACCCAAAACCCTGGGACAAGAGGTGCGGCAGGACCACCTCTCGGCGAGGGACCGACGGCAGCTCCGCTCCCGGCCGCAGCCCGCCGCCCTGCCCGCCCTGCCCGCCGCCCGACGTGGCTCTCCCCGGGAGGACCCGGGGCTCCTCCGCCGGAGTTGGAGGTGGGCTTCAACTTTTGCTCGCTGTCTCCGCCGCCCTCACCCCGCGGTCCCTCCGGGGGCTTGTCCCCGCGGCAGCGCATCCCCGTCGCGGGTGGGGAAGGCAGCCCCGCGCGGCCCGGCCCCACCATGACTTCCAAAGAAGAACCCAAGCCCTCCTCGGGGGAAGAACGGCGGCGGAGCCCCTTGGATCACCTCCCACCGCCGGCCAACTCCAACAAGCCCCTCACTCCCTTCAGCATCGAGGACATCCTCAACAAGCCCTCGGTGCGGAGGAGTTACACCCTCTGCGGAACGGCCCACCTCCTCTCCGCCGCCGAGAAGCACCCCCCGGCCGGGCTGCCCCTCTCCGGCCGGGCGCTGCTCTCCCAAACCTCGCCCCTCTGCGCCCTGGAAGAGCTGGCCAGCAAGACCTTCAAGGGGCTGGAAGTCAGCGTGCTGCAGGCGGCCGAAGGTAAGCCCCTCGCAGTGTGTGTGTGTGTTTGGGGGGGGGGGGGGGGAATCCTCCCGCGGGTGGGTGCCCCGCTCCTCCCCACGGCCTGTTTTTCCTCTCCCCACCACCCCGTGTCTCCCCCCTCCCACGCCCCTCCATCTCCCGGGGTGTCGCACGGGGCGGGATAGGGGGGTCCTCGGTGGCCCTCGGGATGCGGCGGCTCTGCCCCGCTCCCCCCCCCCCCCCGCCCCGATACCGGCGGGGTAGGGGCGTGGGGTCTGGGGGGGGGGGGGGTGTCTCGGGTATGGTTGGGGGGGACACACATGGGGAAAGCGGCGACAATCTGGCGGCTCGTCGGCAGGCAGGGACGGGATGACGATCTTCGGGCAGCGGCAAACGCCGAAGAAGCGTAGAAAGTCGCGGACGGCCTTCACCAACCATCAGATCTACGAGCTGGAGAAGCGGTTCCTCTACCAAAAATACCTGTCCCCGGCGGACCGGGACCAGATCGCCCAGCAGCTGGGGCTCACCAACGCCCAGGTCATCACCTGGTTCCAGAACCGCCGCGCCAAGCTCAAGCGAGACCTGGAGGAGATGAAGGCCGACGTGGAATCGGCCAAAAAGCTGGGCCCCAACCCCGCCGTGGACATCGTGGCCTTGGCCGAGCTGGAGCCCAGCGCCGAGGGAAGGGGCAAGGCACGCTCCAGTTCCCCGCCGCCGCCCCCCTCCGCCGCCCGGGAACCCGGCGCCCCGCCGCCCCCCCGCCCCGCCTCGCCCCCCACGGAGCGGCCCCGCAGCCGCCGGGACAGCGAGGAGGAGGAGGAGGAGGAGGAGGAGGACGTGGAGATCGACGTGGATGATTGAGGGGAGGCCGGCGGGCCTTCCCCCCCCCCCACACACACACCCCACCACCCCCTCCCCAAACTCACCGTCCCGCTCCCCCACCACCACCCCGACAGCTCCAAATTGGCACCCCCGACCCCCCATCCCGGCCCCGGCTGCTCCCCCTCGGTCCGAGCAATAAGCAATAGAAACCCACCACACACACACACTCACACACACACACAGACACACACAAATTAATTTAGGGTAGAGTCGATATCCCTCCGCCTGTCACATTTTCGGAATGGTGCAATTACGGACGGCTTCTGTATAAATATTTAAACGTATATATTGGATTTTTTTTCCTTCCCCCTTCTTTTTGAGGTTTTGATTATTATTTTTTTTTTAATAGCTATCAATGGCGATTATTTTGTCTATAAGGGAGACGCGTAACCTTGGAATAAACTCGACTTCCAACAGATGTTTGGGTAGGCAGTTGTTTTCAAAGACTTCCGAAACGAACCACTTTAGAGGAGATTTAAGTTAGACTTATAAACGGCAACAGCAAAAATTAGCCACTTTCCTTTCCTTGCATGTTTCAGATGTGCACGAAGTAATTTTTTTTTCCTTTTAAAAATATTTTTTTCTTTCGCAATCTTGGGAACTTGGGGAGGGGTTATAATGCAAGTTGGAAAATATATACTTTCTTTTTTTCCTAGAGCATAGAGATTTGTCTCCAATGCAATTTCTGCCTCATTTTACCAATTAAAAGCTATTTTTACCATTTTCTGCTATTGTTGTGCTTTTATTAAAAAGCTGCCTTTCGTATTTTTGATATGAAGGTGGTAACAAAAAAACGAAAATGAAAAAAAAATCCTAGAATTATTTTTTACTCTTTTTAGAATTTTTGCATGCTACGAAAATAAAAAAGGACAAATCCCAAGATCAATACATTTAAATATTACACTATAAATTAAAAAAAATGTACAGATTTAAGAACTGTTTTTGTTTGAATTGTACAAATTTTAAAAGGCCTGCTATTTAAGTTCCGATAGGGACAATGTCGCTTTATTTACTGTCTCTTAGAATTGTACAGATAGCTCTTTTTTCCGATACAATAAAATCTTTACCATTTTAATATACTTTTAACGTCCTTCTTTGTGAATGAGAAACCGCTCCGCTGGTCCGAGGTTGCGATAGACGTTTCCCCCACAGGATTCTCCCATCCCGTTTGCATTTAAAGTTACTTTAACCGCAGTACCTGTGAGAAAATGACGGGGAAGCAGCACACGAGCGAGAGAACTTGATTACTTTAATTATTTTCATTTTTTTTTTTAAGGTTAATGACAGGTAGAAGCTTAGCAGAGGGGAGAACCCGGCGGATCGGTACGACGGGAGGTGCGGGAGCGTTTTCCCCGGTGCGGGGGATGCGCGGCGGATGCGGGGAGCGCGGTGGGGCGAGCGGGACCCCCCGCCCGCATCCCCTCGCCCGCCTCCAGGGGGGCATTTCCAGTCCGAATTTAGAGAGGAAAGTGAGGGGGGGGGGGGGGGGGAATAAAAGAAAGAAAAAACACATGCGAGCGGAGGGCAAGGAGTTATCACCGATTTGGACAAAAGGAGCGTGAGCGGAGGGAGCAGCCCTCTGCCAAACCTCCTGCTCCTGGGCAAAATCTGCTACGGGGACACGAGGATGGAAAATGCTTCATTTCCTCCCTTTCCTTTTTTTTTTTTTTTTTTTCCCCCACTCTCTTTCTTTCTTTTTTTTTTTTTTCGCCAAAATTAAGGCTTTGGTGATTGTGTTTTCTCTTGGCAGCATGACCTTCCTTTGGAGTCGAGCAACGTGTGTTTCTCCCTATTCTTTGCAAAATTTATGTGAGAAAGACAAATCTGGTGTACAGTGGCAGAGCTCGGCGGAGAAGTGTCCAGATAAGACAGGGTTGGTTTGTGGGTTGGATTTTTTTTTTTTTTTGGTCCAGTTTCTCCGAGG
This sequence comes from Vanellus vanellus, assembly GCF_965231255.1. Lineage (NCBI taxonomy): Eukaryota > Metazoa > Chordata > Aves > Charadriiformes > Charadriidae > Vanellus > Vanellus vanellus. The sequence goes on along the minus strand of NC_138912.1, from coordinate 15,754,850 downwards.
CTAAATAAATCTTTCTCCTCTTTGAGAATGGATGGGGTTGTAATTTTTAGCGTAAAGCATGAAAACTGGGGACAAATGAGCCCTCTTCTCTGAAGTGACAAGCGACAATGGAGCATATACAGCCTCCTGCGGTTCGCCATGCTGAAACAAGCGTGCCCCTCCGCAGCAGAGAGAAGGCGAGCGCTTGGAGACCATATGGTTTTTGAATTTTCTTCACAATTTCCAGACAATTTGATGGATTAGGTTAACCCTCCCTTCCACTGTTTAACTCCACAACAATGGGAGCAGAGCTGTTCTCCCTTCGTCGGGGCATCTGTGCGCTTCTATTCTTCTCTCTTTCTCTCTTGGTATTTGGAACAAGCCTATGAATTACAATGAAATCCACTTTTCTTTAGTATTATTTGGAAGAGCACTTGTTTTCCGACACCTCCAGCCCCCACCCCGCCATCCCCTCTTTTTTTGTTTGTTTGGGGTTTTTTGGGGTTTGTTTTTTTTTTCTTTCTTTTTTTTTTTTTTTTTTTACCTCCGAGTAATAGCTTTGACTTCTGTCCAGATCTCTCGGAAAGCCTTCAATCTTGTCCTTAAGTGTTTTTATGCTAAACAGGCAAATCGTAAATGCTGAGAAACTGTGACATTTATGTGAAGATCTAGTTAAAGGGCTTTATTTGTTTTCTTTATCTGTGTGTCCCCCCCCATTCCCTCTCTCTTCCCCCTCCTCTCCTGTCCCCTCCCTCCCCCCAGTCTTTTATTCTTTTGTCTTGGAATGGATTTAATGAGGCTGCAAACACTACAATTCAATATAACCAAGAAATAAAAAAAAAAAAAGAGAGAGGGTGGTTGGGTGTATGGAAAACAGGCTGGGAGTTAATTTGGATTTCTGATCTATTGACTTCTGTGTGCAAAGGGAAGAGATGCCGAGCCGCCTTGCACCCGCAGAAGTTTACCACACGTGGCTGGGGCGGGTTAGTAAATAAAGCCTCCTCTCGAAGATTTGCAGCGTGTTAATTTGGCTCGCCCCCCATTTCCAAATAGCTGGGATTTTGGTTATTTAATTTGCATATTGCAAAACAAAAGCTTTTTATTTTTTTAGCTTAAAAATGAAGCGCCGGCTTGTGCCCCTCATTTGTCATGCATTTTGAAACGCGCCGTTTCCTGGGATTACCTTGCTGGGTAGATTTATTGCTCGGGGTTCGCTCTCCCTCGAATTTTAGATACAATCCGGAATTGACTTTTTTTTCTTTTTCTTTTACGCTTATTTTTAATTTCTTCTCTCTCTCTGATTTT